>NW_027116810.1:4800000-6000000 GCF_024137725.1 Prorops nasuta
TAGACATTCCAACATCGATTGCTTCTACCTCTGTCAGACTTATGCGAAAATACCAAAGCATCTGATACGAGATAACGCAAACTTGCTAATAATATTTAAGCAGGATGGAACTAATCTGAAGCATATTTTCAACGATCACGTCAACAGTGATATGTCATATGAGAAATTTCTCACATTGTGTTCGACCTGTTGGAGTCGCGATTACGGTTTCTTAGTAATAGACAAGGATAGCTCTCTGAAGAACGGTCGATATCGCAAAGGTTTCAACGAGTACGCCACGATCGAGTGAACGGCCTTGCGAGTGTCAGGCCGGTAAGGTTTCACGATCACGGCCTTGAGTGTCAGTTTGATAGTGGAGTGCAGGCCGTTCGGATCACGGTTTCAGGTCGGTTAAAACCCGTGTCGGTTCGAGGAAAGCTGTTGTATACAGCATCGCAACAAGTCGGTTAAAAACCGTTCAATTCGGGGAAAGCTGTTGTATACAGCATCGCGATGGATGAAAAATCGCTTCTGAAGAGGATCGCCAAGACGAGCGAGGTCATTAGCGATAAGCATCGTGCCTTGAAATCGGAGAAGGCGATAATGGAGAGCAGTTTGAACGAGACATTCAAGCCGATAGTCGATCCATTGAAGAAACTCGTTTCGCAAACGGAGGATAACACAAATAATAATAATAATAATTCGTTTGTTAAATACAACGATAAATTGACGAGGGGAGCCTACTTCACATCGACACCGTATAAACGAGCAAAGAATCTTAGTAGTAGTATTAGTGAAACTATTACGAATCCATTGGATTTCATGACCGACGACGACGACGACGACGACGAGTCTTCTATAACCGATCAACCGTCGCCCGATTCAAAAAAAAGTTTGCTAGAAAAACTAAATATTGATGAAAAAAATGAACCAGGCTTGTTACAATTTGCCTTTCAACGTAGTCAATACATCCGATCCCTGCCAAGTATATTAAATTACTTCTGACCGATAGGGATAACTTGATTGATCGTGCTTTTGGACCTCTTTATAAAAATGATCAACTGACGCTTGGTAGATGTAAATTTGAAATAAGTCATGAAGGAGATATTATTCTCGATAAGACGTTATACACCGGTACAATAGGTACTTATGAACTAATTTTCATGAGAGAACCCAATCGAGCCATTATAAAACCCGACGATTTGGAACAATACAAGAGTATTCTCAATCAAACTAAAGCGCATAAACTGTTAAACGATAGTCCAAAACAAACCAAGGGTAATAAAGGTGCAAAATATAAAGAAATTATGAAACCATTGCTATTGGGAAAACCTATGTTACCGCCTGATCGGTTACCATCAACATCACGCGCAAGAAAATCGTCAACTTCTGACGCGTCAACATCAGGCGCAAGGAAACCTTCGGGCGCAAGTAAACCGTCGAACGCAAGTAAACCTTCGTGCGTAAGTAAACCGTCAAGCGCAAGTAAACCGTCGGGCGCAAGTAAACCGTCGAGCGCAAGTAAACCGTCGAGCGCAAGTAAACCGTCAAGCGCAAGTAAACCGTCGGGCGCAAGTAAACCGTTGGGCGCAAGTAAACCGTCAGGCGCAAGTAAAGCGTCATCATCATCATCATCATCATCGAAAAAAAAAATGGTAAAGGTCTTATGCGTGTCACCGAGGGACCAATCAACTACGTACATTGGAACGATCCGAATGAATTGATCGAACGTTTGAGACTTTTGATCGCATCGGTGGCTGACAGTAATACGAGTCATCACAACGAGACACAGTCGATAATCGAGGAGTTGCGCGACGAGGATCTTATCGTATAAAGAAAGTTGCACGTTACATTCTTACCTCAGTGTAATATCAACGTCTTTCGGTAGTACGAGGTAAAAAAAAATTAAATGTCTGATTCCTGCTGTTGTGAAATTTACATTTGTTTAACATACATCGTAGAATGTATACTCTCGACATTACGAGCCATTAAAAAGAGGAATAACGAGCAACAACAAGAGACTGATTTTTGAAAAAAAGTGACAGTAGTGCATTTGAAATGTCGATAAATAAATTTGGAATTGGACTGGATGGTGAGAGTAGGAAACACTTTCACGAACCAAATTTAGAACATTTACTGCTCGAATTTAAACAATATTTGACAATAACATTGAATAAACATAATGAACAATTTGAGAAATAGATGGACCAAATTTTGCAAACAATTTGTGAAAAATTGGATGATAAAGTGAGTAAGGAAGATCTGATACGTGAAACACTTAGCAGTAATTATAAATTCTAAGAATCTGTCCAGTTTTGAAAAAAAAAAAATTAGCAAAGAAAAGATACAGTTGGTGGAGGAGCTCCATGCACCGGCGAGGATAAATTTTCCACGCAGAAGAGTCATCGTGCGTGGCTTCGACGATCTCTGGCAGGCCGATCTTGTTGATATGCGCAATTACGTCGATGCGGGTCACCAGTACATTCTCACTGTAATCGATACCCTCTCGATATACGCTTGGTCGGTGGCATTAAAGACCAAGAGCGGCAGAGAAGTGACGACGGCAATGACGAGAATCCTAAAGACCGGCAGATGTCCAAAAAATTTACAGACCGACAACGGCAAGGAGTTTTACAACGGTGACTTTCAGGCGTTGATGAGGAAACGCGGGATAAATCACTACTCGACCTACAGCGTGATGAAAGCGTTGATAGTCGAGCGCTGGAATCGTACGTTGAAGACGGAAATGTGGAAACGATTTACGCTGAACGGCAATTACAAGTGGCGCGCTATGCTGCAAGAGTTGGTGGATGCGTACAATGCGCGAAAGCATCGTACCACGGGAATGCGTCCCGTGGATGTGAAACCCGAGCATGCAGATAAGCAACTCAAGACAATATACAGTCACATCAAGGTCGCAGGTCGTGCCAAGTTCAAAGTCGGCGATTTCGTACGAATCAGTAAATACAAGCAGATGTTCGCCAAAGGCTACACGCCTAATTGGACGACCGAAATATTCGAGGTGGCGAAAGTGCAGAGGACCAATCCCGCTACGTATCTCCTCAAGGATTCCAGAGGCACGGAACTGTTGGGTGGATTTTACGAATACGAGCTTTCGAAAACCATCAATCCCGATGTGTATCTGGTGGAGAGAGTATTGCGCAGAAAGGGCGATAAAGTGTTCGTTAAGTGGCTGGGATTCGACAGTACGCACAATTCCTGGATAAATAAGAACAATGTTTTATAAAAACTTTTATTTAAATTTATTGTTAAAAAAATGTAGAATAAATAATTAAATAAATAAATAAACAAATTATTTTAGACTATAATATCCCCAGGGTAGAGTCGTCGCGATGCCGGGTGTAACGAAACGCTTGTCGTCGTACGGACTGAGGGCGACCTTTCTCTGACTGATCGAGAAAACTCGGTGCAGCTTCGATCTAATTAAATTTTGACTGCGAGACTGTACGGTGAAATTGTCCAAACAATCCTTGTAGTCGTCAAATATTATATTTCTATCGATAACGTAACCTTTGACACCTTTGGCTTTTTTGATAATTCTCGCACAGTCCTGCACCTTGAAAGTATACATTTTTGCCCTCAGTCCTACGAACTCGGTCATGATACGACCATTGTTCTTGTCCTTCATTAAACCAGGTATCTTTTTGTTGACGCGCGGCAAGTCATACCGATTGTCGTCGGGAAAATCGCTGGTGTCGAATCACGCGAGATCGCGTTTCATGTACGAGTAAACGTCGTCGCACTCCACGCTGTATATCAGACTGTCCGTGTCGGTATACATCGCTCTACATTTACCGCCGAATGTAGGAAGCATATAGTCATAGTGAAATTCGTACAAGCAAATTTTTGAAATATCTAAAATACTCATTCCCACGTAAATGGGTTTATCAAATTTCGCGGACAATTTCGACAATTGAATCGCGACCAAATTCTCATTGAAAATCGCGAGACTGTGAAAATTCGGTTTGGAAATCAGGGTTTCCGCCCCGTATCTTCCCTCCCACTTGGTTGCGAGCCTCACGTCAACTCTATTCGTCACGTTCTCCATTGTTTTACCGAAAACCGCGTTGTTCATTAACTTGAAGAGATTCCTCTCAAATTCGTTAGTGGACGCGGTGCGCAAACGCGTGTTCAGCTCGATGTAATCGCGTAGTCAGGTGGACTGCTGAAACTTTAAACCGCGATGTAAACGCTTCAGTACCAGTCCATTACGCATACATTGTTGCAGAGCGCGATAATGTATTACGTAACGGGTCTTATCGTTTAAAGTGGCCAGCAGCTTCTCTTGGCTCGCGCCCGGCGGCTTCTCGCGCACCATGCAGAACGGTAGGTCCACGTGTTTGTCGTGAAGCTCGTGCGGATACTCCAAATCGACCTCCAAAATATAACCCTCGGGATGATCCGTGGGTATAGCGGAGACATCGAGATTGGCAGCGTCCTCCATCCATTGGAATCCATGGGTGGGCAGCGGCTGACACATTGCCCACCCATACAGATTGTTTACGTCGTAATACATGAGATATTTCGACGGTTCCGCCGGATCGTAGTCCCACATGTACCGATTGTTGGCCCTCTCGTAACGATGGGAGCACTGAATCAAACCACCGCGTATACCGCGCTCCACGAACAGCAACATATCCACGTCCGTGAAAAGCTCCAGCCTGATTCCCGTATGCTTCAACATCGCGTCCCAGGTGAAGCCCGGTAGCGTATAATAATGGGCTGGATCCAAGTTATAATTTAGCATGCAACTATCGCGAAAACTTTCGAAAACGTCGGCCAACAATAGGACATCGGTCTTCAGGTACAGGTCACTGTACTCCCCAAGTGTTCGCATCTGGAATTTGGTCCATACTTCTACGGCATGAATGTATGCTTCCTCGCTGATATCGCTGTCGGTCAGTCTGTTGCGAAACGACTGGAGCGGTGGTAAAGCCGTCTCTTCCAATCTAGCCGCGCTATCTATATAGTCGTAAGGAAAAATACCTTTCCTCGTAAGCAAGTTGAACTGCTCGACGCTCAATTCCGAAAATTGTGACCTTAAATTTGTCACCTGAGATTCCGCCAAGTACGAGCTCAATTTGTCCAGACTGGAGGCCATAAATTTGAACGAATCGATAAATCTCAGCCGTATATTATAATTTCGCAAATATTTGGTGAATGAAATGTATTTTTCCTTATGTACAGGCAGCAGATATACCGATCCCTCGTACAAATTAGCGATAGTCTCGAGAATAAAATGCGAATCATAGCCGGAAAAATTGTGGAAAATCACTGGAATGACATGCGAATCTTTAAAATTTAAATTACAATTATTGTGAACCGGTCCTCTATATCTGCCGGTCAGATGATCGTGATCGTGAATTCGTAGTTGATTCGGAACAAACGGCTTTTTGCATATATGACAATTGGGGTCATTATAGTGACACGATCGTTCAGTAAGACTAAGATCACGCATGGGTACGATAGTGCCCAGTTTCTCGCTCGCGATACGCGCAATGACCTCGAGCTCGCGTACGAACCATTCGATGCAGTCGACACCCCGATGAGCATCGTATCTCGAGAGTGACGCATCGCGAGCACTTTTTAAATAATAAGCTACACTTATAGGTTCATGTTTCTGATAAATATCACTATTGTTCGATTGTTCAAATTTCGATAATATGCACTCGAGATCCGCGTATACGACGAATGGCACTCGCTCCCCATTTTTGATGTTCTTGAAGGAAACCCAGCGATCCTCGGACTCTCTCGGTAGCATCAATCGGAGATTATCGTTGAGCCGCGCGCAATCCTGTTCATGCGACTCCAGCTTCTCCACTGTACAAAAGTAGTGGAGACATCTAAAAATAAATCATATGCAGTTATATTTGTATTATTATTATTATTAATACATACCGATCGCATATATAATGTGCAATTTTGCTCTTGGTGAATTGACTTCGCACCAATCTCGACAGATTCCTTATGCACATGAAATGTGCAGCTCCCTGTTCATCGTTGACGAGAAGAAGATTGGCATGCCTCGATCTCTTCTTCTTCGTCACCTGAAGAGGTACGATTTTTGCATCGATATCATTCTCCAAGGTAAAGATGTTGACCGACACGTTATTATCCGTCTCGAATTTCGGGATCTGTTTTAGCGTAGTCGGAAAGGTTATGCTACCGACGTCTAAAACCGTCCGAAAATGTGGATAAGAGGACGTACGATTTGGATGAGCCGTAGATTTTGCCGGATAAAGTGCCGCCGTCATGGACCACGCGAAACATGCATTATCGCTGGTTTCTAAATTTATCAGAGCTTTCCTACTTGTGATAGCAGATGGCAGATTAATTCTACAACCCGCGTGCAACGGGTTAAAACGATTAATGTTAACTAATAAATAATGGATTTTTTGTAAAGCCCATCCACTATCACTCTCTTGAAATTCACTTAATTTTTTCATAATAACGTCTAAAATATTTTTCCTATACCAATCACTAAAATTATCAGTTTTATACAATGTTGCGTTAGTCGTACTGATGTTTTTTTCATCACTATTGTCCTTGGAGATGAATTGTCCGTTAAATACACAATTAACCTTAACACTATTTGCACTAACAAATACCTCATCTATACGCACACGCAATAATACTTCCGCGTCTACTAAAAAATCCTTAGGCTCTATATAATTACTGTTAACTACCATACCGCTGCATATTCCACTTCGAAACGCCGAATCAAGCTCCTCCCAGGTAAGTCCTTGTACGTCATTGCTACAACCAGCGCCTGATTTAATATGATTCAGTTCTCTCTGCGCTCGTAGCAATAGACACTTTATAGACGCGATTTCGGCGAAATTCTTTTGACGCGTTCCAACGGGCAAAGCTCGATCCGCGTTGCTCAATCGTCGAATATGCTCGCGACAATCCAGTACCCACGCATCGTACTCATTCGCGCTATTAATAGTAAAAAATTTTCTTCGCAATTCAGTCGACATTTTGTGTGTGTTTCTTAAAGAAATGACTCTGTCATACGCTGAACAACAACAATAAATTAATAATTGCGAATGCGTCTCTCGCGAAGAGTAACGCTTATATATATCGAATAGAGAATGGAAGTAGGGATATCTACACATCCAATTGTTTCGTCCGAGATGCATACTGACATTGATATACATTGTTTATTCAGAAGTCTTTTATTCCTTTATATATTGATCATATACAGATTTCATAAAGTAGGCATTTTGCAGTGAACCTATACCATAATGATTCATACACTTGGGTAACGGTGGTTCGAAATTTTTACTCCATCCAAGATTAAATTTACCCCACTCATACTTCTTCGCATTGTATATATTTTCTAAGTTGCAAATTTTTCTCAACCAATCATATTTCTCCCGTCCTTTCACGAAAATCCAATCCTCCTCCTCGTATGACGTTACATACTTTCTTATTACATCTTTATACTTGTAATAAGGTGAATGACCGTCGGTCCAATTGAATCCATGGCGATTAAAATAAAGCCAATTTTAAAAAGAAAAAAAAAATACTTACTCATTCTGTTTTCTCTCGAGATCGCTCAACCAAGCTTCTTGAAATGGTGGTGAAAATACATTGTGATACACTTCATTATCACGCAACACCGCAAATTCTTTAACTATAAAACTTTTGTCGGTCAATACAAAACCTTGAAAATCAACGAATGTCGGTGCCATTATCGTCGTCAGTCGCTCGATGCAATACTGAACGATCTTTTTTTTTTATCGCATTATAGAAATTTCTTTTCCCCCTCCATCAGGGGAACCAATATGCTAAACGTATTAAAATTCAATGTTTTTTTTTTGTTTTTTTTTGGAGGGGATAATTTCTAAGATTTTTTCCCATTGTAATTAAGAAAGAATGGACTCCTTATCAAATGTAACTTTATATTTTAAAGAAACGATAAAGTCTTTTTCTCGACGAAGATATTTCTTCGGATGCTTCATTTCAGCTCTTTTCTTCGTCGAGAATAGCGCGAGCGCAACGATGCATAGAATAACTCACATAATGGATATAGAAGCTTTCTTAGTTTATAAAAAAGAACTTAAATATAAAGATATAGCTATAATTGATTTAAAAAGTAACCAAATTTCTTACGCATCTTTTCGTTTGCGTGACACTATGAAGAACCTTAGTGAGAAAGACAAAAAAACCGTGTGGTATTTGCTCAATATGGTGCATGGTATAAAATACAGTGATACGGGATTCGAGAAATACGAGCAGGAGGATGTAGAAGATTTTATTGGAGATTGCTTAACCTGCGAGAATCCCGTAGTAGCCTACAAGGGAGGGAATATTGAAAAAAATATATTGAATACGATGAATGTGGAAAATATCAATTTAGAAGTGTATGGTTGTCCTAAGTTTAAGGATTTAATTAAATTATATGATTTTGAAAAAACATCGGTTAATTTACACGTTCGAGAGACGAACTTGGACAATGAACGTATCCACTGTCCTTACGAGGAGGTGTCAGTTTTTGCCAAGTGGATAAAAGCAAATATGTGATTCTTTGAAAACTATTTAGAGAAATAAAGAGGAGAACACAAGTCCTCAATTCTTCATTCAATCTTATACCGTTGTCGGTGCTGCACACAGGAAAAAAAAATGAGCTGCCAAAAGTGTAAATTAATCATGATTCAAGAGGATATTGGTCCTCTTTCACCCACTCTTCCCAGAGAATTGACAGAGGAATACGTCAATCGTTACTTAGAAGAGTATGAACGGAAACTGCATCTTTATTTGCATAAAAACTGTAAGTATTTATTTTTTACATTTTTTCATAATTACTGTTTGTTTGTTTTTTTTTTTTAATAAAGTGAAGAAAGACGAAGAGAAACAGGCTGAGGAAAAAGATATTGAGTCAAAGGACACGAAGAAGGAAGAGGAGGAGGAGGAAAAAGATATTGAGTCAAAGCAAACGAAGAAGGAAGAAGAGGAAGAGGAGAAAAAAGTAGAGGAGGAGGATATAGAGTCAAAGCAGACTAAGAGGGAAGAAGAAGAGGAACAACCACATTTCTATTTCTTTTACTATTAAATTTTGTGTATAATATTTAAAAAAAAAACATGAGAGAAAAAGTAGAGGTTAAATAAAATATTATTGAAAAAATATTATTGTAAATATTCCCCTTCCTATTTCATCAGGAGTAAACGGAAAGAAATCTAATACGTTTTGATTAAGAGATGTAACTCAATCTAGAGTAGAGATAGATAAGGATTATTCGTACTGGAGAGCAATCTCGACTTCAGTAGTGTTTCTGACAGTAGACGAAATGGATTCAAACAAAAAAAAAATCAGTTTGCCAGACAAAAAAATGACATTATTGGATTATCAACAAACAGGAAAGCCTGTAGCAATCGTAAAGCCATTTAGGATTGTACAACAGCCAACACCGCAGTTAGTTGTACCAAATAGATGGAGACTACTGCAGCAGCATCAACCACTTCGTAGACCTTTAAATGCACCGCTGCAGCCTGGTGCTGCTGGTGCTGCTGCTGCTGGTGCCGCTGCTGGTGATACCGATCATCAACCTATACAACGTATTGTAAGCTGTGCAATATGTGGTCTACGTGAGCATAGGGGTCGTGATTGCATTTAACAGCCACCATCACGAATCGGTAAGAAAAGTTTAAACTCTTCTAACATTAAGTACTTCATGAAATTAAAATTTAAGACTAATAATAAATCATTTTCAATTTTTTAATCGCAGATTCCGCTGCTGCTGCTGCTGCTACAGTTTAGGAGCAATATTATTATTATTAAGTGTATAATATTATTATTATTATGTGCATAATATTATTATTATTATTTTAAAAATATAGAAATTTTAATTAAAAACTCCAACGATCGTTCAACTCGCAACCCCCATCTCCCTGCTCCTCACCCTTGAAATCACGCGAAAAATGATAAAACAATATTATTAACGTTCGTTGTATCAGGATGCTAGTTAAAATATTGAGATCATCCAAAGTATGGACGAAGTAGTGGAAGATAGTAGTGAGATGGAAGAGGAGGATAATAACGTGTTGATAGATATTGTGAGATGGCGAAAGCTAATACATATTGATAGAGAAAATAATAATACGTATTGTTAATATATTTCGTATTGAGCTTACATATCTTCCATTCTCAGTCTACCGAGTTTGCTTAACGTGATAGTTCCTACAAAAAAAAATGGGTGTAATTAAATTGTACAGATTATTTACTGAACAAAATATTGATAACATTCTAAATATGGAAGAATCAGTGGAGGAAGAAGAAGAAGAAGTAGATTTGGATGGAGATTGGGGTGAAATTGAAGACGAGGATAACAACGTGTTGACCGCAATTGTGAGAATGTTGAGGAATATGCTTCAGCGGCAACAATCCCCACAGTCCGATAGGGATAAGACGATAATAATGATCGTCTATCAGATTTTAGTAGTGAAATGGAGTGGGAGGGTATTGATATGGAACAAGAACTATATCCAGAAAACATAATACGGTTCGACGAGGATGCAGACGTTCTCCAGCTACTGTCCGATTCATCTACGGAGACCACCCACAATCGGTAAGAATCGATGAAAAAAAAAAAATTTTTTTGGCATCGAGTGCTTGGATAAGTAGTATAATAAATATTTTTCCTTACTTTTTTCTCGTAGATGATACCGCTCCTACTGCTACTGTCACTACCATCTGCCGCTATTTACTTAGAATAACCAATCAAAACAGTGATGTTAGATTGCGGACGCCAGCACTCCCCACCAAGCGTCCATCTACCCACCAATACATGAAGCCGTTCAGAGCGTCCATGTTAAACCCTGCTACTCGCTGCATAAACACCATTACTTGGGTGCATCTATGTTTCGGCCTTCGTCGCGTAAGCTCGGTATGTCTCGACTGCGAGGGAGAGCGGTATAGTTTTCTCGGACCTCTCTCTCCTTCTCTCCAGTTCGCTTCTATGTACGGTATACCAGTAGAGGAGCTATGCAGTTCCGATGACAGGGAGTGGGGGAAGCTGTTTTGTGGTGTGGAAGGGGGATGGGTGGGGATAAGACTCTCTTAGTATGGTAGTGGTGGGGATGAGGAAGGAAAGGGTCTTATAGTGGGATCGCGTTTGGTTAGGGAGGGTGGGGGTATTTTTCACCCTATGTCACAGTTGGAAGGTCTTATAGTGGGACCGAGTTTGGTTAGGTAGGGGGTATTTTTCACCCTATGTCACAGTTGGAAGGTCTTATAGTGGGACCGGGTTTGGTTAGGGAGGTGGTATTTTTCACCCTATGGTACCGTTGGTTAGTTATCCTACGGGGACCTAAGTTATCCTACGGGGCCCTAGTTGAGGGAAGGTTTTTTCACCCTTCGAAGTCGATGGTTAGTTACCTTACGTAGCCTAACTATTTCCGACTCTGCTACACAGATAAACTAGGTTGAGTTAATTGCTAGTTCCAGTAGTCACCGCTAGGTGACTGCCTTCCTTAATCTTCTTTCGCGCTAATGGTATTTTAATATTACGTAATTACACACACGGGTGAACTAGTTCAATTTAATTGATAGTACCAGTAATTGCCGCTAGGTGGCTACCGCAATCCCCCCTTTTCTCGTTAGTTAAATTGTAGATAGCTATTGTGATAAGTTGCTGATATCGTGCAAGGAATTAACTTTCCATCGAGCATGGAATTATAACTTTGCATGGCTTTAACAAAACCTATGCAGCGAATAACGAAATATCCTCTAAATGAAAGGGTATAGTTTTAATAGTCTCCCCTATTGGGGAGAATAACAATTTAACATCAATTTCAGGAATATTAATATTTTGATAGGGCAACTTATTAAGTCCTAGCTGTTACTATACCCAGGTCAGGTTCACCAATTTATTAGGCCTTACAGCTCCTCACTTATAGTATGTCCTTAGAGGGTACTATTTGACCATTCAGAACCAATCCTAGATCCTCCCACTATTCTCTCCTTCTATGGACCCTCTCTAGACTTTCATTCAAGAAATCATTTACCTTTCTACGAGCGAATTAGTTAAAGTGATAAAAAGATGTTTGACTAAAATTATACATTCGCGGTACCACGGGATACAGCTATAGAGAAGCTAACCTTCAAGAGGAGGATGTGGATGAAAAAGGAGGAGGAGGAGGAGGAGGATGAGACATGGAGACTGGATGAGTAACTGATAGTAAAACTTTAGTTATTGAATAAAAAACAGTTTTAAGAATTTTTATAGCCTTCCCTGACTTATCTTTTAGCCATTTTTAGCTTTTCAGGTAAGCATATCATACGATCCATCTAACAAGCAGGCTAGGTATTAGAAAGGGAAAGAGTTGTCAGTGCACTTCATTTTTTTGAAGGGTAAAGCAAAACATAACTTTTACCTAGACATTAAGAAGCTGTATTGGCACCATTCTAGCGATTGGAGAACTGATTGCTGAGTGTGCTGATATCTTCTAGAACGGATATGCTCGAGTACCTGACGCCTGAGATCATGTCATGTCATGACTTGTTACTTGATTTATGACCTTTTAAATCCTCGATTTTTTCATATTCTCTCAATTTTTTATATGCCTAGCTATCGAGAGGAATGTGCTCGTAAATTTTACCGTTTCACTTAAGAAAAATCTGCAACACGTTTATGCAATTAAAAGAATTCTGGAGAAACCACTGGTAACGTGTCATGACCTGTTTGACGCAAATTTTCCCCAGTTTACTTTAGAAAAGTCTACAACATGATTATGCAATTAAAAGAATTCAGGAGAAACCGCTTGTAACGTGTTACGACTTGTTTGACGCAAATTTCGTAGGTGGGAAAGAATACCCAACCACCCAAATATTAACTTCCAATAAGAATGCATCTCATCCCCTTCCATGAATGCATCTCATCCCTTCCACTATTTTTAAAACCCTTGTTGTCAGCAATCGGGAAATTTCAGTCAGTCAGTTTTCATTAGAAGCTTCAAGGAGGTGAAAGATCCAGTGCAAAGCTATATTCCGAATATTTTCCTTGCTGTACCACAGAAATTCTTTTGGGTGGTAAGAATTATTCTTTTATTATTATTCTCTTTTCTTGCTATTCTATTTCAATATTTTTTTTTTCTCAATTTCTATGTTTTTTCACAGAAAAATGGATTTAACCAAGATCAATGCACTTGCAAGTGTAACTTACGAACCTAAGACTTTCGTAAAGCTGAATACTTTTGAGGAGAATAAGGAGTATCAAATCACTGAATTAGTGAAAATTAAGACCAAATATGGAGAGAAATTAATAGCGAAGCTGGCTACCGACGAATGGTTCTTCCTACCCTCAAGGATGATGAAATTACTGGAGTCGCCTGAACTAATCAAAGAACTTCAAAATGCTGCATCAGCGAATACATTAAAAATCTTATATGTTGGAGGACGATACAATAATTTAGAATTTAAAGTTACCCAATGATAATCATAAGATAAATTTTGGAAATGTTTGTAAGGAATGTTTTTAAGGAATGACATCAATAAATGTTTATTATATCTTATTTATTTATTTTTTCTTTATCCCTCACTACATTAGTAAGATACATATAAATCTAGTCTATTAACTTACATTTCTAACAATACTAGTAAGCGGGTTATATTCAACGATTTTATCATGTATAATTAAACAAAACGCAGTAGTATTACTTGGAATATTTCTAGTACAATCAATCTCAATTTTAACATCAACAGTGCCTGACTTTATAGATTCATTTTGATGCGAACAATCGATGACGAAGAGAGGACCGTATTCCACAAAGTTTTTGTAATTAAGCATTGGTTTCGACTGTTTTTCTCCTGCATAATATGAATGGATAAATTTAACATACATATCATATAGTACAGAATAACGGTTTTTTTCGCTATCACTATCAATTCGGTCATATGGATAAAATTCTGAATTCAGATAGACTTTAACATCACGAACAGAACTGTCATTGAATCTAAGCACCTCCATATGCTGCGTACTCTTCTTATTTTGTCTAAATGCTAGTATAACATATCGAGGTTTCTCCAATTGTGTTGCAGCTTTTACGGCCCATGTATGCCTCTGTGTTTCAGGTAGAAGTGGATATTCGTAGAGTTCCCAGGAACGAAAAGCCATGGTTAAACTTTTGATTTGCTCAATCAAACGTAGAAATTTAAGTTTTGTATAATCATTCAGTGATACATGAGGAATCCTCCATTGCACTTTTTGCAAATCAATTTTGGAGTTGATGATTTTTCTCGAAGAATGTAGTGAATTTATATCATCACGTGCTCGAATAAGAACGAGTTCATGACGTGCATTTATTATAACTCTTCTGTAGTCTTCACAAAAACCCAACAGCATTTGCAATGGTACACAAAAGTTGAAATGATTCGTAGACCTGTGATCTGTTAGAAACCATCCTGAATGACGTAGACTTGCACTTTCCTCAGCAGTTAAGGAGATGAGATTCTTCATGGAGCTAGTAATACCCACATTCTTACAGCGATCAATCTCAATACCATTCAATTCATAACGAATTTCATCAAACAAGAATGCCATGGAATTACAGTCAAGTCCTACGACATCTTGGGCTGTTGCATCTGGAGCACGGGTTCCAACGATTATCTTTCCCTCAATGTAGAGATAACTTTCACAGGGTAGAAGAATTAAATCTTGCTGTTGTATAGGAATTCGAATTTCATCACTATTTCCCAATGAGGCATTTGCATAAGGATTGTATGCATGCATTTCCATTTTAGTGATGCGATTGTCGAACACCGGTTGAGCGGTTACATCTAATGGATCCATTTTTATTTCTAACGTTGAAACCCAGTGATTGTAGAAAGGTGATATTTCTTCTTGTTAATGATACGCCAACGTTACCTTCGCTCAATGTATTTTGTCCTCCAGCGTTACCTTCACTCAATGTATTCTGTCCTGCTGCAGCAGTTGGACTGATAGGCTCATCGAGTATCGGTGATTTATAAGTATTCTTGTAAATCAACATTTTCTAATATGTAAACGAATTGTGATTTCTTCACCTCCGAAATTTACTATACGATCTTCCTGATCGAGAATACGCAAGGTGAGACGGTCAATTACTTTCGCAATGACTGGCAAGTAAATGACGTTCTTCGGTGTTTCTGCGATTTTATAACCTGGCGGAACACTCGGAAAAAATTCATGTATAACATGTCGAGGTCTACCGTTTGTGTACGCACCAGCTGTAATGTTGCATTCAATTCGTAGAATATTTACTCTTATAATGTTTACGGGCTCGTCTGATTCAGCTAGTGTGTTCGGTGGAATAACACGATCTGATGAAAAACCCAACAAAGAGCCTATATTGTTAGGTTGTGTAAAATCAATCTGATATTTACACTTTATTTCACTTTTTAATGTATTATTATTAGCACGTAGAAAAATTACTTCTTCTTCATCACCTTCGAACATCTGAGCACGTAAAAAGTCATTTATAGCATTGAGCTCATAACAACCTGTAGGTATAGTTAGCTCCTGATCATCAACGTAAAATATATTGTTTGTCTCATCAACATTAGAGATTGAATTGAAGCTCTGAAAGTCTACGAGACCGAGTTCATAATGTCCATCTCGAAGATCGATCGGGGGGAAAAAATCTGACCCCAATACCGAGTCACGGCCAGAGAGTGTAACTGTTAAAGACATTGTTCACGTAGAAACTTGACACACAACTGACCGCATATGCTTGAATCATACGATTGATATTGGTCGTGGTTGTAGTAGATTATAGCAGAAGGTCCAAAATATTCCACAAGTTCAATTGGCGGTTTTAAATTTCCGAAGGAATCGAAATACTTAACGTGCTTATTACGTTTAACGTAAGCGACCCAATGTGTTCCAGGACCTTGTTCGTCATCAAGATTCACAATTGCGCACTCATTGCGTTGCGCATTTTGAGGTAGAGATGTACGCATAAAGACTCCCCGAAAATGCGGTATTTTACGGCAGACGTTTGATAATTGCATATTACTAGTAGGTCCAGATTTTGGAAGTCCATTTATTTTCTTTTCCTTTTCCTTTTCACTCCCTCTCCTATTCGACTGTATGGTGCGAGGTATAAACCTTGTCCCCGTCTCGCTTCCATTAAGCGATTGTGTCGATGCATTTCTTCCAATTGTTTTTTGGCTGCTTTGGTGTCGTTTACAGCCTTTGCTATACCTGCTGCACCGCCAGCTAATGCGCCCACCGCACTCAGCAGCGGAAGCAATGGTAATAAACCCCCCCGTTTTGTTTTAGTAAGTGACTTTTTCCTCAATAAACCACCTCGTTTTTTCGGTACACGAATTTTTCTTTTCTTCGTACTTTTTCTAGGCACTCGCAGTCCTAAGCCGAGTTTCCGTTTTGCATTCATTGATGCCCAGACAGCAGTCGCTGTCGCTCGTTCACCTACGGATGAGTCACTAGCTATGATACGTTGTCGTGCACGGCGTGCAAGTACTTTATCAGCATGATGACGCGAGGGCAGGTCCTTATATACTGAATATGCGATATCATGCTCACGGCAAGCATCATCCAGAGGGTTTATTCCTCGATCACCACGTGCTAACCGTTCATGAAGGCGAGTACCTGGACCGCAATAATTGTAGCCAGGTACATGCAGCTCGAAGGGTAGTTTATTTAGCAGCTTATTGAAAAAAGATCCACAACCATATCTCATCATGTCATGCTTTCCTAACGGGTTCGTTGGCACATCCAGCAATTTTTTATTGAAGGCGGTATTCCATCAAACTGATCTTGATTAGGTAAATTATAATGTTCCGTACAGGCACGGTATTGTTGCACTTCAGGATCTGCACGAATGTGCTCAGGTAATTTACACCAAACAAGTCGAATACTGTTTGGAAAGCGCTTCAATAGTAAAATTTTTGGAATGTATTCAAGCTGCTCAATAGTTAAATCCTCCAAACGTAGCACATCTAAAATTAACAACGACATAATGAGAACTGATGAGATAATCTGCTTCGAGCCTATAAATAGCTTGCATGATGATAGAGTTTTACAGTTATGGATTTCGTAAAGCAACCACTGCACATTCGTGTCTCCAACGCCGATCGTTTTATTGTCGGTGGGGGTTGTGGAGGAAGGAGTAAACGTCATGGATCCCTACTTCCATCTACAATTCGTAGTATAATTTGCGGACCCTCGAATTGCGGTAAAACAAACGTACTGCTTAGTCTCGTAGAAAGTCCTAACGGTGTGAGATTTGAAAATATTTATGTATACTCAAAGTCGCTTCAACAACCCAAGTATCAATACCTTGAACGGTTATTAAAAGGACTAAAAGGTATTGGATATTTTAAATTTTCAAACAATAGCGACGTTGTAAAGGTAACTGAGGCGTTACCCAATTCTATTTTCATATTTGATGATGTTGCTAACGATAAGCAGGATAATATCAGAGACTACTTCTCCATGGGTAGACATTCAAATATTGACTGCTTCTACCTCTGCCAGACTTATGCTAAAATTCCTAAACACATGATTCGTGATAATGCAAACCTTCTCATAATCTTTAAGCAAGATGGTACTAATTTAAAACATATTTATAACGATCATGTAAACACGGATATGTCATTTGAAAAATTCAATGAATTGTGTTCAAAGTGCTGGCACCATGATTATGGATTTCTAGTGATCGACAAGGATAGTACAATTCAAAATGGTAGATATCGGAAAGGTTTCGATGAGTATGCTAAGATTAAATAGTATACCGTTTGCTTAAGATTGTTCAGTTTAGAGCTAAGTGTCCATCAAAACACACACATCAAATGAGCATGGAATAAACCTAGTATAAACGTGGAAATAAAAACGTGGACTGAATCTAAATTGAACGTGAATTGAACGTGGAAACGTAGATTGAACGTGGATTGAACGTGGATTTGAACGTGGATTGAACGTGGATTGAACGTGGATTGAACGTGGATTGAACGTGGATTTGAACGTGGATTGAACGTGGATTGAACGTGGATTGAACGTGGATTGAACATGGAAAGCAGGAAAATGGAAAAAAAGATGCTGCTAAAGAAGATTGCCGCGAAAAGTAAAGTAATTCGTGAAAAATATCGTGCACTCAAATCAGGAAGAGAAATGATGGAAACCAATTTAAATGAAACTTTTAAACCAATTGTTGAGCCATTGAAGAAGCTCACTGAACATAATGAGATGACCTTCGTGTCCCCGAAATATGAGTATAAACAGGAACCGCTACAGAAGACTACTGCAAGCGATAATTCTTTGATTATTCCATCGGAACGTAAAAGAACTTATTTCTCATCGACTCCACAACGTAAATATTTCGCAGACAACTCTAGAATTAAAATTCCAACCCCTTCATCTGATGATGATGATGATGAGCAAGGAAATTCACGACCTAATGAAACATTATACCTTTCTCTGGAAGAGGATGGGGAGGAGGAGGAGGAGGAGGAGGGAGTGAAAGTGGAAAAGGATGTTAATGATTTAGCAATACCATCACCAATGCAAGCAGAAACTCCATCATCACCATTGCAAAGATCCTTAGATTTAAATAGTTCTTTGTCAGAATATGCACCAATTGGACGTAAATATATAGAGATGTTTCTGCGTAAAAATAAGGATTTAATTGATGATAATTTTGGAATTGAACGAGATGTTAGACTTAAGAAAATGAGACTTGGAAAATGTTCTTTTAAAGTAAATCGTAAAGATTTTATTATTATTGATGATGAGTATTATCAGGGTACTATTGGTCTATTTGAATTGATCTTCATGAAAGAGCCACATGATTATACTGAAGATGATTTAAAAACATATAAGAATATTCTTTCTCAAACTAATGTACACAGAGCAGATTACAGTAGCGAGGGAAAGCTTCGTGGGAATAAGGGTCATAAATGGAAGAAAATAATTAGCCCATTATTTCCTCCAAAGAACCTTGTAAAAGGTAGCGGTTATATGTGTGTTAATGATAAACCAGTGAACTATGTACATTGGAATGATCCGAACGAATTAGTTGAACGTTTGAGACTTTTGATTGCATCATCTGCTGCAGGACATACGAATCATCATAATGAGATACAATCAATAATTGAGGAGCTTCATGAAGAACGTATTATCCTATAAAAGAGAACACACTTTCCATAATTTCCCAGTTGATTGTGTTACTTCACAATGTCGATAAATAAATTTGGAGGTATTTCCACTGCCAGTAATGTGAGAAAATATTTCCGCAAAACTGAAGATGAAACATTAAAATTTGATAAACGTATGAATGCATTTAATGCTAAGGGGAATATTATTTCAAATTTAGGATTTGATGCTACTGATGAGAAATGTGCTGTGAATATGCGTGTTCTGCTGGATAATATGAATGCTGTACGTGAGAACCTTAAAAATGAAATGCAAGAAAACAGTGATATTTTACGAAGTATTGCGTTAAGACTGGATGAAACCGAGTTAAGGCTGAATGATTTTCAAGTGAAATTGAGTAATTTCATGCAGAAACATGCTGAAGATAATGCAGATTTAAAGAAATATGTATCAATTTTCATGGAGAATCAGACTAAAGAGGATGCTGAATCAAAGAAACATATAATGAAGATAATGCGGAATTAAAAAAAAAAAAAAAAAAAAAAAGTGCTATTTTTCATGGGGAGAATCATGCTAAGGAGAATTCTTCTTGAAATAATTCGACAAAGAGTTTTATTAGGAAAAAGAAAGTTTTACTACCATCAGTGCTCGTTGTACCCCTGTAAACCCAACACATACCTGAAGAGTTATGGATAGTGAAGAAAAGAAAAAATTGGTCGAAGAACTGCATGTACCTGCAAGACGGAATTTTCAACGTAGAAGAGTTATAATACGAGGCTTCGATGACCTCTGGCAAGCAGATCTGGTTGATATGAAGAATTATACTGACGGAGGTTACCACTATATTCTCACAGTTATTGATGCATTGTCGAAATTTGGATGGGCAGTAGCACTAAAAACCAAAACTGGCAAGGAAGTGACAGACGCATTTACGAAGATTCTGAAAAGTGGGAGATGTCCCAAAAATTTGCAGACAGATGATGGCAAGGAGTTTTATAATAGTGATTTCAAATCGCTTATAAAAAAACGTAGAATAAATCATTACTCAACATACAGCGTATTGAAAGCTACGATAGTTGAGCGCTGGAATCGCACGCTGAAGACTGAAATGTGGAAACGATTTACGTTGAATGGAAATTATAAGTGGCGAGGCATACTGCAGCGACTAGTTGAAGACTACAACGCAAGAAAACATCGTACTATAGGAATGCGACCAGTTTATGTGACGCCAGATCATGCTAATATGCTCCTGACTACAGTATACAATAATATAAAGATTGTTGGTCGTGCCAAGTTCAAAGTAGGTGATTTTGTACGAATCAGTAAATACAAGAATGTATTCGCAAAGGGATACACACCAAATTGGACAACTGAAATATTTGAAATTATAAAAGTGCAGAAAACAAATCCTGTTACATATTTACTTAGAGACTCTAGTGGTACTGATATATACGGAGGATTCTACGAATATGAACTTTTAAAAACTGCTAATCCTAATGTATATCTAGTGGAGAAGGTATTACGTAAGAAGGGTGATAAGGTCTTTGTGAAGTGGTTAGGATTCGATAATAAACATAATTCATGGATAAATAAAGATAATATTTTGTAAAAACAATATTTATTAATAAAATTATTCAATTTAAATATAATTAATTTATTCTATAATGACCCCATGGTAGAGTCGATACAGTTCCGTGCACGATATAACGCTTATCATCGTAAGGGCTGAGAGCTACTTTCCGTTGCGTAATCGAATAAACATTATGCAATTTTGAGCGAATTAAATTTTGATTGCGGACTTGTACAGTAAAATTTGTTAAACAGTCCTTATAGTCCTCGAAGGTTATGTTTCTAGCAACAACGTAAGTCTTAATACGTTTAGCTTTTTTGATAATTTTATTTTGTACTTTAAATGTGTACATTTTTGATCTCAGTCCAATAAACTCTGTCATTATCTGCCCATTATTCTCATCTTTCATCAGCCCAGGGACTTTTTTATTTACTAGAGGTAAATTGTACTGATTGTTGGGAGAATAATCGCTTGTATCGAATCTAGCAAGATTCTCCCTCATAATAGTGTAAATATCATCACACTCAATGCTGTATATTAGACTATCCGTATCGGTATATAACGCTTTACATTTGCTACCGAACGTAGGAAGCATATAATCATAATGAAAATCATACAAACATGTTTTCGAAATATCAAGAATGCTCATACCTACGTATATAGGCTTATCGAATTTAGCTGCTAATTTTGTTAATTCAATCGTGACCAAATTCTCACTGAATATAGTGCGACTGTGAAAATTAGGCTTAGCAATCATTGCTTCAGCACCATATCTTCCCTCCCACTTACTCACGAGTCTCACATCAACTCTATTTCTAACATTCTCCATAGTCTTACCGAACACCGCATTGTTCATTAATTTGAAAAGATTGTTCTCAAACTCATTTTTAGATGCTGCACGCAAACTAGTGTTCAAATCGATATATTTACGTAACCAGGTGGACTGCTGAAATCCTAAAACGCGATGAATGTGTTTTAAGACAACACCATTACGCATACATTGCTGTAAAGCACGATAGTGTATAACATAGCGCTTCTTATTTTCTAAAGTTGCAAGTAGCTTCTTCTGACGTGTACCCGGTGGTGCATCACGTACGGGACAAAATGGAAGGTCGGAATGTTTATCGTGAAGCATGCTTGGATACTCTAAGTCAACCTCTAAAATATAACCCTCGGGTGAATCTATCGGTATATTAGAGATATCCAAATTATTAACATTTTCAATCCAGCGAAATCCGTGAGTAGGTAGTGGTTGAGACATTGCCCACCCATACAAATTATTTACATCGTAGTACATTAAATACTTAGAAGGTTCCTCGGGATTGTAGTTTTGCATGTACCGATTGTTAGCCTTTTCATAGCGGTGCGAGCATTGGCTTAAACCACCACGTATGCCTCGTTCTACGAAAAGCAGCATTTCTACGTCAGTAAAAAGTTCTAATCTTATTTCTGTATGTTTGAGCATTGCATCCCAAGTGAAGCCTGGGAGTGTATAATAATGAGCAGGATCCAAATTATAAGTTTGCATGCAGCTATCACGAAAATTTTCGAAAACGTCAGCCAACAATAGTACATCAGTTTTCAAATAGAGATCGCTATACTCCCCAAGTGTTCGTATTTGAAATTTGGTCCATACCTCCTTAGCGTGATTATACGCACCCTCACTAATATCACTATCGGATAATCTATTATAGAATATCTCGCGTGGAGGTAAAGCAGTTTCTTCCAGACGGTTCAGACTATCTATGTAATCGTAAGGAAAAATACCTTTCCTTGTCAGAAGGTTAAATTGTTCTATGTTTAAATATGAGAATTCTGACTCTAAATTTTTTAACTGTGATCTCGTTAAATATGAACTCAATTTGTCTAAACTTGATGCCATAAATTTGAAAGAATCGATAAACCTTAGTTGTATATTATATTTACGGATGAATTTAGTGAATGAAATATACTTCTCCTTATGTACAGGTAACAAGTGTACTGAACCTTCATACAAGTTAGCGATTGTACCGAAAATAAAATGTGCGTCATAACCTGATAAATTATGAAAAATTACAGGTATTACATGCGAATCGTTAAAGTTTAAATTACAATTATTATGAGCAGGTCCTCTATATTTACCAGTTAAATGATCATGATCGCGAACACGTATTTGATCTGGAAGAAACGGCTTTTTACATATATGACAGTTGGGCTCAGTATAATGCCTTGAATTTTCACTAATACTTAGCGTTCTCATAGGCACTACAGTCTTTAGTTTTTCGCTCGCTATGCTAGCAATTTTATCGAGTTCTCGCACAAACCATTCTATACACTCGAGTCCACGATATGATTTGTAAGTTGAGAGCGATGAATCACGAACGCTTTTAAAATAATAACCTATACTAAAAGGTATGTGTTTTTGATAAATACCAATTTCGTCATCTGTTTGCTCAACTTTTTCAAGCAAGCATTCAATGTCAGCGTATATGACAAATGGCACCCTCTCACTGTTCTTCATGTTATTGAAGGAAACCCAACGGTCCTTGTCAGGTAGCACAATTCTGATGTTTTTATTGAGTTGCGCACAATCACGTTCATGCGATTTTAGTTTCTCATCATTGTGGAAATAGTGTAAGCAACTATAGGAGGGAAAAAGTAATATTAGGATATAGAAGCAGTAATTATATATATATATATATATATATATATATGTAATGATTTTTACCTTTATAGTGTCAATATTTTTTTGAATTAATGTTTTCTAAATATATAAATTGTAAAATAATGTAGTATATACAAATAGACTTTTTCGCAAGTACATTATTGCAGTGTATGATGTATTAATATTTTGCAACTATTTTCAGCTTCCAAATAGTACTGCTTCGCTGCATGAATCCTTGGCAGATGTAACAAAAGGAGAAGAACCCTCAAGGCCTTGTCTGGATGCTCAAATACCTAAAGAAAAATATCATTCATAGATATTACTATTGTCGTTATATTATTAAAAGTTTTTATTCCTGTAGTTATATTAAGCATTTTGTGCAAATGATGATTTTAGTCATATATATTTTATTAAATCTATGAATAATCCAGTCTATAGGAAATGATACTTCTATTTATAATATCGTTGAAAAAAGAATTTCAATAAATTCTATAAGTTAACTCTGGAGTTCTTTTAGTTACCTGTGGCAATATTAAATAAAGTATACACATATATTCAAGAATTAGCATAATCAGAATTATGTTTAGAAAATTATACGCAGTAATGATTTAACTCTCATTGTTCGATAGAAAAATAAGTCTATTATAGGCTTACGTAAATGAATTAACAAATAATTTTCATTTCAATTTCATATGCCTTTGTGTATTGTATATTCTATAAATTAAGTTATACGTAATAAAGTACTATATATTTAAATTGCAAATTTTTCAATTACATATAAGTATAGCCCAATAGTTGATTACCTTGTTATGGCAATACTCATTTTTCTCTCAATTCTCTGGGGTGCAACATATATGACAGAAAAATGTAAGCTTGCCTTATGCAGTTTCAATAAGTCTCACTACATGGACAGTTTTTGTTAATGCTGTAATATCCATCCAGCAAGTGATCCGTTAAAATGTTTATTTCCTGCCCAAGTCTTCTTATCTATAATCAAAATTACATTAACACAAAGCATCATTCATCATTTGCAATAAGGTTAATACTCCTTATCCTTGTATTAAATTACTCATCTATAAATTAAAATTCGCTGTCTACTGTGTTTAGTTCAATTAAATTAAAATGAACGTCCTGTCATCATCCATATTATTTTCTTTCACTTACATAACCTTCCTGCTTTTGTGTCTTCTGCCGTTTTGACAGCTGTTTGACACTTTAGAAGTGTTATTTCCTGCACTGTACACTCTACGAGTTGGAACATTCACTTTCATATGATTAACATAGATAGTATTCGCTCTTTGAAAAGTAAAGACTGATGACACCATTTTGAAACTAGAAAAATTAGGACACTTGAACCCCCACCTTCAAAATTGAATCATGTACAGATATAGTTTCTGCTTCCCTATACTATCTTGTAGCAAAAATGCTTCTCGCAAAATTGATTCATGTCCATCTCTACTACTCTATACTATCTTATAACAAAAATTTAATGACAACAGCAGACGAAACGCGACATCGACAAATATGAAGATGACGTTTTGGACGTAGTAAAAGTATTATCCAGAAAGCATATTATTTATGTTGGAAATGTAGGGATATCGAAAAATGGAATGGAAAATAATGCAAATATGGTGCATATATATAATATTATATATCAAGTATAAAAAGGAAGAGATCGGATGTAATTTTCATCCTATAAAGAGGAAAAAGCATCAGATAAGCATCGGGAGCAGTAAATCAAAAGAAAGATTAAAGAATATTTTGCTTTGTTAAATTAATCTTTCTTCTGACTTGCTGCTCCCGATGCTTATCTGATGCTTTTTCCTCTTTATAGGCTGAAAATTACATCCGATCTCTTCCTTTTTATACTTGATAAATAATATTATATATATGCACCATATTTGCATTATTTTCCATTCCATTTTTCGACATCCCTACGTTTCCAACATAAATAATATGCTTTCTGGATAATACTTTTACTACGTCTAAAACGTCATCTTCATATTTGTCGATGTCGCGTTTCGTCTGCTGTTGACGCTGTTGTCTTTAAATTTTTGCTATAAGATAGTATAGAGGAGTTGAGAATGTTGAGATGGACATGAATCAATTTTGCGAGAAGCATTTTTGGTACAAGATAGTATAGGGAAGCAGAAACTATACCCGTACATGATTCAGTTTTGAACAGTGTATGTACATACGAAGTACCTGGAGAGAGTATAAAGGCCAACTTTTAGCGAGAGGGCCGAAAGGTAAGACGTAAGGGGGAAGAGGTTGTCCGACATTTTGTTTTGTTCATGTGACGTCATTATGACGTGTTTGTGAATATATATATATAAATATATATATGTTGTTTTGTGCATTGAACAACAGTGAACGGAGACAATACAAATAACGTAGTACGTCGTGTTAGACTTTCAGTCGACTGAGAAGACGGGAGATAGTGGGAAAAGGGTGAATCAACGGAACTACATTTTGCTTTTGCCTATATTTATTTATTTTGTCTGGGTTCACGGTTGTTCTATGCACAAAACAACATATATATATTTATATATATATATATATTCACAAACACGTCATAATGACGTAACATGAACAAAACAAAATGTCGGATAGCTTCCTTCCCCTTCCGTCTTACCTTTCAGCCCCGCAGGCTAGCGCTCTCTCCAGGTACTTCGTACACTGTTCAAAATTGAATCATGTACAGGTATAGTTTCTGCTTCCCTATACTATCTTGTAGCAAAAATGCTTCTCGCAAAATTGATTCATGTCCTGCAGTCCATCTCAACTACTATATACTATCTTATAGCAAAAATTTAATGACAACAGCAGATGAAACGCGACATCGACAAATATGAAGATGACGTTTTGGACGCAGTAAAAGTATTATCCAGAAAGCATATTATTATTTATGTTGGAAATGTAGGGATGTCGAAAAATGGAATGGAAAAAAATGCAAATATGGTGCATATATATAATATTATTTATCAAGTATAAAAAGGAAGAGATCGGATGTAATTTTCATCCTATAAAGAGGAAAAAGCATCAGATAAGCATCGGGAGCAGTAAATCAAAAGAAAGATTAAAGAATATTTTGCTTTGTTAAATTAATCTTTCTTCTGACTTGCTGCTCCCGATGCTTATCTGATGCTTTTTCCTCTTTATAGGCTGAAAATTACATCCGATCTCTTCCTTTTTATACTTGATAAATAATATTATATATATGCACCATATTTGCATTATTTTCCATTCCATTTTTCGACATCCCTACATTTCCAACATAAATAATATGCTTTCTGGATAATACTTTTACTACGTCCAAAATGTCATCTTCATATTTGTCGATGTCGCGTTTCGTCTGCTGTTGTCATTAAATTTTTGCTATAAGATAGTATAGAGTAGTTGAGATGGACATGAATCAATTTTGCGAGAAGCATTTTTGCTACAAGATAGTATAGGGAAGCAGAAACTATACCTGTACATGATTCAATTTTGAACAGTGTACCCAAAAGCGACATATCCTATAGCGTAGTACTATTTTGGGTACTACGCTATAGTCGCTGCTGATACTACTGGTCGGCGGAAATACGTCAGAGGGTAGAGACTGTAGAGGGACCGCAATATAGATATTTCTAATTACTAATTTCAAAATACATAATTTTGCGTATTCGAAACATACAAAAGTTTAGCTTAATTTATTTTTTACGGTTGGCAATGATTGACTAAACCAAAAAGTGTTCGAAAGTTTGGGATTGATGAACGCAAGGATCAGTGGATCAGAATTATAGCAATTGCTTGTTACACATGTCATACAGGCCTTTTCTTAAATTGGAATATTATTTAGATGGTTGAGGTTTAGGGGAGCTACAACTAATTAGATAAGTATTATTTTTCATATATTTATTAAAGTATAGGAATAAATTGATTCTTTGTGGTTAAAATTTAATTGCAGATAATAGTTTCTATACTATTGAAGATTTCCTATATCTAATGAGGAATGACAAAGAAGAGAAGTATTACAGACTGACAGCTGTCAATCATAGAATATTATGTATGTCCTATTTTATATTATAGAAGAAACTTGTTAACAGAATAAATCAATCGCTGTATAAGGTAAATAATTCTGTAATTAATGCATCAGTAGTAACATCAAGTTATTTTACATGTATTTACGTTATGTTTCTCAAATTTCTTTTAGAGAAGATATGGTAACGCAGAAGATTTCTATTCATTAAATAGAATGTGAAAAATGCAAACTCTTCATACAATAGCGTAATAATAAAAGAATAGGTCAGATCAGAAGACATAATGTAAATAAACTCAACAAAGCAGTTTTCCACCATGCATAAATGATATACAAGAGCAAATGAAATGATTAAATGAGCACAAAATAGTTTTCTTTCGGTTTTTCTTTGAGTATATTAAAAAATTAAACTTTTGTTTAATTTGTTTTTAAATGTTAGCATTGATAGATCAAATTGAAAAGTGTTTGAAACATTGAAGTTAATCAAAGAAAGGAAGAGTGGTGGAAAGGAAGGAAGGAACTTTAGTGATATTTTTTTTTTAGCATTTTAAATTTTGAATCAGTTAAATGGTGAGATAGAATAGAATTTTTAAGTACATTGAAAGATAGTCATAATATTCTAGAATTTGTTAATTGATATATGTAAATTATTTACTTATAATTATATGCCAATACTCTGATAGTTAAATTTATAATTATTTATTTTGTATTTAAAGGTCATACATTGGTATATAAATAACAATGGATGCTAACAGGGTTATATTACTTGATGCAATTTTTATGTCAAGTTCAAGTGACAGTGATAGTGATGAAGAAGACATCGAAATCTATTTCAATTAAATGACAATGGAGTAAGGAAACCAAGAGTAAAAAATTTCATCGAAAATATTATCCATGCTTATGAAAACGAAGAATTTAAGAGACATTATCGGTTAGTATTGAAATTAATTTATTATCACTCCATCTTGCTTCATTGATTCATTTGATTTGCAGGATGTATCGTAGTACTTTTTATTACTTATTAAATGTTATTAGACCATATCTAGAAAGTGACTAATCTCCATATGTTATTTCATTTGAAAAACAAGTTTACGTAGCATTGTATGTATTAGGTACACCTGATTCATACAGGTAAATATTTAATGTTCAATCGTCATTTACACATATTAAATTAATTTATTTATTCAGAATACTATACACATCGATTTATAATCCCTTACAAAATATATAGGTCAGTTGTATCAAAATTTAATATCAGCAATAGCTCATCTTGGCACGCAGTAAAAAGGGTTGTGAAAATTTTGTGTCAGTTACGAAATCATTTTATTCGTTGGCCAGGAGCAGAGGCAGCAGAAGCTACCAGTAGAGTTATCGAAGGAAAATATAAGCTGCAAGGAGTACTAGCAATGATGGATGGGATTCATATTAGAATCTTAGCACCAAAAGAAAATGCTGTAGCTTATATAAATAGAAAAGGATATCATTCTATACAGTTACAGGTATAAAAGTTTATAATATTCAATTCTACTTTAAAATCTTATATTGTGTATTTATGATACGTCAATGCAACTTGTATTTATCTTTATTACAGGTTATTTGTAATGAAAAGAGACAATTTATACATTGTTTTGCTGGAATGCCAGGATCTGTGCATGACATGAGGGTATTCAAATACTCTTGAGTGCAGCAAAAGTGTTGTGAAAATAACTTTTTTAATAAATACATAATAGCAGATTCAGCTTATACTATCCAAAAACATATAATGGTTCCATATAAAGACAATGGACATTTACTAGTGGATGAAATAAATTATAATCGTATTCTTTCTCAAAGTCGGATGGTTGTTGAACGATCCATTGGGTTATTGAAAGGAAGGTGGAGATGCCTTCTAGATAAATTGCTTATGAGAAGGACAGATTTGATTCCCTATTACATAATTGCATGTTGTGTTTTTCACAATGTATGTCTCTTATGTGAAGATGAAGAAATTGATGTACCAATTATACTCAATGAAGATTTTGAAAATAGTGGTCCTTTAGCTATTACTCCAGAGCAACACCAAGACGGTATAATCAGAAGAGATGAAATAAAAAATTATCTAGCTGCTTCTGTAGATATTCTCTGATTTTTATATTTGTTAAGATACTTAAGATTATATTTATAACTATTATTGATAGCATTTTTATAGCAAAAATATATTTATTTGAAAAATACAAATTAAAATATGAATATATATTTACTTCATTATAACAGTGACATGAATTTTTTTATAGGTTATTATAAATAGTACTAAATATAAACATTTCTGTTAAATAAAAGCAAAAACAAATCTTTTAAGTGCCCTTACTTAAAAAAATAGAAATTATTGCTAATATCACATTTTATTGTATTGATAATGGCTTTAATTTTTAATCATATTATCTCTAATTTGCTTCAATATATTTAGCTTTTCATCTTTATATAATTTGTCATTCTCTAATTTCTGCTTCTTAATTTTAATCATTTCACACATATAATCTGTTTTTATATTTGTTGAGTTACGTTTTAGGCCTGAAAAGGAATTGAGTTTCAGTGTTTTTATCTCTTTTTACATACATATACAGTATTAAACATCATTCAGTACACTAATAATTGAAATTGATTTCATGTATATGAAGAAAGTAATTCCATCTAATTAACAGTTTATAGTAATCTTGTACGTGTGATTACTATTATAAATACCAGTTGAAACAGTTTTGTCCATATTAATATGTTTGCCAAGTGGTGTATCTGATCCCACAATAGATATGGGTGTTATGTACGGCATTCTATGAAATATTTCATGTAAAATCTGAATAAAAAATGAATATATTGTTTATTATATAGCTAATTATAAGTATATATAGCTATTATTTCATGATACTTACATCATAATGTTCAATAGTTTTAGGTTCATTACCATTTTGCTGATTGTGATCATAACAATTTTTGTACAGTTTCTTTAATTGATCAATTTTTGCCATGCATTGAGAAGGTTTTAAATTGTATCCTTTCTGTCTCATTCTTTTTGATATAATTTTAAAAGCATGATCGTTTCTTATTTTTCTGTTCATTAATAACGTGTTCATTTCAGCATATATTGACAAAAGTAATTTTATCTCACCATTTGTCCAACGATGCCTGAATGTCTCTAAAACAATTTTTGAATGAAAAGGTTTGAAATTAAACTTAAAACATATTATAAAATTACTAGCTCTTGATGAGGATCTAGGACCGTCAATATATTCTTCATTCTCGCTGGTAGAATCATTATTATTAATATCTAAAAACTGATCTTCAGGAATAATAGTTCCTATGCAGTTTGATTTTTGCTGAATAACTTCTTGTTCCACCACATCTGCAATGTCTTCTATATAAATAAATAATTAATTTTTCTGATAAACATTAATATATATTTATTACTTTTAAGGTATGTATTTCTTTTACCAATATTGCACTGTCGAGCACCTATTGAATTATTTTCTTTATTCGTCAAATTTGGACAAGTTTGTTTGTGTTCATTTAAAAATTTTGCGGCATATAATGAATCTGTAAATTATTAAATAATGAATATTTCATTATTCAAGAATTAACCATTTTCAGTGTAACATTTTAAACTTAAGCAGTTTTGATTGTTAACAATCTTACCTTTATGGAGCAAATCATAAATTTCTTTTGTCACCATAAACTCATATATAATATTATCTGTGTCTTCAATTTGTACATTCAAAGTTCTTTTCGACATATTTATAGGGCCAGTTTTTCACTTATTAATAATAACTAACGGGTTGTCTTGTGTTAATTTAAATTGTGTGAAATATATACTTTTAATGACCAGTTTTTCTACCTACTGATAAAATTTATCTGTTTGGCAGAAATTACAAACTGTAATAAATTCTATTCAAAATTTTAAAATCTACCAAGCAGTTTAATTTACCTAAAGGATTACTAATAGTTGCAAAATCTAATCCTTAATTAACAAGACGTTTATAGTATCTATAATATAATTCACTGTTCCTTGCGTTCACCAGTTCCAACTTTCGAACACTTCTCGGCTTAGTCTATCATTGCCAACAGTAAAAAATAAATTAAGCTAAACTTTTGTATGTTTCGAATACGCCCAATGCATGGTCCGTGAGCCAAGACAAATGTTAGTATATACATACCACAAGTTATAAAGTAATATAAAGAAATAAAATGACAGTTTTAATCTTACTGACAGCTGATATACTGATGGTATAAGTGAATAAATAAAGTGACGAAATTTGTAAAATGTACATAAAAATAATTTTTAAAAGTATATAAAGGACTGAACATGTTAGATAAGTATAACAATAAATTTTATAATATAAAATGTAAGATATAAATATTTTGTGGTACTTTGTGGGATTTTATTTCAGATTAAATTATAGTAATGTGTTTACTATGTCACTGTGCTGAGGATGGAGCTATGCAGATTTTCAAAATTAAAATAAAGGAATAGACTAAACATAATGTGGTTATTGTGTCATCGTTGAGATTCAAACTATGTTAATTGAGACGGATAATAAAATAAACGAGTGAAAAAACTGGGTAAATACAATAATAAATAAAGAAGCTGATAAATTAGATATATAATATAAAATGTAAGATATTTTATAGTACTTTCTGGGATTTTATTTCAGATTAAATTATAGTAATGTGTTTACTATGTCACTACTGAGGATGGAGCTATGTGGATTGAACATTAAAATGAAAGGAATAGATTCACCATATTATGGTTACTGTGTCATCGCTGAGGATCAAACTGTGTTAATTGAGATGAATATTAAAATAAACAAGTCAACACATTGGGTAAATACGATACAAATAAAGAAGCTGACAGATTACATTTGTAATTTCAAATGTAAGATTTTATATAGTACTTTTTGGGATTTTGTTTCAGATTAAATTATTGTAAAGTGTTTACTATGTCAATGCTGAGAATGGAGCTATGTGGATTGAACATTAAAACAAAAGGAATAGATTCACCATAATGTTATTTCTGTGTCATCGCTGATGAGGATCAAACTGTGTTAATTGAGACAGATATTAAAATAAACGAGTCAGCATTTTGGGTAAATACAATAATAAATAAAGAAAATGACAGAATAGATATATAATATAAAATGTAAGATGTTTTATAGTACTTTGTGGGATTTTGTTTCAGATTAAATTATAGTAATGTACGTGTGTTTACTGTATCACTGCTGAGGATGAAGCTATGTGGATCGAACATTAAAAAAAAAGAATAGATTCACCATAATGTGATTACTGTGTCATCGCTGAGGATCAAACTGTGATAATTGAGATGAATATTAAAATAAAGAAGCTGACAGATTAGATATATAATATAACATGTTAGATATTTTACAGTACTTTGTGGGATTTTATTTAAAGTTAATATATGTAAAATAAAATTTTTGTTTTCTTTTTACAATTGTATCTATATTAATTACTATATGTTGCAATCTCTTAAAATGAAGCCTCTGCTTTTATTAGCAAACTAATAGTTCCACACGGCAGTGATGCCAGAATCAAGCTATTAGCAACAAAAATGAAGATAAGCGCTAGCCAGCAGGAGTATAGAAAATTTAAAGGGAAGCGGTACAAACACAACTATGCCTGGAGAGCATAGGTGTGATTTGGACTTCAGGCAACATTGGCTTTAGAAGAAGAGCGACTACCGCTAACCGTGACATTTTTACGTGTTATCCGTGTGAAGTGGTGCTGCGTTTACCTAAAAACTCAAAGCAAATAAAAATGCTTTTCCTAAATTGATTTGTAATATTGATAAAATGGTCAAATGTAGCCATTAATTAATTAGATTTGGTAATAAATACAGAAAATGCGTTTTATTATTACAAATGAGTTGAAGTAAAATAAACTCAATGTTTTCATATTAATCTGTTAACAAATGCATTTTTTTATTTATTATTGAGTCCAATAAATTAATGGTTATTAAAAAAAAAATTCCTTGTAATGAAAAAAAAAATGAAAAAATTTTAAACTTCACCAAGACTCGAACACGAGCCCACCGCATGACAAACGGCAACCTTACTGGCTGCGCTACAGCGCTCACTTGATGTACCAAGAGCAAACCCATAAAGCACACAAATTTGCTGAAAACCAGTAAAGAACGTGTTCTTCGGAATATCAGAAATGGCATAAGCATTCCAAGCACAATCCAAAACGAGTTAAGAAAATGCCGAAAATTGGGCAATGTCCGCTTTTTGAATGCATTAGAAATATTCTGCCAAAACGTAGTAAGCATGTTTTAGTAGAAAGTGTTAAGAATATTGCAGATGGAACGTGTCAAAGGCGTACCATAAACAGCAATATCAGTCTGAGTCCTTGACATCTCCCATTCTGACCACCAATCCCATACAACTGTATAAGTTTACATGGTGATCAGAGTGGGGAATCATTTTCTAGACCCAGATTGATTTCACTGACTGTGACATGATTATAATGACCAAATTGCATTTTTGTTTTGCTTAAGTAAAGTAACACTATAAATTATTCATATATATACTATTTCTGTTAAATTTAAACAATATAAGAACAGATATATATAGGCATAATTCAAGTGCTTATACTTTAACATAAGCAAAGTTAGTACAATTCAGTCTTACAATTCGTTAATTTTCATCATATTGAAATAATGATGAAAATCAATGAAAGATGATAATTTAAATGTAATTACATGTTTTCATTTTTAATAAATTAAAATAACTGAATATTCTATAATGAACAATCTGTTTAAAAACCTGAAATAGTACAAAATATGCTTTAATAATACTAAATTTATTAAATTGATTATCTTGCAAGATATAGATAAACACAAAAATTTATTGTTTTTTATAAATTTTATAATTCGCCAAACGTGATAATATATATGTAACTTTCAATTATGAAGATATTAAAATAACGTATATGTATGTATAAGTATTACACCACAGTTTAAACACAGATTTCAAATTTACTGTGTAACGATTATTATTGATTAAAAACTGATGTGTAAAACTGTAACTGAAGAAAGTGTTATTCTTTAACTTTACGGATAAATATATTCATAATAATATAACTAAAAAAAATCATTTATGATGTATGATGTTCTTGCAGTGAATGAACGATATATATGTAGCATATTATATGTATCAAAATAAAACAAAGTAATTTTTTTCTGTCAGATCTGTTTTATATTGTTTAGAATAATCTTCATTTAATGCTCGGAAGTGTTCTGCCCATCTGCTGTTTTTCCTCTAAAAACATATACATTATAAAACATACATACACACACGATTAAATAATGTTATCGAATATTTCATTTCAAAAAATAACTTACGTTGCTCTTATTATTCGTTTCGAAGCATTTACTATAAATAACTTATAATAATTTTATTAATATCTGCCTGGGTAGCCTCTTTACAATGAAACCTTACGGTGCCTAAAAATTTAAGATAATAATTTACTTTTTATATAATACGATATGAAGAATTTTCTATATTAATATTATGCAGAAAGTAATGGAATTAGTAGTATATTTTTTTTTCAATTTTTTAAATGAATATGTATTACTATAAAAATGAGAAAGAGTGCTTTTTGATACATAGTTCAACTTACAATATATTATTTCCGTAGTCCTTGACATATTTATAAAACTTCTCTTCTTCTTTTGTCCTTTAAAACTATAATTTTCGTATAGAACATCAGTTGCCAGCTTCTTTAAAATGTTTTTAGTAACCTCTTCTAAAGTCGACCCTCCGTATATACGCAGAAGATTTTCCTAAATTATTAAGCATTATATAATTAAATATCATTACAGATTAAAGCTAGAAATGTATTACCACTCTTAATGAAAATTCTTTGTTCCTTAAATTTTCTTCAAATTCCATGAATCCATCCACATTTTCCAGTGGAAGTAAGTTGTTATCGATAACATCTGCTGCTTGCTGTTCCATCTGCTGTGGAATCTTAAAATTTTCTATTAAATCGAGACGCCTTTCCATGCGATCTAATTGTCGGCTCACATCAATAAGTTCATAAGAAATTTTATTTAATTTTTTAAATATTCTGCTTGAATAGTCCTTTTCCAAAATATGCCCTAAAATCAAGCAGAATATACAATGCAACAATTTTATTTTTAATATATAATCTTAAAACAGACATATTAAATAGAAAAATTTTCTATAATATAAATGTTGTATGAAACTTTCGAAATATGAAATAGTGTATTACACATTTTACCTTTCATAGATGATTCTGTCATCACAAGCTCAGCAGAAGACGTTAAGGGCACGTTATTGCATGATGAAGTTGAAGGCAATATATTAGTTGGTTCAATAATTGGACACTCAAACGATGCTAAAACCTCAGGTTCAACTCTTTTCAATTTCTTTACTTTAGGCAGCGGTGGTAACTTTAAGTAACTCTCCTTTTCAGTTTCCTCGTCAGAGCTACTAAAAACTCTCTTAGCTCTCTCATGTCGAGTACTTTTTTGTGTTGCTTCATCCTCAGTGTTAATATCTGAATATGTTTCTGCCATTTCCAACTTTATAAGGGCTCGTTCAAAAGACTCTAGAACAATAAACAGATAATTTATCTCTTTATATTTCTTCTTGTATATAGAATAATAGAATAATGTTAATTCACCTGCGGAGCCAAATATTCTAATTATGTCAAACATCTGCCACTTCATACTATGATCATTTATGTTTGGTGTAACTTCTTTCTGTATAGCTGCATTTAATTTTTGCTTTGAACATGTAGGATAAAACGACATTTTATTGTCGTCGAATAACCAGCTTTCTGGAACAATGCCTAAACCATCTTTAAATTGGACAACGAAAAATTTCATGTTTCTGAAAAAGAAACTATAGGATCAAAAGTGGAAGAAAAGACATTTACTTTTAATTTATTATTATTCCTTAAAACATATTAACCATTGATAATTAAACTTTCAAATTATTTGCACGTGTAAAAGATTTATAAAATTTTTTACCTTGAACTATATTTATATACGCGAGAGTACTATTTTTTTTTCTTTTGTGTTTGTTTAATTTTTTTCAGGTTCCCCAATTGTTCAATTTGTTAATGAATTTTAACAGATTTTTACTATGAGATATTATTAAACAAGAGGACAAAGAAGAGCTACCATCAAATATAATCTTACTATAAAATGTTTCTAGCTGTGCTTCCGGATAGATATATATGTATATATATGCACTTCTGCCGTTATAAATTTGAAAATTCAACGAAAGATTACGAGAAAAAAAATTAATCTTAATTAAAATTTAAGGTTTTAAATCAACATAAATAAAGCAAATTAGACTTACAAAAAAGTAATCCTTCTTTTATAAATAATTTCAGATGAAATAATACATTATTGTTGGTGACACAAAGGAAATGCAACTTCTTCTGTCCGTAATGTCATTTTCCACATTTTTGATTTTATATTAGTGTAGATGGTTGAGATTAAGTTTTCTTTCTTTTGAATTTTTCCAATATTAAGATCTGTTGATGAGCATGGCTTAATATAAATATTTTCACCTAATTTACACTCCTTTCCAATCACATTTATATTTCCATCCTTTAATTTCACTATGTTCATAGTTTCTATTAATCTCTGATATTTTAGAAGGAAAAGATTGTTCCGGTTATCCAAACAATTAACTAAATATTCATTAGTTTGCAACACATGATACTGCTCTTCAACTAAGTTTTGGATATCATCCGTAAGAATTCCACTTAAATGTTTTTTCTTTAATAAAGTTTGTTTTTTTAAAGAATTAACTGTTTTGATGCTATCAATAGTGGTCTCACTGTGTCTACGAACAAGTTGTTGTAATGGCTTGTCAGCTTTTCTTAATACGGATTTTAATTTGTGTAAGAAGTTTTCAAAGCGAAATGCACTGGTGTTTTCAAGGCTTCCAAATACTTTTACGTCACTACATAAATGCAGTAAGTTATGAATATTATGTGAGATGAAATCTTCACCATATATAATTTTAAAACTTTTTACAAAATATATTAACAACTCATGAGCATATTCAATATTGCATAGGGTTGCATTTAATTCTGGAGAAACTAAAATAGTAATTGCTACATGAAGTGTTAAAAAATTTAATAAAATATCCTTTCTTACATTATCCACTGAACTCAACGCAATTGGTCCTGTATAGAGTAAAAATTGTCTGAATTCTGAAGCCTTCCAAAATTTCACCTCACCCAACGATCTTGGTTTCCTAGCAAATTCTCTAGGGGTTGATTTTCTTTCTCCTAAAAGTACACTTGAAATTTTTTGAATGACATTTGCTGACATTCTACATTTCAATGGTCCTCTTAACCATAAAAGTATTAACTTTTTAGTTACACCAAACAATACTAAATGCATATAGTCTAGTGGAACGTTTTTCACTATATCAAAATGTATCAGAGATAATAAAATGGTCTCTTCACCATCAATGTGATAATTTTCATCTATTCTATTTTTAAAAGTTTCATGTGTCCTTAATGCACTTGGAACTCTTTCAAATGGAAAACAAATTCTTCTGTTCGAAAACTTTCCTTTGATAAAGCACTTTGTGCAACTGTGATATCCAGTGTGGCCTTTTACATTGAATATAAAGCTTTTAGCTGGAGCATCACAAATTATTGACTGCAATCTAATTGGCACATTCAAATTTTTGAACTTAAATCCATTCAAAATAATATTATTTATTTCACTCACAAACTGTCTCAAGAAATTGTTAGCATTATCAGGTTTCTCAGTACCATAGAAGCAACCAATTATAGCAACTTGTTTTAGTATTACATCAGACACTAGGATTGGCCAGAATGAAGCTGTGTTTGACTTAAATATTGGTAGTCCATCGATATTCACAATTAGATTTATACAATTAAACTTCACACCTATATGTAAATATTCATCTGTAATGGTTTTCAAATAGCTTTGAAGAATTGAAGCATGCCAATACTGTCCTCCACATAAAAGCTTTATATCACTGTTGGTTCTTCTGGTTGTTTTGAATAAAGTTCTTGCATCTAGCGGCAACTTTATACCAATAGTTATTAATGGTTTTAGAAGAGCATTAATAGCACTATGAGAAATTTGAAAATCAAGAGCCCATTGTCTTAGGACATGTGCAAGGTTAGTATTGTTTCCCTCATTTTCTGTAATTTTAGTCACTGACTCCAATTCACTATTATCACTTGTATCGGTATCACTGCAATAATCACTAAATTTGTCATACACTGAATAATCTTCCTCTGCTACTTCCTCCGCATTTATACTATCTTGCAGGTGAGAACAATTATTTGTAGCAGCATCTACATTTACTGCATCCTGTATATTTACATTTTCCTGTGGATGATCAGCAGCTGCATCATCATAAAGCTGCATTAATTCCTGTTGATTTCGATCAATTTCATCATTCGTGTCTGTGAACTGCTGAATCAGTCGACGCTGATGTCTTTTGGAATAATTTTTAAACAATTTTCTTCTGCATGACATATTAACATCTATAATAAGATTATGCATGATTAAAATATATATTCACAAATAAAAATTAAATTTGTATAATTTTTTTTATAGGTTATAAACTATATATGTATCATTTTAATTATTTTATATTTATCCTTTCACAATCAAAACTATCTTACCTTAATTGTTCTGTTGTCTTTAAATGATATAAGAATGAAATACGAGAAATTTAATAATTTCATTGATGAGCTGTACGAAAACCACCTAAGGTATATGAATGAACACGAGGGCCGTTGGCACTTGAAACTCAGAGGCAATTCAGTGCTGGCAACCTAAACTACAAGAAACAAAAAAAAAGTTATTATTATATTTTACAGTTGAAAAAGTATATAATTTTGTAAACTAGCTGCAGACAAGCTATACAAATGAACTGAAAAGTATTCTTTTCACATGGAATTGTAATCCATCGAACATGAATTAAAAATACATTTGAACTACCTTCTATTAAATTGCTAATAACGAAATTCATCTGAGCGAAATTTGACTTGGAGATCAATTTTGCAAATATAGTATATCATATGTAGCATGCGCAGAAGCCTAGCCATCATGCACATATATATATATATATGTTATAAATTAAAACAACTTAAATGCATCCTATGCAAATATGGCAGAAATATTCTACGTGGATCTATTAAAACGATTAGCGTGGAATGTTTCCAAAACATGTTTGATATATTCCCTGTAAATCGTATTCAACGAAACATTCAGAAAAAATCTGGGACATGTTTAATACATTCTTAGAGGTCACATTTTGCATTAGAATCAATTTGCCACGTCCGATGATTTTAAGAACATTCCCGCCATTACGTGTGCTATCTGGGAAACAGCCTTTTAAAGACTGACTACAATTCTTTCACTAACTCGTCATAAACGATCAAGAATTAGCTGCAATAATAAATACATTTATCTCCACAGCATTATTGCACTAAATTTATTATGTTTTTAATTTGAAGCATACATTTTACATTAAGATACGATACTTTAAGGGTGTTCATGCAATACTCTAAATACAAAACTATTCATATGCTGGTTTATCATAGTTATTCGACTACATATAACAAATATTATAATATTACTTAATTAATTTATGATAGTTGAGCATATGAATAGTTTTGTATATAGAGTACTGAATGGTTACCGTTAAATTATCATATCTTCATGCAAAATGTATATGCTTCAAATTAAAAACAATAAATTTAGTACAATAATGCTATGTAGATAAATGTATTTATTATTACAGCTAATTCTTGATCATTTATGACAAATTAATAAAAGAATTGTAGTCAGCCTTTAAAAAGGCTGTTTTGCTCTTGGTACATCAAGTGAGCGCTGTAGCGCAGGCGGTAAGGTTGCCGTTTATCAAGCGGTGGGCTCGTGTTCGAGTCTTGGTGAAGATTAAAATTTTTTCATTTTTGTTTCATTACAAAGAATTTTTTTTTTAATAACCGTAAACTTATTGGACTCAATAATAAATAAAAAATGCATTTGTTAACAAATTAATATAAAAACATTGAGTTTATTTTACCTCAACTCATTTGTTATAATAAAACGCATTTTTTGTATTTATTACCAAATCTAAATAATTAATGGCTACATTTGACCATTTTATCAAAATTAAAAATCAATTTAGGAAAAGCATTTTTATTTTATTTATTCACTTATACCATAAGTACATCAGCTGTCAGATAGATCAAAGCTGTCACTACTCCTTATTTCTTTATTACACTTTATTTTTCCGTATAATAAACATTTGTCTTCGTTCACGCCGTTCACGGTGACAGGCTGTGAATATAATATATATAATTTTTGATATATTACGTTCTGCATTTAAGATGGCTACTGACGTATTTCCGCTGGCAGTATACTTTGTGCAGTCTGCATTCCTTATATCAAAATTCACTTACTATAGAGCGTAGTACTATTCAAGATGGCGGACTTGGCAACTTTGATACCGACATTACAGGGCGAAAACTATTTCGCATGCAGCGCCGTCATTTGTTGACGGATTGTAAAGTTATTACAGGTTTTTGGAAATGCCAGAAGCTTATCTACTAAGTTACGTTAGGACAATTAACAAAAAATGAAAAAAAAATTTTGTTTAAATAAATAAATTAACATTATTGAGAAACAACAATTAAATCGCAAAATCCCCCAACGTACTTTACTAGATAATGTTCATACGTTTCCAAAAAGTCTACATAAATGCAAATCCGTCAAGAAATGACGATGCTGCATGCGAAATAAATAATGGAAGAATTTCGTGTTAGCGACTTCCCGAACACGAAATTCTTCCATTATTTATTTCGCATGCAGCATCGTCATTTGTTGACGGATTGTTAAGTTATTACAGGTTTTTGGAAATGCCAGAAGCTTATCTGCTAAGTTACGTTAGGACAATTAACAAAAAATGAAAAAAAAATTTTGTTTAAATAAATAAACTAACATTATTGAGAAACAACAATTAAATAGCAAAATCCCCCAACGTACTTTACTAGATAATGTTCATACGTTTCCAAAAAGTCTACATAAATGCAAATCCGTCAAGAAATGACGATGCTGCATGCGAAATAAATAATGGAAGAATTTCGTGTTAGCGACTTCCCGAACACGAAATTCTTCCATTATTTATTTCGCATGCAGCATCGTCATTTCTTGACGGATTTGCATTTATGTAGACTTTTTGGAAACGTATGAACATTATCTAGTAAAGTACGTTGGGGGATTTTACGATTTAATTGTTGTTTTTTCAATAATGTTAATTTATTTATTTAAACAAAATTTTTTTTTCATTTTTTGTTAATTGTCCTAACGTAACTTAGCAGATAAGCTTCTGGCATTTCCAAAAACCTGTAATAACTTTACAATCCGTCAACAAATGACGACGCTGCATGCGAAATAAATAATGGAAGAATTTCGTGTTAGCGACTTCCCGAACACGAAATTCTTCCATTATTTATTTCGCATGCAGCATCGTCATTTCTTGACGGATTTGCATTTATATAGACTTTTTGGAAACATATGAATATTATCTAGTAAAGTACGTTGGGGGATTTTGCGATTTAATTGTTGTTTCTCAATAATGTTAATTTATTTATTTAAACAAAATTTTTTTTTCATTTTTTGTTAATTTTCCTAACGTAACTTAGTAGATAAGCTTCTGGCATTTCCAAAAACCTGTAATAACTTTACAATCCGTCAACAAATAACGAAGCTGCATGCGAAATAGTTTTTGCTCTGTAATATCGGTATACGGATTCCCGTTAAGATAAGGAAGCAAAAAATCATTTATATGTGCAATTAAAGTATACTAAAGTAATATTAAGCAGACTGTAGCATAAAACAATCAACCAATCACAATGAAAGAGTCATCGCTATTCCCATTGTGATTGGCTCATTCCTTGCCTAGTGAATAAAGCGTCCTTAATCTAAGGAGCTCCTTAAGGACCGACTGACGACTATCATGTGAAATCATGATAACCAATCTAAGGAAACAGAAACTGAAAATCGGAAATTTGAGTTGGTGACACTTAAAGGTAGAGTAAGAAGATTGTGAAATGATAGTACAACAATTAGAAATCATTTTGACATTTCAAGTAGGTTATAAGCAATCTATCATTGGAGTGATTCTAATTAATTATGAATTAAATAGTACATGATAAATATGCAATGTAAAAAAGTAAAAATATGTGTATTATATATGTAACTTGTGTTAATTAAAATTAATAATAAATTACATAGATGAATTGTATTTGCAAATAAATTAATGAATATACATTTTATATTTGAATATATATATATGAATATTCATTTTATTTATTATACATTTATAAACCTAAATTCTCAGTGCTGCCAATCTTGTAGACGAAAAGTTCCTCCAATGGGTGGGCAAAGTGTGGTAAAGTGTCGCCGTCGCTCCAATCCGACCAGAAATTAAGACACACCGGTTTATAGGGAATCTAGGGTTTTTTTGTTGTAATTTGCGGGACTGTGACTAGATGCCAATCCAATCCGATCCAATCCGCAGAAAAGAGACCCACCCATTGAGTGCATCCAGAAGCACAACCGCTGAGTGAGCGCTCGTTAAATCCACTAGACAAAAGTACTGGATGAAACTGCTGATTAAGCTGCTCAGAGTGAGCGCCCGCCATTTTCGGACGTTTATTTTCAGGGATTAGATCCAGATCTCGGATCAGACTTACCGCAGTGTCGCAGCTTACGAAAAAAAAAACTAGATCACCCTAGACTAATCCGGATCTAGTGAGGAGGCTTTCGCGAGAGTGAATCCGGATCCAGATTTAAGTAGAGTAATTAGGGCCTATTCAGGTGTGGAAATTTTAGCTGTCATTAGTGGCATTATTCTAATCAACAAAAGGTAAATATTAAATTTCCAATTTGTTTTTCTAAAGATAAAGAAAGAAGTATAATAATCATTAATAATTTTCACTTTTTATATAATATATTAATTTTCTTACATAATTTCTCTTAATAACATATTATTTACAGATTAAACAATGGATTTTATGAATTTATGGAATATTTTATTTGAAAATGATGAGGAGGAAGATGATGTATTATTATATCTTCCTCCTCATTATTTTCAAATAAAATATTCCATAAATTCATAAAATCCATTGTTTAATCTGTAAATAATATGTTATTAAGAGAAATTATGTAAGAAAATTAATATATTATATAAAAAGTGAAAATTATTAATGATTATTATACTTCTTTCTTTATCTTTAGCAAAACAAATTGGAAATTTAATATTTACCTTTTGTTGATTAGAATAATGCCACTAATGACAACTAAAATTTCAACACCTGAATAGGCCCTAACTACTCTACTTAAATCTGGATCCGGATTCACTCTCGCGAAAGCCTCCTCACTAGATCCGGATTAGTCTAGGGTGATCTAGTATTTTTTTTCATAAGTTGCGACACTGCGGTAAGTTTGATCATGGTTTGATCCGAGATCTGGATCTAACCCCTGAAAATAAACGTCCTTCGTGAGCCTATAATTTTTAGTCGCTCACTCAGCCTCACTTTCTGGCAGAGTTGCCAAGTGTAGTACTTTCGGTACTACCGTAGTATGTACCAAAAAGCGACATATCCTATAGCGTAGTACTATTTTAGGTACTACGCTATAGTCGCTGCTGATAACTACTGATCGGCGGAAATACGTCAAAAGGTAGAGACTGTAGAGGGGCCGCAATATAAAGAATTAGCATGGTCCGTGAGCCAAGACAAATGTTAGGATTATTGTATCGTACCACAAGTTATAAAGTATTGTAAAGAAATAAAGAGTAAGTGACAGTTTTAATCTTACTGACAGCTGATATACTGATGGTATAAGTGAATAAATAAAGTAACGAAATTTGTAAATTGTACATAAAAATAATTTTTAAAAGTATATAAAGGACTTAACATTTTAGATAAGTATAACAATAAATTTTATAATATAAAATGTAAGATATATTTTGTGGTACTTTGTGGGATTTTATTTCAGATTAAATTATAGTAATGTGTTTACTATGTCACTGTGCTGAGGATGGAACTATGCGGATTTTCAAAATTAAAATAAAGAAATGGACTAAACATAATGTGGTTATAGTGTCATCGTTGAGATTCAAACTATGTTAGTTGAGACAGATAATAAAATAACCGAGTCAAAAAACTGGGTAAATACAATAATAAATAAAGAAGCTGACAAATTAGATATATAATATAAAATGTAAAATATTTTATAGTACTTTCTGGGATTTTATTTCAGACTAAATTATAGTAATGTGTTTACTATGTCACTACTGAGGATGGAGCTATGTGGATTGAACATTAAAATGAAAGGAATAGATTCACCATATTATGGTTACTGTGTCATCGCTGAGGATCAAACTGTGTTAATTGAGATGAATATTAAAATAAACAAGTCAACACATTGGGTAAATACGATAACAAATAAAGAAGTTGCAGATTACATTTATAATTTAAAATGTAAGATTTTATATAGTACTTTTTGGGATTTTGTTTCAGATTAAATTATTGTAAAGTGTTTACTATGTCAAAGCTGAGAATGGAGCTATGTGGATTGAACATTAAAACAAAAAGAATAGATTCACCAGAATGTTGTTTCTGTGTCATCGCTGATGAGGATCAAACTGTGTTAATTGAGACAGATATTAAAATAAACGAGTCAGCAATTTGGGTAAATACAATAATAAATAAAGAAAATGACAGAATAGATATATAATATAAAATGTAAGATGTTTTATAGTACTTTGTGGGATTTTCTTTCAGATTAAACTATAGTAATGTGTGTTTACTGTATCACTGCTGAGGATGAAGCTATGTGGATCGAACATTAAAAAAAAAGAATAGATTCACCATAATGTGGTTACTGTGTCATCGCTGAGGATCAAACTATGATAGTTGAGATGAATATTAAAATAAAGAAGCTGACAGATTAGATATATAATATAACATGTAAGATATTTTACAGTACTTTGTGGGATTTTATTTAAAATTAATAAATGTAAAATAAAATTTTTTTTTCTTTTTACAATTGTTTCTCTATTAATTACTATGTGTTGCAATCTCTTAAAATTAAGCCTCTGCTTTTATTAGCAAACTAATAGTTCCACTCGGCAGTCATGCCAGAATCAAGCTTTTAGCAACAAAAATGAAGATAAGCGCTAGTCAGCAGAAGTATAGAAAATTTGAAGGGAAGCGGTACAAACACAGCTATGTCTGGTCAGCATAGGTGTGATTTGGACTTCAGGCAACATTGGCTTTAGAAGAAGAGCGACTACCGCTAACCGTGACATTTTTACGTGTCATCCGTGTGAAGTGGTGCTGCGTTTACCCAAAAATTCAAAGCAAATAAAAATGCTTTTCCTTAATTGATTTTTAATTTTTACAAAATGGTCAAATGTAGCCATTAATTAATTAGATTTTGTAATAAATACAAAAAATGCGTTTTATTATAACAAATGAGTTTAGGTAAAATAAACTCAATGTTTTTATACTAATCTGTTAACAAATGCCTTTTTTTATTTATTATTGAGTCTAATAAGTTAATGGTTATTAAAAAAATTCCTTGTAATGAAAAAAAAATGTAAAAATTTTAAACTTTACCGAGACTCGAACCCGAGCCCACCGCATGACAAACGGAAACCTTACCGCCTGTGCTACAGCGCTCGCTTGCTACATCAAGAGCAAAACAGCCTTTTAAAGACTGAATACAATTCTTTCATTAACTCGTCATAAACGATCAAGAATTGGCTGTAATAATAAATACATTTATATACACAGCATTATTGCACTAAATTTATTATATTTTTAATTTGAAGCATACATTTTGCATGCAGATAAGATAGTTTAAGGGTAACCATTCAGTACTCTAAATACATTAAGCTGTTCATATGCTCCAGTGTCATAAATTAATTAAATAATATTATAATGTATGTTATACGTGTAATGGTATCATTTATGATAGATGAGCATATGAATAGTTTAATGTATTTAGAGTACTGAATGGTTACCCTTAAATTATCATATCTTCATGCAAAATGTATGCTTCAAATTAAAAACAATAAATTTAGTACAATAATGCTGTGTAGATAAATGTATTTATTATTACAGCTAATTCTTGATCATTTATGACGAATTAATGAAAGAATTGTAGTCAGTCTTTAAAAGGCTGTTTTGCTCTTGGTACATCAAGTGAGCGCTGTAGCGCAGGCGGTAAGGTTGCCGTTTGTCATGCGGTGGACTCGGGTTCGAGTCTTGGTGAAGTTTAAAATTCTTTCATTTTTTTTTTTCATTACAAGGAATTTTTTTTTTAATAACCATTAATTTATTGGACTCAATAATAAATAAATAAATGCATTTGTTAACAGATTAATATAAAAACATTGAGTTTATTTTACCTCAACTCATTTATTATAATAAAACGCATTTTTTGTATTTATTACCAAATCTAATTATTTAATGGCTACATTTGACCATTTTATTAAAATTAAAAATCAATTTAGGAAAAGCATTTTTATTTTATTTATTCACTTGGCATAAATACCTCAGCTGTCAGATAGATCAAAGTTGTCACTACTCCTTATCTCTTTATTACACTTTATTTTTGCATGTACTAACATTTGTCTTCGTTCACGCCGTTCAAGGTGACAGGCTGTGAATATAATACAGGGTTTTTCTCTAACAGCGGAACATAGGATTGTGTTATTTAACTATAGCAATGAAGCACTTACTATACATTATTATAATTAATAAAAGCGTAGATAGTTACAATTTAATGGTTATTTTAGTTTAATTGCTTTTATTATCCATTATAAATGTCATTTTACTCAATTAATCTTGGTTACTACTTTTAATATTTAAATTAAATGGAAAACAGTAATTTGACTATAGTAATATTTACTATAGTCAAATAACACGAAATCTCCTATGTTCCTCTGATAGAGAAAAACCCTGTATATATAATTTTTGATATATTACGTTTTGCATTTAAGATGGCGAATGACGTATTTCCGCTGGCAGTATACTTTGTGCAGTCTGCATTCCTTATATCAAAATTCACTTACTATAGAGCGTAGTACTATTCAAGATGGCGGACTTGGCAACCTTGCTGCCTTGCATACGACACGTCAAATGCGACACATTACGACCATGAATAATTGCGACTGTCGTATCAATCATTGCGACTGTCGTGAGCATTTACATCTCGGTCTGTGCTTTGGCCCTTAAAGGGTTTGACCCACTTGAGGCCAAAAACACTCACAATATAATAGTTGATATGGTATATATTATTTATTACGAGCATTGTGAGTTTTTGGTGGAATGCGTACAAGGAAAAGCAAAGGTTTATTAAAGTTATTCGTCGGATAAATTTTATATTAGTACCGTTGAACTTCTAGCGACATCTATCTCGGTCGTTGTTAAGTTATAACGATTTTCCTTTCAATAAAAAACTCAGTGAAATATCAATTCTCAGCTATATGATTCAGTTTAGTACAATTTATATTAACTTCAATCGTTCGTAACTTCGTCGCTTAACTAAGATTGAACTGAGAGTTTTCTTAAAAAAGAAAGGTACGTTTATTCGGTAGGATTTGGTAGGTTACCGACAGTACCGACATTACAAGCGACAATTATCGCTGACTCTGAGTTACAGAATCGCACTTAGCGATTTCTATTGGTAACTGGACTTAACGATACCGAAAGTTGTCGCTAAGAGTTACAGAATCCCACTACTGAGAGGCTGTGTTCCGAAATTGGCTGGTATTACTGATTGTGCTGTCACTGTTTTCGCTGATTTTAAGAGTTCCAAAATCATTTTAAGTGAAAATATTTAGACATCATTTAATAATTTCGGAATGCTATTTACAAGGCATAACAGCAAACAAGTAAGAAAATGGAGGGTAATATTTTTTTGATCGTCTCCACTATAATGAATAATATAAATGAAGTATTATTTGATACGGATAATGACGATAATGAGACTGATGACGAATTAATAGAAATAATGGAAGTTTGAAAAAAACGTGGCCCACTACATAAAATATCAAGAACTGAGAATTACATGGAAAAAGTGGTATCGGTTTTGTCGGATTCAAATTTTAAAACACATTTTAGGTAATTATTAAATATTTTTCAATAGTATTTATATATCAAGCTTCATATTTCTCAATACTGCTTTAATATTGCAGAATGAGAAGAGATACATTTTATTATGTTTTGGAGCAAATAGCACCATTTTTGGAAAATAAAAATGCGGTAGGACGTCATCCAATTTGCTTGGAGAAACAATTATTAGTTACGATTTGGACATTAGCCACACCTGATTCATATCGGTGATTATATATATATATATATATATATATATATATATATACATTTAATCATATTAAATGAAGTAATTGTAATTCTAAAATATTATTCAATTAATATTATTTGATTTTATAGTTCAATTTGTGACAGATTTGATATAGGGAGAGCAACTGGCATTTGAACTGTGCGAAGGATTGTGGATGCAATTGTAATGATCATGCCGAAATTTATTAAATGGCCTACACGTGAAGAAATAATTATCATAAGTGAAAGCTTCAAAAGGCATAAAGGTTTTCCAAACATAGTGGGAGCAATAGATGGAACCCACATTAAGATAGCTGCTCCTAAAAGTGATCCAGAGTCATACATTAATCGAAAAGGATTCCACTCCATGCAACTACAAGTACATATGTATATACATAATTAAATATTAATTAAACGAAGTATTTTAAAAATAAAGTATAATATAATATATATAACTTATTTCAGGTTGTTTGCGATAATAAAATGCAATTTCTTTATTGTTATGTTGGAAATGCAGGATCTCTTCATGATCAGAGAGTGTTTAGGTTATCAAAGTTACAAAACATTTGTAACGATGAAAACAATTTTCCTTGTAATGGCCACTTAATAGGTGACGCAGCCTATATGATACAAAAACATTTATTAGTGCCTTTTAAGGACAATGGTCACCTGACAAGAATACAAAAAAATTTTAATTATTGTCTATCGTCAACCAGAATGGTGATCGAAAGGAGTATTGGGTTATTAAAAGGCCGTTTTCGTACATTACTTGATAGATTACCAATGACCAGAACGGACTTAATTCTTAAGCATATAATGGCTTGTTGTGTTTTACACAATGTTTGTCTTTTGAAAAATGACTTAATAGTAGAATCTATTATTATTGACACCCAAGAGAGACATCAAGAAAATAATGATATTCCAACAATATTACGTATGCAAGGTATTCAAAAGCGAAATGAGGTGGCTAATTCATTACAAATGGTTTTATATCCTCATGCATTTTTCTTTCCTCGATAATTTCACTTTAAACAGAACTAATATATGTTATAAAATATAAAGAGAAGTCTAATAAAAAAAAACATTTTATACTAATTGTTAGTCTAAATTTTATCTAATAATTGCCTTAATAAATTATTAGATATATCCAATTTTTCCATTTTCTCCTGGTGCATTTTTTTTCTCCAATCTTTCTTCTTTCTTTGATATTTCTCTCTTCATTAAATAGTTATCTAATATACTTTCCGATTTTCTTTTACTTGATCCTTCAATTAAAAATAATTAATGATTAAAAATATTTGTAACAATCTATTTTTATAATTCTACAGATACTTATTTAAAATATCAATTAAAAAATAATTATTATATTTTATCCTAATTTTAAATATACCTTTTCCTGGTTGAGTCGAAGGAGGTGATGTTATTTTTTCAGAAGTAGTTACATTATTAAAAATTTCATCTACATCATCTGTTGATGATAAAGTAGCTAACGGAGATGCCCATGCTTTTTTCCCAAATATATTGTCCACTAACTAAATAAAAATATAAAATCATCTATTATATATTATATATTATATATATATATATATACAGGGTGTAACGAAACGACCGCCTTTTCTCGTAACTGGAGGTTCGGGGTGTCAAACTGAGTGCACGTGTAAAATTTCATTCGAATCGTTCAAGAGGTTTAAAAGTTATTTACATTTAAAAATCACCCATTTTCGGTCCTTTTCGAACGACTTTGATTGCACAATGGAAAGTGAAGAAGGTGAAAAAACAATTGATGAACACCCCAATAGAATGTAAAAGTTATCGATCGCGCGCGATAATACTTTTGCTATTTATTCCATTAATCTGGCTATCAGATTAATTTTAAAAATAGCAAAATCCTTTTCATTACATTTCCAATTCAATTCAGTACAATTATCATTGACTGAATTTATGGAAAGAGCGAGAAGACGCAATGAAAAGGAAAGTATCAGAAACTAAGATGTCGCGCCAACGCACTGATAATTTAATAGGAAACGCATGAGGGCATTCTCTTTCTACTAACGAAGCTAAAGAGAATGATTCAAAATCAATACATTGATGATAGAGAAAACTAAACTTACCCACTTAATGTTCTCCAAGTTCTTTTACATCAAAGTTTTTAAGAAAGCTTTAAACTGGCTCCTCGATGATTTCCAGAAAGCACACTATCACTGATTTTGCATTTAAAAACTCGCGAATTTAAGCAAATTAGGTATTAACCTACGTTCCTTCAAAACACCGGTTAAGTTGACACTTTTGAACTGTTTGAAGTATGCTGAAGAGAAAGAGAGAAAGACACACAGAGAGGAAAAAACAGAAGTAATTCGTTTCGACTACTCTTAATTAGCCTACTTCAAACAGTTTAAAAGTGTCAAATTAACCAGTGTTTTGAAGAAACGTAGATGAATACCTAATTTGTTTAAATTCACGAGTGCTTAAATGCAAAAACAGTGATAATGTGCTTTCTGGAAATCATCGAAGAGCCAGTTTGAAGCTTTTTCGAAAACTTCGATGTAAAAGAACTTGGAGAACATTAAATAGGTAAGTTTAGTTTTCTCTATCATCAATGTATTGATTTTGAATCATTCTCTTTAGCTTCGTTAGTAGAAAGAGAATGCCCTCATGCGTTTCCTATTAAATTATCAGTGCGTTCGCGCGACATCTTAGTTTCTGATACTTTCCTTTTCATTGCGTCTTCTCGCTCTTTCCATAAATTCAGTCAATGATAACTGTACTGAATTGAATTGGAAATGTAATGAAAAGGATTTTGCTCTTTTTAAAATTGATCTGATAGCCAGATTAACCCATTAACGTCCAAAATGTCAAAATTTCTTGCACGTTTTCAAAGTGATTTTTTCCTATGTAATTGGCGTTGAAAAAATTCTTGAACCACATATTCTGATGTAAAATTGCATGCTCTTTCAGAATCCGTTGCCAGAATCATGATAAAACTCACAGGAAAAGAGATATGCTCGATTGAAACATAAAAAACACCTAAATTTTTGAAAAAAAAAATTTTTAGGATTTTTTTTCGAAGTGTTACGGTGAAGATATCACCTTGCGACCGTGATCAAAGGTGATCATGGGAGTTGAAGTTTAACAGGGAATTTTTTTGTTGACCTTGAACCATCGCTTCTTTACAAAATGGCGGAAAAAACGAATTTTTTTTTTTCAATCTTCATCAACTTTTTTCTCGAAATCTATGGTCTTTAGAAAAAAATTCATAAAAACAAAAATGCCTTAGAATCGCTCGAGGAACATTGTCAAATTTTTTCAGAATTTTTTGAGACAATTTTTGATTTTCCGGGAAACTTGTGAAATGGAATTTTCAAAAATGTCTCCAAAAATTCTGAAAAAATTTTAGGATATTTCTCGAGTGCTTCTAAGACATTTTTGTTCTTATGAATTTTTTTCTAAAGTCCATAGATTTCGAGAAAAAAATTGATAAAGTTGAAAAAATAAAAATTCGTTTCGGCCGCTATGTTCTAAAAACCTATTGGTAAAAAACGATTTCTGTGCAAATTTTAGGAAGATTTTTTTACCCTTAGCGTTACCCAGAGACTACGGCGTGGACGTGGTAAAATTCTGTCTCCTTTGGGGTGCTTTTTTCCCGTGAGTCCGCTTGCCTCTCACGTCTTGGGGTGCTTGTTTTCCGTGAGTCCCCTTGCCTCTCACTTATTCATACTTTTAGGTGTGCTTTTTTAGCCAACATTTATTGCAAATATTTAAATTACATGTTTTGCAGAAAATTCTTGTTCTTATTGGACAGTTTCCATTCGAACAAATCCTCAATTTGTCACTATTAGATCGTCCATGTGCTTTACTTTTGCGACTACTTTTTTATAAGTAGTATTTGGCAATCGAAATAGTGAACTCTTTTATTCCAACTTTTTTCTTTCCATCGTTAGCAGCATTGAAAATTACAAGAGAATTAGTAATAGACGCCTGTATAAGTCTCATAAAAACTACCCATGTCCATTTTTTTGATCGTATACTTGGGAGTATGTCATTGCAATGTCCGTCATGCAGGTCAACACCTCCCATGAATTTGTTATATAGGTGAAAAGCTTGCGGAAAAGGTATTTCAATTTTAGATTTAGCCTCTGCGCTGTATCTTTTTGAAATAGATAGAGGATTGACACCTGCTGCAGTTGAAGCTATTGAGACGGGCTTCGAATCCATGATAGTAATGAAATTTATGCCACTGTTTACGTCGTGCTTCACCACATATGTCCCTCTTGGAGCTTTCTTATCAAGCACATTTTTTTCTTTGACTCGATTATCTCTGATAGTACCAGTGCATTTCAAACGCAATTTCTTCAAATGTAATACCAAATCTATGTTCGTGAAGAAGTTGTCAAAGTACAGATGAAATTGAGAAATTTTGTTATAACTTATTATTTGAAAAAATGGTTGTAATAAATATAATACTACTCGTGAACCTAAAGCACATTTAGATAACTTATCTCCAATTTGAGAATTCTTGCCGCAATAAAGATCCAAATTCAGTAGATAGCCGTCCGAAGTACACAAGCCCCAAAATTTCAAACCAAATCTTATCGGTTTTCCTCGAATAAATTGTTTCAAAACAGTTTTTGCATAGGATTTGACCATCATCTCATCAACGGATAGAGCAGTTCTCCATATTCCGAATTTCATGATGTTATTTTGAAAAAGTTTCAGTAGAGAACGAACGCGCCATCCTCGATCATTTGAATCTTTGTCTTTGTTTTTTGAAAACTTCAATTTAGATTTTGTGATTTCAAATTGTTGGCGAGACATTGCAGAAGAAACTACTTCATTAGATAAATACGGATCAGATGACCAGTAATCTCTCTGTGATTTTCTGGGATTGAATGTAGAAAAAATAACTATTCCAATAAAAGTATCAAGATCTTTCAATTTCAGATCATAACCATTGTCTTTACACGCATCAATAATATATTTTTTCATTTCAATAGAAAAAAAGGTTTCAAACAATTGAAAAGGTTCGCTCCTACGTATTTTCTTTTTTTGCGATTCGGACAATAATACTTTATCTTCACAAGAATCAGGGTGTAACTTTTCACCCTCAATCCAAGTGAATTCATGACCTTTTTCAAGTTTATCTTGTTTTTCAGAATAATTTGCACGAGCTTTATTGTAAGTGATATTGGGTATTTCATGTTCGCAATCTGAATCAAAATCGGAACCAGAATCATCGGAACCTGAATAGTCAGGATCCGGAATCAATACGTTGCGTTCTGAATCACTATCTGAAGAATCTGATTCATATTCAGAAGATCTTACACGTTTCCGCGACATAATGTATGAAATTAATGATTTCGTTTATTTATCACTCATCCGTATGTACAAAAATACGAAAGAAGAGAACAAAAAAAGACGAATATTCATGAATACATGAGACCAAAAATTACGCTTATCTGCCGAAATGAAATGGAAATAAAGGATGAAATTTTTGTCGGAATCTATAAGTCTTTGAAAAAAGAATGAAAATAAGTTAGAATCATTCGAGCAATATTGTAAAATTTTTTCCGAGTTTTCGTAGACAGAACGTTTTTTTACCAATAGGTTTTCAAAACATCGGCCGAAACGAATTTTTATTTTTTCAACTTTATCAATTTTTTTCTCGAAATCTATGGACTTTAGAAAAAAATTCATAAGAACAAAAATGTCTTAGAAGCACTCGAGAAATATCCTAAAATTTTTTCAGAATTTTTGGAGACATTTTTGAAAATTCCATTTCACAAGTTTCCCGGAAAATCAAAAATTGTCTCAAAAAATTCTGAAAAAATTTGGGAATGTTCCTCGAGCGATTCTAAGGCATTTTTGTTTTTATGAATTTTTTTCTAAAGACCATAGATTTCGAGAAAAAAGTTGATGAAGATTGAAAAAAAAAAATTCATTTTTTCCGCCATTTTGTAAAGAAGCGATGGTTCAAGGTCAACAAAAAAATTCCCTGTTAAACTTAACTCCCATGATCACCTTTGATCACGGTCGCAAGGTGATATCTTCACCGTAACACTTCGAAAAAAAATCCTAAAAATTTTTTTTTTTCGAAAATTTTGGTGTTTTTTATGTTTCAATCGAGCATATCTCTTTTCCTGTGAGTTTTGTCATGATTCTGGCAACGGATTCTGAAAGAGCATGCAATTTTACATCAGAATATGTGGTTCAAGAATTTTTTCAACGCCAATTACATAGGAAAAAATCACTTTGAAAACGTGCAAGAAATTTTGACATTTTGGACGTTAATGGGTTAATGGAATAAATTGCAAAAGTATTATCGCGCGCGATCGATAATTCTTACATTCTGTTGGGGTGTTCATCAATTGTTTTTTCACTTTCTCCACTTTCCTTTGTGCAGTCAAAGTCGTTCGAAAAAGACTGAAAAAAGGTTATTTTTAAAATGTAAATAACTTTTAAACCCCTTGAACGATTCGAGCAAAATTTCACACGTGCACTCAGTTTGTCACCCCGAACCTCCAGTTACGAGAAAAGGCGGTCGTTTCGTTACACCCTGTATATATATATATATATATAGTTAAATTTTAAATAAATGCTTTTAGCACTTTGCAGTCCATTATCCCCTTAAAGATAACATTATGCCCGCTGTAAAGTGAAATACAAGGAATTCTATGCTTACATTATAGAATTTCCATGTTTTTCTATTGTTTCCTGATTTTTGGTTGTAGTCCTTTACTTGTTTATATTTTCTTTTTAGACTAGTCATTTTTGTTGAGCATTGTTTACTTGTAATGTTATAACCTTTTTTATTAATATCTTGTGCCATTTTTTTCCAAGCTACTTTTTGAGTGATTTTCCCTTTGGAAATAAGTTGTTCGTAATTTTCATACACCGTTAAAAATAAAAGTGTTAAATCATCGGACCATAAACATGAATCTAAAAATGGATTTGATTATATATATATATTAAGATAAATTTCGATTTTCATAGTTTTAGAAGCTTTAAACAACATGGAATTGTGATTTTACTTGTTTCATAATCTGTATTTGTTTCTTCATTTTCTGCAGAGTCTAACCCCATTTCTAATTCATCTATTTCGGTTTCCTCTTTCTCAATCATTTTATTTCCCTTAGTTTCAGTTGTGCACTGTGTGTGTTGTATGTGATAATTTTTTAATTCTTCCTTGGAAAACCTATTACCTTTCATAAAGATTAAAGTAATAATAAACAAATATAATTTTAATTTACAAACAGAATTACAAAATTTTAGTTTGAATTGTACGTACCTTTTAAAACTTGTAAATATTCGGTTTCGGTTAATAAAATTTCGTACGAAACATTGTTCTCATCGACTATATTATAAATGCTAACATTTTCTTCCGTCATGATTCACAATTATTTAATAGCTATCAGTTTTAAATTTCAGCGCTCCTGGCATATGTACACTATTGGTGGAATCTACTGTAGAAATTCTCTACTGTCTTCACACTATCTCTTAAAAGATATCAAAATCAGCCGGAAGTAAGTAATTTTCTAGGGTCAATTTTATTTCGAAAAGTTAATATATTACAGCTACGGACAGCATGCTGAAATGTGAAACGGAACGCCATTTTAGTAAAATCAGCAATTTTATCAAATTTCGGAACACAGCCTGAATCGGTGGAATCGGCGGCGGCCCTGCAACTTACAATTGGCAACGCTGGTACATAAGAATAAAGGACAGACTTGGCAACTCTGCTACCGAACGCAGCATGAGCCATGAGATCTCCCCTCTAATCACTACTTTTATTGAGAGACGATAGAAACCCTACGAGAAAATTCTTTAATATATGGTGGATTTTAAAGATTACGAGAGATAAAAGAGTTTAGTTAGTATTTGTTTACATTTCTATGATATTTTGTATTTAAGGATTAAAAGTTGTATTTACGGTAAGTCTATACTCATTTTAAAAAATCATACAAATACTTAATTTATATGGAAGAATTTGAATTGTTGAGGTTGTCATTTTTTTAGATTTAGGGTCAATATACATAGCAAATTATCTAAAAATGTGATGAGCACATTAAAAAAATCAATCTTTGAAAATTAGTTTTTCTTATAAATGAAGTTCATTGAAATTATTAAAAATTTTCAAGAATTAAAAAACTGTAATTCTTTATACTCAGTAACAATACTTTCTAACCTCTATTATTGATAAGTAAACTTTTACCTTTCTTATGATATTAAATAATTAAACTTTTCTAAAAATTTTATATATATTGTAACATTTAATAAGTGGTTTTGATTCTTTTAAGAAAATTGTTGAATCGTATAAATGAAACCAGTTTTTTTACATTTTGGCAAAATTAATGTTTGGCGAAAATGACAAATTAGTAAAAATTGATTTTTTTCCTATTGGTAAACTTTTGTGTAAATCCGTTTGTTTAGCACAGCTATAGGAATTAGATGGAATTTATTACGTTTTGAATTTTATTAATAAGTAAAGCAATCAGCTGTAATCATTATTCAATTTTAATTTATCGAAAAATAATTAGTATTATTTTTAAAAATGATATAATGGATACAGTATTTAGTTACAATTATAAAAAAAAATCTTTTTAAATACTATTAAATTAATTGTAATATGCTGAATTATAAACTTTTCAAAGGTATACTAACTGTTGCAATTAAAGCATTATGGAATAATAACTTAGTGTTTACAGGATATATCATGGGTGGTGTATCAGAGAATGGATGGAAATCTCATTTATTGTGAAAACTATAAGAGATATCATTTTTCAGCAAATGCGTTATCAAGATGTAAGAAAAGAGAATCTTAAAAAAGGTCCTATGATAGCAGTTAATATCTGTTGTAGTTGTCTAAATAAATCAGTTATTGAACCCATATGTTGACTAACCCTCTGAGGTATATCCTGTATAAAAAATTTAGAGAAATGATTTCATTAAAATCTGTATGGATGGAAGTTTTTTAACCCTTTCAGACCCAGTATCAGTCCCAGTGGACAAGAAGTTTAATAAATTATAAAATTGTATGATAATCAGATGTATCTGATACCTGATTGAAGGTATTAATGTATCTATAAGTTAATAATTAACAAATTAAGCCTATTACAATTATTTTAAGAAGTGTTTATTGTATAAAACACATGCGAAAGAAAACTTTCCAGGTTAGGAAATAAAGTAGAATTTAGATCTATTTAAAATGATAGCAGTAAGAATCTGCTGAGAAAAATTGTTTATAATCGCCTAATTTAATTCAGGTCTGAATGGGTTTATATAGTACCAATTCTTTTTTCTTAGGTTGAGCTTCCACAACTATATTATTGTTATTGGAATTTTTTATTGTAATTTCTGTGATATTTTATTACTAATTCTTATAGGGAGTTGCAAAATTTTTTGAAACTTTATATCATAGTTAGATTTATGTTTGTCTGAATTAGTGAAACTAACTGATATTTTTACAAATACATATTAAAGCATAGGTATATTATTTGAAAGCATATATCCATTACTGGTTGCAATAATGGTATAACTCAGATTTCGGAGTTTTGAAATATTAATAAATTTAAAATTGTTAATTTTACATAACTGAGTTAGGTTATACAAATAATTGGCATTGCATAGTTTATTGCAACAGCTATTTTACTAGTGTTACATAGTCTGATAATATGTAAACTGAGCCTAATTTTGAAGGATAATTAATATCCTTTTAATCATCTGCAAGTTTTATACTACAGAGTACTATAATAATTGCTTAGCAAAAGTTAAACGATTTATCATAGCACCAAATTTAATTAATAATATAGCATATAAGATAAGATTGTTAGAAAGCTTTAACTCAAATTTATATTTTTTTCTGAGGTGTATTATTATAGTAGCTGGTGAGCGATATCTTGTAAATTTTATAGTTACTTGATGCATTAAAGTAATGTTTAAAATCTCTCAAAATTAACTACCACAGTGAAGAAACATAATAGAATCTAGACGATTATACATATGTAAAAAGAAATAAGTGTTTATAACTAAATAGTTTTAATAGTTCACAGTCAGAATAATTTTGTGGATAGTTTTTAAACCTCCGCCTAAGAAAAATGGGAAATATAGTATTAAATACATATCTAAACTATATAATTTTCATTAAAACTTTCTTGTTCTTTCTTAAATATCTAATTATTACTCTCTGCAACTAGCTTAGTGTGTTTTATTTAAATTTGCTTATTAAATCTTATTTCCTATATAGATGTCTGCTGGGCCAACACATAAATACCGTTATAAAAATGTTGGCTTAGATTCGCAGGAGTTAAGAAGGAGAAGAGAAGAAGAAGGAGTTCAATTAAGAAAGCAAAAGAGAGAGCAACAATTATCAAAACGGCGGAATGTTCCAAATATTTTACTTGATGAAGATATTACTAATGCAGATGATTATTCATTTTCTGCACCTCTTTTGGTACTGATGTTTTTCAATTATATATTAGTTAATCCTATATTATAATAATCTTTAATAAACATTCAGGCTTTTGTATTTTAAATATGAATGCTTTTCTAAGTATAAAACATTGTTAACCTAAGGAAAAAAGTGAGTGAATTGACCATCAAGTGTTCTTGGTTATTGACAAAGCAAATTTGATATCCGAAACAAACGCGAAGATTACAGAATTGTATTTTGTTAGCGATTTATTTTTTTTCTTGGTTAAAATAATATCTTTCATAATAACTGAGGAGCGAGCTCAATTTTTACTGGTTGTCTGGCAACATAAAAGCTGTCTTTATTGATATGTAAGAAGAAGTGACAAATTTTTAACATCTGATTTTGGAATAACAATTAGTGATGTAGCGTTGCAAACCTGCGATCCCCAACTGACTCGCGCTAACCAAAAAATGGGAAAATTAAGTCTTGTCGGGTAGTCTGAAAATCTGCAATGTAGCACCACTAGTAAAAATTATGTTTTGACAATTAGCGGGAAAAAAATCAGCTAAGCGGATGGAAAGTATATAATTCTTAACTCCCAAAACAGAAATGAAAAATTAGTTTTCTCTTCATAAATTATGAAAAATAAATTTAAATAATTAATTCATTTTGTTTTTAAACCTTTGCAGTTGAAGTTAAAGCTTAATCGTTAAATGCTCTAGTTTATTTCAAAGGCAACTTAAATTTTTAGTCTACCATAAGTATGTGTTTATTGTATCGTTTAAGGGTGGATTCAGAGACTAGAGCATTTCTGCGCGCACGAACGTCAGTCGTACACTACTACTGTAAACTTTACAAGTATTTTGTGCATTAAAAGCCAAAAGATTTCTGGTATATTATTACGAAAATAACGTTCATCCGCGCAAAAATGTTCTAGTGTGAGTGCACCCTAAGAAAAGACTAACACGAGTCGTTTCATAACACGTCTCCGCAGGTGTAAATTAAATTTGGTGGTTATATACTCACACTTAAACGCAAAGGGTTAATTAGTCACAATTTATGTTATTAACGGAATCCATCGTGGTTGAATTTTTTAATTTCCAATTATCTTCTAGAATTTTAGAAATAATAACTTTTTTAAGGATTGAAATTATTCTTTGAGTTTAGTCCTGTGGCGGTGAAGGGCTCATTTAAAAAAATATTAGTAATTACAATTATATTTTACTCTGTGCAACAAATCATGAATTTTATTAACTAAGCCTTTACAGATATGGGCCAGAGTGTAATGAGTAATTTGAAATAAAAATCAACCTGATATTCCTAATACTCTAAAAGACTTTTGGCTAAAACCAATTTAACTAAACGAAGAACCAATTTGAAACTGTTTTACGGACGCGAACGCATAATATATCATTGTGCGACTACACTTGCAACCGAACAGTGAACCGAACGTCGTTGCGAACTGTATCTACATGCTGCTATTTCGATATGACTTGAATCACATCAAAAGAGCAGTATGTATCTGTGGTTCGCGATGACGTTCGGTTGCAAATGTAGACGCACCATTAGATTAAGGAACAGGTAGTTCTTTCGCTTTATTAGAAAAGTTCATCTTTTTCCCACTACTCCCAGCTTAAATGCAACAACATATTTCATTTACTAATATCCCTGTAGGTGTGAGATTGCAGCGCAACACTGTAATTAGCATATATTTTCAGCGGAAATGAATTTTTTTGAAAAACATATAGTTCTACCCCCATTCCTCACGAACCAGTCAACTTCATAATCTTTTATTACAATCTAATCACCAGAAGCCGAAAAAATTGGATAAAACTGTTCGAATGTATAACTCTCAGCGTAATTTGTTGCGAGCTTCTATACGTTGGTTCGTTCGTGTCGATCAACACATAGAAGCTCCCTATAAAGCATGCTGAGATTCATATATACGTACAGTTTTATCCAATTTTCTCGGCTTCTGTAGCTTAAATTATTATAAAAAATTATAGACAGTTTGGTTGGTTCGTGAAGAATGGGGGTAGAACCATAGATTTTTAAAAAATCTTTCATTTCAGTTGAAAATAAATTGTAATTGCACTGTTGCGCTGCAATCTCATACCGACAGGGATATTAGTAATCGAAATTTTTTGGTGTATTTAATTTGATGGAGATGAGGGAAAAGATGAACTCTTCTAATAAAGCCAGAGAACTGCTTGTGTCTTTGTTTGACATATTATTATGCGTTCGCGTGGGTAAAACAGTTTAAATTATTTCTTGTTTTAGCTAAATTGATTTTAGCCGAAAATCTTCTACAGTACTAGGATATTAGCTTAATTGTGTGGTCTCAAATGATTGATTACACTCTCTGGCCCATATCCGTAAAGGCTTATATACTTCATTAATAAATTTCAAGATTTTTTTCATAACGGAATATATTGAAATTTTTTATTTTTATTTTTTTTTAAACGGACTCTTTACCGTCACATGGATGATCTCAATGAATAATTATAGTCCTTACAAAAAAGTTTATATTGCTAGAATTCTAAGAGATAATTGGAGATTAAAATATTCGACCTCAATGGATTCCCTTAAATCGGTTAAGAACGTTCTCCGGCAAAATTATTTTCTTAGAAATTGTTTAAAACTTAAAGTTTATATTGAATTAATCGTGTTTTATTCATTATGAGATTTTTAATACCTCTTGCGGTACTAAATTTTTATATATGAAGCTTCAATGTACTCAGTTTTAACATGGAATGCATATGCTGAGCTATCTTAACGTAAAAATTTTAATGAATAATAAACAGTTTTATTCGAATTTATTTTAAAAGTTAGTATAAGATTCCTCATATTATCAGTAACGCATAGCAAAAAGTCTAATATAGCAAATGGTATTCGTTTCTGAGAAATAATGGTTTAAAGACACTGATGGCAAGATTAATTTTCGTTTAGTCGCAGACATCGAGAGGTTGGTACCACTGCAACTTCGTATCGTCACTATTGCTGCGACATAGATAAAGATAGAAAACGTCAAAAAATATTATGAGCTTGTGAGTAATATTATTTAAATGTAATTAATACGAATTATAAAATGCTCAATAAACAATATAAGACGTACTCATTTATACAAGCTCGGCTTGATTTAAGTGCAGTGTTGCCAGCTTGCGTAAAGCTGCGCGGATAAACATGTTTAGAACTTTTGCGCACAAGTGGTTGTCCATCATATAATTACTCCGCGTGTATGCCAACCAATGTTACCAAACTTCGGAAAGTAACTCTCGAGTTGAGCACAACTGCAAGCGGAGAACGTCCTTAAAAAATTCTACACAATTACAATGATGCCAGTTACTGCGCTATAACAGCCAAACAAATGCGTGCCTTAGAAATACGCACACAGCTTAATTGATTGTATGTCATGTGATTAGATTATTAAGGCTGTATAAAGGGACAGATAACTTGCTCCACAACACGTATGTCATTAGGTTTGTTTTTTTTACCTGTACTTTTATATTCAAAATGATATAATACATGTTGCTTATACCATAGAACAGGACTCGGAATTATTTGCACATTTCAGCTATTTACTATAGGGATTTCCTATTAGTGACCTTAGTAAACAGCTGAAATGTCCAAAAATTTCCGAGTCCTGCCATAGAGTCCTTTAATGAGTTCAATGAATTATAAGCTGGGGTGCCATGTTCTTACACTTCTCGATTCATTTTCAACCGTTTTTCCACACTTTCTTAAGAGTAGAAATAGATAAGGAAACGAAATGTATAGAAAATGGTACCTCAGCTTGCACCTGATTAAAATACTCTACAGTAAATGTAACATATGTTATACCATTTTGAATGCAAAAGTGCAGATAATGAAAATTAATCTATTGCTTGGATGCATAAATGTTTCGGCTAGTTTCGCTTAATTTCAGTCAGTTTCGTTATACCTCGATTAAGGGAGAGGGAGAGGGAGAAAGAGAAAGAGAGAGAGAACAGTAAACATTTCTCGCACCATTATCTGGTTATTCATCTTCGTTTACTTCGTTCGTTTAGTCAACGAATGAAAGCAATATGCTCTTTGGCCAGCTTTTGCAAGAGTTTTCATATTAGAAAAACGATTTCGATTCCAATTAAAGGGATCGATGGAGGTCGAATCTTTTAACTTCCAATTATCTTCTAAATTTTAAAAATATTAACATTTTTTAAAGGACTAAACTTATTCGTTGAGATTCATTCTATAGCGGTAAGAAGCCCGTTTTCCAAAAATATGAAAAATAAAAAATAAAAATTAAATTTTACTCTGTGAAATAAATAACTATATTTATTGAAAAAGTATAACCCTTTGCAGCTATGGGCCAGAGTGTAATAAGTAATTTAAGACCAAAAAGAAGCTGATATTGCTAAAATTATCGAAGATTTTTTACTAATGCCAATTCAGCTAACCGAAGAACAATATCGAATCTAATTTACCGACTCGAACGTATATTAAAATATTAGACAAGACAGGTGTATTAGCTATTTCCCTATATTAACGAGAATCCGTATACCGACATTACAGGGCAAAAACTATTTCACATGCAGCGTCGTCATTTGTTGACAGATTGTAAAGTTATTACATGTTTTTCGAAATGCCAAAAGATTTTCTACTAAAGTTCGTTGGGAAAATTAATAAAAAAGAAAAACAAAATTTTTGTTTAAATAAATATATTAACAATATTGAAACAATAAATAAATTGCAAAATCTCCTAACGTATTTTACTAGATATTGTTCTTACGTTTCCAAAAAGTCCACAAAAATGGAAATCCGTCAAGAAATGACAATGCTGCATTTCAAATAAATAGAGGAATTTCGTGCTCGGGAAGTCTCCAACATGAAATTCTTCCATTATTTATTTCAAATGCAGCATCGTCATTTCCTGACGGATTTGCATTTTTGTGGACTTTTTGGAAATGCAAGAACATTATCTAGTAAAGTACGTTGGGGGATTTTGCAATTTATTTATTGTTTCTCAATAATGTTAATATATTTATTTAAACAAAACATTTCATTATTTTTTGTTGATTTTCCCAACGTAATTTAGTAGATAAGCTTCTGGCATTTCCAAAAACATGAAATATCTTTACAATCCGTCAACAAATGAAGACGCTGCATGCAAAATAATTTTTGCCCTGTAATGTCAGTATACGGATTCCCGTTAAGCGAATGGTTAACCATGTGATTACAGCGGCAGTGAAATGATCTTATTTGCGACATCAACTCATGTGTATGAAGCTATGTATGTCGGGTTTACAGTAAAATGGTGCAATGTTAATTTTAGTTTGGATTACTGGATATTTCTCAAATAAGGTATTTTCCGCGAGTATTTATAAAAAGACAAATTATTTGAACAGTATAAACAATTATCATTATATCTTAACACGTTGAGCGCAGCGCCGGTCCCCAGAGACCGGCACCGATCTTTCCATTTGGCCGGCGTCGGTCCTTCGAATCATACTCAAATTAAAAGCTACCCAATTTATGCCGTGATTGGTGTCATTGGAGTTGTGAAATTATAAATAAAATGATGGTAATAATTATAATTTTAAAAAATTCCAATTGAAAAAGTTTACATTTTTAATACGACCTGTTCTTTTTCCTTGTACTGTCTATTATCCGTGGATTAGTCTCGGTCGCCTTTAGGCTCTAAGCGAGCAGAGTATAAAAATAATGGTGGGGATAGCCAGTGGAAAATCATCGAGGGAACTTGTTGAAAATACAATGAGGGAGTTCTGCAGACCTATATTCATTCTCCAACCCAAAAAACAATTGAGTGCTCGCCGTCAAGTACTCGTTCGCTACCGGCTGAACGGAAAGGACAGGAATATCGACACCAAGCTCAACGTGTTAAGCATTTGATTTTTGTAAAGAATACAGGGGTTATGAAAAAACACAAATTATGATAAATATTAGTTTTCAGATGAAACCTTGTGGAAAATAGCAGCTATAGTAACTTTCGGTTAAATTTACGCAATTATTACCCATTAAGGGTCCATATATTATCCGAACCACCTTTTTGCCAGCTAATTCCGAGCTACGACCGCTACTAACATAACAAAAGACCGCTCCATAAGAAGTGTAACCTAATACACTTTTTATATCTTTTCTTATATAAATTCAAATTAAAGTTTCTACATTTTTAACTTAATAAATTTAAACTTATTAATAATAAACTAGTGACATTTTTACAATTAAATGAATCCAAAAGCCGCATAAATCTTTTAATTTTTAATATTTTTATGGTAAATAAATTCTTTGGAGATCCTTAACATTTTCTTCTAAAAATAACTGATTTTTCATGTTATATTAGCTTTTAATTATTAACAAACTTTATAGAAATAATTTAGTTAACTAAGATTTATTAAAAAATTCTTAAATTTGTAATTTAAATGGTATTTTTAATTTGGGAGAATTAACAATATATTATCGAAGAGAGAGAGAGAGAGAGAGAAATGAATCATTCTTGTGGAAATATATTTTATTTAAATCAGGTTAATCCATTGACCACAGATTCGAATTACTAAATAACATATCCATTTCTTCAACGTCTATGTACCAAATTATAGAATGGTCATCGGTTACTCCTTGATTCTTCGGATCATCTAGCTCCACTTGATTGTGTTCGTCTAGTTACAGGATATCAACCATTCTTCGATTTGCTTCTCAGAAATATTTTCTATAGAGACTCTTGTTAGCATTCTTCTAAAGTAATTAACTTGACATCTTCATTCTGTGATCCTGTAGTCTCGACTACGTATAGTTCTCAATCTTTCAACAATTTTTTCCACTCATTGCAAATTTTGCTGGTTACTGGGCTGTCTCACGCTCTTTCCGCTAAGTCGACCCAGTCCTTAATGTCGTAATTTGCCCAGTATTTTAGGATTTCGCGAGAAAACCATAATATATTTTTCTCAGTATTCGGTATCTAAAGGATCTCTCAAACTCAATTATCCCTAGATCTATGGGTTCTGAGGAAGATATGGTGTTTGGTGGAATAAATAGATTTTCAAAATTAAAATCTTCTATCCGTATCTTTTCAGATAAATTGTGAGACGAATAATTATTTATCAGCAGTAGTATTCTTTCACAAGTGACTTGTTCCAGTTAATATTTTTAACTCTATTATAAAGAAAAACGATAGAGAACGATACAAAATTTCCATATGACTCCCAGTATGGCTTTTGGTTTGTAAATATTAATAATTTCATCGTATTTTACGATGAGAATGTGCAATAGTATTTTTTCACAAATTACCCATAGAAAGATTATAGTTTTTATTTGTAATTTCCAATTAAAAGTGTTAAAGTGTATCGTATATGAACAATAGAACATTATTTGTTTATGCAATCCTTTGTTTAAAAAAAAATTGTATCATTCCTAAGGTGGTTGTGGTTTATAACTGAGTAGAATTTATCGTTTTTTTGTTTTAATTAATACATCAACGCCCAAAAATGTAAGAATTTTTCTTAATCTTCAAGTTGTAATTCAATTGAGAGATTAACCGGGTACCTCGAGCGATCTGTAACCAACATTATGGAACGAAAAACCAGGGATTATTGTCCAGCGTTATTATTCGTCTGATTTCAATGGTTTTGAGCTTGTTCGAATCGTTAGATCTAGCATTTTGTCATAAAAAATCCGGATTATTCAACAAATGAAAAAGAATAACATTATTAAAAAGTTTGCATTAATAATATTTAAACCCAAAACAAATAGAAAAGACGGGCTTTTTATGACAGGGTGCCAGACCTAACGATTCCAACAAGTCTAAGAACATTGAAATCAGTTGAGAAATAGAGTGGTACCATTGTTTCGCGTTTTTAAAGGGGACGAAAACCAAAAATGTTCAGGAAAGAAGCTAGTTTCCCCTGCCCCCTCACAGTTCACTCTAACGGGTTGCCCCACTCCGGCATCGAAGCTTACTACGAAAGCATTCTTGTTTACGCTATTCCCCTGTCTGTTGCTAATACAAAAATTTCGTTAAAATAACGTTGAGAACATTTCATCTTGTCGATATAATGAAATTGCACAAAATGCAGTTATCATATTGATATAAACTTATAGAAAAGGTGATTTCGAAACATTTGACATGAAAGACTTACGGTGAAACGCGGTATAATGGTACAGTCGTATGTTTCAACAAAATTTAATGAGACTGATTACAATAAAAGCCATTCTTCATGTAGATTGTCCTAGAAAGTCCCCATTTTCGATAAAGCTTATAGTTTTCCAGTATGAACAATTGAAGTTGAATGGCGCACAAATACATATTTCTTCTCTCGTGTAGATCAGCTGCTGCGCATGTTTATCTTTAATCGTTGATAACTGAAAAACTATAAGCTTAATCGAAAATGCAAGCTTTTTAGGAAAATCTAAACGAAGAATGGGTGTAATTATGACTAGTCTCATCAAATTCTGTTGAGAAATACGATTGTACCATTGTCCCGCGTTTCGCTGTAATTTCAGGTTTTCAAGCGTCACTGACTCGTCTATTCTACAATTTATTTTGGAAAAAATAAAAATATGATTGCACATTGAAAAATTACATTAGAAGCTCTCGATAATGTACATGCTGCTATGAGTATTTCTTAATCTTATAAAGCTTGTCGTAAAAGGTGCAATGCAATAAATTTAGGAGGGTGGATACGCGATTAAAATTAAGTATCATGTACATAGTAAACGCTGTGTGTGTCTGTTTACAGTGCACTCCATGAGTCACTAACACACAGTCGCACCCACATGTAGGTCTGCTTTGCTAGTGTATTTTAGGCGAGGCAACAAGTTGCTGAGGTGTGAGAGGGAAAGGAAACTTTATTTACTCCGAGTATGCATCTTTTTACAGTTCGCGTTATACTGACCAGAAGAAGCATTGCAAACTTGTGAAAATATTACAAGAGTATCTCCTTTTCACGCTCTATTCAATGATGTCATCCAACTTGTTGGTGCATTTTTACTTTTCTCGAAATAAATTGCAGAATGGACGAGTCAGTGACGCTTGAAGACTTAAAACTACGGCAAAACGCGGGACAATGGTACAGCTGTATTTCTCAATAGAATTTGATGAAACTAGTCACAACTTTCATGTAGAATATCCTAAAAAGCTCGCATTTTCGATAAAGCTTATAGTTTTCCAGTTATGAACGATTGAAGATGGATGTGCGCAACAGCTAATCTACGCGAGAGAAGAAATATGTATTTGGTCCGTGTGACTCGATCGTTTATAGCTGGAAAACTATAAGTTTTATCGAAAAAATGCTAGCTTTTTAGGTCAATCTACATGAAGAATGACTTTCATTATGACTAGTCTCATCAAATTTTGTTGAAAAATACGATTGTACTATTCTCAACAGAATTCAATGTTCTTGGGCTTTTTGAATTCGTTAGTCTGGCACTTTGTCTTAAGGGGGGAGGCTCGTATAACACCACGAAAAAATAACAGATTTTGGGATTTTTTTTTAGGGGTAATTGAATATATAATCGAATCGCTATTTTTGCTTTTAATTGTATGTAATCTCTAAAGGATTATCATATTTTTTTTACTTTAGTTGAGTTACAAAAAAAGTTATTTAACATTAATGTTATAGCGTCCGTATGAACATCCTTAAACGTCGTGACGTGTATCTTCCATATAATGCCAAAAATTCATGTTTCTCTTTTTTACTACAATCCTAATCAATTTCCCTTCTGCTTAAACCTCGTTTCATTGAACAAAAAATGATGATTTGAACATAAGTATCTACTGTGAAAAATAAAGTCTCATTTTGAAAATTTTTTTGTTCAGTTTTAAAACATTATTAAATATTAATTCGTAAAATATTTTTATTTGAAGTTCATCTATAGCGGAATTTTATTTTCTTTAAAACGAAATAAAAAATTTTTAAATCGGTTGAGAGTTTTTCAAGTTATGCGTCTTAACAATTCGGAAAACGTGGTTTTGAGAAAAACGCGTTTAAAGTTTCTAGTAGGAGAGAGACTCAGCTGACAGATGATTACAGGATCGATAACTGTTGATTATAACAAATATTTCATCCAAACTTATATGAAATATTGTTTCAGACAATGTATGAAAACAAGGCTTGATCGTACAGAAATAATGAAAGTTTGTTGTTCTTAGCGAAACATTACGCTCCGCAAGCTATATTATTACATGATACACAACTACAAAAATCTCTATAAATATGTACTCAGTACGAAATTTACTGTAATATTTTAAAGGTAATTATTTCAGGCTATATACGGTCCATTTATGAAAAAAAAAACGATTTTAAAATCTTATTACGCGAGGCTCCCCCCTTAAAGAAATTCGATTTTTCGATTTGTTTGACGTTTAAATATTATTAATGAAAATTTTTAAACAATTTCATTTTTTTCGTTTTTTGGAATATACGGCTTTTTTATGACAAGATACAAGTCCAAACGATTCTAGCAAGGCCAAAAACATTGAAATTGGACGAAAAATAATGCTAGACATTTGTTTCTCGTTTTTTGTTTTATAATGTTAGTAACGGAGGGCTTGAAGGGCCGTTAAAGAGAATTTTAAACGAAAGTAGCTGCTCTTACTGCTTATGGATGTGCTCTTTCAAAATTCGGAGAGAAATTTTCATTATTTCTACTAGAAACGAAAGTGCATCGTTACGTTGCGAGAAAATGCCTAAAGATTGACAACACTTTTTTTAAAAATATTTTCTTTCATATCGAAAACAGATAGGTACCCACTTGCCACTATGGGTATTGGTGTGCAAAAATGATGTAGTTTAACCCTTAAAGTGCACTAGAGGTCTAAAGTACCCCAAAGAAAATATATGCTTTAATTGTAACTTTTAGGATTTAAAGTTTTGTGTTTGTACCGTCAATTGTGAAAAACCGATTCATAAGAAACATTATTTTTTTCGTAATAGAATACTTGAAAATACAAGTTTTGTAGACATTATTAAAAGTTAGGGTCTTTTAGACCCCATGTACGTTTTATGATATTAATAGGAAGTGTGCGCTTTAAGGGTTAAGACTGTATTTGTTTTAAATTTAATAATGAAGATAGCAGTCATTGATAAATGCGACTAAAATTAAATATTGAAAAAAATATAAAGTATTTTTTTTGAACGATTGTATACAAATTGTTTTCATAATACTTTTGAACATTCATAATGATGGACTTATCTCTTCAAATCAATGTGCACCATTACGTAACATTACAAAATTTCGACCTATATGAATATAATGTACTTTTTTTAAAAATGCTCTGAAGTACCTCTTGTAGTAAAGTACTTTATATTCGTATAGATCGCTATTTTATAATGTTACGCGTGTGAGTATACATTGATTTCAAAAGATAAGTCCATCATTATGGATATTCAAAAGTAATGTTAAAACAATTTGTATAAATTCATTCAATAAAATACATTATTTTAATTTTAATATCACATTTAGTTGCAATTCAATGGCCGCTATCCTTATTTTCGGATTTAAAACAAATATTCTAAAGCTACAACATTTTTGCTCACGTATAGCCATAATCGTAAGTGAATACCTAATCGTTTTCAATATAAAAAAGATATTTAAAAAAAAGTTTAACGATTTTCACGCATTTTCTCGCAATAAAACCAATGCGCTTTTGTTTCTTGTCGAAATAATGAGTTGTAGTACTTGCTTATAATTAATGTGAACCATTTTTTAGTAGGACTAATAATAGTTGCAAAAAATATTGACTTCACTACTTTGTTTGATCACAATAGTTTTTTCAGTTGGCATGTTTTAGTGGAGCATTTATGTACTTGCCATTTTAATTAGAAGCGAAGCATATTTTTTGCATGGGACCTCATATCGTTCTTTAAGGATATAGTAATTAATACTAAATTATTGTTTTGGTTATACTGCAAATTGAGGAAAAATATTGAAACTTCCTCATTCGAAAAATCAATGCTTCTAATTAAAATGTTATTTCGATTTTCTATTAAATATAACTACATCAGTAATTATAATTACATAAAATATTAAAATTACCAGATTTATCATTTATTAATATTAAAAGGACTAGAGATGAGAAAAAAGCATTGAAAGCATAGAGCTCATATAGTTGGGTTTTATAACTTGAGAGTAAATGTCAAGAGCTAATCAAGAAAATGGTACACTCAGCATATGCTGCTCTGTAACGTCACGACACGGTATTTAAATTGTTTAGGATTTTGAAACGATACTTTTTGGCCCACTATGCCTTAAACTATATTCATATTTAAAAAATGAACATATTATTACAAATTTATTAATTTAATTCAAAAAATGTAATTTAATATATTCATTATTAAATAGTAAAAGTAACTTATAATATTATTGCTGAATGAATTATATGTTAAAACACATCTAATTTATCTTTGAATCTAGAATTTATTTAAAACAAATTTTACAAGTATTATGCCAATATCGATACCATTAAAATTGATTTTTATGTAATAACACTTTTTCTACATTCTAAAATCTATAGGTATTTGATTTCCAACCCCTTCATACAAATTCAATTATTTACGAAGATTGTTTTATAAAGCTCTTTTGGTAATCAATTTTACAATTCTTCGATTTCTTGTTTAATTTAATTTAGAACCATATGTATTGTTTTATAAAGCTCTTTTGGTAATCAATTTTACAATTCTTCGATTTCTTGTTTAATTTAATTTAGAACCATATGTATTGTTTTATAAAGCTCTTTTGGTAATCAATTTTACAATTCTTCGATTTCTTGCTTAATTTAATTTAGAACCATATGTATACTTTCTATAGTATGTGTAACATTTTTCATATTATGGTTAATTTATTCTGATCTACATTACAAATTCTGATGATCAAAGCGTTGAAGATATTTAATAGGAAGTAGAATCCTTTTATTAAAATTATTGCACATCTGCACAGGAGTAGCAAAATGTATTGATACTATGCAGTTGACAATTAGTCTTTTTCCTATACTATTATTTTTAATAGATATATAAAGTCTCTACATATTCCTATAATGTTTCAATTGACACAAAACAATTTGAACATTTGATTTTAAGCATATGTGGCAGAATACATCTTTATTTTTTTAATTTCTTCCGTAATTACAATTTCTACTTATTCATTTTCTACACTGTTATCAAAATTGTATTATCTATTTTGTTTAATTTCAAATTACATTATCTATCATGTGAAACTATGATTACCAAAGCACTGAGGCTTTTTAGTAGGATGTGCTATTATTATCTATTTATTAGAAGTATTAAATAGTAGGTAAATTATTTTTGATATTGTTCACTTTAAACTTAAACTCTTTCCTTTTCCTGCAATAATATGTCAAAATACCTGTTGAGAGAATGCCTAAAAAGCTTAGACTTTTTACATGAGTAAACTCCTCAATAATATCTAGGAATATTTAAAAAAATGAAACTACTCCTCATTATACACCCTCTACCGGAGCAACTTTATTTACTAACTTTTCTTCAATTGATTCAATACAAAAATTAATAAACTTATTAATATACACTTAGTTGCAAAGCTATAACTATTCCTTACGAAACTATTACAACATATGTACACCTGTTTATCTTCAACGACTAGTTAATCTCTCTTCTCTTTTAAAACTGCTCAATACACTGTTACACGGGAAAATTCCAGCAACCGCTTCCGCGTAGGGCAAAATACTGCAATATCCGAAACGCAATACGGTACTGCCAAGTTATTTCGATATTGGTAAGAAAGCGGAAAACATAAGAAATGATAGAAAAGATACAAGATAAAAACGGAAGCGATACAATACAAGATAGAAGGTGAATATAAAATATTTGGCGTGATCGACCTGGGAAGAGCACTCACGGATCGTTGCTCTATCCTCGCAAGCCAAGGAGTTTTCTGAATCGGTAAAAAGTTCCTCAAATTTAACGGAAAAATCATAGTCACCATTGGAAGTCATCCCTTTTGAGAATTTGGCTCTTTAGTTCATTCTCTTTCAATCTCGAACTCGGTAGCAGAATCGGTATCGGCACTGATAATTTATATAAGATCTTATGGTACGTAGGGCTAGGAGCTCTGAAACTCCAGGCTGGAAGAACAAACGGTAACTCTCTGATAGCGACACGATGGATGAAATCCCCAATCTTCAGTTATCGAATTCCGCAATTGATTGGGCCAGGGAATGATCACAAAGAATTCTAATTACACATAATCATTTTCTTCTGATCTTCTGTCTTCACTGTAATTCTTCTCGCAGATTACGACTCCTATGACTCTACATTAAGACGTTAGCGATATCGGCATACACAGATACTGGATATCATCCTATTATGTTGCATTCTCGCGTTCATTTCTCCCTTTCTTTCGATCTCGATTTAGATTCTGCAATATAATAGGCTCAAGTCCACAATGCATGCCTGAAGTTTTATCCGCCATGCACCCTGAGTATAAATGGGGGAAAGCACCTGGCCGCTAAGTATTGTTGTCAACTCTTTTGTTCGGCAAGGCGTCCTCACGATTTAGTTTGCGTTTTTATACAGCAAAATGTGTTGACAGGTCCTATTAAATCCATGATGTTATCTGTGGCAAGTTAAATTGATCTAAATTGCCCAGAATCTGGAATAATGAGCAGAATAAAATGGCAACGATGCCTCTTACGATGTTATAGGTGATTGACAGATTTGATGAAATTGATCCAGTATTGCTTGTTTGTCCAGAATCCCTCAATTATCAGGGTACAGACATCAATAGTGGAAAGTATGATGATGAGATGAAGTTCCAGATTTAGTAGAACTGGCGATAATTTCTTTCAGTGCACACGGACTAATTTAATGATTAGAATGACAAAATTAAAAAATAATATTTTATTCGATATTCTTATTAGAAATACCTACATATTAGAATATAACTTAATAACATTTGTAAGAGAGTGTCTGTTTGATTCAAAATCTTTCAATATTCAAATAACAAAATCTTTTTTAGTTATTTTACATTATTTATATACAGGATCTTCAAAAAGTCCCGAACCGATTGAATAACTTGAAAAGTAGGTTACACAAAAAAATGTTTGAAATAAAAGTTGTAGGAAATTGCACTGACTTTCTAACTGTGACCTCGGTCGTAACTTTGACTTGGACCTACAAGGTCATCTGAAGTTCAAGTCCATTTTTTGAAATGGCAACAAAATTGTATTTATTCCAACCAACTAAGACAAATGGTATGATGCCAAGCTAATGAAGGTGAAATATGCGAGTTTATCACAATTAGTTATGGCACTATTAAATCAATAGTCTAATATTAATCATTTTTTTCTTATTGTAGCAAATGCTTAAAGTTTCCACCCTCGACTGCCTTGCAATGTGGTATGCTGTAATAAAATTCTTCCACAGCTTTACGTATTATGACTTTATCAATAGTAATAATATTATCCATTATTTTGTGCTGGAGTTCATTCAGGTCACCTGGTTTCGTTTGATATACCTTATCTTTAAGGTAACCACACAAAACATAATCAAACGGAGTAAGGTCAGAAGATCTGGCTGGCCATTCTATCGCACCTTTTCGTCCTATCCATCTTCATGGAAATACTCCATTCAAATAATCACGTACACCTCGCCCATAATGAAGTGGTGCACTGTCTTGCTGGAACATCTTTTGATTAAAATCATTGCCCACAATTGCGTGAATAGCTGCGACGATTTCATTTCGGAGCATGTATTCATACTTAACCGCAGTAAGATTTCCTTCAATAAAGAAGGGTCTAACAATACTGTTGTTTATAATGCCAGCCCAGACATTTAGTTTCTGAGGATATTGAGTACTGCGAGTATCCGACATCCATCTTGGGTTTATATCGCTCCAGTACCTAAAGTTATGCCTATTGACATTGCCATTAAGCTCAAAGGTAGCTTCGTCTGAAAATAAAATTCTATTCAAAAAATATCGATCAGCAGTTATTCGGTTCATCATGAAGTCACAAAACTCTAAACGCTTATTTTGATCATCTTCAGTCAATTTGTGTAAAAGTTTTATTTTGTATGGATGAAACTTAAACTTTTTTGCCAAAATAGTATGCACTAAACAGATGCTAATATTATGTTGCAGATGCAATCTCGTAATTATATTGTGGCAATCCTCATTCATCGAAAGAGCAGGATCTAGTTGTTTTTCTTCAGTAGTTGCTGTAACTGGACGACCCGATCTAGGAAGATCTTTTATACCTCCACTTAAATTGAACCGCATAATTGTCCTTTGTACTGTTGAATTGGATATCGGTTGCATTCCAACCCTAAAAGTATCATTCAACAAGATCCGTACTTATTCATTAGATCTCATCCTGTCACCGTATCCCTTCATCATAAGAATAATTATTCGTTCTCTTTCAGTGAGAGCATTCATGTTGCATTCACATAAAGGAATAAACCAATAGAAAAATTTAAATTCAAGATATAACAATATGAAAAGTGGTAGGATCGTAAGATCACTCTACCTTGCCGTAGCTGGCTGTGTATCAATTAACTTTGCCTTAAGGTATCTTTCTTAAAATGATAAAATCTGCAGACTTAAATGATATTAAAAACTATCATTTTTGATATTTTTAGAAATAAAATTGTGTGATTTAAATTACATGTTACCGAACTTATTTAGAAATTAATATTTTGTTTCCTATCTGAACGTGAGCGATACATGGAAACCATGCGCCTGCATGGTATTTTATAACAATTGCAATACTTAAAATCTGCAGATTAAATATAGAAACAAGACATCGATAGCATAAATATTCTTTCTTTGGAAAATATTGAAAAAAATAGTCATAGCCGAATCAAATTAAAAGGTATTTCTTTCACGAACTAAGAAATAGCTATTACATTTAAGATTTCTTGGAATTACGTAAGTCAATTAAGCAAAATTCACATAATATTATAATTAAAATACCGTTATTGTTAATGGAATTTCGTTTGAATTATCATTAAAAATCATATTTTAAATTAATGAAAACTTGCAAAACGTTTTCATTGTGATTTAAAAATATTTCTATTCCGCATGCTCATTTGACTTCAGAATTTTAATAGAACTACCTTAATTGGGTGTAGATCATTGTAGCACCATAACTGGCTGTGATAAACTCATTTCTCATCTTCATTAGCTTGGTATCACATCATTTGCTTTAGTTGGCTGGGATAAATGCAATTTTGTTGCCATTTCAAAAAATGGACTTGACCTTCAGATGACCTTGAAGGTCCATGTCACGACTGAGGTCACGGTTGGATAACCAAAGCAATTTCCTACAACTTTTGTTTCAACCATTTTTTTGTGTAACATCTACTTTTCAAGGTATTCAAACGGTTGCTGTTTTACCTTTATCTGGCCTTCAGAAGTCAAAATTTTCGGACGTCGAAGAACGTATTTAGACGTAAAATTTTCTGCTCTTTTCATATTCGGTCTCAAAATTAGGGGTTGCTATTTAATAAATGTGAACTTGACCTTCAAATGACCTTGAAGATCAAAGTCAAAGTTACGACTGAGGTCACAGTTGGAAAGCCAGTGCAATTTCCTACAACTTTTATTTCAAACATTTTGTTATGTAACATCTACTTTTTAAGTTATTCAACCGGTCCGGTACTTTTTGAAGACCCTGTATAATATATAAATTAATTTATAGAGCCAGTTTACACAATCTAAATTATTTAGATTTCAAAATATTATTCTACTTCAACATTCTCATTTTCCTTATTACTGTCAGATCTCATCAAAAAACAAATACGTGTAAGAAACAGAGAGTGAGAGTGAGAGAGAGAGAGAGAGAGAGAGAGAGAGAGAGAGAGAGAGAGAGAGAGAGAGAGAGAGATAGATAGATAGATAGATATATTTAAATTATACCAGGGTGAAACCCCATATGTACAAATGGTATAGCCTGTGCAGCTATTGCCACACTTAATATTTAGTATGACATTAATAAAGTAAAGCAGGAGCAAGAACAATATAGTTATGGTACAGTATAGATAGATAAAAAAGTATGGAGGGAATACCAGGCAGCCACAGTCGCTACTCAGTATAACCCCCAAAAAACGCTCTCCATAAATTATCAGACAATAGTGACTGAAGAAATTAACAAACTTAAGTATAACAGTTTCAGAAAAAACAAATATAAAGATATGTAACTTAGACTAGAAATATATCGCAGATAAATCAGCAGCATTGCATGCAATACTAGCCGATTTTATATAGAGATCCCATTAATTAAATGGTAGTATAGCGCACTCTTAAAATTAGGGAGGGTGCTAGCCTGACGAATACCAGTAGGTAACGCATTCCAAAATCGAACTCCAGATACAATGCATGAGTTTTGGTATGCTGCAGTCCTGCAGCACGGAACCTTAAGATCAAGAGCGGTGCGTCTGGTATTGTGAGAGCTAGAGGCAGGGAATCTAAGTTCTAGCAAAAGTTTGCCAAAAATAGAGGACTTAGGCATATAAAAAGCTTTATACATGGCAATCCCAAGAAAATAACAACGCTGCTCATCAACCTTAAGGAGGCCAGCTCCCTTATAATACGGCGTTATATGCTCCGACTTCCTTATACCATAAACGAGACGCACGCACGCATTTAGAGCTCGCTGCAGCCTATTATTCTCCACAACACTTATATCGGTTAGAACCAGAGAGCAGTAATCAAATATAGGATAGATAAGAGAAACCCCGAGTTTCAACCTCATCTTAATAGTCAGACAACCCCGGTTGGATCGTAGTTGGTACAGGGTGCGGTACACCTTTGAGCAAATATCCGTCGCAGATTCTTTCCAGCTTAAAGTAGGAGTAATAAGAACCCCAAGACTACGCACTGAGGTAGCAAATGGTATTGGTACGTTGTCAACATTTATCAGGGGAACATTTTCCAAATTAATTGAGTTGATAAACCTTGACGACCCAAGTATCAATGCAGTGGTTTTGCTAGGATTGAGGTCAAGTTGATTGCTCTTGGCCCAGCTGACAAATCTCGAAATACTTGCATTGAAGTTAGCAACACACTGGCCAAGGTCACAAGAATAGCATTGGGCACACACCTGCATGTCATCAGCATATCGTATAAGAAGAAAGTCAGAAAAGACGGAGGCAACATCAGCCGTGTAGAGTAAGAAAAGTAGAGGGCCCAGAACAGAACCCTGGGGCACTCCAGACGCTACCTTCCGCCATGATGACGTCGAGTCAAGAGATCTCACTGCACACGTACGGTCTGCGAGATATGACCAGAACCACCGAAGCACAGATTCAGAGAAACCAATGCCAGCAAGTTTACGTAGCAATATGACATGATTAACAGTGTCAAAGGCCTTCGAAAAATCAAAAAGAACAAGAAGTGTTATTTTCCTACCATCAATTCCCCGTCGAACATGATCAGTGAGCCCAATAAGCGCATCCTGCGTGGAGCGACCTTGACAGAAGCCATACTGAGTTTCATCAACATAGTTGGATTTGAGCAGAAACTTAATAGTATCTTGATTTACAATGCGCTCAAGAACTTTTGATAGCTCAGGAAGGATGGATATAGGCCTGAACTGTGCAAGCTCAACTGGAGTTTTGACCTTAGGGACCGCAGTAATGTAGACAGCTTTCCAGCTAGTAGGGAAGTAAGAGTATGTTAAGGAGAGATTACAGATCTCAAAGCAAGCATGAAGTATGGAGGAAGAGCAAGCTGACAGTAGCCTGGGAGGAATCAGATCGCTGCCAGCAAGTACAGAGTCGGAGAATCTAAAATATCTAAGGAAAGTAGGGAGGTCAAGCGGAGAAAAGTAAAAATTATCGTCATTATAGAGTGGTCTTGGCACTAGGTGAACTGGGAAAGAACAGTGCTCAGTTTCAACTATGGATAGTTTAAAAGTACCACAAAAGTATTCACATAATTGGTCAGGGTAAAACTATACGTGGTAGAGCGCATCCTTCTTGGAACGATATTCAAGTTTCGGAGGCAGGTCCACAATGAGCGAAAGCCGTTACATTTATCAATGGACTCAAGGCAATACTTCTCCCTGGCAGCCCTGATAGTGCTGCGCACCGAATTCCTAATGATGCAATACTCCAAACGCAACGCGTGATAGAATTGAGAGTTTGGAGAAAGGCGGCGCAGCCTACGATGGAGCCTGTTCCTTCGCGCTATTGAATCCTTAATCTCTCTTGTAATCCACGGAGTAACAGGCCGGCGAGGCAAGAAAGAATAATTAGGTGCAAATTCATCTAGATGAGAAGTCAATAAATAATTCAGCATCCCAACAGCCTCATCAATAGAGCCAGAATGGAAAACTGCACTAAAATCAATATCAGCAAGAGCATTAGCCGCATCAGGGGTTCTAGATTTCTCCAGCGCCTGGTACGAATAACAGCAGGGCAACGCCAAGGATGCAGAGAAAGCCCATATTCAACACCAATCAGGTCATGCCCAGAATTAAATGGAATGGCATCTTAATTCCACTTTTTGATTTTATCAGCACTGTCCACAACGCAGATATCTAACCAGGTATGCGAGGTGGAAGTGTGATGTGTTGGTTGGTATGGTATAAGATAGAGCGAAGAAAGCTGGATCGTACGGCGCAGGTAATCACAATCAGGAGAGCCTGAAAGGAGATCCGCATTTACATCCCCCATAATAACTTTACATGTATAGTTCTGCGCGATATCCATGAATAGATCCTCCAAATCTTGGTTAAAGGCGACACGAGGAGGTCGATATACAACACCCAGGAAAAGTCTAGCAGCGTTAACAACCAGTTCAGCATATAAAAATTCAACACACGGTTTATAGGTTTCTGAATGAGAAGACCGTATGATGGAAACACTGAATATGTCGCGATAAAATATGCAGACCCCGCTACCCCTTCTACCAACCCTATCACAGCGAACAACATGGTATTCCGGTAAAGAAATGAAGTCGTTAGAGACCATGGGAGTTAGCCAGGTATCAGACACCATAATAATGTCATATGTCTGTCGCAAAAAATAATCCCTAAACTCCGAGATGTGCGCTGGAATTGATTGTGCATTTACATGACATATGCGTAAACAATCGTTCGCCGCAACCAAGCTAGTCGATGAAGTGAGGAGGGTAGAGTTTCATAAAACCAGCCTAGAGAGATCAGCTGGCGATTCAATCCGGACAATTGGGGAGGATTTATTTTTCCTAGCCTTTAAACGTCCCTGATCGTCCACCCAAACGAACTCGAAATTAGCCTTCTTTGCTGCAGATCTAGCATCGCACAACAGTTTATACAGTGCAGGGGGTAAAAACCTATTTATATATACGTTATTTTTACTAAAAGACGCATTAATCATGTTGGCAGTAAGGAGGCCTAACGTGCGCTTCGCAGAAATAATGCTAACAACAGCGGCTGAATTGAGAAGATGGACTGACAGAGTGCCAGGCTTACTTGGCATATCGGCTCGGAGACGCCGAGTGCTTACAATAACTTCTGGCCCTAAATTAACACGAAGGATCTTAAAGACATTCAGGATAAGACCTGCATCGTTAGTATCCTTGCACAATGGTATGCCCGAAAAGAGTAGCTGTGTTTTGTTGGCATTGAACTCTAATTGATTAAGACGAGGCTGCAGGTCGTCTGCCAAAGCTTGTCGAGGTGCACCATCAGATGCAGCCGTCTCAAGTACGACGATTCTAGAATCTAAATTGTTACGGAGATCTTTAGATCCGCAACAGTATTCTCTACCTCTGCGACACGAGTCGCCATAGAGTCCAGCTTCGCTATGCACGAATCAACCTTATCGTTGAGAACATCAATTTTAGAGAGCTTAGAGTTAATAGCTTCTAAGCGTTCATTTAAACCCGCAAAAAGTGAACTAAGCGACGGTTCGGTTGATGAGGTTGACTTAGAATTATCTGTTAGTGCAGCTGGTGCCGTTCGAGGCTTACTATTTTTGGGCAACTGAGACGCAGGGCTACCAGTCGACAATCTAGTACAAATATTGCAGTTATATGAAGGAATGACATCCGTGGTAGAAAGGTTACGATCGCGGCGAACACAGGATGCGTGATATCCATGCTCCGGGATAAAACAAAACTGCATTAACTCCGATTTGCCGACAAAACCCCCACACAAGCCACAGTTAATGGACGGCATTTTAGTGTATATTGGTTAAAAATAAAAATTAAAAATTAATGCGCAAACAGTGTAAAAGCTGATACAGCAAAGAAGCTGGTTACGCTAATAAAAACTGTGTAAATATGTCAGCGATAAAATCAGTTAACTAGCTTAGAATATTAGTACTAATGACAATAATTTAAGTTAAAAGCAAGAAATAATTTACAAATAGTTAATCGCATTAAGCAGCTAAAACTAAGAAGTAAAAATAATTGCCAAACGAAAAATATCACAAGCAATTATAATATCAGCAGTATAAATTTGACAGAACGATGATGGTAGTAGTGTAGTGTTGAGCCAGTGCTATATCACCTCTATAGAGTCATGTATGTACAATGTGGTGTCCCGTAGCAATGGTTATTGTTGTTGTTGTGAAGCGTACAGATGTGGAACATACCGTGTGACAGAGGCATGCGCAGGTGAGATGATAGTGTAAGCCAGGCGGGAACCAATTTGGAGGTTAGGCTGAATAGTCAATTTTCAGACTTTAATAACTACGCAGCAAAAAAAGCACCAAGCAAAATTTATATCTCAAAATGTGGCGTGAGAATTGGCGCTATAATAACTGCAACAAAACCCTAACGGGAAATTACGGCAGCAAAATGTAAAGAAATACAGTAAGAGAGACAGTAAGAAGCAACTGGTACACTTACGAGAGAGAGAGAGAGAGAGACGGCAAGTAATTTAAATAATCCTTACTAACTAAAAGGATTAAAATGAAATTTGATAAATTCGACAAGTAATAGAATTGATCAGTATAACAAATGTTTAAAATATAGACAAATAAATAAATTGCAATTACTCATTCTTCAATAAACAAATATTTCAAATTTCATGTAAAAGAAAAAGAAATCATTACTAAAAACAACTTCCCGAGCCTGTAGTTTATTTTTATACTATATACAGGGTGTAACGAAACGACCGCCTTTTCTCGTAACTGCAGGTTCGGGGTGACAAACAGTGCACGTGTAAAATTTTGCTCGAATCGTTCAAGGGGTTTAAAAGTTATTTACATTTTAAAATCTCCCTTTTTCAGTCCTTTTCGAACGACTTTGACTGCACAATGGAAAGTGGAGAAAGTGAAAAAACAATTGATGAACACCCCAATAGAATGTAAAAATTATCGATTGCGCGCGATAATACTTTTGCTATTTATTCCATTAATCTGGCTATCAGATCAATTTTAAAAATAGCAAAATCTTTTTCATTACATTTCCAATTCAATTCAGTACAGTTATCATTGACTGAATTTATGGAAAGAGCGAGAAGACGCAATGAAAAGGAAAGTATCAGAAACTAAGATGTCGCGCCAACGCACTGATAATTTAATAGGAAACGCATGAGGGCATTCTCTTTCTACAAACGAAGCTAAAGAGAATGATTCAAAATCAATACATTGATGATAGAGAAAACTAAACTTACCCATTTAATGTTCTCCAAGTTCTTTTACATCGAAGTTTTCGAAAAAGCTTCAAACTGGCTCTTCGATGATTTCCAGAAAGCACACTATCACTGTTTTTGCATTTAAGCACTCGTGAATTTAAATAAATTAGGTATTAACCTGCGTTTCTTCAAACCATTGGTTAATTTGACACTTTTGAACTGTTTGAAGTAGGCTGATTAAGAGTAGTCGAAACGAATTACTTATTATTTTTCCTCTCTGTGTCTCTCTCTTTCTCTCTTTCTCTTCAGCATACTTCAAACAGTTCAAAAGTGTCAAATTAACCGGTGTTTTGAAGAAAAGTAGGTTAATATTTAATTTGCTTAAATTCGCGAGTTTTTAAATGCAAAATCAGTGATAGTGTGCTTTCTGGAAATCATCGAGGAGCCAGTTTAAAGCTTTCTTAAAAACTTTGATGTAAAAGAACTTGGAGAACATTAAGCTGGTAAGTTTAGTTTTCTCTATCATCAATGTATTGATTTTGAATCATTCTCTTTAGCTTCGTTAGTAGAAAGAGAATGCCCTCATGCGTTTCCTATTAAATTATCAGTGCGTTGGCGCGACATCTTAGTTTCTGATACTTTCCTTTTCATTGCGTCTTCTCGCTCTTTCCATAAATTCAGTCAATAATAATTGTACCGAATTGAATTGGAAATGTAATGAAAAGGATTTTGCTATTTTTAAAATTAATCTGATAGCCAGATTAATGGAATAAATAGCAAAAGTATTATCACGCGCGACCGACAACTTTTACATTCTATTGGGGTGTACATCAATTGTTTTTTCACTTTCTTCACTTTCCATTGTGCAATCAAAGTCGTTCGAAAAGGACCGAAAACGGGTGATTTTTAAATGTAAATAACTTTTAAACCTCTTGAACGATTCGAACGAAATTTTACACGTGCACTCAGTTTGTCACCCCGAACCTCCAGTTACGAGAAAAGGCGGTCGTTTCGTTACACCCTGTATATATAGAGCATTCTCTCTGTTAAATCGGCTGCCCCCCTGCCTACTCTAATTTTTGTGATAAAATAGTTTTCAGTATCTTAAAATTTTCGTTGAAATGCGTATTTTTTATTGCCGTTAGGCATATTTGAAAATTCAAAATGGCAGATCCAGAATCTAAGCTGAAATAGAAAGATGGGTAAAATTTTATTTACTATTTTGCAATAACTTCTTCATCTGGTTTACGAAATTACTCTACACAGGTTTTTTTGCCTGCTGAATCTAAATCCGTTGCCAAAAATGAACTAGCACGTCAAAATTCTGATGAAAATAACACTGAAACTGTTTAATCGTAATTTTTTATAGTTTTTGTTATGTTGTAGCAGTGCTTCATTTTTTCTTGTATTTTATTCAAGGTATATGAAACTGCAAAGTTTTCTCCTCCAAATGAGTTCTGGGCGCATGCCATTGTGATTATTAGCTTCTTTAATATAGCTATTATAGTTGTATTAGGCATCCGTATATCGGCATTACATAGCGAAATTCTTATCGCATGTAGCTCCGCCATTTTTTAACCGATTTTGATTTATAGGTATCTTTTTGAAAACGCCATAAGGGGATCTAACAATCCACTTTGGCTGATTTTTCAAATTAACTTTTTTTTCAATAATTTTCAGTTTTTCATTTTTTTAAAATCGAGTAATGAGAAACCCTTGGTTTCCTTCTGGCGTTTTCAAAAAGGTGTATAAACATGAAAATCGATTAAGAAATGACGGAGCTACATTTGGCAAGAGTTTTGAATAACTTCTGAAATTTATGTAAAGCAGGCACAACGGAAGGAGCGCTGGGAACTAGATTTTACCTCCCCACTCCAACAGCGTGGAGAAGTAGATTCGCTCTACACTCGCGACATTACTCCCCATTCCGCAGTCAGCAATGAACTGCTTGGTAAAAATCATGCTACCTTTTACCATAAGGTACGATTGTCATTCTTATCCGATTGCAATGAAATTGGTATGAATATAATCCTACATTTATTACGGAGTGATCTAAGTTTGTGAATTTTCAATAACTCTTATAGTTTTCTTTCTGTTTACCGTAGAAGTTGCAGGTGCTTGACAACTTCGGTTACTGCTCAACTCACTTGGTTCGTTGTGCACTTCCATCTTCTACTGTTAACAAGAGAAAAACTAATGAACGTTTTGAAGATTTGAAAACGTGGTTCGCTTCGAAATAAATGAAGGATTATATTCATACCAATTTCATTGCAATCGGATAAGAATGACAATCGTACCTCGTGGCAAAAGTTAGCATGATTTTTACCATGCAGTTCATTGTTGATTGCGGAGTGGGGAGTAACGTCGTGAGTGAAGAGCGAGTCTACTTCTCCTCGCTGTGAGAGACTAGAATGGTGAGGTAAAAGTTAGTTTCCAGCGTTCCTTCCGTTGTGCAGACTTTGTGTAAATTTTAACAAATTATTAAAAATTCTTGCCAAACAAAGCTCTGTTATCTCTTAACCGATTTTCATATTTATGCGCCTTTTTGAAAATGCCAGAAGGAGACCGAGGGCTCCTCGTTGGCCGATTTTAAAAAAAATTGGAAAAAAAAGTTAAATTCGAAAAATCGGGCCCAACGTGGATCGCTAGATCCCCTTCTAGCGTTTTCGAAAAGGTACCTATACGTCAAAATCGGTTAAGAAATGACTGAGCTACGTGCGGCAAGAATTTCGCTCTGTAATGTCGATATACGTATTCTAGGACCAAGACGGTTGATTTTAGCCTATTTTTTTGTAACTAAATTTCAGATATTTAACGAAGTAGTCAGTAGGTCGAAAGTGTGATTCTTTATGTTTGTAGGTGTGCTTAATAAGAATCCGGGCTCCAAATCCAAAAATGTTGACCACAAAATTAATTATGGCGGTTTATTTGCAAAAAAATTTTTTTAAATTTGTCATTTTCAAAGTTTATGATTTTTTTAGTCATAAATCGCATAAATCTATAAAGCTTTGATCAACCATCAGTGCAGCTTTTTCCTAAAGATTAACACGTTCACTGCCAGCCTACCAGATAACTCGTAGTTTGTTATGGGTCATCTTTGTAGGCTGACAGTGAACGTGTTAACCCGTCAATGGGCACGCAGGGTGTTCAAAGCACCCCAAGAATAGAAATCTATCGGTAACTTAGCGAAAAATTTGTGTAGTCACTTACAAGTCTTAGCATTTAATTAATATAAATAACTTAAAGACATTCAACTGCTATCGTATACCAAGGGAACATCACATAGACGATATTTATTGAAAAATAAATCTGAATTCGTAAATATTTTACGTCAAATATCGAAAAACAAATGGGGTGTCCATGGCACCCTACGTGCCTAACTACGTAAATAAAAGCACGCGCCTATTGGCGGATTGACGATGAATTTTTACGTATTTGCTTTCTTTGCCAAAATAACAATTACAATGTAAAAGAATCCACAAAATTGATTTTTTTATTAATTTTTTTTTGAAAACTATATGTTTAAATAAAAATTGCTGTAGAATAAAAATGTATTAAAATTTTTTGAATATTTTGATTTTGCGATTTTTCAAAAAATAAAACATTATCTTCAAAAAATTTGAAAGTATTCTTCAATTGATTCTAAGAAATTTTTATTCTACACCTATATTTATTTAACCCTCGGTGCGCACACATCCCGAAAATACTATACTGCACACACTGGGTCAATTTGACCCAACAGCTTTGAATGACGGTTTTTCGTATACCATGCATGCAAGAATAAAAAAATTAATTTCTGTATTTACCCTGAACCTTTCTTTATTACATTATATAGTTTTTGTTAGACAAAATTATAATAAATTATTTGCAGACTGTTCAAAATACGAGCATGGCAGAGCAACGGCTTTCTTACTTAAAAATTGTGTAGTTATTTCAAATTTGAATTTTAAAAGCTCAAACATTTCGTTTCTATAGATGAAAAGATATTCTTCAACGTAAAAATAATAAGACTTTGTTTGGTTTCAAAAAATATATTTTTTTCAAAATATTAATGGCACTTGGGTATTGACGTTGCAGCGGTTAAAAACACCATACGTGATTATAATTAAGATATTGAACTAATAATTTATAGTACTTTTATGGCATTACTTATTTTTATAATTACCTAAAATAAGAGAAAAACCAAACCACGGGTCATTATAACCCAGTGTGCGCACCGAGGGTTAAGCCTTTAGTTTTCAAGAAAAAATGAACTCTTAACGCTCGACAGGATCCGCTGAGGGGACATGTATTAGTGTTATAAAAATCAAACGGCAAATTTTTATCGAACGTTAAGGGTTAATAACCAATGTTAGTCAATCGTATTAAAGATCCCACAAAAAACAGACTTCGCCTGTAAAAAAAGGCGCCAAGTACATAAACCATCTAGCATAAATAATATAGTAAAATTATCCAATTAAAAAAAGTAGTGAAATCCAAATATTAGGCAAGTGTATTTTTGCACCTTAGCAAAAGTTAAATTTTTGAAAAAAAAAAGGAACAAAAAGTTACTTGCCGGGCCCGTAATGTCCATGCACAGTGAGAAATAGAATCGTCTGACGTTCGGCTAACTTCACTCTGTATTTAACATGAAATTTGCTGTACTACGCTATAGCTGAATCTCACACACGATTCAATTTCCCACTATGCATGGACATCACGGGCCCGGCAAGTAACTTTTTGTTCCTTTTTTTTTTCAAAAATTTAACTTTTGTTAAGGTGCAAAAATACACTGCCTAATATTTGGATTTCACTACTTTTTTTAATTGGATAATTTTACTATATTATTTATGCTAGATGGTTTATGTACTTGCCGCCTTTTTTTACAGGCGAAGTCTGTTTTTTGTGGGATTTCATAACCGTTTTGTAAGAGAATAATATTTAAAAAATTAAATAATTCTTTTAATTTTTCTACAGAATTTAAAGAAAATTTCCACACTTCTCATTTTTTGATACAGCAGCGGTTAACTAATAAAATAATATATATTAATATTGAAAAAATATCACAGTCAACACATTGAATTTATTGATATTGGTAATGCATTCTGCATAAATGAACTTCATAATTAGTGTCCCGGCTACTTGTTTAATATTTTCAGTTTCACTATAATAAAAGTTTGTTTACATTTTTCACAATCAATAAACATACTTTCAACATAAAAATAATTAAGTAAAATGTATGTTTTAATTAATTTACATTTTCTGTTTATCAACATTTGACTTTTTACCACCATCTGACCTTGCTAGACTTCACTAGTTTCATCAACTACTTGAGTTGATACTGGGGCAAGACTGGACAAGCAATTCGCAAAGCTTTAAATAAACTACAATCAAGCATATAATTAAAGTTGACATTGTCGTTTTGCATACCACATTTCTTTTTATCACCAATCACTCTCACATTTATGCTGCTAATTCTTGACAAAGGTGACAAAGGAGATACATTGGCGAGTCGTCCTTATAACATTTCCTGTGTCAGAGTCCTCAGATGTTCATTTTGCTAATCTCTATACACTGTTGAAACTGGTCAGATTTCTGGTGCTGCATAATGGAGTGGAAACCATTAATTTTTGGACTAAGTTTCAATTGAGAATAAACGTGCATTTTTTCATCCATATTGAGTATACTAGTTTTCTTTATTCTCTTCAGATGTTCAATTATTTACCATCTTCTCTTAATAATGTAGCCGTTAGACATAAATTACATTAAGGTTAGACAATTGTTAGTACTCAATGGAATATTTTTGCAAGAAATTATATGCACTTCATCCAAAACCATAATACCCCATTGCTGTTCGTGCAACCATTCCACTGTTTGTTAGGCTCCCAAGGACATTTTTGTGTATGTGTCATCATGGAATATGTTGTAACTGAAAAACTATAGCCCATTGGCTTCTCTTTTCCTTTATTAGTAAACAGATACATCCAGTTATCAGCAGTTGACCACATTTGAAATTGCTGCTTCCATTGCACAACCAAAGCTCCGTAGTTGCATAATACCAAAGTACTTTACTATGACCTGAATTAAAGATAAATAAACAATTAATTTTTATCTATATACATTTTAAACAGATACTGTACTATAAAAAGATAAGCAAAACTAGTATACTATATAGAATTATTAAATTTACTAAATTATATACATTACCATATGGTAAAGTATGCATAACTCGTCAATTATACATATTTTACCATATGTTAATGTACATAATTTAGTAAATTCAATAATACCATTGAGTATACTAGTTTTGTTTAATCTTTTCAGATATTCAATTATTTACCATCTTCTCTTAATAATGTAGTCGTTAGACATTAATTACATTAGGGTTAGACAATTGTTAGTACTCGATGGAATATTTTTGCACAAAATTATATGTACTTCAACCATACTAGTTAAACTGTTAAGTGAAGCAAAGTATTTCACTTTTATGTTTGAATCCCATGTCATTTTATAACCTGTATTTATCAAAGACTCTTTAAGGAATAGATTTGAATAAAGAAAGAAATATTTTCACCGTAAAAATCTAACAGATAACTGAGTTAATAAATACAGGTAATAAAATGAAATGTGATTCAAGCGTAAAAGTAAAATATTTTGATGGACTCAAAGTTTTAACTATTTTTTAAAAGTTCAGCGTTAACATTTCTGTTAGCGTTGAATAGTATTTTTCTATCAATTTGAAAATATATGTAAATAATATAATAACAAATCATTACCGTGTCTCTTGATACTTTGTCGAGTCAATTAAATTATTAACCCTTAGGGCTCGATAACAATTTGCCTTTTGATTTTTATAACACTGATACATGTCCCCTCAGTGGAGCCTTTCGAGCGTTAAGGGTTAGTAAAAAACAATCAATTTCTGGATTTTTTTACATTTTACCGGCCATTTTGACAAAAGAAGCAGGTACGTAAAATTTTACCGTTAATCTTCAGCAATAAACTGCACTGATAGTTTATCAAAACTTTACAGATTTATGCGTTTTATGCCTGAAAAAAATCATAAATTTTGAAAATGACCAATTTGAAAAAAATTCTTGTAAAGGCAATATTATGGTTTCTGGTGCAACAAGATTTGAGGGTGGTTTCCTGTCTATTTTTTATCGCTGAAAATGGGAAAAATATTGCTGAATGCCAATTAGGAGATTTGTAAAGGTCGTTTTAAGGTAAAAAGTAGCACTATATATTTGCAAATTTTTTTAATATTTATATTACATAGCCAGTATTCGCCAGTGAGGGGAGAGTATGATATCCATCAGCCTCCCTTACACTTTCTATAGTTACATAAGTTTACACACATTCTTCATTTTGCAATAAAAATTATACTAATTAGATTTTTCGAGGTAAATGTTTTCAAAGTAACGGGGTAGATATATCCGATGCGTTGGAATATGAATTTCAATGTTACTGCATATAATCCTGCCGCGCCTAAGATATTATACTTAAGGGCCATTTGTTTACTATACATGGAGAAGAAATTTAATGTTGTGAGGTGGGCCTGTTACTGGGAAAGAACAATACGATCGACTTTCTTTCAGCAATCTTTATTTGCTTCTCTCTATGCACTTGTCAAGCCCCAACTGCCGCCTTTATCTCGCCTCCTAGAAGCCCTCGCTATTTTCCGCGAAATTTAAATCTTGGCCCTTACAATGTATTTACTCGTCGAAATCAAATTCGTAATCCGGGTCAGTAACATCTTCACCTGTCTCATTATCTGAAAATACACTTTCTAGATCTGATATTCGTGGTACTTTTGCGGGAGAAATCATGGTTTCTATGTTCTCTGACTCAGTTGTTGGTAGGTCAATTTCTAAAAGTTCCATGCCTTTTTGCAATTCTCCATTGATATATCCTGGGTAAACTTTTTTAAAATCTGACAAAAACTGCATTATTCTTAAACCAAGGTGATGTTTGTACTTGTCGAGATAATATTTGCGGTAAAAATATACTGCCATATATTGATTGAGAAGTTTTGAACTCCACCGGCAGATTAGTTCTTTCTTGAATCATCGGTTTTGGCCCTCTAAGTCATTGATGGTGTTAATAGGATTGTTTTTCTGAGCAAATTCCCCTACACGGTAGTTAGTTTCAAGATGCACAGCATTTGGAGATAAAAGTTTCTCCACTCCTTTGTACTGTTTTGCGCTGTCTGAGCAAATTCTTGAAGTGTTTGGATCAACATACTTTTTTATGTATGCATGGCCACAAATCTCTTTTACTTTTGCTATTAACACGAAAGAATATACCAGACTTGTCTTCTTTGCAATAAATACTAAAAACAATAATTGACTGCTGTTTGGTAACTCGTCCTCGATGGTACTTTCTTTTAGTTAAGAAAGTCTCGTCGAGCTGAATAGTCTTACCTGGATCTCCAATTTTGATATCGTGGTATGATGCAATAATCTCACAAACTTCTCTACAATAGCTATAATAATCGACAACAGTTTGGTTTGTTAAATCAGATGCCCTTGATTTTGACGTCATTCTTTCAAATGCTTAGTCACTTCAGTTACTTTCATTTTCATTACAAAACAAAAAATAATAGCAAAAATCTCGTAAATTTGCAAATGTGACAATGGGTTCCTTCTAAAAAAGTGGCACTTAAAGGGTTCACTGATTTTCTGCAATTTTTAGCGCCTTTTTTCTTCAGAGCTTTTGAAGAGCAACACCATCTCCAGCCAATTTTTTTGTCTTATTCTACAACTTTCATAGGCAAGTCACAACATGTAGGTGGTACTGAATTTCTGTTTGGAATCATTTCTAATTCTACCGCAAATTTGATGGAAACGTTTTCATTTTTAATTATCTTCTCAAATGAATGAAATAATGAAAAGTGTTCCAAATATGGATGCAGTTCTGGATGAACTTCACTCATGATGAATGAAGACTAACGAATTTCAAAAACCTTTTGACTACTTATATAACAAGTTAGGTTCGTTCCGTGAAAATACCTGTTACACTATTTTTCGTACAACGTTCAGAGATTCGTATCACAATTATATTTCTTTAATGATTTTTAGGGTTTACTTTTTTTATTTATAATTTTTATTCATATTATTAAGATTAGAAAATCATTTCTTAGCATCCTGTATAATAAAAAAAAATATTTGCATAATTTTTCTCCATAAACAGACGATTTTCGGAATAACGATTTTAAAGCGATTTTAAAAACAAAGAATCTGTGCTCGGCAATATTTTGTATGTAAGTCATCTTTTCAGGTCAAAATGGCTTCTGAGATTGTTTTACTATTTTTCCCATTTTCAGCGGTAAAAAGTACACAGGAAACCACCCTCAAAATCTTGTCGCCCCGGAAACCATAATATTGCCTTTGCAAATAAACCGCCATAATTAATTTTGTGGTCAACATTTTTGGATTTGGAGCCCAGATTCTGATTAAGATCACCTAAAAACATAATGAATTGTACTTTAGATTCAGTTACTGCTTTGTTAAATACCTGAAATATAATTACAAAAATATAAGCTAAAATCGACCATCTTGGTCTTTAACCCTTTCGCGTTGAACGCCGCATATATGCGGCATCCACTCGACGACCGCTGTGTACGGATGCAGCATATTCGCAGTATCCACGCCACGACTTCTGAGTACAAGCGACACATAAATATAGGCATTACATTAGAGTAATGATTGTTTTATTCAGCATATATATAGCTCCTATTTAAGACTTACAATAACATAGAAACCGCGCGCACTATGCATATTTTCGGCGCAAGATTCCGTTCAGTGTCGATACTTCGGCGGACGGGGTGCCGTAGTGAAAGGGTTAATGGGTTAAACGCCTTTTATAGCAATAGTAGCTATATCAAAGGAATTAATAATCACAATGGCATACGTCAGGACTCATTTGAATGAGAAAATTTTGTAATTTCATGTAGCGTGACTAAAATTAAGGAAAAAAATGCAGCACTGCTACAACATAACAAAAAGTATAAAAAACTATGTTTAAAGAGCTTCAATGTTATTTTCATCAGAATTTTGACGTGCTAGCTCGCTTTTGGCAACGGATTTAGATTCAGCAGGCAAAAAAAACCTGTGTAGAGTAATTTCGTAAACCAGATGAAACAGTTATTGCAAAATATTAAAAAAAATTTACCCATCCTTCAATTTCAGCTTAGATTCTGAATCGGCTATTTTGAATTTTCAAAAAGCCTAATGGCATTAACAAATAGACATTTCAACGAAAATTTGAAGATAGTGAAAACTATTTTATCTCAAAAATTGAAGTAGGCAGGGCGTTTGGCCGATTTAACAGAGAATGTCCCATATACATATACAGGGTGTCCAGGTCAATAATCGCATATTTCCATCCAAAGTAACTATTCACATATACAAGCCGCCGTATCCGTGTGATGTGACAAATGTTGTCACATCACACAGATACGCCGGTTGTATGTGTGAAAAATTACACTGGGTGGAAATATGAGATCACTGGTCCGGGTAACTATGACCAAACTGGGATATTTAGATAGAGGATGAAATTATGAATAAAAAAGTTCGAAATACTTTTAGGCTAGCACCCTTAATTAAAAAGTTATTAGAGCGATTAAAGATCCTCACTTATAATTGGGTTTGATCCGGCGAAGGATTCTATTGGCCGCGTTGCTAGTCCTTAAGTGCAAAGATTCCGTAAATGGTAAATTTAACACAAATACACGATTGTGGACACCCAGCTGGTCTGTGACAATTACCGAAAGTCGATTGGCCGAGTCTTGATCGTAAGCGCTATAAAAGCAATCAATATATAGAAACATTCTTGACAAAAGTCATAAGTTAAGATTGAAACTTTTTCAATTTACATTTAACAAGTTAAAAATTTATTTTTTCGAATTGTACATATTTTTACGGCGAAAAGAAGTCTAAACACAACATAAGTACGTAAAGTTTAGAGTAGAATTAACAGTTTCTTTTAATTATAAGACCGCTAAAAATAGTCGTAAATATATCATGTTTGGACTCATTTTCGTCGTAAAAATACGTATAATTCGAAAATATAAATTATATTATTAACTTGTTAAAGTAGTAGCCTAATAAATCGACCGATTTTGCAAGATATTTTTCGGGAATTTTTTTGACTATCTAAATGAAATGCAAAATATTTGAAAATTTTACATGTTATTAATACTACATTGAATTATACAAAAATATATTTTTTTCATTTTTACGATATTTTATTTAAATTATATGGGGTCAAAGAAGGTGAAAAAAAAGACGTGATGCTGGCCCGTGAGGTATCTCCAGTTAGGGTAATCGGAAACAAAAAAATGCAATAGATTATTGTTCAGTAGGATTGTCTTTTTGGCAGGAACCAGAAAAAATTAATTTAGTTGAAAAATACCAAAATGGTGGACTTCGAAAGAAAAAGGTATAATTCTTTGGTGTAAATTGTGTTGTAAATTGAAAAGTAATGGATGAAAAATAATGATTCTAGTTCCTGCCAGAATTACAGATGTGAAGAACAACCTGTAGAAATTTCAGCCCAATCGGTTCAATAGAAAATCTGTTATGCCTCGGGCCAATCGAGAAAACGTGGTTTCCAGAAAAACGCGTTTACAGTTTGGCTAAGAGAACTTTCATCCTCACATTAATCGTCGATCCCCGGTGCATACAACAAGCCTTTGGTCTCTTCATACGTGTCAAACATGGGTATATCTGGTTATATCCTTTCGTATATCAAAAGGTATACGAAACTCCAAGGAAATTTAAAAGTAATGAGTCATAATAGTGAAGAATAACCATTAGTAGCTGTCGCGCAACTTATAGCGTTCAATTATGCGGCGCTCTCGAATATATGGTATATCTTTGTTAATATTTTGTATATCGGCTTAAAATTTATACACCATATTCTCATGTTGGTATACTATCGAAATATGAAAAAAAAAACATTTTTTCGACCCAAACAACCAGACTACTGTCTTAAGTGTAAATTGCAAAAGTTTCTATCTTAACTTATGACTTTTGTGAAGAATGTTTCTATTTTGATTGTTTTTATAGCGCTTACACTCAAGACTCGGCCAATCGGCTTTCGGCAATTGTCACAAGGTCAACTGGGTTTGTCCACTACTCGTGTATTGGTGTTAGTATTATCATTTGCAGAATTTTTGCGCTTATGGGCTAGTAACGTGGCCCCAATAGAATCCTTCGCTTAATCAAACCCAATTATAAGCGAGGATCTTTAAGGGAATGCATTGCACGTTGAAAAAGTACTTCCAAATTATCTTCTACGATTTTAAAAATTTGAATATTTTCATAAGGACCAAATTGGCTGGTATTAATCTGCTTAATTAACGTAAAGGCTTAATTTTTTGATTAAAAAAAAATTTTTTAAATCGTATATTAATAATAATATTTTATTTCCCATCAATAATTTCGAAAAATGGAGCCTTTACGACGCTGCGCCAAACTGCAACGAGTAATTTGAGACTAAGAAGAACCAAATATTCCAATAAATGTAGATGACTTTTTGGAAATACTATTGTAGCGCAACAATGGCAAATTTGCAAATTTTTCCTTGTTGCGCTACAATAGTATTTCCAAAAAATCATCTACATTTATTGGAATATTTGGTTCTTCTTAGTCTCAAATTACTCGTTGAAGTTTGGCGCAGCGTCGTAAAGGCTCCCTTTTTCGAAATTATTGATGGGAAATAAAATATTATTATTAATATCCGATTAAAAACATTTTTTTTTTAATTCAAAAAATAAGCCTTTACGTTAATTAAGCATATCAATACCAGCCAATTTAGTCCCTATGAAAATATTCAAATTTCTAAAATTGCAGAAGATAATTTGAAAGTACTTTTTCGACGCGCAATGCATCCCCTTAATCGCTAATAACTTTTTAGTTAAGGTTGAACTGGAGTGTGATTCATTTTTTGTATTGTGACAACCTTGACTGTATATTTTCTCATTGTTCTATGCATACACCTACCAACTGCTGGCGACGAAAAATCTTACTAAATTAATACACTTTTTTCACGAATTATATAATATTTTAATATTTAATTGAATTTGTGATATGTTATCCGTTTTTGTGTATTACATGAGTAAATAAATTTTTTTAATTTTAACTTTAAATAAATTGACAAAAGTAGGCATGAGACTTGGCAATATAGTTTTACTGTCTTCCTTCAACTTGTTTGCCGTAGCATTTCTCTTTTATTCCTATTTCTGTTGTAATAACAAGCGAATTATGAACTCTAATGTAAAAATTTTAACCAATTTACTTGTAATTCATCAAATCGATGAAACAAAATTGGTTAAATAGAAGATAATTTCAACAGATCTTATAAAAAATATCAATGCGAAAAATGATCTAGCTCCTGTTGCTTCAATCGTATCTAAAGAAATTGTAAAAAAGAATATTGATGCCGGTTTGACAATAAATGATTTGAAAAAAATTTATACAAATAACGGTCATCAAGCTATCGCTGATTTGTTTTCAGAAAAAATAAAGCAAAAGTGCGCGTTAGCAAATCGTCAAATATTATTATAAAAGTAGTAAATCTTTTAGAAAAATTAGCAGAATAATATATTATTATGTTATAATAAGTCTGTTTGTATTAAAGCTTATTTAAACTTTTGTTTAAATAATGTTTTCCTCACTACTAAATTAAAAAGGTTTCTCTCTCTCTCTCTCTCTCTCAACATTACAAACAATTTTTTAAACCTTTTTCTTTCTTGCTTATATAAATTTATTAATCATGTTACCCACGAAGATAATTGACGGTTTACAAGTGGAAACGATAAGTGTTTTCAAACCGCGCGCATATACTCAGGTGATCAGCGGTGTTGCCAAATTTTCCATATGCAATTGTCAAAATCAGCGTCTGTATGACTTTAACTCTGAAAAACTTTTTTCCCTGCGACAATATCCTGCTGAAGTTTTTTGCATACGATTTAGAAATTCATATTTTACTTTATTCTAGTTTTTGAATTAAATCTCTTTATTACAAATTCCTTTTCTATCAGAAATAAGAGTGATGATTGAAGTGTTTCCATAAGAATCTATGTATTTTCAGTCATCTTTGAAAAATAATTACTCGAATTCTAGCGACCAGATCTTGCTTAAATTTAACTGACATAACAAAATAGTATGTACAATACATATACAAATTTTTATTTAATTCTCTTTATTCAATCCTCATTCCAGTTCAACCTTAAGGGTGCTAGCCTAAAAGTGTTTTGAACTTTTTTACACAGGCTTTCACCCACTATCCGAATATCCCAGTTTGGCCATAGTTAACCAGACACCCTGTATATTAATGTATATTAAAAAAAATGATTTTTTGATCATTTTACACTGTTCTTTTCTTTAAAGTTAGTTCATACAGCAAAAACATCTTATAGACATTTTTTAATCATCTTTTAACCAACTTACTGATTAAACTTGTCTTTAAAGCGATGTGCTGTTTAGGAACAACTTTGTAAGTATTACATCAATTTTAATACTATCAAAATTCATTTAGATAAAAAAGAATAAATGTTATTTCTAATGTAATATTACTAAATTAAAAATGACTTGCCTGCTAATTTTATACATGACTCTCGCAGCTGATGTGACTGCTGATATTGCGATCTTCATTAATAATTTATTATTACACATTAAACTTTAGAGGTAATTCTGTGTATTATTAAATTACAGCGAGTTTGCAGAAATTTTTTTTATGAAAATAAAGCCTCTTCTCTTTATTTTATTATAATTTTATAAGATAATATGGATAAGAATTTTTTAAAAAGCCGTACTTCCTATTTGGAAAGTTTTTCAGGAAATAACATTAACTTTTTATGACTGTGATTAGAGAAAAGCACTTCAGTATTTGTATTTAATATCCCTTTATATTATAAGGAACATTAAAAGCATACACACACAATTAACAAATATTTCTCTATTTTTTTAACCATAGTGATAAGAAGTTTTATTGTCTCCTTACAATTTTTCCAAATGTGTGATATATGTTTTTAGAAAATATGTAACGATATCAGTTTTAAGATAAAAATAAATAAAACATACATTTTGTTAATAGTTTGAATACCTTAAAAGATAACTTATAAGTTTCAATTATCTTAGCAGTTTTTATCGATTAATATACTCCTGACATTAGTCCACTTACATTAATGCTTAACGTAGGTCTCCCATTGGTAATGTTGTAACAATCAACCTTAATCGTCAAACTGAAAGTTATTATTATAATTACACTGTTTTGCAACTTATGGCATAGAACATAGTTCCATCTAAGGTAGATCAACAATACTATACTGACAGAATCATTATTTTTTATTAAGAGAAGAAATTTGGGAGGAGCTCAAAGTGAATGTACACAATATTGTACACAGATTCTTAGAGAATAAACAAGAAAAATTATGTTAGGACTTTTTTCTTAATAGTCATAAGACCACAAACATTTGAATTTACGCTTTAAAATGGGATATTTAGTATTAAATTAAAAATTAAGTACCAATCTGCTAATAGTAAAGTAGTCAAAGTTTATATATTGATTTTATACGTTTCTAGCAACAGCCTGCTATAACAGAGGAAATGGTTGAAGCTCTATACAGCTCTAACGAAAAAGAACAGGAAGCTGCAACTCAAAAATTCAGAAGGCTGTTATCCAAAGAGCCAAATCCTCCAATAGATGAAGTTATAAAAACTGGTATAGTTCCCCGATTTGTGGAATTTTTAAAAAATGATACAAATTGTACTTTACAGGTTAGTAGTAAGCATATAAGATATTTAAATGCTCCGTTCTCAATTTTATTCGCTTTATCAATGTTTAATTTCGCTTGACTTCAAAATATAACAAAGTAGATGTATCTGTAGATCCTTTAAACATTTAACATTAGATTTTGGCAGTAATTTAAATGTACCAATTTCTATCGAAATCAGTAATTTTTATTGGTACTGGTAGAAATGACAATAAATAATCCCACAAAAAACAGACTTCGTTAGTAAAAAAAAAAGACGGCAAGTACATAAATAATATAGTGAAATAATGTTTACAATTAAGAAAATTAGTGAAATCCAAATGTTAGGCAAGTATATATTTTTATCATGGCAAAAGTTGAAATTTTGAAAAAAATAGTAACACAAAAAAGTTACTTGCCGGGCCCGTAATTTTCATACGTAAGTCGCTATCTTACAATACAAGCGTTGCTTCTCATAATTTCAAAATGTGGTTATTTTATGCCATTGCGTACAACTGGCCCGGCAAGTAATTTTTTGTGTTACTATTTTTTTCAAAACTTCAACTTTTGCCATGATAAAAATATATACTTGCCTAACATTTGGATTTCACTAATTTTTTTAATTGTAAATATTATTTCACTATATTATTTATGTACTTGCCTTCTTTTTTTTACTGACGAAGTCTGTTTTTTTGTGGGATTTCATAACGTTTTTTAAGAATATAGTAGTTAAAATACTTCTAAATCCACCTTTTTCTTAGGTGTTACTCTCACTATCAACTTTGCATTATGGCTCTTTCTCTGGTAAACTTGTGTCATTTATATATTCATTTTATTAATATAAACTGTAAAATATATACCAGTTAATGCAATGGAAACCTCTGTTTTTTAGGTATACTGCTTTCAGTTTCCTAAATTTATACGATGTATGCTTTATTACTTATGAAATATTGAAATCATAAATTCTTTTCATATTTACACATCTACATGATTTTATTATAATTTTCATTGACTATTTGATTTATATTTCTAATATTTTATGTCCAAAAGGACCTGCAAGCCCTTCATTCTCAAGAATATGCTTAGAAATTCATCCCTTTTTCTATCATTTTCTTAACTGGTACTCACAATATCAACTTTGAATTATGGCTTCTTTTCAAGCAAACTAGTGATATTCATATTTTTCTCTCATTAATATAAACTAGGAAATACACCAATTAATACTATAGAGAAGCCTCTCCTCTTTTTTAGATGTACAGATTTCAATTTCCTAAATACATTCACTCTATGCCTTATCACATGTAGAATATTGCAATAATGAATTCTTTTCATATTTACACATCTACATGATTTTATTATAATTTTCATCAACTGTGGTTTCTAATTCTAAAATTGTATGCCTAAAATCACCTGTATGCCCTTCATATTCAAGGATTTTCTTATAAATAAACTCATTTTTCCACAATTTTATGAGCTGTTACTTTCAACATCAACATTGCATTATTGCACTTTCTCGAGCAGACTATTGCCATTTATATTTTCTTTTGATTAATATAAACTAGAAAATACACCAATTAATGCAATGGAAGCCTTTTGTTTTAGGTATATTGCTTTCAAATTCCCAAATTTATTCACCGTATGTTCTATCACATGGAAAATATTGAAATGATGACTTCTTTTCATTGTTTCATTTCTAGATGATGTTATCATCATATTTATTATTTAATTGACTTATGTATTTCAAAGAGTTTATACCCAAAATCACCTGCAAGCCTTTCACTATTTAGAATTGGCTTCCTTTTTTTTTTTCATTTCTCCACCTTTTCCTTAGGTTTAACTCTCAATATTAACTTAGCATTATGGCTCTTACTATGGCAAACTGATATAATTTCTGATTTCTTATATTTAATATTACAACTCAAGCCTGCACAATGACACAATAAAAACGTTATTATAATTCAATCTGAAATAAAATCTCACTAAGTTCCAAAATATATATTACATATATTATAAAACTCAATGTTATACTTATAAGAAATTAAATAATTTTTTTGCAGATAATAATAATTTCTTTCTATTCTGATTAGGGAAGCGTAGATAAATATTGGGTTTTAATACTTTTTTTATATTATAATTGATTATTAAGTAACGATTAGCAAATATTCATCTACTTTCCTTTAATCGTAGTAATAAGAAAGTTTTATTGTCTCCTGGATAATTGTTTGTATATATGATATAACTTATCGGACAGTTAAATTGCACATCAGTTTAAAGAAAAAACAGTTAAACATGCATTTTCTTAATGATTTCAACACCTGGAAGTTTAGCATATGATTTTCAAATACCTTAACAATTTCTTGCAATTAATATGCTCCTGATAATCACTGATGCACATAAATGTTGAAAGTATACATCTTCTTCGCACAGTGTTGAAAATATGTAAATGTTAATTTTACTTCACCAAGTCAGCTCTATTCTCAACAATTCAAATAGAAATGTTCTATTTTAAATTATCTGAAAAAGAAATTTCACAAAGTACCACAAAGTATACAAACATCCTGTATTATAAAATATAATGTTATACTTATCTAATAATTGTCAATTCCTTATGTCATTATTATTCGAATATATTTGTCATTTTAAAAATTAAACTCATTCACTAACATAATAATGAACATTCTCACTGCATTAAATATACATAACCTTACATTACTATTGACAGTTAACAAGTCGCCGGATTAGTTATATCGATTACATCGATTTATTTGCAAGTTCACAACTATAGTTTCGTCGTTGAGTATAGTTTGTTGGAAGCGATGTGAAAATGACGTCACTTTCCTTAGCGGCCAACTTCTCAGCCCGAGACATACAGAATCAGCCTAGGACATCCACTCGGGAAGAAAGAAGGGAGAAGAATTTCAACTTCGGCATATACAGGGTGTAACGAAACGACCGCCTTTTCTCGTAACTGGAGGTTCGGGGTGACCATCCAAATGCACGTGTAAAATTTTGTTCGAATCGTTCAAGGGGTTTAAAAGTTATTTCCATTTAAAACTCACCCTTTTTCGGTCCTTTTCGAACGACTTTAACTGTGCATAATAAAGTGGAGAAAGTGAAAAAACAATTGACGAACACCCCACTAGAATGTAAAAATTATCGATCGCGCGCGATAATACATTTGCTATTTATTTCATTAATTTGGCTATTAGATTAATTTTAAAAATAGCAAAATCCTTTTCATTACAATTCCAAATCAATTCAATACAAGTATCATTGACTGAATTGATGGAAAGAGGGAGAAGATAGAATGAAAAGGAAAGTATCAAAAGCTAAGATGTCACGCGACTGCACTGATAATTTAATAGGAAACACATCAAGGCATTTTCTTTCTACAAACGAAGGTAAAAAGAATTATTTAAAATCAATTCATTGATGATAGAAAAAATTAAACTTACCCATTATTGTTCTCCAAGTTCCTTTACACCGAAGTTTTTGAAAAAGCTTCAAACTGGCTCCTCGATGATTTCCAGAATGCACACTTTCATTGATTTTGCATTTAAGAACTCGCGAATTTAAGCAAATTAGGTGTTAACCTACGTTTCTTCAAAACACCGGTTAATTTGACACTTTTTGAACTGTTTGAAGTAGGCTGAAAAGAGAGACACAGAGAGATAGAATAATCAATAATTCGTTTCGACCACTCTTAATCACCCTACTTCAAACAGTTCAAAAGTGTCAAATTCTCTAGTGTTTTGAAGAAACGTAGGTTAATACCTAATTTGTTTAAATTCACAAGTGTTTAAATGCAAAATCAGTGATAGTGTGCTTTCTGGAAATCATCGAGGAGCCAGTTTGAAGCTTTTTCAAAAACTTCGATTTAAAGGAACTTGCAGAACATTTAATGGGTGAGTTTAGTTTTCTCCTTCATCAATGTATTGATTTTGAATCATTCCCTTTAGCTTCGTTAGTAGAAAGAGAATGCCCTCATGCATTGTCTATTAAGTTATCATTGCGCTCGCGCGATATCTTAGCTTTTGATACTTTCCTTTACATTGCGTCAACTCGCTCTTTCCATCAAATCAGTCAATGATGCTTGTACTGAATTGAATTGGAATTGTAATATAAAGGATTTTGTTATTTTTAAAATTAATCTAATAGCCAGATTAAAGAATTAAATAGCAAAAGTATTACCGCACGCGATCGATAATTTTAACATTCTAGCTGGGTGCTCATCAATTGTTTTTCACTTTCTCCACTTTCCATTATGCAGTTAAAGTCGTTCGAAAAGGACTGAAAAAGGGTGATTTTTAAATAGAAATAACTTTTAAACCTCTTGAACGATTCGAACGAAATTTTACACGTGCACTCAGTTTGTCACCCCGAACCTCCAGTTACGAGAAAAGGCGGTCGTTTCGTTACACCCTGTATATAGCTAACAGAGTATGAGATCTCTGGATTACGTGAACCGATTTTAATATTTATAGGCTCAAATGAAAGGTTTTTCAAAACCATTTTAAGTAAAGCTTTACTTAAATCATGACAATTGATCATTCATAGAAATAAATCGGTTTAAAAATTGGGACGGCAAAACTTGCTGTATAAGTACACGGTAGTGCTCGGCGGTATAGACATGTCATTTTCTACTTTTATATGTACTTGCCGTCGAGACACTACCGTGTCTCTTGATTCCTCATAAAATCGCCTATAAAGTTCACCTTTTGTGATTTCTTTAATTGCAATATTACTCATTCATATTAAAAAAAAACATTACGTTAAACTAAGTTTTAGCACCTAATAGTTTTCAATGGTTGTAATTGTTCAATCTTAATGATATTTTACAAAAAGCTACTTTAACCTATTAGCAATAAGTGTGCAAAACCCTACCCTTGTACATGTAATAGTTTTTGCATAATTGAAAAGTTAATTAATAATTCGACAATACTTTGAATGATTGCACAGACTAATGCAAGCACTCAAAATTATCCTCGATTTTTTATGCAATAAAGGGAGCCTAAATAACATTATTCTGCAAGAATTTGTTGATAATTGTTATTTTTGCGGCTACCAAGATTTTTTAAAGAAAATTTGAATTATTTTATTTGTTAATTAAGCCTGCCAGCAAGCGAATTATCAATATATTCAAAATTCGAAGACAACCTAAAGAAAGCGCTTGAAAAAAGGCATATTTCTAAAAAAACAACATCAAAATATATTTTGCAGATTTTTTGTAACAATGCCTCAAAGTCTTGATTGGTTTATGGCGGTAATATGCCATGTAGAGACATTTTTAAAAGTGCAATAGGTAGGTCATATCATATAGCATTATAATCCCAAATGCTGATTAAATAAATTATGAGCTTTTTTAAAAATTTTAAAATTAAAGTCCTCCCGACCGACCGAAATATGTAGCGTGCTCAGCCAAGCGCAGTGGTGGGGATAACAGATGACAGTGGAGCTAAACTCGACTGCGCGACTTCAAAATAAAGGCGCGCAATAAAAATTAAATATCTCGGTTTCTAGGCAATTTAAATTGATGATTTTTTTTAATTTTGTACGACAGAAAGAATACAACGCATTGGCGGGCTTAATTTTTATCTACCTCCAAACATTCTGGCGATACGAGATGGGTTACACATTGAAAAATTTTGTACATCGCTAATATTTAATTAAAGCAAATCTATACAAAATATTATAACAATTTTCCCTTCAACTAATTGATTAATATCATCAGGCACTTATTGGACCCTCTCAAAATTCCCAAGAGTGCTATAAAAACCCTACGGCAGAACTTTTAGCTTCACACATGATAGGGATCGGAGCCGATCATTTCAGGTATACGGAAAAATATGAAAAATGTATTTATTGCTTTATGGAAGAAATAGGATTTTTCGAAATGATTGTTAGAGTTACATATAATATGCAAATATCTATTATACATTTATTAGTGACATTAGTGACATATTAATTAAATATAACGGGTTCTTTTACATGGTTCCTCCTCAATGTATAATAGATATAATTTACATGTGATATGTAACTCTAACAATCATTTCGAAAAATCCTATTTCTTCCATAAAGCAATAAATACATTTTTCATATTTTTCCGTATACCTGAAATGATCGGCTCCGATCCCTATCATGTGTGAAGCTAAAAGTTCTGCCGTTGGGTTTTTATAGCACTCTTGGGAATTTTGAGAGGGTCCAATAAGTGCCTGATGATATTAATCAATCAGTTGAAGGGAAAATTGTTATAATATTTTGTATAGATTTGCTTTAATTAAATATTAGCGATGTACAAAATTTTTCAATGTGTAACGCATCTCGTATCGCCAGAATGTTTGGAGGTAGATAAAAATTAAGCCCGCCAATGCGTTGTATTCTTTCTGTCGTACAAAATTAAAAAAAATCATCAATTTAAATTGCCTAGAAACCGAGATATTTAATTTTTATTGCGCGCCTTTATTTTGAAGTCGCGCAGTCGAGTTTAGCTCCACTGTCATCTGTTATCCCCACCACTGCGCTTGGCCGAGCACGCAACATATTTCGGTCGGTCGGGAGGACTTTAATTTTAAAATTTTTAAAAAAGCTCATAATTTATTTAATCAGCATTTGGGATTATAATTCTATATGATATGACCTACCGATTGCACTTTTAAAAATGTCTCTACATGGCATATTACCGCCATAAGCCAATCAAGACTTTGAGGCATTGTTACAAAAAATCTGCAAAATATATTTTGATGTTTTTTTTTTTAAACATGCGTTTTTTCAAGCGCTTTCTTTAGGTTGTCTTCGAATTTTGAATATATTGATAATTCGCTTGCTGGCAGGCTTAATTAACAAATAAAATAATTCAAATTTTCTTTAAAAAATCTTGGTAGCCGCAAAAATAACAATTATCAACAAATTCTTGCAGAATAATGTTATTTAGGCTCCCTTTATTGCATAAAAAATCGAGGATAATTTTGAGTGCTTGCATTAGTCTGTGCAATCATTCAAAGTATTGTCGAATTATTAATTAACTTTTCAATTATGCAAAAACTATTATATGTACAAGGGTAGGGTTTTGCACACTTATTGCTAATAGGTTAAAGTAGCTTTTGTAAAATATCATTAAGATTGAACAATTACAACCATTGAAAACTATTAGGTGCCAAAACTCAGTTTTACGTAATGTTTTTTTTTTAATTTGCATGAGTAATATTGCAATTAAAGAAATCACAAAAGGTGAACTTTATAGGGGATTTTATGGTGAATAAATTATTCTCAGTAAAATTTTCACGAAAAACCGTTAGTTTTTGAGATAATCGCAAATGTTTGGAGAAAAATGCAGCTTTTTCGCGATTTTTTTTACATTTTTCTTTATAACTAAAGAAGCACACCTTTCTGCGCGCGAGCATGATAGCATCTTCTTCCTGACACGTTTCCCGACCGATTAAAATTTTTTTAGACCTCTATCTCTTACATCCAGTCAAAACGTTAATTTGCCTGGACTACTACTATTTGCCGCAAAAATGAATTTGCGACAAGAATGTTACAAAAGAAAGGCCAGTTGTTAGTAGGCTACTAGAATGTTTAGAAGATTCTGAGGAATTAAAACTTGTATGAAGGGATTGAGAAATCTAACGTAAACTTCTTTTCATCTGAAGATACGTTAGCTCTGTTTACCTCTCTAAATATGACGAAGTCATAATTCTCAATTTTACGAAGCGTTACAATGAAAGCTGGGTCCAAAATTTTCCCCTCTTATTATCAAGTTAGAGAGACTATAAAGAAATGTTATACTGAAAGAGGCGTGTTAACTGAATTGGGAGGAAGCATTCCTCTTCAAGCTCTTTTAGACCATACAGTCGAAAGAATTTGATCTATTATCCCTATAGATAAAAATACAGCTCCGAGAATTATAATTTAGAATTTATTTTAAAATGGGGACGTGATGTATGTGGATCTTATAGTTATTGTGTCAATGAGTAACCTGTTTCATTAAATAATGATACAACAGTAGATGATTCAGTATTGTACCTAACTACAATAGTCCTTATCTGATTAATTCATGCAAATGATTCATTGATTGTTTAGGAAAGTTTAAGCCCATCGTCCATGAACCTTTGTAGACCTATGAAGTTCACGTTTTGTCAAGAAACTCCCGAAATAGTCCGACAAGAAAATACACGAATGGAATCGGAAAGTGTTTCATTAACTCCTACATACCTTAATAATATAACAGTTAAATATAAACTTTACATGACCATAGTTGATGAAAAATAAAACAATAAATGTTATTACTGACACAAGCTCAATCATGTGTTGCTATACAGGGTGCATGTGTATCAGCAATGAGATGATTTTAATGTTAACCACATATTCTTGGGGATAAACTAAGTCGAAAAGTCCTATACTATAAGGTCCAGAAAAGCATCATTGCTGAGATAAATCAATTTTAAACCGATAAATCAGGGCTTTGATTCAACTGAAAAATTACTTTACTTTCACTTTCGTTGATAGTTTCCTTTCAAAAAACAAATTAAGTTTATACTTCTCGACCGTTCTGTATTGCCGTACATGTACACATACACGCACGCATCTACGCCGATTATTAATATTACCTCCTAATATCTTACATTCCTGATTCTGGTGCTGATGAAATTTGTTTTTTGCCTTTTTTTAAAAGGATCCTCAATAACACCCATTTGATTGAAAAGTCTGGGGAATAATACGGCATTATTTGTAGATTAATATTAAAGCCGTTTTATCTTTTAGGTGAAGTGCCGTATGACATTCTATCTAATAAGGTAGTCAAAAATAAGTATTATATTAAAAAAATGATTATAAGACATTTTGTTTTTTTAGTTTTTGAAAATCTTACTGTTTTATCAGATAGAGCAGTTGCCTAGATCAATGGAAGCGTAAAATTACTCAAAAATAGATTCTCAAGTAAGACTATAGTCTTCTATGGAAATTTTGACCTAAGTGACGAGTTTGAGAAATTCCTTTAAGAATAAATAAGCCTTCCTCCATTCTTCGAAAGGACAAGTCAAAAAATGGAGAATGTTTTCTTTATGCCGTAGTTTATCCATACTTTTTGCCTAGTACTTTTTACATAGTGTCTGCCTGAATAGACTTGCCAGTAAAATTAGTCAATTGCTAGATCAGATTCTAGTTTATAATGACTAGAGGATGGCATGATCTTAAACTAAATATTTACCAACTTATCAAGAGGTAATTGTAATAAAAGAAAGAGGAAAGTACATAAGTATTTTCCAACTTATCTAGAATCTTCTTGTACCTAAGAGCGTGCAAAAGCTATGAATAATAATCTACGGCATTAACAAAAATTTATACTTAACTTTGTGTTTTGTATTTCGTAAAATGAAAAAGCCCTATTTTTTCTTAAAGGGATCCTTTAGGCTTTAGGCTTAAGCCGAAATTTCGAGACAAAACTATGGCATTGCTTGTGTGAAAACTGATTTTTAAAGTCATTTTACTTTTTCAATAATGTAGCAATCTGTTCTATGTAATACAACAGTAAGATTCTCAAAAAGCGAATAAGATTTTCTTCAAATCGCTTTTTAAATATAATTCTTATTTTTTAATAACCTTAGAGTATTTCATATGTCGCATCACCGAAAAGATAAAACGACTTGAAAATTAATCTACAAATAATACCGTATCATTCTTCAATCTTTTCAACTAAATAGATGCTGTCGAGGATCCTTTTAAAAATAGGTAGAAAATAAATTTCATCGGTACCAAGACCAGAAATGTAAGACATTAAGAGGTAATATTAATAATCGGCGTAATTGCGTGCGTGCGTGCGTGCGTGAGTGTGCGTGTACGACCAATACGGAACGGTGGAGAAGTACAAAATTCTTTTGTTTTCTGTAAGGGAACTGTCAAAGAAAGTAGAAGTAAAGTAATTTTTCCGTTGAATCAAATCCCTGATTTATAGGTTTAAAATTGATTTATTTCAGCAATAATGCTTTTACGGATGTCATACAATAGGACTTTTCTACTTAGTTTATCCTCAAAAATATGTGGTTAAAATTAAAAACATCGTTTCTGTTACACCCTGTATATATTGTAACTTGGTAAAACGTTACTAAGCATATTGCTTCTCCCCACTTCCCCCTGAGTAAGAATAAATACCCAAAGTTCCGAATTATCTACGTTGCGTATAGTGCACAGATGCGCAGCGTTATCTGACTCGGCGTAGCAAGGAGTCCGTGAGGTCGCACATGACCTTCCGTTGTAAATCTTTACGTCCCTTTTTTCTAACTACTGTATGCGAGAGAAAAATTTCCTGTATGTCGGTTATGTAGTTTCCTAAAATAATAGTATTGTAACTGCCGCACACAAGAGAAGAGTAAATGGTTTAGGAATTAGTATAGAAGCGTGCATGTGTAATATTATCCATCTTCTCTATTTTCCCCCTTTCCATATCCCTGCCCTTTTTATATTTCCCCGTTCCGCCGTAGCACTAGTTCACCGGCGCTAGCAGTCCCGGCACACAAGCGTTCAAAGTCTGCGCCACCAAGAGCAGCACTACCGCTTCATCTCCACGCAGTGCTGCCAACCCAGTTTCATACCGAATTCCGGAATGGACCGGAACAAGGATCGATATTGACAATTGATAGGATTATTGGATGACGCCACCGAGCATCTATCAATCACGACAATTGATTGGCGATTATGTAAACGAGGATGACTTGGAATTGGATAATGAAGAGAACAAGGATCACTTCTTGTTACGCCGTGCCTAAGACTGGTCCATCGACCGGTTCCGCTACCGTGCTGTACAATATCGCTGTGGCGCCGATATTGTGAGGAGCTTTCTGAGATCAACCGATTTGGGTCGTCTACTTGTGTCGCCGTTGAATACTGTGATTGCTATCTATTCCGAAGACCAGCGAGGCTTTAGCCGGTATTACCTCTCCCATTTTCCCTGATTCACACTTTTTTCGCCTTTCGTTCCATTTCCTATTTTGCCCCTTTTTCCCAACCCTTCCGCTCTCATCTCTCTTTCTGCCCCATTGCGTGTTGACCGCTTGTGCGCATGTGAATAAGATGACCAAATTGCATGATAAGTGTGCGTGCGTCTTGGCAAGGCTACCCTTTATTTTATATATATAAATTCCCCGCTTTTATCTCCCCGGTCCGTAGATATTTGTGAATAAAGTACGTGTCCTATATTTTGTAACGTTGATTTTGTTTATTTCTTGAATAGTCGGTTTGGGACTAATAAATTAATAGGTCCCCGGTTATAATATATATATATATATATATATTGTAATTTGGCGAAATAATAACAGCCCGGAAAATTTGAAGAACTCAAATTTATTTAATAAATTTTACCACGATAACAAGAACAAGATACATTGGGGTCACCCTGCCAAATCCCAAGCAAACTTATTATACACAACAACCAAGTTGCTCACACGCACACGGAATAGGGAAGCAAGGGGAATAAGGGTGGTAGGGGGAGAAAAAGGGGTCACGCGGGTGGACGGAACGTAAGCGGGAGAAGGGCGGAAATAGGGAAAAAGGCAAGAGGCATCACCGGCAGCACTTCCATAGGACCTCAATCAGGCAGCAATCCCAAAATTGGCGGCAGCACAACTAAACAAACCGACCTGGTTGATCTAAGGATGCTCCTTACAGATAGGTCCCACAGCGAGAGTACAGCATGGTAGCGGAAAGGACAGCACGGTTGATCGGTAGAGCGGCGTAACAAGAAGTGACCTTTTTCCTTCTCTTCCTCCGAACTATCCAGTTCCGACCATTCCTTATTTGCATAAGACGCCAAACAATTGACCTGATTATAGGTGACAGGGGACGTTAACCTTTTAAAGGGGGAAATACAATTAGACGTGAAAAAATTTATCACTTTTTAAGATTTTTTTTTAATGAAAAATAATAACACTAAAGTAATGAAACTTCAGAACCATATAGAGCATTTATTTAAGTATACAAAAATATATTTTTTTTTATTTTGCAACAAAATGGCCGGAGCTGTGATACAAGATCTGCAGTGGTAGCAAAAAACCGGTGTGCAACATTGCTACCTGTAGCTATCATCTGCAATCAAAACAACAATATTTACTTATTCACAACATATATAGTTTCTATATGACGTTGGCAAAAATTAAAAAATTGCAGTTTTTTAAAAATTATGTGCTTTTAAAACAAAAAGACAATTATGCGGACAAATTTTGTACTTTTTCCATTAAGAAAAGGTTTTTTTTTTCAAAATTTCAAAAACAAATTACGTCATATAGAAATAACTAATGTTGTTAATATGTGTACAAAGTTTCAAATTGATCGATTCAATGGTTAAAATGCTAGAGTGTACACCAGTTTTAAAAATTTAGTTTTGAGATAAACGCGTTTAAACTTTTAAATGCTAAAAAACAAATGATAATAAGTACTTACGGATCAATCAGCTATACCAGGCCAATATAATGGTTCGTCACTCTCTTCGTAAAAAAGATTTTGTACTATCAGGGCTTTTTTCTTGCTATTCGAGACTCCTTGGACGATGAAAGGCTGCGTCGGTTCTGTTGATCCATTCTTTTCTGATCGCTGTTTTCTGCGAATTTTTTGACAATACATCCAATTTGCAGTTCTAATGAATATATAGTCCTTAAAATGGATGATTAGCCTTTATTAAATAATCCTGCAGCTGAATAAGCTGCAATTTCCACTGTTTTAAGGCCAGAATGTAAGTGCTTTGGTGCAAGACGCCAAATGGTAAAGTTGAAGATTTCATTTGCATTTTGTGTGTGACCACCCAAGCGCCTCTCCAATAATTCAGTTTTCATTAGGTTCTCTTATATTGACAAAATATGTTTCTGTATGTCAGGATGCAGTGGTTCAGGGTGGTTTGGTAGCTCATCATTTACTACAGCTTCGGTTTTTTTTCCACTTGCACCAGCCGTCGGATCCAGCTGGGAAATATTCGTGCTTTGGATTCTCGTTTGTAGAACACATATGGTAATATGTAGCTAAAATTGCTTTTTTCATATCTTCTACGCTATGAAGATTTCTTCTAATTGCAAGACCATAATATGTATTAAATTTTTTTATTAAAGAATCCGTCAATTTTCCTTTGTCACCAAGCTTGTATTCTTTTTTTACGTTCCTATGTCAGGTTCCCATTCTTTTCGCGACATGGCTGATGCATTCACTTTTAATTACCGGAAAATTATCACTATATGAATTTGCATCTAAAATAGCCTTAAATGCCTTGGAGTTGCCATCGCCAATATAATTGTCATATTTTACACTAAACTTTTCTTCGGAGGCCAGGAACATTTCTGTTATTGAAGCAACTTCCCTCTTTCCTGCGGAACCCTTGTGATTTTTCATACACTCCTCTGCGTGTTGCTCAGCCCATTTATTATATTCTTCAGCACTTACTCTTTTCCAATGGGTACACGCGTGACAATAACTGCTTTTCACTAGTAAATCTATTACTTTCCCAGAGTAATAGCCTATAAGCACCGTTACTCCGTAAAGCGATTTGAAGCAGTGTTTTTTCTAAGATCCAGCCCCAGATACATTTAGTTCGCCGACAAAATTCCGATAGACAAAATGCCAAAAAAATTATTAATAATAATTTTTTGGCATTTTATCTTTCGGAATTTTGTCGGCGAACCGATACTTTTAAATTCAATACTGATCGCTCGTGCTTTTTTTTTCTCTTCGACGGCTTTCTGAGTGCACCATGCAAATACGGATTTTGTACTGTCGTCTATGTGTTTAATGATATTATTATATGTACTCTCTCTAAGACCTTCACACCAACCCATTAAGCTACAAAATAAATTTAATCCGTCGTTACTAACACCTAACATACGCATTACAAATACGATTCTTCGGTTTACTTCGTAACCAGTATTTATTAGTCGTTCAGAATTTATATCTCGGCGGCTACAGTGGCATAAAACAACAAGCTTAAAACCGAGACCTCTATTTGCACTCTCCTGAAATGTAACCTTCTTTTTACGCTCTCGGCAAATCAAGAAATCCGAAAGTGCTGTGAATACAGTGCAAACTTCAATTAGCCAATATGCGTGCATACAATTCCATGGTACATCGTCGTAACTTGCTTTGGAAAGTATTCGAGTGCTTCTACTAGTACTGGCCTCCGAAGGCTCGCTTTCTTTTTGAGATTCTTTTGATGGATGTGGTGCTTTTCTTTTTCGTGGCCTCGAATGCCGATACGACAACTTCCTTTCGCCTTTTAGATATGAAGACATCTTCAAACGTAATAAACACAATCAACCCGAATTAACAAAATGTGAGGTAAATGTTCTGCACAGCTCGAATCTCGAAACTCGAAAAATAATAGCACTGCCTCTATTCCAATCTAAATATTTCTTTTTCTTTTTTCTGTCTGTGCACCCACTATTTAAACTAAAGAATTATAGAAGAAGGGTCGCTGATACCCCTTTACTCGCTTAATTTTACTATCGACCTCTCTCTGAAATCCAAGCGGTGGTGTGCCTTGTTCAAAAAACTGTAACTTTTTAAGTTTTTCGAATTTCACTTCGAAATTTTTGAAAAAGATTTTAGAAATGTAGTTCTATTACTAAAGAAAAAAAAATTTCGAGTTTTTCAAAACACTAATTGTATTTCCTCCCTTAATCCAATCAATAGTCAGGATCGATCCTTGTTCCAATCCGTTCCGGAGTTCTGCACGAAACTGGATTGGCAGTACTGCTTGAAATTGAGGTGGTATTGCTGTCTCTGGTGGCGCGGATTTTGAACGCCGGTGAGTGTCGGCACCAGTGATGCCAGAATCAAGCCCTCAGCAACCAAAATGAAGTTGGTCGTTAGCCAGCAGCAGTATAGAAAATTTAAAGGGAAGGGGTACAAACACAGCTATGCCTGGTCAGCATAGGTGTGATTTGGACTTCGGGCAACTTCGGCTTTAGAAGAAGAGCGTCTACCGCTAAACGACACATTTTTACGAGTTATCTGTGTGAAATGACGTAACATGCGGGAGCGAGAATGAAAGATGTTGATTCACGGACTTCGGTGTCTCTCTTAAATGCTGCGTTTACCCAAAAACTCGAAGTAAATCGAAATCCTTTGCCTAAATTAATTTTTAATTTTTATAAAATGCTTACATGTAGCCATTAACGGAATCCCTCAAGCCCTCTGTAGCCAACATTACGCAACGAAAAACGAAGGAGAATTGTCCAGCGATATTTTTCGACCGATTTCAAAGTTTTTGGGCTTGTTGGAATCGTTAGGACTCACACCTTGTCATAAATAAAGCCGTATTTTCCAAAAAACGTAAAAAAAATAAAATTGTTTAAAAATTCGCATTAATAATATTTAAACGCAAAACAAATTGAAAAATCGGGATTCTTTATGACGAGGTGCCAGACCTAACGATTCCAACAAGCCCAAAAACATTGAAATCTGTTGAGAAATAGAGCCGTACCATTGTCCGGCGTTTCTGAGGTGGACGAAAACCAAAAATTTTTAGGAAGGAAGCTAGGCTTCCGCCCCTCTTGTGGCTCACGTTGACGTGTTCCCCCATTCCAGCATCGAAATTTACTGCGAAGCTTTCCTCTCATATTTACGCTATTCCCCTATCTGTAGCTATACATATATAAATACCGCTAAAATAATGTTGAGAACATTTTATTTCGCCGATATAATGAAATTGATAAAAAAAGCAATTATCATTTTGAAATAAAATTGTAGAAATGGAGATTTCATAATGCTTGAAATATAAGGCATACGGCAAAATGCGGAACAGTTGTACTGGCGTATTTCTCAATAGAATTTGATGAGACTAGTTATAACTAAAGCCATTCTTCATGTAGATTGTGCTAAAGAACTCGCATTTTCGATAAAGTTTATAGTTTTCCAGTTATGAACGATTGAAGATGGACGTGCGCAACAGCTGATCTACGAGAGAGATGAAATATGTATTTGTGCGCCGTGCAACTTCAGTCGTTCATAGCTGAAAAACTATAAGCTTTATCGAAAATGCGAGCTCTTTAGGACAATCTACATGAAGAATGGCTTTAGTTATAACTAGTCTCATCAAATTCTATTGAGAAATACGCCAGTACAACTGTTCCGCATTTTGCCGTATGCCTTATATTTCAAGCATTATGAAATCTCCATTTCTACAATTTTATTTCAAAATGATAATTGCTTTTTTATCAATTTCATTATATCGGCGAAATGAAATGTTCTCAACATTATTTTAGCGGTATTTATATATGTATAGCTACAGATTGGGGAATAGCGTAAATATGAGAGGAAAGCTTCGCAGTAAGTTTCGATGCTGGAATGGGGGAACACGTCAGCGTGAGCCACAAGAGGGGCGGAAGCCTAGCTTCCTTCCTAAAAATTTTTGGTTTTCGTCCACCTCAGAAACGCGGGACAATGGTACGGCTCTATTTCTCAACAGATTTCAATGTTTTTGGGCTTGTTGGAATCGTTAGATCTGGCACCTCGTCATAAAGAATCCCGATTTTTCAATTTGTTTTGCGTTTAAATATTATTAATGCGAATTTTTAAACAATTTTATTTATTTTACGTTTTTTGGAAAATACGGCTTTATTTATGACAAGGTGCGAGTCCTAACGATTCCAACACGCCCAAAAACATTGAAATCGGTCGAAAAATATCGCTGGACTATTCTCCTTCGTTTTTCGTTCCATAATGTTGGCTACAGAAGGCTTGAGGGATCCCGTTAATTAACTATATTTGGTAATAAATACAAACAATGTGTTCTTATTGTATCAAATAATGAGTTGAGGTATAATAGATTCAATGTTTTTATATTAATCTGATAACAAATGCATTTGTTATTTATTATTGAGTTCAATAAGTTAATGGTTATTAAAAAAAATTCCTTTTAATGAAAGAATAAAAAAAGTTGAAATTTTGCCAAGACTAGAACCTGAGTCTGCCACGAGATAAACGGCAGCCTTACCACCTGCGCTACAGCGCTCATTTAGTGACTCAAAAGCAAAACAACCTTTTAAAGCCTACTATATTTTTTTCATTAACTCGTCATAATCGATCAAGAATTAGCTGCTTTAATATATACATTTATTTACACAGCATTAATACAGTAAATTTATTAGGTTTTCAATTTAAAGCATACATTTTGCATGAAGATACGATAGTTTAAGAGTAACCATGCAGTACTCTATATACAAAACTATTCACTAGCTCAACTATCATAAATTACTCGATTGCACGTAACATATATTATAATATTACTTAATTAACTTATGACAATGGAGGATATGAATACTTTTGTATTTAGAGTACTGTATGGTTACTCTTAAAACATTTTAACTTTATACATAATATATGTTTCAAATTAAAATCATAATAAATTTAGTGCAATGATCGTGTGTAAATAAATGTATTTATTAATGCAGCTAATTCTTGATTGTTTATGACTAATTAATGAAAGAAATGTAGTGTCTTTAAGAGGCTGTTTTGCTTTTGGGTCACTAAATGTGCGCTGTATCACAGGTGGTAAGGCTGCCGTTTATCTCGTGGCAGGCTCAGGTTCTAGTCTTGGCAAAGTTCCAAATTTTTTCATTCTTTCATTAAAAGGATTTTTTTTTAATAACCATTAACTTATTGAACTCAATAATAAATAACAAGTGCATTTGTTAGCAGATTAATATAATAACATTGAGTCTATTATACCTCACACACACAACTCATTATATATTACAATAAGAACGTATTGTTTGTATTTATTACCAAATATAGTTAATTAATGGGTACATATAAGAATTTTATATAAATTAAAAACTAATTTAGGCAAAGGATTTCGATTTACTTCGAGTTTTTGGGTAAACGCAGCATTTAAGAGAGACACCGAAGTCCGTGAATCAACATCGTTCATTTTCGCTCCCGCATGTTACGTCATTTCACACAGATAACTCGTAAAAATGTGTTGTTTAGCGGTAGACGCTCTTCTTCTAAAGCCGAAGTTGCCCGAAGTCCAAATCACACCTATGCTGACCAGGCATAGCTGTGTTTGTACCCCTTCCCTTTAAATTTTCTATACTGTTGCTGGCTAACAACTAACTTCATTTTCGTTGTTGAGGGCTTGATTCTGGCATCACTGGTCGGCGCTGCTAGCGCCGGAGAAATAATTCTAGGACGAAACAGGGACGGAACAGCGGAGGAAGATATGTACAAGGAATAATTTTACACATGCATGCATCCATACTCTCATTCCTAAACCATTTACTCTTCCTCCGTGCGCGGCCATTAAAATACTCTAATTTAGAGAACTACATGACCGACACACGGAAGATTGTTCTCTCTCATACTCTTAGTTTAAAAACGGGACGTTAATATTTACAATGATGGGTCAGGCGCGATCTCACCGCCTTGATGTTACGCCGTCGTACTCTGTACGCAACTTAAATAAGTCGGATTAATATGCTTTAGTTCCGATAGAGGAAAAGTATTGTGGCACCAGATCAAGCAAGGGGCAATAAGGAGAGGGATTACTCTTCGTAACGGTTTGGAACGTTGCAATATATATATAGTAACCGATTGATCCGAAATACGGGCCAAAATAACTCGAAAACACAAAAGTCCGAGGACACAATCATTTTATTGTTAATTCTTCTACAAAATCTCGGGAAAAGAAACCTCCCGCGATGTTCTAGCACACTTATTATGCGATATATTAATTATTTTAAACTATCGGCGGGGGAAAACTATATGGGAAAAATCGATAGGGGCGAAAGGGAGGTAAAAGGGATTTAGGATGTAACGGGAATGGGAACCCAAGTTCGCGACTCCGGTGACGAATTTCGATGGTCCCACACCGAAAACTCCACTCTTGAACTCCACAATAACTCCGAAATATAAGATTGAGAAGTGAATTCCAGTAGTCGGCACTCTTAGGAATTTCGGCGACAACCCAGTCTCCGTACAAAATGTTTCACGTACTATACTAGTTGAGAGCAAAAAAAGGTGTAGTCCACTTTGACATTTATTCCTCTATCCTCTCGTCTCGTTCCTCTAGTTCGACAGGTGCATCATAAGGGCAAGGCGCTGGACTGGGACCTAGGGACCAATCATCAATTACGTATTGATCCGCAAATCCGTGCGGTCCCTAGACTCCCTTTTTCATATCTGCTATCAGGCCTTTTAAAGGGGTTCTGAATATCGACATTACAGAGCGAAATTTGCGCCAAACGAAATGGCCTCATTTCTTAACCAATTTTAACGTTTATACACCTTTTTGAAAACGCCAGAAGATTATCTAGCGATCTTCGTTGGCAGATTTTTAGAAAAATTAAAAATTAAAAAAAAAGTGAACTTTAAAAAATTGGACAACGAAGATCGCTAGATAATCTTCTGGCGTTTCCAAAAAGATGAATAAACGTTAAAATCGGTTAACCCTTTGAGTGCTGATTAAATTTGGATATGCGACCCCAGAGACTGAAAAGGTTTTTTGGAAAATAATGAATTTCTAGTCTAATACTGACACGAAAGTAAAATTTTGTATCCGAAAATCCTAACAAAGGCGTCAAAAGGGCCATGACGCCATTTGGCGTCATCAGCACTCAAAGGGTTAAGAAATGAGGCCGTTTCGTTTGGCGCAAATTTCGCTCGGTAATGTCGATATACAGATTCGCCTTAACGGGCTAGCTGCATGCCTGCGTTGTAGGTCTGCGTGGTCTTCTATAGCAGCAGACGACGGAACGGCTCCTGGACGAGATAGTCGGGCGGTGTAGTGTCGGTAGTGGCGATGCTGTAGCGTGAGTATTATAGGAAACGGGACTTGAGGCGCGATACTCGCGCGACAAGGGGAATCGCTGCTAGGTGCGTCAGGCGTTAGCGCGGTGAGGGAAACGGTAGGGGCATCGCGGTTAGACACCTCAAGCGTCAGTGTGGTAAAGGGAATGGTATGGGCATCGCGGCTAGGCGCGTCGAGCTTCAGCGCGGTAAAGGGAGCGGTAGGGAATTCGGGTAAACATATGAGGACAGAGGAACGAGTGCGAGAAGGAAGAACTTATGTAATTCAGCAGGGGAGCAATAAGGATGGGAAAATAACAGTTTTCAAGCTCAGATCGGAGCAGAGGACCGTTTCTTACAACTAAATATCATCGCGAGTTATTGCAGAATATTATATTTTATTCTAACTACGCTACAAACTATAAACATTCGCTCAATCCTCAGCCATACCATTTCCTAAAAACATGCACTCTCCTTCCGTGGACGACAATTACAATATCCCTTCAGCGGGTAATTACATTGCTCCGTCGCACGAAAGGTTCATCATTCTACATTCACACACTCACATGTGCACACTAGTGGGACGCGGGATACACTAAGGGGGAAAGCTGCATATACCAAATTTCTGTAACATGATTTCAACACACGTTATAATATATGGGTCTTCAAAAAATCCCGGACCGGTTGATTAACTTGAAAAGTAAATGTTACACAAAAAAATGTTTGAAATAAAAGTTGTAGGAAATTGCATTGGCTTTCCGACTGTGACCTCGATCGCAACTTGACCTTGACCTTCAATGTCATTTGAAGGTCAAGTTCATTTTTTTAAATAGCAACCCACAATTTTGACACCGGAAAAGAAAAGAGCAGAAAATTTTACGTCCAAATACGTTGTTTAACATCTGAAAATTTTGACCTCTGTATGCCAGATAAAGCTGAAAGAGTAACCGGTTGGACATCTTAAAAAGTAGATGTTACACAAAAAATGGTTGAGACAAAAGTCGTAGCAAATTTCGTTTGCTATCCAACCATAACCTCGTTCGTGACATGGACCTTCAAGGTCATCTGAAGGTCAAGTCCATTTTTTTAAATGGCAACAAAATTGTATTTATCCCAGCCAACTAAGGCAAATGGTGTAATGCCAAGCTAATGAAGGTGAGATATGAGAGTTTATCATAGTCAGTTATGGCACTGTTCAATCAATAGTCGAATATTTATCATTTCTTTCTTATTGTAGCAAATGCTTAAAGTTTCCACCCTCGACTGCTTTGCAATGTGCTATACGGTAATAAAATTCTTCTACAGCTTTACGTATTATGTCTTTATTAATAGTAATAATATTATCCATTATTTTGTGCTAGATATCATTGAGGTCCGCTGGTTTCGTTTGATATGCCTTATCTTGAAGATAACCCCACAAAAAATAATCAAGCTGAGTAAGGCCAGGAGTAGACAAGCTAGGCCGGTTTTGGTCCCCCTCACTCCTGTCCACTCGGATCAGCCTGGTTGCGAGGTAGTGGGGGGAGTCAAGAAATGCTAAGTGGTGGTGGGGGAAATCGGAGGCTCCACGTGAGCTCGCAGCAAGTAGAGGCGAGACGGTTGCGGGGGGTGCGTGAGGATACTTGCAGCCTTTGACGTCACACCCCCACTCGTCTGACGTCAGGTCCCAGTCGGTAAAAGCAGTTTCCTAGATGGTAAAACAGATTCTCCCAGCGTTGTTTTTTTCGCTCGCGTAACCTTGAATCTTTGCAGCATGTTACTGACCTCGCTGAACCCCCTTTACCTTAAATGTAGCTGAGTGTGTTGCTTTTCTTCCATAGCTCAGCAATTTTTAAACTAATATATAATAGCATTTGAAAATATTTGATTTATTCATTGTGTGCTTGGGGTGCAACTTTCTGTCCAGTACTTTCTCTCGAGTAAATAAATCGGTTGAGAGAGCAGGGACAACAGTTTAACACAATTTGTCCAAAAAAATCCTGAAGATTGAAACGGTGGCTCTAACATTTTTGGATTTTCAAGGTTTTCGATTGAAAAATAAAATAATAATGATGTGATGGTGAAGGATTGGTATGAATTTTAGGAAGAAATAAATATTATACAATTATTAATTTAAAAATAATATAATTAAGATAATGTATAAAAAGAAAATTGTTCATTGTTCTTGACATGTAAGCATATGACACTAGAATTGTGGATATAGACAGCAAAGATTCTACTGTAATATTCTGTCCACACAGCGTATGTCTCATTTTGCCTAAAGAGTGTATTCCTCCTTTCACTATGATGCTGACACTCAGCTCTCAAATAGCAACAGAATCTATGATTAAAGATAATTATTTATTATTAGTCTTGATCTTTTATTTTTTCATGCAGTACATAATGTTAGGAATGTTTAAACTTTTATTAATTCTTACCGATGGATGGTTGCTGTTAAATACACTCACGATCCCTATATTCACATCGGCTGCATATTGCGCAACCGTAACATTAGCAGCCGACGTGCCAGCGCCTGATTTGGAGTGAGGACAGTAACAGGGGTTGTGCAGGAGCCTCCGACAGCTGATTTGTCACCTGCGGTACAAACCGGAATGGTTTAACAGCCGCAATAGGTGTCCCTTGGTCGACTAAATTCTTTTTATTTGGTAGGACAACTTCTCTTTTTTCGAAACCCATTTTTTCACAATGCTCACTGCTACTTTTTATTTTAATGCAAACAGATCGGAGGTAGAAGCAAACTTTAATGAGCAGTCTGGAACTACTCAGATTTTTATAACATCTCCAACACCAGCTATCTTAATAAGAAACGCCCTTTCAACGACAGTGTTGAGGGTGCTTATACGTGTCATTTAATGAAATTACACCCCAAGTTTAGATAAACAAACACATATCATCATCTCACTAAGCAATGAAATTAAAATCTTCGTGAGAATGCATGTAATAAAGATTCAAGAGAGAAGCATGCTTCAGATATACAAATATCTTTGTGGTATTAATTTCAGCACGAGACGAAAATTATGAACCTCGAATTACGCTCCACGCTAGAGCTTACTATATAAAAATATGTCTAGATATGAATTTGAGAACTGCAGCAAGATCATATCCTTTTTAAAAAATTTTAATGTATATTTTGGATTTTTATTCAGAAGATAGATCCTTACAGATATATTGATCGCTAACACATTGAAGATCATCTCCTCTTTTCTTAAAATGAGAATGTGCTTGAATGATTCATGCATAATCTTTTAATAGAGTCATAATTTGATTAATCAGCAGTATATCATCTTACTAATCAGTGTTAATGACACCTTAAAGATCTGCACACGTTTCCAACAAAAAATTTCTTATTCCTTCTATCATTGAATTTTACCCCCTCCAACAACAATTTTTCCTATATAAATGAATTCGAATAATATTGAACCAGCTTCAATCTGTTCAAACTTTAGTTAGTGCATCGACCACACAGCTAGTAAGAATCTTCAGATCAGTATTTTAGTTAGTGCATCAACCACAACCAGTAAGAAAATTCAGATCAGTTTATACCTCAATCTCAACTGCTAAAGAAAGGTAGGAATATATTATTCAAATATTGTTTTAATTTTTTCAATATTAATAATAATAGTTTTCTGTAATATAGGGTTTAGATAAAATGGCATTTTTATCTGGAGTTAATGCATTCGCTTTCATCTCTGAGAAGACATTTGTTAAATTAAACAGTCTCGAGGAAAATAAAGAATATGAAATAATTGAAATGATGAAAATAAAGACTAAATATGGAATGAGGATAATAGCGAAACTATCAACGGAGGATTGGTTTTATCTCCCTGCCCGGATAGTTGCCTTACTCGAATCGCAGGATCAGTTTACGGAGCCGATAAATGCAGCATCAAAAAATATTTTGATCATGAAATATTTAGGTGGGAAATATAATAATTTAGAATTTAAGATTAAACAATAAGTGATTTGTATAATAAATGAGTGAATAAATGCTTTATATATTTATTAAAAAGTGCTTTATTTTTTTCTAACCTTACATATCTAACTTACATTTCTTACAATATTCGTAAGCGGATTATAGTCTATAATTTTATCATGTATAATTAAACAATAGGCTGTAGTATTACTCGGAATATTTTTCCAACACTCAATTTCAATCTTAACATCGACCATGCCTGTTTTAACTGACTCGTTCTAATGTGAACAATCAATCACAAAGAGCGGACCCTATTGCAAGAAGTTTAGGTAATCGAGCATTGGTTTCGACAGTTTTTCTCCAGCATAATATGAGTGGAAAAACTTTACATACATATCATAGAGTACGGAGTAGCGAGATTTCGTGAAATCAGTGTCGAGACGATCGTACGGATAAAATTCAGAATTTAAATAGACTTTAACATCACGTACATCGCAATCGCTAAATTTAAGTACATTCGAGTATTGATCGTTCTTCTTATTTTTTCTAAACGCCAGTATCACGTATCGAGGCTTCTCCAATTGTGTACCTGCTTTGACAGCCCATGTATGTCGCTGTGCTTGAGGTAAAAGGGGATATTCGTAGAGCTCCCAGGAACGAAAAGCCACGGTGAGAATTTTATTCTGCTCGATAATGCGTAGAAATTGTAGTTTGGTAAATTCATTTAAAGTTACGTGAGGCATTCTCCATTGCACTCGGTGCAGTTCAATCCCAGAATCGGTAAACTGATTCGAAGAAAATATTGAATTTATATCATTACGCACTCGTACCAGAACGAGCTCATGGCGTGCATTGATAACGACACGTTTGTAATATTCGCAGAAACCCAACAGCATATGCAGGGGAACGCAAAAGCTGAATGTGTCAGCAACATTTTCACGCTCTTGAGTGGCAACGAACCAGCCAGAATGATGTAGACTCATACTCTCTTCACTGCTTAAAGATATGAGATTCTTCATACTGGTAGTGATACCAACGTTTTTGCACCGATCAATCTCAATACCGTTCAATTCATAACGAATTTCATCGAACAGAAATGCCATGGAATTAGCGTCGAGCATAACTTTATCCGTCAAAGGTGTAGTAGCAGCACGAGTACCTTCAATCAGCTTCCCCTCTATGTAGAGGTAACTACCACTGGGCAAAAGAATCAAATCTTGCTGTTGTATTGGGATACGAATTTCATCGCTATTTCCCAATGATGCATTCGCATACGGATTGTAAGCATGTATTTCCAATTTAGTGATGCGGTTGTCGTACGCAGGCTGTGCGGTAACGTTCAATGGATCCATGATTTCTTTTCTTCACAGTCAGACCCAATGAGTGTAAAAAATCTATATTTTTTCTTGTCAACACTTTTTTGCCACCGATCACGTTGTTCCCTATTTCACTCTGAGCTGATGTATTCAGCTCTGTTGCAGCTAATTGACTGATTGGTTCATCGAGTAATGTTGGTTTATAATCGTCGGTATTCTTATAAATCAACATCTTCTAATGTGTAATCGTATGGTGATTTCCTCCTTTCCAAAATTTACAGGACGATTGTCTTGATCGAGATTACGTAATGTGAGACGATCGATTATCCTTGCAATGACTGGCAAGTAAATGACGTTCTTCGGTGTTTCCGAGATTTTATAGCCTGGTGGAACGCTTGGGAAAAATTCGTGGATGACATGTCGTGGTCTATCGTTCGTATATGCACCAGCGGTAATATTACATTCGATACGTATAATATTTACTTTTAAAACGTTCAAAGGTTCATCCGATTCAGTCCCAGTGTTTGGCAGGATTACGCGGTCCGACGAAAATCCTAGCAGAGAACCAATATTATTAATTTTTGTAAAATCAATAAAATATTTACACATTATTTCACTTTGCAGTGTGGTATTATTGGCACGCAGAATAATAACATTATCATCATACGGTAACTACATCCACATACGCAAGTATTCATTTATCGCACTCAACTCATAACAGCCTGTAGGTATGGTTATTAGTTTATTTTACCAAAGTAAAAATTATTATTCGTCTCATCTACATTGGCGATCGAGTAGAAACTTTGAAAATCTGCGAGTCCCAGTTCATAGTGACCGTCGTCCAGATTGATCGAAGGGAAATAATTTGATTCCAATACATGTCCATGTCCTCAGAGCATAAATGTTAAAGACATTTCGTCTGTTCTCTTAGAAATTTAACACACAACTGACCACAAATGCTCGTATCATACGGCTGATATTGGTCATGATTGTAATAAATTGTACTAAGCGGACCGAAGTACCGTACGAGTTCAGTCGGTGGTTTCAGATTGCCGAAAGAATCTAAATACTTTACAAGATTATTACATTGAATGTAGGCAACCCAGTGAGTGCCTGGACCATTAGAATCATCAAGGTTAACGATTGCACATTCATTAGACAATGGACCGTTTAGCGGTAGACTTGTACGCATAAAGATTCCACGGAAATTTGGTTTATCACGACATATATATATATATATACGTGAGATAATTGAATATTACTTGTAGCACCCGATCTCGGTAGACCGTGTGCATTTACTTTTTTGTTCGCTTCCTTGACATTAATTTTTTTGCTACCCCTCCTTCGCTTCGTTTGTACGGTGCGAGATACAGCCCCCGTCCGCCTCTTTATTTGCTTCTATCATACGATTGTGACGCGGCATTTCTTCCAACTGGTTTTTCGCAGCTTTGGCATCGTTTACAGCTTTCGCTATACCTGATGCTCCACCTGCTAGTGCTCCCACCGCACCTAGCAGTGGGAGCAGAGGCAACAAGCCGCCCCTTTTTTAGGCACTCGAATTTTACGTTTTTTTACAGCACTATTTCCAGTTTTTATCACTGCTACTTTCTTCACCATATCTGTTTGTAATCCTAAACCAAGTTTACGCTTTGCGTTCATAGATGCCCAGACAGCTGTTGCTGCAGCACACACACCCAAGGTTGCGTCACCAGCTATGATACGTTTACGTGCACGTTTTGCGAGCACTTTATCAGCTTGATGACGCTGCGACAGGTCTTTGTGTTGCGAATATGCGATATCGTGTTCTAGACAGGCTTCGTCCAGCTCATTCACACCTTGATCACCGCGTGGTAATCGTTGTTGAAGTCGAGTTCCTGGTCCACAGTAATTGTATCCCGGTAAATGAAGCTCAAACGGTAGTTTGTTTATTGTTTTATTGAGGAATGATCCACGTCCAACGCACGACATGTATAACAATCTTTTATCAACGGTGGTAGTCCATCCACATGAGTAGTATTAGGTAGATTGAAATGTTGTAAACAATAGCGATATTTTGAACCTCAGGATCTGCACGAATGTGCTTGGGTAATTTATTCCAATATCTGTCAATACTGTGTGAAAAGTACTTTAAAAGTACAATTTTCGGTACGTATTCCAATTGATCACTACTTAACTCCTCCAAACTTGTAACATCCAACACAAAAGCAGGCATAATGAATACTGATTGAATTCTCCGATTTCATGCCTATAAATAGCTCGTGCAATTACGATTTAACCTCACAGTCGTTCGAGAATGCATTTCGTACAGCAACCATTAAGTATCAATATCTCTAATACCGATTATCACACTGGCGCCGTTATTGATATGAAACGTCATGGATCTTTGATACCGTCAACTATACGCTGTATAGTTTGCGGACCCTCAAATTGCGGGAAAACAAACGTATTGCTAAGTCTTATTGATAGTCCTCACGGTGTAAGATTTGATAACCTGTACGTTTACTCGAAATCGTTGCAGCAACCGAAGTACCATTACTTGGAACAGCTATTGACAGATATGGAGGAAATTGGTTATCATCAATTTTTAAATAATAGTGAGGTTATAAATGTGACAGATGCATTACCAAATTCAATCTTTATATTTGATGATGTGGCAAGCGATAAGCAGGACAATATAAGAGACTACTTTTCACTGGGTCGGCACTCGAGCATCGATTGCTTCTATCTTTGTCAGACCTGTGCCAAGATCCCAAAACATCTGATTCGTGACAATGCAAATATGTTATTCATTTTTAAGCAGGATGAGACTAACTTGAAGCATGTTTACAAAGATCATGTAAACACTGATATGACATTTGAAACATTTTGTGAATTGTGTTCAAAGTGTTGGCAGGAAGATTATGGATTTTTATTCATTGATAAGGACAGTGGTATGCAAAATGGTCGTTGTCGGAAAGGTTTCGAGGAGTATGCAACCATCGAATAGCATAAAGCATCATATCAATGCTGGAAAGTGTTAGTTTAACGTAGAGCATTGAACAGTGTAAAGCTTTTAATTACACAAACGGACCGGTTACATTATTAAGCAAACCAGTTTATACAGATAAACGGGTCACTTGGATCGGTAAACCGGTCAGTCGAATCGTTAAAGAGGTCGGTTAACCGCTAAACCGATCGATTGAACCACTAAACAGGTCTGTCGAATCGCTAAACCGACCAATCGGACCGCTGAACAGCTCGATTGAACCGCTAAACAGGTCGGTTGAACCGCTGAACTGGTCGGTTGAACCGCTATACAGGTCGGTTGAACTGCTAAACCGGTCGGTCGAACCGCTAAAACGGTCGGGTGAACTGCTAAACAGCTCGATTGAACCGTTAAACAGGTCGGTTGAACCGCTAAACCGGTAGGTCGAACCGCCTAACCTGTCAATCGAATCGCTAAATAACTCGATTGAACCGCTAAAGAGATCGGTTGCACCGCTGAACCGGTCGGTCGAACTGCTAAACAGATTTGTCGAACAGCTATAAAGATCGATTGAACTAGTACATTGAATGGTTAAACAATTAAAAGTTTACAATAAAAATGGATGAAAAGTCACTATTTAAGAAGATTGCTGAAACGAGTGAGGTGATTCGTGAAAAACATCGCGCACTGAAATCGGAAAGATCAATGGTGGAAAGTAGATTGAATGAAACTTTTAAACCAATAGTTGATCCACTGAAAAAACTAGTTATGCAAACAGATAATAACAATGAAGAATCTCATGACTTAAACATAGATATGAATCATGACAAGAAGCGGAAGCGTTATCATACTTCAACCCCCAATGAGTATATTATCAAGAAAAAAAAAAGAAATTACATAACAATGACGGTACTCTTACAAATAAATCATTGATGATCTATGATGATGATAATGATGAAAAATCTACTTTTGATAAATCAGTATTACCAATGAAATTAATGCCAGAATATACATCATTACATTCAGAATCTGGACAAGAATCTGCATCATTACATTCAGAGCCTGGACAAGAGTCTGCATCAACACATTCAACATCAAGACAGGAAACCTTTGGATTGCTAAAAAAACAAATAAATCATTCCATAGATTGGAGATCTTTTCCACCTATTGCACGTCATTATATGCAGTTGTTTCTTTTCGGTAGTAAAGATCAATTCGATCATGGTTTCGGAGTTACATTAGATAAAAGGAACCAATATGTGATAGGAAGATGTACATTTGATATTTGTCATGAAGGTGATATTTTAATTGATAAAAAGCGCTATATTAGTACGAGAGGTCTTTTTGAATTAATCTTCATGAAAGAGCCTAATAAAAAGCTCTACACCATTGATGACAAGATCATATTGTATAAGCAAATCCTTGAACAAACTAAATCATATAAAAGAGCAAATGATAGTTACCAACAGGTTCAATGGAATAAGGGTCCAAGTATAAGAAAACTATTCAACCATTAATTTACAATAAAGTACCATCACAACGAGTGATAGCTGGTAGTGGATTTATGCGTGTTACTGATGAGCCTGCAAACTACATACATTGGAACGATCCTAATGAATTAGTTGATCGATTGCGACTTTTAATTGCATCAACCACCGCAGGTCATACAAACCACCATAATGAAATACAGTCAATAATAGAAGAGTTGCGTGAAGAGGATCTTATTCTATAAAAGGGAACAATTTATAAAAATTTTCTTCAGTTGCGTACCATACGTCAATATGTTAATTAACAAATTTGGTAGTGGTTTTAACGTAAGGAAAGAATTTAATACTGGTACATTAAATGTGACTAAAAGAGCACTGGATTTGAATAATAAAAAAATAGTAAATTTGACTATTGATTCTGATAATAATACATGTGCTGTGAATATAAAGTTCTTGCAACACAGTTTAGCTAAATTAGAGGAAAAAATTGAAGAGAGAATAAATAAAAAAATACAGGAGATTGAGGCAAAAATTTTGCAAACAAACAGCAAGATTAATGATGGATCCATAAAGTGAATGTTTAGGATGCATCATACATTTTATACTCATGATAATCGATTGCTTTCGAAAGAAAAAGAATCATAAGTGAAGAAAAGAAACAGAAATTATATGTGCATGGGGGAAAGGTTGTAAAAAGAGAATCAGGGAAGATCGTGAGTGAAGAAAAGAAACAGCTGGTGCAAGAGTTACATGTCCCTGCGAGAAGAAATTTTCCACGACGAAAAGTCATAATACGTGGTTTCGATGATCTCTGGCAGGCTGACTTGGTAGACATGCGTTCTAATGCTGACATAGGTTACCACTATATTCTGACAGTGATTGATACCTTATCGAATTATGGTTGGGCAATAGCGCTTAAGAGAAAAAGCGGTAAGGAAGTGACCACAGCTATGGGAAAAATCTTAAAGAGTGGAAGATGTCCCAAAAGTTTGCAAACTGATAACGGTAAAGAATTTTACAACAGCGAGTTTCAATTGCTTATGGAAAAACGGGGAATAAATCATTACTCCACGTATAGCACGTTAAAAGCGTCAATAGTCGAGCGTTGGAATCGAACGTTAAAAACCGAAATGTGGAAACGATTTACACTGGACGGTAGTTACAAATGGCGAAATATACTGCAACAGCCGGTAGATGATTATAACGCACCAAGACATCGTACTATAGGAATGCGACCCGTTGACGTGAAACCTGAGCATGCTGAGCATCTGCTTGCTATTGTATACAGCAACATTAAGATCATTGGACGTACCAAGTTCAAGGCCGGTGATTTCGTGCGAATCAGTAAATACAAAAATCCGTTTGCTAAAGGTTACACACCGAACTGGACTACTGAAATATTTCAAGTTACAAAATTGCAAAGGACAAATCCTGCCACGTATCTACTTAGAGATTCTCGTGGCACAGACATACATGGTGGATTTTATGAATATGAACTTTTAAAAACAGCTAATCCTGATGTATACTTGGTAGAGAAGATATTGCCTAAGAAACGGAATAATGTTTTTGTAAAATGGGTTAGGAATGGATAAAACGCATAATTCGTGGATAAATAAGAATAATGTTTTGTAATAATAATAATAATAATAATTTATGTAATATAATATAATACATTAAATACAGCTATTAAAATCTACTCTTTTAACATATAATGTCCCCAAAGTAGAATCGCTACAGTACCGGGTGTTATGTGACGTTTATCGTCATACGGACTGAGAGCAATTTTTCGCTGAGTAGTGGAAAACACCTTGTGCAATTTCGAACGAATTAAATTTTGGTTACGGGACTGTACGGTGAAATTATCCAAGCAATCCTTGTAGTCGTCAACGGTTATGTTTCTATCGATAACATAACCTTTGACCCCCTTAGCCTTTTTGGTAATTTTCGTACAATCCTGCACCTTAAAGGTATACATTTTCGCTCTCAGTCCAACGAACTCGGTCATGATCTTTCCATTGTTCTCGTCCTTCATTAGCCCAGGCACTTTTTTATTGACGGAAGGTAAGCCGTACCGATTATTAGCAGGGTAATCGCTGGTATCGAATTTGACCAGATCACGTTTCATGACCGAGTAAACATCGTCACACTCGATACTGTACACTAGACTGTCCGTGTCGGTATAAATCGCTTTACATTTACTGCCGAATGTAGGAAGCTGTAACGTTATTCCCGTCAGTGCGAGGGGCCACTCACACTACGGGTTTTCCCATTACCTTCGCCCGTCCTTTTCTATCGGTATCAGGGCGCCAGTTGGTCAGTTGGATGGCCAACAACCCTACGTTATCAATTGGGTCCTTCGACCCCATTCTCTATGCATCTTATACGGCCCTGCGGCCATGCATATGGACGGTAGCGGTAGCCAGGGTCGCTCAGTATGCTAGGTCGTGGAGAGAGGGGAGGGTTCCTTACGGAAGTCCGAGCCTCGCAGACCTGCCTGCTGAGGGGCATACATTTCTCCCTCACCACCCACACACAGGTGGTGGTGAGGAGTGCGGGAACATGCGGTATCAATTGCCAAAGCATAGCGTTTTGCCAGGAGCGGACCACCACGGAGGCAATGTTCACGGCCCGTCCAGCCATAGCGCAAGCCTATGGGATTACGGAGGGCACCGGGACACATTCCAACGGGCTAACTACGCCCCTGCACAACCCACTATGCATTGGCCGGTATCCAGTCGTGACGTACGTGCAGGCTGGCCTATAGCACACGCCTCACGTACGCGAACCGACCCATGGATGTCTGAGTGCCGCGCCACGCGCTCACCAGCACGCACGGACACATCAGCACAGTCCCATGGTCGCGTTCCGACTGACTGCTATGGCAGTCTGCGCACGACATTCGCGCAGCCTGCTTGACGCGCGTAACCAGCGTTCAAGCCAGACTCGATGTTCTATTTCCCCTCCTCGTGGGGACTTATAGACACTGTCATTGTTTTAGGACTCCCCGAGGCCGCTTCTCCTTATCTCAGGTTGCCTGGGTTGTTTGGCATGGCCCTGCCTTACTTCTCAGGATAACCTGGACATCGTTTACTGGAGCGCCGGTCTTTTCATCCGGGCCTCTGCCTGTCAACGGGGTCTATCCTTGACGTTAGCTATAATCCACTCGTGAGCCTATCTCACGAGTCGGTAACGTAGGGATTAATAATATCCACTGTTCGGTAGCTTTTATGTTCTTTATTCGGTATCTCGTATACGTAACGGGGAACTTCGTTACAAAGCATATAATCATAATGGAATTCATACAGACAGGTCTTTGATATATCTAAAATACTCATGCCTCCGTACATGGGCTTATCAAATTTCGCGGATAATTTCGACAATTGAATAGCGACCAAATTCCCTTTAAATATCGCACGACTGAAAATTCGGTTTGGAAATCAGCGCTTCCGCCCTGTATCTTCCCTCCCACTTGGTTACGAGCCTCACGTCAACTCTATTCCTAACATTTTCCATAGTCTTACCAAATACTGCGTTGTTCATTAGCTTGAAGAGATTCTTCTCGAAATCGTTTTTCGAGGCTGTCCGCAAGCGTGTATTTAATTTGATATACGCCTTCAGCCAGGTGGACTGCCGGAACTTTAAACCGCGATAAATGCATTTTAAGACGATACCGTTACGTATACACTGCTGTAGAGCACGGTAGTGTATCACATAACGCGTCATATCGCCGACGGTTGCGAGCAGTTTCTCCTGGTGTGAACCTGGTGGCTTCTCATGCACCGGGCAGAATGGTAGATCGGAGTGTTTGTCGTGAAGCTCGCGTGGATATTCCAAGTCCATCTCCATAATATAGCCTTCGGACGAATCCTCGGACACATTAAGGATGTCGAGATTGGCAGCGTCATCGATCCATTGGAAACCGTGGGTAGGCAATGGTTGACACATTTCCCATCCATATAGATTATTAACGTCGTGATGCATCAAGTATTTCGACGGTTCCGCCGGATCGTAGTTTCGCATCTACCGATAGTTAGCCCTCTCGTAGCGGTGGGAGCACTGGCTCAAACCACCGCGTATACCGCGTTCCATAAAAAGCAACATGTCCACGTCTGTGAAAAGTTCCAGACGGATTCCGGTATGCTTAAGTATCGCGTCCCAAGTGAAGCCTGGAAGCGTATAATAGTGAGCGTGATATAAAATATAATTTTTCATGCAGCTATCGCGAAAACTCTCGAAAATATCGGTCAACAATAGGACATCGGTCTTTGAATAAAGATTGCTGTACTCCCCACAGTGTTGTCACAGAGAATTTGGTCCATACCTGTTTGGCATGATTATATGTTTCTTCCGTGATATCGCTATCGGACAGTCTATTATAGAACAATTCTCGTGCGGGTAAAACCGTTTCTTCCAAGCGAGTAATGTTATCCACATAATCGTAAGGGAAAATACCTTTTGTTGTAAGCAGGCTGAACTGTTCAATACTTAATTCCGAAAATTGCGACCAAATTTTTCAGCTGAGATCTATTCAAATATGAACTCAATTTATCCAAACCGGATGCCATAAATTTGAACGAATCGATGAATCTTAACTGTATATTATAATTTCGCAGATATTTACTAAATGAAGTGTATTTTTCCTTATTTACAGGCAGCAAATATACCGATCCCTCAAGTGTATTCGCGATCGCCTAAAAAATAAAATGCAAATCATAGCCGGATAAATTATGGAAAATTACGCGAATAACATGCGAGTCTTTAAAGTTTAAGTTGCAATTATTATGAGCCGGTCCTCTATATCTACCAGTTAGGTGATCATGATCGCGAATACACACTTGATTTGGAATAAACGGTTTTCCACAAATATGGCAATTAGGTTCACTGTAGTGCCGCGAAATTTCAACATCACTAAGAGTATTCATCGGTATTACAGTCTTTAATTTTTCGCTGACGATGTGTGCAATGCTCTCGAGCTCGCATACAAACCATTCGATGCAATTAGCACTTCGATGTGAATTATAACATGAGAGTGACGCATCGCGAGCCCTTTTTAAATTATACCCTACACTAAAAGGTATATGTTTCTGATAATTGTATCTATTTTTACTACTATTACTCCTATTGTCAATTTTCTTTAGTAAACATTCAAAGTATGCATAGACGACAAACGGCACTCTTTCACTGTTCTTCTGGTTCTTAAAAGATACCCAACAGTCTTCTGCATTCTTTGGTAGAATTACGTGCAGGTGTCATTAAGCTGCACGATTATAAACCAACATTACTCGATGAACCAATCAGTCAATTAGCTGCAACAAAGCTGAATACATCAGCTCAGAGTGAAGTAGGGAACAACGTGATCGGTGGCAAAAAAGTGTTGACAAGAAAAAATATAGATTTTTTACACTCATTGGGTCTGACTGTGAAGAAAAGAAATCATGGATCCATTGAACGTTACCGCACAGCCTGCGTACGACAACCGCATCACTAAATTGGAAATACATGCTTACAATCCGTATGCGAATGCATCATTGGGAAATAGCGATGAAATTCGTATCCCAATACAACAGCAAGATTTGATTCTTTTGCCCAGTGGTAGTTACCTCTACATAGAGGGGAAGCTGATTGAAGGTACTCGTGCTGCTACTACACCTTTGACGGATAAAGTTATGCTCGACACTAATTCCATGGCATTTCTGTTCGATGAAATTCGTTATGAATTGAACGGTATTGAGATTGATCGGTGCAAAAACGTTGGTATCACTACCAGTATGAAGAATCTCATATCTTTAAGCAGTGAAGAGAGTATGAGTCTACAACATTCTGGCTGGTTCGTTGCCACTCAAGAGCGTGAAAATGTTGCTGACACATTCAGCTTTTGCGTTCCCCTGCATATGCTGTTGGGTTTCTGCGAATATTACAAACGTGTCGTTATCAATGCACGCCATGAGCTCGTTCTGGTACGAGTGCGTAATGATATAAATTCAATATTTTCTTCGAATCAGTTTACCGATTCTGGGATTAAACTGCACCGAGTGCAATGGAGAATGCCTCACGTAACTTTAAATGAATTTACCAAACTACAATTTCTACGCATTATCGAGCAGAATAAAATTCTCACCGTGGCTTTTCGTTCCTGGGAGCTCTATGAATATCCCCTTTTACCTCAAGCACAGCGACATACATGGGCTGTCAAAGCAGCTACACAATTGGAGAAGCCTCGATACGTGATACTGGCGTTTAGAAAAAATAAGAAGAACGATCAATACTCGAATGTACTTAAATTTAGCGATTGCGATGTACGTGATGTTAAAGTCTATTTAAATTCTGAATTTTATCCGTACGATCGTCTCGACACTGATTTCACGAAATCTCGCTACTCCGTACTCTATGATATGTATGTAAAGTTTTTCCACTCATATTATGCTGGAGAAAAACTGTCGAAACCAATGCTCGATTACCTAAACTTCTTGCAATAGGGTCCGCTCTTTGTGATTGATTGTTCACATTAGAACGAGTCAGTTAAAAAAGGCATGGTCGATGTTAAGATTGAAATTGAGTGTTGGAAAAATATTCCTAGTAATACTACAGCCTATTGTTTAATTATACATGATAAAATTATAGACTATAATCCGCTTACGAATATTGTAAGAAATGTAAGTTAGATATGTAAGGTTAGAAAAAAATAAAGCACTTTTTAATAAATATATAAAGCATTTATTCACTCATTTATTATACAAATCACTTATTGTTTAATCTTAAATTCTAAATTATTATATTTCCCACCTAAATATTTCATGATCAAAATATTTTTTGATGCTGCATTTATCGGCTCCGTAAACTGATCCTGCGATTCGAGTAAGGCAACTATCCGGGCAGGGAGATAAAACCAATCCTCCGTTGATAGTTTCGCTATTATCCTCATTCCATATTTAGTCTTTATTTTCATCATTTCAATTATTTCATATTCTTTATTTTCCTCGAGACTGTTTAATTTAACAAATGTCTTCTCAGAGATGAAAGCGAATGCATTAACTCCAGATAAAAATGCCATTTTATCTAAACCCTATATTACAGAAAACTATTATTATTAATATTGAAAAAATTAAAACAATATTTGAATAATATATTCCTACCTTTCTTTAGCAGTTGAGATTGAGGTATAAACTGATCTGAATTTTCTTACTGGTTGTGGTTGATGCACTAACTAAAATACTGATCTGAAGATTCTTACTAGTTGTGTGGTCGATGCACTAACTAAAGTTTGAACAGATTGAAGCTGGTTCAATATTATTCGAATTCATTTATATAGGAAAAATTGTTGTTGGAGGGGGTAAAATTCAATGATAGAAGGAATAAGAAATTTTTTGTTGGAAACGTGTGCAGATCTTTAAGGTGTCATTAACACTGATTAGTAAGATGATATACTGCTGATTAATCAAATTATGACTCTATTAAAAGATTATGCATGAATCATTCAAGCACATTCTCATTTTAAGAAAAGAGGAGATGATCTTCAATGTGTTAGCGATCAATATATCTGTAAGGATCTATCTTCTGAATAAAAATCCAAAATATACATTAAAATTTTTTAAAAAGGATATGATCTTGCTGCAGTTCTCAAATTCATATCTAGACATATTTTTATATAGTAAGCTCTAGCGTGGAGCGTAATTCGAGGTTCATAATTTTCGTCTCGTGCTGAAATTAATACCACAAAGATATTTGTATATCTGAAGCATGCTCCTCTCTTGAATCTTTATTACATGCATTCTCACGAAGATTTTAATTTCATTGCTTAGTGAGATGATGATATGTGTTTGTTTATCTAAACTTGGGGTGTAATTTCATTAAATGACACGTATAAGCACCCTCAACACTGTCGTTGAAAGGGCGTTTCTTATTAAGATAGCTGGTGTTGGAGATGTTATAAAAATCTGAGTAGTTCCAGACTGCTCATTAAAGTTTGCTTCTACCTCCGATCTGTTTGCATTAAAATAAAAAGTAGCAGTGAGCATTGTGAAAAAATGGGTTTCGAAAAAAGAGAAGTTGTCCTACCAAATAAAAAGAATTTAGTCGACCAAGGGACACCTATTGCGGCTGTTAAACCATTCCGGTTTGTACCGCAGGTGACAAATCAGCTGTCGGAGGCTCCTGCACAACCCCTGTTACTGTCCTCACTCCAAATCAGGCGCTGGCACGTCGGCTGCTAATGTTACGGTTGCGCAATATGCAGCCGATGTGAATATAGGGATCGTGAGTGTATTTAACAGCAACCACCCATCGGTAAGAATTAATAAAAGTTTAAACATTCCTAACATTATGTACTGCATGAAAAAATAAAAGATCAAGACTAATAATAAATAATTATCTTTAATCATAGATTCTGTTGCTATTTGAGAGCTGAGTGTCAGCATCATAGTGAAAGGAGGAATACACTCTTTAGGCAAAATGAGACATACGCTGTGTGGACAGAATATTACAGTAGAATCTTTGCTGTCTATATCCACAATTCTAGTGTCATATGCTTACATGTCAAGAACAATGAACAATTTTCTTTTTATACATTATCTTAATTATATTATTTTTAAATTAATAATTGTATAATATTTATTTCTTCCTAAAATTCATACCAATCCTTCACCCTCACATCATTATTATTTTATCTTTCAATCGAAAACCTTGAAAATCCAAAAATGTTAGAGCCACCGTTTCAATCTTCAGGATTTTTTTGGACAAATTGTGTTAAACTGTTGTCCCTGCTCTCTCAATCGATTTATTTACTCGAGAGAAAGTACTGGACAGTAAGTTGCACCCCAAGCACACAATGAATAAATCAAATATTTGCAAATGCTATTATATATTAGTTTAAAAATTGCTGAGCTATGGAAAAAAAGCAACACACTCAGCTACATTTAGGGTAAATGGGGTTCAGCGAGGTCAGTAACATGCTGCAAAGATTCAAGGTTACGCGAGCGAAAAAAACAACGCAGGGAGAATCTGTTTTACCATCTAGGAAACTGCTTTTACCGACTGGTACCTGACGTCAGACGAGTGGGGGTGTGACGTCAAAGGCTGCAAGTATCCTCACGCACCCCCCGCAACGCTCTCGCCTCTACTTGCTGCGAGCTCACGTGGAGCCTCCGATTTCCCCCACCACCACTTAGCATTTCTTGACTCCCCACACTACCTCGCAACCAGGCTGATCCGAGTGGACAGGAGGGGGGGGGGGGACCAAAACCGGCCTAGCTTGTCTACTCCTGGCCTTACTCAGCTTGATTATTTTTTGTGGGGTTATCTTCAAGATAAGGCATATCAAACGAAACCAGCGGACCTCAATGAACTCTAGCACAAAATAATGGATAATATTATTACTATTAATAAAGACATAATACGTAAAGCTGTGGAAGAATTTTATTACCGCATAGCACATTGCAAAGCAGTCGAGGGTGGAAACTTTAAGCATTTGCTACAATAAGAAAGGAATGATAAATATTCGACTATTGATTGAACAGTGCCATAACTGACTGTGATAAACTCTCATATCTCACCTTCATTAGCTTGGCATTACACCATTTGCCTTAGTTGGCTGGGATAAATACAATTTTGTTGCCATTTAAAAAAATGGACTTGACCTTCAGATGACCTTGAAGGTCCATATCACGGCTGAGGTCATAGTTCGATAACCAGTGCAATTTTCTATAACTTTTGTTTCAAAAATTTTTGTATAACATTTACTTTTCAAGCTATTCAACAGGTCCGGAAATTTTTGAAAACCTTGTATATACAGGGTGTAAGAAATGACCGCCTTTTCTCGTAACTGGTGGTTTGGGGTGACAACCCGAGTGCACGTGTAAAATTTTATTCGAATCATTGAAGGGGTTTAAATGTTATTTCCGTTTAAAAATCACCCTTTTTTGGCCTTTTTCGAACTATTTTAACTACACAATGGAAAGTGGAGAACGTGAAAAAACAATTGATGAACCCCCCGCTAGAATGTAAAAATTATCGAACACACGCGATAATACATTTGCTATTTTTGAAATTAATTTGGCTATTAGATTAACTTCATAAATAGCAAATTCCTATTCATTACAATTCCATTTCAATTTGATACAAGCATCATTGACTGAATTGATGAAAAGAGCGGGAAGACGCAAAGAAAAGGAAAGTATTAGAAGCTGAGACGTCGCAGGAACGCATTGATAATTTAATAGGGAGCGTGAGGGCATTCTCTTTCTACTAACGAAGCTAAAGAGAATGATTCAAAATCATTGCATCGATGATAGAGAAAACTAAACTTACCTATTTAATATCCTCCAAGTTCCTTTACATCGAAATTTTTGAAAAAGCTTCAAACTGGCTCGTCGATGATTTCCAGAAAGCACACTATTGCTGATTTTGTATTTAAAAACTCGTGAATTTAAGCAAATTAGGTATTAACCAACGTTTCTTCAAAACACTGGTTAATATGACACTTTTGAACTGTTTGGAGCAGGCTGAAGGGACAGACAGAGAGAAATAATAACCAATAATTCATTTCGACTGCTATTTATCAGCCTACTTCAAACAGTTCAAAAGTGTCATATTAACCAGTATTTTAAAGAAACGTAGGTTAATACCTAATTTACTTAAATTCACGAGTATTTAAATGCAAAATCGATGATAGTGTGCTTTCTGGAAATGATCGAGGAGCCAGTTTGACGCTTTTTCAAATACTTGAATTTAAAGGAACTTGGAGAACATTAAATGGGTAAGGTAAGTTTTTTCTGTCATCAACAAATTGATTTTAAATTATTCTCTTTAGCTTCGTTAGTGGAAAGAGAATGCCCTCACGCTCCCTCTTAAATTATCAATGCGTTCGTGCAACATCTGAGCTTCTAATACTTTCCTTTTCTTTGCGTCTTCCCGCTCTTTTCATCAATTCAGTCAATGATACTTGTATCGAATTGAATTGGAATTGTAATGAATAGGAATTTGCTATTTATGAAGTTAATCTAAAAGCTAAATTAATTTCAAAAATAGCAAATGTATTATCGCGTGCGTTCGATAATTTTTACACTCTAGCGGTGGGCTCATCAATTGTTTTTCACCCTCTTCACTTTCCATTATGCAGTTAAAGTAGTTCGAAAAGTACCGAAAAAGGGTAATTTTTAAATAGAAATAACTTTTAAACCCCTTGAAAGATTCAAATGAAATTTTACACGTACGCTCGGGTTGTCACCCCGAACTTCCAGTTACGACAAAGGCGGTCGTTTCGTTACACCTTGTATATTTATAAAGAATTTGTTTAGTGTTGCTACACTACAAAAATTTTGGCTGACCCTTGAGTATTCGTAAACGATAACTCGACCAAAATCTAAAACATAAGTTGTGCGCCAGGTTCCCTAAATAACCACTGTACTGTAGTGATCGCGAAATACGGTAATCGTCAAAACTGTAATACCAACTAGCTCAGTGTATATAGTGTAACGTCGTATTTCGCGGCCTGGCCAAATAAGTGCTTTCACTAAGGTTATTACCTAAAAACGAAAAGTATCACTTATGGGCCTTGGTTTGCCAGGGGATAGGCAGTGACCAGAACCGACGCACAAGGCACACGGAGGGAGTTATTGGCCAGGTAATCAAATAAGTAAACGATCAGCTCCTAAAAATGCAGCTTACTTTAATTCTTGCGGATCAGCAAACGTTCTCATCGTTACAATAGGGTATTCCCTTCGTTGTATTACAATGATAATAGATAATTATATGAACTTGTTATTTATATTACTACTTCATAAGGAAAAGGAGATCAAGTATAATCAATCGTTTACGAGGAGTGGGGCGCCAGCTTGCTAGATCCGTTACTGTGATCCTCCGCGGCTGACCGGCTTGAGACTGTCTCTGGGTTTGGACCAAGACGCTTCACACGCTTATCTGGAAATTAACAGGGGAGACGGCTAGGGCAGTGCGATTCGCACAGGCACACGTCGGGAGGTCTTCGAGGAAGCTCTATACCGCTTTCCTCCGACGAGGGACTACACCTCGAGCTACTATATATTCTCGAAATACAAGGGTTCCCTTCGCGATTCGCGACCCATAACACGGACTGGCTAATTTCTAGGCCGTTTCCGGAAGAATTAAATAATAATAATTAACGAAAATGATTAATGTTCGGACTAATATACATTTCCCGATTCGAGGGATTATCGCGCAGTCGAACACGGGACAGCTACCCGCGCGGACGAGACTCGAGAGACGAGAAAGAAATAAAACAAAGACAAATAATAGGTTCTGATTTCTCTTACGGAGAAACCAGGTTTACCTGGGATCTAGTGCTACTTAGGCGATACTGACAGGATAGGGTGTGTTGCATGCTCCCGTGCGTGTCCTCCACCACCAGATTGACAGCTGCTCCTCCTGCGATATTCCTAAATCCTGTTCTACTATTTGATGCACTAATATTACACTGTCACACCTAGGGCAATAACTACAGGGCAATGCCCTTACCGAAAGGCTGGGTCTTGAAGACAAAAAGAAGAAATCAAAATCAAAAACTAAGGCACGTCCGGGCGCAATGATTCCCAGTTTACGAGTGCTTCGGGGGACAGTGGCACGCGAGATAGTTACCGTCGCGCGTGCGCGGATCGACCCCCTATCGACCCGCGATCGAACCCATTACACGTAATGATCGCGGGGTCACACAGGTGGCGCCTGCCCCACCCTTTTACAGGTCAAGGAGAAGGCAGAGCACAACGACTATTATTTGACGAGCGGATGCTTCGTCACAATAGGGTTAGGATTGCGTAAGCGGAGAGTGGGTGAGTCCCTGAAACGTAAAAGAAAGAAGGATTTGGCAATTCAGGTGAAATCACGACATACTGTGTATTCGGTAGTAAATTCTCTATATTTTCTTAAAGACACCGTTATACTATATGCCAGATCTCATAGCGCAAAGATCGTTGTTCGTATACTATAAAATTATAACTAGGAATGGCGTTGAAAATGGTTTTTCGGAATGCTCGGGACTAATCCAACGAATTTCTTTACTAAAACAAAGTTAATTAACAGACTAAAGGCCTTCTCAAGGCAGGTGTTTCTCCTGCGACCTTTTACCAGAACGAAACGATACTTGCTCGAGGAGAACCGAACGGAGTAGCTCCTTTCGGAGAGAATTCACCTCTGGGGTTCCTTCCAACGAGAAACACTGTACTCCCACGAGGTGATTGAACGAGGTAGCTCCTTTCGGGAAGAATTCGGCCTCGGGATACACCCCTGGTTAAATGCGATGAACTACACTATACGTAACTAAAATCCGAACCTGAACGAATATTCCAGTCACTCCTTATAACCGAATTCAACCCATCAACTGTACTATAAGCGCATACCCAAAGTTTCGGAAATGACAAAGAATTTAGTACGTTATTAAATACACGGTAATCGATAAAAGAACTTAACGTAAGTTACATATAAAACTATATACATTCCGTATCCGAAAATCCATAAGTGACTTGGTCGTCGAATTAATTGCGAATCTCAGAATTTTCTTGACGATAGACTATTATTTCAACTATCATTTTATGGCTCTAACTCCCAATTCACGCACTTTGGGAACATGTTTAACTCGTAATTCGTGATTTTCGACACTCTCAATGCTAATTAGCGCGTTTTCCGAATTTTACTCGTATTATAGAGAATTGTTAGGAGCTGGGACTCCCGCTAACCTTTTTTCGCTGAAGCTGAAGGAGGAGGCCGAATCCCTCGACGGAAGTTGAGCAGCGCTGAGCAGAGCAGAGCAGAGTTGAGCAGAGTAGAGCAGAGTAGAGCAGAGCAAAGCAGAGCAGTCCAGAGCAGAGCGCAGCAGAGCAGAGCAGTCCAGAGTAGAGCAGAGCGGAGCAGATCAGATCAGAGCAGAGGAATCCAGAGCAGAGCAGAGTTGAGTAGAGCAGAGCAGAGTAGAGCGGAGTCGAGCAGCGTTGAGCGGAACAGAGCTGGAGGTGCTTCCGTACTCTTCCAGGACTAAATTACGAGTGTCGCCAAATTCGGAAGACGCAAGCAACGAGCTGCTGGTCCTTTACCCCCAACTTATCATAACTCTCAATCTAATTGGTAGAGCCGATTAGGTTATTGGTACCACCAATCAGACGTACAGTCCGACTTCTTCCGAAAATTCAACTTGAATGTTCGGGAGCCGTGGAAAGCCGAAGTTCGTTAGGCCTATTTAACACGCGACTTATGGGCCAGGATCGTTACTCTACTTTTATGACCCATCAATCACCGAGCTTTATACAGTATTTCGGATGATAGGTAGGCCAATCGTATATGACTCGGTATTATAGCCTTGATAATATGATCATAATATGTATCCTCGTTCTATAGAAAAACATATATCTTTTTAGTGAACATGTACTATCTTAAAATAGTACAGGGCCACAGTGTAAATGTTAATAATAATATTAATGTTAATTAGAATGATAAAGGTTATGTATGCTATTGTCTATGTATACATATACATAACAGATAAATCAAATATTTACTATATTTTGGCTGAGCGCTGAGCAGTGCTAATATTCCTGAACAGATCCACAGTTTTGATACTCACTGTGATACCTCTTTTCTACGCAACATTAAACGTAGACCTTCGATAATACTTTCGAGGTGTAGGAGTTTCGTGATTCACTTCCGAGTTTTCCCCCTAGTAATTTTTCAAGAAAACATAATAAAATTGTGATAGTTGAACAGAAAAAGTTAGTTTTTAGTATAAATAGAATTATTCACTACAGTTTAACGCTCTGACAATCTGCAGAGATGAACGATACAGTAAGGTTGGAGGACACAGGTAGCGACCATACCTCATCAATTGTCAATTTTCATGAACAATTACCTATGAATTACGAACAGCGCATGTTTCTAAACATTCATTTAATCTGAATAAATGTCTCTGTAATGTATCATAAAATTAAAAAGGGCTAGCAATAAGACAAATTTACTGAAAGTGCTATACTGCATGCATTGGAAGAAAGTTATATTAGCAGTATAAGCTTAATTGAAAAAATCAAAATTTATTACATTGTTAGAAACACATGCCCTTTATGAAAAAGATCTTAAAAAGTAAGGATACTTATCACTACTAATTGACCAACAGTCAGCACTAATTTAAATTTAGAATTTTTAATGTAAGGTTTTATATATATTGCTGATACGATTTTCTTCTACCATTGTACAGCAATATAAACTATTGCATCATTGCAGTAGTAAACAATTGTTGTTTATAATAATTTATTAATAACAGGAGCAACTTTGATAAATTTTAAGGTAATTTTTATTACGTTCTGTTATACAGTTTGAAGCTGCGTGGGTACTAACAAATATAGCTAGTGGTACATCACAACAAACTCGAATGGTAATTGAAGCAGGAGCTGTACCAACATTTATATCACTGTTAAGCTCAAAATATGAAGATGTACAAGAACAAGCAGTATGGGCTTTGGGAAATATAGCAGGCGATAGTCCTGAATGTCGAGACCATGTATTATCGAATGGTGTTCTACCTCCACTTTTACAGTAAGTATTTAATTGCCAATGGAAGATTTCATTTCCATGTTCTCAGATTTTGGTATCTTTTAATTTCGATTTTGACACAATTAATTGTATCAGATAATGATAATGTTATGACGCCAAAGTTAACGGGAATCTGTATATCGACATTACAGGGCGAAAACTGTTTCGCATGCAGTGTCGTCATTTGTTGACGGATTGTAAAGTTATTGCAGGTTTTTGGAAATGCCAGAAGATTATCTACTAAATTACGTTAGGAAAATTAACAAAAAATCAAAAATAATTTTTGTTTAAATAAATATATTAACATTTTTGAGAAACAACAAATAAATCGCAAAAATCCCCAACGTACTTCACTAGATACTGTTCTTACGTTTCCAAAAAGTCCACAAAAATGCAAATCCGTCAAGAAATGACGATGCTGTATGCGAAACAAATAATAGAAGATTTTCGTGTTCGGGAAGTCGCCAACACGAAATTCTTCTATTATTTCTTTCGCATACAGCATCGTCATTTCTTGACGGATTTGCATTTTTGTGGACTTTTTGGAAACGTAAGAACATTATCTAGTGAAGTACGTTGGGGATTTTTGCGATTTATTTGTTGTTTCTCAAAAATGTTAATATATTTATTTAAACAAAAATTTTTTATCATGTTTTGATAATTTTCCTAACGTAACTTAGTAGATAAGCTTCTGGCATTTCCGAAAAACCGGCAATAACTTTACAATTCATCAACAAATGACGACGCTGCATGCGAAATAGTTTTTGCCCTATAATGTCGGTATACTGATTCCCCTTAACGGAAACCTGCAAGCATAACCGATGAAGCACCATGCGTGGTCACCATACCACTTTGTTTTAACTAGTATCCTATAGTAGTGCTATCTAGCGATGACAAACATTATACCTGAAAGCAAACAGCACGCGAAGAGAAGTATCACCAACCACGCACATAGATACCCTTAATTTTTACATCGCAACGTTTAAGAAGATTTTAGGATAGATAAGGCACGTAAAATTGTGCCAGATGGTTAGAATAACGCTAAGAAATTCATGCTGCAAATATGTGTAGCGTAGCACATAGTACTTTAATATATATGCAATCATTTAGAATAAAATACTCTTTTTGTAAAACACAAAGTGAAACTGTAGCTTTTCATGCCTATTTTGCGGTACCAAAGAGAATTCGTATATCGATATTACAGAGCGAAAAGTAGGATTTCAAATTGCGTCTGCATTATATTATGCATTTTAATGTTATTGAAGGATTTTAGAAACACCCAGTACTCATCTTTGAATTATTGTTAGCTGAGCTTTTAAACAACAAGAATAACAAAGTAGTTTTCTTTACGTACTTTGTATTCCCAAAAACAAACAAATTTTACAATATTTGGTAATGGCAATCCAAAGACCAGATTGTAATGTTTAAAAATTTTCACATAATATTCAAATTCGTTCAGAAATATACAGTCAGAATTAAGAACCCTATCATTTCATAAGTACCTGTAAAATTCGAATAATGCCGGTTATAGTTAAGAGGATGCATTGAGCGACTCAAACACTCATTCAAGTTCATCTTTCAAACTATTAGGAATATGAACTTTTTTGTAGAGATTAAATTTACTCTTTTGACTATATTGAAGCGCGCTACAAACTCGGTTTCTCAAAATTATAAAAAATAATTTTCATAAAAATGATAAATACTTGTAATTTTGTTCGTCATAATAATATTGAAAATTAGGCCTTGTAGCGCGCCGAAGAAAAGTTCTATGACTAATTTGAGACCAAGAAGAAACAAATATACCTAAAAATGTGGAAGATTTTTTTGAAAAACTAAATTAGATATTGAAAGACAAGTTTTACACTGTTTTACCGACGGAGAAGTTTCACAGTGCGTTAGACAAGGACATGCCTATTAGCTCTCCTCGCTTTAGAAGGGGTACCCACCCTCTCCCCACCATTCCCCGCTAACCTGCGTAAAAAAATCGATTTAAACTGATACAAAAAAATCAATGAGAACTAATCCGATTTTTGCATCAGAAATTTCCAACGCATGGAACTAATTCCCATTCAATATTTTCAATTTGAATTAATCGACATATTCTTATGACATTATAAGAATATATCGATTAAAACCGATAAAGAAATTTATACGAATTAATCCAATTTTTGCATCAGAAATTTCCAACATATTGAACTAACTCTGATTGAAAATTTTCAATCGGGATTAATTGGTATACACTTTATAATATAATAATATATCGATAAAAAAAATCAATAAGAAATAACCTGATTTTTGCATTGGAAACATCATATCTATTGAACTTAATTTTGTTGAAAGTTTTCAATTAAATACATACAGGGTATTACGTATAATTTTTAACTAACAAATATCTTATAATCTATTATTTCTTATAAATAGGAAGACGCATATAAGGGTGGAACGTTAACGCCGCACTTCCTTTAAACGGGTGATTCCTGAGACTTTTCTAAGGAGAACGCCGTTAGCCTTTTTAAAATCTAGCCACTTGTTAAGGAGATATTAAAGATTAAATTTTGTATGCAATTATTGATTTTACATATGATTGCAGTAGTATTGGTATGTACGTGTGGCAAGTGCAAGTATAAGAGAGAAGTTGCTGCTATGACGTTTCACTCTCCCCTTTTATTGATTTTTTCGGATTCGTTGAGAAGTTGCTGCCGGTTAGCTGTTTTGCTTTTTTATTGATTAGCTGGAAATTTTGAGATTTAATTCGCGTTCTCGCGCAGAAACTAACGCGTACGCGCAATTTACTTACGGAGAATCTTGGTTAACTGTTATTGTGTGCGTCCCCATACCATTTAATTTCCGATACCAAATAATTAATGGGCAAATCGAGATAATGTAAATTAAATTCTATGAGGATTGAACACTTTAAACCAAGACTATGCTCCAGTCAATGAGCGTTCAGTTGTGCATATCTGTCGATCATTGACTGTAAGCGAGAAAAAGAAGCTATAGCCGAATAGTCGCGTCGTTGACGATTAGCCTATTTAATGAAAATATTGCGTAATCAAATGTTTATTTACCTAATTTTATGGAGCAACTTCAAGGATGGGCAGCATTGTAAATGTGCTCCATATGGCCACCTTCAGCATCGATGCACGCCCTTGCTCGTCGGAGAAGATTTGCTTGGACAGAGTGGCTACCATCTCAGGTGTGATCTCCGTGATAGCCACAACCAATCGCGCTGCTAGTTCTTCCTGATCCCGCATTAGATGTCTTCCCGTGTAGACCTTTTCTTTCAAGGCCTCCCAAAAGAAGAAATCTAATGGATTCAGATCAGGAGATCTAGCAGGCCAAGGGATGGGACCACCACGGCCGATCCATTTGCCGGGAAACTTGCGGTGCAGCACGCCTTTCGCAGTGGCCGCATTATGCGGAGCTGCTCCGTCGTGCTGGAACCACATTTTCTGCCGAATTTCTAGAGGAACATCTTCCAGAAGGTCTGGAAGCTGATTCTCTAGAAATTCGGCAGAAATGTCTCCCGTCAATCGAGATGGTAGGATGCACGGTCCAATCTGTAAACAATTCACAACGAACTTCAGTTGCAAGCATTATTAGCATTTGAGAAACGTGAATAAGTGTTAGAAACTTACCAAATATTTCCCGACGATGCCTGCCCAAAGATTTACCGACCATTTGTATTGAGATTTCTGTTCTCTTATTACATTTGGGTTACTCTCAGCCCAATGATGGTCGTTTCGCATGTTTATAACACCATTTTTGTCAAACATGCTTTCGTCAGAGAATAAGATACAATTTATGAAATCATTATCCTCTCCATGTTTTGCGAGAAGCCAGCGGCAAAACTGCAAGCGGTTCCCATAATCTCTGGGCAATAATTCCTGTACACTTGTGTACTTATAGGGGTGCATCGATTCGCCATGGAGCACTCGCAGCACCGTGGTGTGATTGCTGCCTAAATCTCTGGCTACGGCTCGTGTGCTAGTCCTCGGCCTCTCCCGGAACTCGCGCAGCACCCTCTCCTCAAAGGCAGGAACGCGTGATGTTCTCTGCTTGCCGTTTTCACTATAATTTGGCGCCAAACTGCCCGTGTCCCTCAAGCGCTGCACAACCGTCTTGATAACATTTTTATCCGGGTGTCGCCGATTGGGGAACTTTTCCGCGTACACCCTCGCGGCCACGGTAGCCGAAGCATTGTTCTGCCAGTATACCTGGAGCATATCACAATATTCAGTGTTGCTATAACTCATTTTTCACTAAGTTTACGGTTGAAAAACGAAGAAAACGATGCACACACTTATGTCGACAAACTGGTAATAGTTTTTTCAGTTGCTAATAACAACCACCCCCTTTTTTTATAGCAAGGGCTACTTTCGCACCGCTAGGGTTGTTATTAGCAACTGAAAAAACTATTACCAGTTTGTCGACATAAGTGTGTGCATCGTTTTCTTCGTTTTTCAACCGTAAACTTAGTGAAAAATGAGTTACAGCAACACTGAATATTGTGATATGCTCCAGTTATACTGGCAGAACAATGCTTCGGCTACCGTGGCCGCGAGGGTGTACGCGGAAAAGTTCCCCAATCGGCGACACCCGGATAAAAATGTTATCAAGACGGTTGTGCAGCGCTTGAGGGACACGGGCAGTTTGGCGCCAAATTATAGTGAAAACGGCAAGCAGAGAACATCACGCGTTCCTGCCTTTGAGGAGAGGGTGCTGCGCGAGTTCCGGGAGAGGCCGAGGACTAGCACACGAGCCGTAGCCAGAGATTTAGGCAGCAATCACACCACGGTGCTGCGAGTGCTCCATGGCGAATCGATGCACCCCTATAAGTACAATGACCGGCAGAAATGGCGTCCCTTGATGCGTTTAGGTACCGCATTTTAGGATCCTTCACTGTATACTCTATTCTGCTAGGCGGAGATAGGGGAATGGAACGCGATAACTATAGTAGTTAGTTTATCTCGTTCTAAATGCGTGAGTGCGAGAGAGAGAGCTTTATACGGCATAGCAGGGCAAGCCAGGCGTCCCGAGGCTTATTTCTATCTGTGCCATTGCCTATGGCTATCTCTCTCGCTCGGTAAGAATCATTCGTCCGTCCTTGTTTAGGTCAGTTCTACGCCAATGGATACTCTCTAAAAAAGATTTTCTCAGGCGACACCATTGAAGACTGCGATTACAGCGGGGATTTTAAAATACTGTGCACCTGTCACTGTCAAACGTCAGTATGAAAGATTATTGTCGCTTACAGCGTTTGGTGCAATTAACATTATAAGTCTGGATTATTATGTGATATTCTGTAATGCACATATATATATACATATGTTAATTTACTTTTAATTTTTTAAACCAATAAGTTATTGGCATTATAGAAGAAACTCATTTAAATATAAGAATATACTGGTTTCCACTTATGTAACTTTTCTTGTAAATATAACATAATTTTAATTAATAAAATTCACTCGTTTATTAATCAGACTAAGAAGAGTTATTTCTTTTAAATTTTAACATGTATAGAATAATATCCTAAACGCGCACACTTAACTAATTATTATTAGAGAAATATTTTTATAATCGTTACACATTGATAATAATATATCTCAATATCCTTCAGTTTAAAATGTCATTTACATCTTGATCAATGGTCATGAAGAGTTCGTGGCTCAATGGCTAGGTCGCTTGCCTCGAAGATTAGTTAACCCGCCAATAGGCGCGTGCTTTTTTTTTACGTAGATAGGCGCGTGGGGTGCCACGGACACCCCATTTGTTTTTCGTTATTAGACGTAAAATATTTACAAATACAGATTTATTTTTCAATAAATATCATCTATGCGAAGTTCCCTTTGGTATACAATAGCAATTGCATTTCTTTACATTATTTGTATTAATTAAACGCTAATATTTTTAAGTGACTGCACAAATTTTTCGCTACGTTACCAATAGATTTCTATTCTTGGGGTGTTCTGAACACCCCGCGCGCCCATTGCCGGGTTAAAGCGCTTTTGTCGGTGGTTCGAGTCCCGCGGGAGATATTTTTTTTTCGTTTTAAAAGCATTATTATCTTTTCTTTTTGTTAATTATTTGGAAGCATTGCTACTGCCTCCAAAAATATTTTTGCAAACCTTAAAATATACAATGTTATATTTATGCTTTTTTTGTAATCTAATCCATATGAGCAGGAGCTCGCTTCTTCGGCATTTGTTTTGATCGGAAGTGCATGTAAACAAACCACTGAATAGCTTGTTTCTTTTTGATAAACTGTTTCATTGCACTCTAGGTGGTTAGAGCTCGCGCATCGCTATTAGTTTTCGCGTATAATGGCACCGAATATCGAAGTTTGGTTGAGGGGGCGAATTGTAGGCCTTTGGGAGGCTGGAAAATCTAATTTAGAAATTGCAGCGCTTACAGGTGTTTCGGTGAAAACCGTTCGCCGGTGGATTACCGCTTTTCAGCGCGGGGGTGGTAACGCATTGCGTGATCACCGTGCAAATAATCATAGACCTGCTGGTTCACAACCGGTAGAGGACCAACTCCTAGTGGACTACATTTTGCGAGACCCCTTCGGGAACGTAGTTGACGGAATTGTTGAGACGGGATTTCCTTTATCCGAACGATCGGGTAGGCGGCGACTTAACGCGGCCGGCATTAATTGCTATCGTCCAGCCCGCAAGATTACTCTTAATCCTCAGCACCGAGAACAAAGAGTCGCGTTTGCATTAGAAAATTTAGCGACCAGTCGTGAAACGTGGGAAACGGTGATCTGGACCGATGAAAAGGTTTTTGTATCATCCGTTGACCGACGTTTTCTTCACGTCTGGAGGCCCAGCGATTCTCGGATGAACCCCGAATACGTCGTTCAGAGTGATCGCTCTGGACGAATCACGTGTGGCGTTTGGGGGTGGGTGTCAGGAGGCATGATAGGTGAATTGGTTGAGGTTCCTCCTAAGATGTCTTCTGCAGACTACATTACGATCCTTGAAGAGGTGCTTCTTCCAAGTGTTCGTGCTGTGTATTCTGCCGAAGATATGCCAATAATCCGTGTAGTGCAGGATAATTCTGCAGTTCACACTTCACACGCCACTCGTGATTGGTTAGGGGATCATCCGGAAATCCAACTGGTCCAGTGGCCGGACAAGAGTCCGGATTTAAATATTATAGAAAACGTTTGGGCGAGAATGACCAAAAAATTGGTCGCGCCAAGGGAGAGGACGAAAGCAGCAGTGCTTGAGAATGCAAGAGCTGTGTGGGAAGGCCTACGGCATGAACCACAGTTTCTTGAAAACTTAATTGAATCGATTCCAAATCGACTCAATCAAGTTATTGACCGGCGCGGATATTGGACTGACTACTAGACGAACTGACGTTACGTAGGACATACAATTTTGACAAAAATTAGGAAGCTCTAGCCGTGTCTGACTAACTGCCCTTTTCAGGGCAAAATAAACTTTTCAAAATATGTTTGGAAGCAATAGCAATGCTTCAAAATAATTAACAAAAAAAAAGATAGTAATGCTTTTAAAACGAAAAAAAAAATATCTCCCGCGGGATTCGAACCACCGACAAAAGCGCTCTAACTAATCTTCGAGGCAAGCGACCTAGCCATTGAGCCACGAACTCTTCATGACCATTGATCAAGATTTCTTCAATGTAAATGATATTTTAAACTGAAGGATATTGAGATATATTATTATCAATGTGTAACGATTATAAAAATATTTCTCTAATAATAATTAGTTAAGTGTGCGCGTTTAGGATATTATTCTATACATGTTAAAATTTAAAAGAAATAACTCTTCTTAGTCTGATTAATAAACGAGTGAATTTTATTAATTAAAATTATGTTATATTTACAAGAAAAGTTACATAAGTGGAAACCAGTATATTCTTATATTTAAATGAGTTTCTTCTATAATGCCAATAACTTATTGGTTTAAAAAATTAAAAGTAAATTAACATATGTATATATATATATGTGCATTACAGAATATCACATAATAATCCAGACTTATAATGTTAATTGCACCAAACGCTGTAAGCGACAATAATCTTTCATACTGACGTTTGACAGTGACAGGTGCACAGTATTTTAAAATCCCCGCTGTAATCGAAGTCTTCAATGGTGTCGCCCGAGAAAATCTTCTTTAGAGAGTATCCATTGGCGTAGAACTGACCTAAACAAGGACGGACGAATGATTCTTACCGAGAGAGAGAGAGAGATAGCCATAGGCAATGGCACAGATAGATATAAGCCTCGGGACGCCTGGCTTGCCCTGCTATGCCGTATAAAGCTCTCTCTCTTGCACTCACGCATTTAGAGCGAGATAAACTAACTACTATAGTTATCGCGTTCCATTCCCCTATCTCCGCCTAGCAGAATAGAGTATACAGTGAAGGATCCTAAAATGCGGTTCCTAAACGCATCAAGGGACGCCATTTCTGCCGGTCATTGTACATTATCGAGAGCTTCTAATGTAATTTCTCAATGTGCAATCGTACTTTTATTTGTTCCGAAATAAATAGCAGAATGAACGAGTCAGTGACGCTTGAAGATCTGAAATTACGGCAAAACGCGGGACAATGGTACAGGCGTATTTCTCAATAGAATTTGATGAGACTAGTCACAACTAAAGCCGTTCTTCATGTAGATTGTCCTAAAGAGCTCGCATTTTCGATAAAGCTTATAGTTTTCCAGTTATGAGCGATTGAAGATGGACGTGCGCAACAGCTGATCTACGCGAGAGAAGTAATATGTATTTGTGCGCCGTGCAACTTCAGTCGTTCATAGCTGAAAAACTATAAGCTTTATCGAAAATGCGAGCTCTTTAGGACAATCTACATGAAGAATGGCTTTAGTTATAACTAGTCTCATCAAATTCTATTGAGAAATACGATAATACAATTGTTCCGCATTTTGCCGTATGTCTTATATTTCAAGCATTATGAAATCTCCATTTCTTCAATTTTATTTCAAAATGATAATTGCATTTTTAGCAATTTCATTATATCGGCGAAATGAAATGTTCTCAACATTATTTTAGCGGTATTTATATGTGTATCGCTACAGATAGGGGAATAGCGTAAATATGAGGAAAGTTTCGCAGTAAGTTTCGATGCTGGTGTGGGGGAACACGTTAGCGTGAGCCACAAAAAGGGCGGAAGCCTAGCTTCCTTCCTAAAACTTTTTGGTTTTCGTCCACCTCAGAAACGCGGGACAATGGTACGGCTCTATTTCTAAACCGATTTCAATGTTTTTGGGCTTGATGGAATCGTTAGGTCTGGCACCTCGCCATAAAGAAGCCCGATTTTTCGATTTGTTTTGCGTTTAAATATTATTAATGCGAATTTATAAACAATTTTATTTTTTTACGTTTTTTAGATAATACGGCTTTATTTATGACGAAAGGCGAGTCCTAACGATTCCAACAAGCCCAAAAACATTAAAATCGGTTGAAAAATAGCGCTGGACAATTCTCCCTCGTTTTTCGTTCTGTAATGTTGGCTACAGAGGGCTTGAGGGATCCCGTTAAGGGGGTCCCTCCGTGTGACTGTCGGTTTTTTAACCTTTTTTGCTAATTTTTTTCTCAAAATTATGAAAAGATACACACCCCAGCTTTTTACTGTATATTTGCTGATATTTTAATAGTATGTACAATTTTTTTTTTAAGTGAAATATTCGCTGGAATGTGCGTGACTTTATTTCGAATGCGTCCATTAAAAAAAAAACGGACCAGGATGGTCGCCATGATTGCGGCTGATTGGCTTCTTTAAAGTGAAAAAATATAACGGCATTTAAATCTGTATACTTTTAGCTATTGTATGAACTAGAATCAATCAAAAATAATAAAAATTGAAAAATTGCCATGCGTTTGAAATTAAAAATCAAACTTTTGGAATTTTTTTCATAAATTTTGTATATAAAAAAAAAGGCTTGGAATTTGTGATTGATTCTAATTCATACGAAAAATATACATCTGAGGAAGCTACTGTTCAAAATTTCAAAGCAATCGGTAAACCCGTTTTCAAGATATCATGGCGACCAGTTTTAAAAATGTAATTTTGAGAAAAACGCGTTTAAAAGTTTGAATACCATACAAGATTATTAAAAATCGTTACTGACCTAACGGCTATAACTTACCAATGACTTGGAATATTAGAAAAATACTTTACCAGCAAATTCTACACATATTTGGGAATATCTTTAAGCAATAAAAAAAAATCGAATTTTTCAACATGCCACACAGAGGGACCCCCTTAAAGTCGTCCGAAAAGGACCGATAAAGGGTGATTTTTAAATGGAAATAACTTTTAAACCCCTTGAATGATTTGAACGAAATTTTTAACGTGCACTCAGGTTGTCACTCCGAACCTACAGTTATGAGAAAAGGCAGTCGTTTCGTTACACCCTGTATACTTGTAATAACGAAATTATTTCTTCGAAGTATAGTGGTGAACCTGAATGTATGAGAAAGATTTTTTTGAGTGGCTAATATTATTTTCTAGGTTTTGAGTAGCTAATCTAATATACCTTCGATTATTCGTTAAAGAAATTCGTTGTTTCTTCATTTTTTCTCATACAACCATTCCCTAGTATATAGGTAGTATGTAAGAACTATAAGTATATATGAATTCTCATTGCAATATATTCAATTATTGATTGAAGTCTTAATATTACTATATAAGTAGTTGTGCTCTCTCCACGTACCTATGCAAGTATATTACACATGCTGAATCGGTAGGGGCCCATTTGTTCCAAAATTTTAGTACAATGCGTGTGTCTCTCTACATAACTTTGTGAATATGGCGACCTGTCAAAACACTGGTACACTCCGGGAAATATATTCTGTCCAACTTATAACCAAATGTTTTAAAAGGCCGTACTTCAATAGCGGTCAACACTTTTCTACATCACGCTGGTTACCTGGTCTAGTGCCGAGTCCCGAGCAATAAACAGAGAACAATCGAAGAACCCTATAATATACCTGATACTCTAATCACTAATCCAAAATTGCAATTTTTATATTTTTAATCAAACAGGTTTGAAATTATTATGAATACATTGCTTGTATTTTTAACATGAAAATGAATCCAAAAATGACGTTATTCGGACTATTATTTCTATATTAGTTATATCTTACATCTCCCATTTTATTAAAACCTGTTAAAAATCAAATTTATTTTATTCCAATATGTCTATAAATAATCCAAATAAGCATCAATTAACCCGTAGCAGAATCATACTAAAAAAATTGAAATTTTTAATTTTATGAGATGATTAACCTTTTTCTTTTTAAAGATAGTATTTTAAAATATTTACATTTATTTGTCAATTATATCTTAAACTAAAATTTATATTTGTTAATTTTTTAATAATATGTTTATGTCCTTTCCAATATTTTGGAGATTTATTTTAACTTAACGCATAACGAAGATATATAGTAATATTGAATTTTTATTAGAATTTATAGATAATAAAGTAACAGCTTCAAGGTATAACTAAAAGAAATAATTGTTCGATTAATGTCGTATTTGGACTCATTTTCATGTTAAAAAGACAAGCAATGTATTCGTAATAATTTCAAATATGTTTGATTAAAAATACAAAAATAGTAATTTTAGATTAGTGATTAGAGTATCAGGTATATTATAGGGTTCTTCGATTGTTCTCGGTTTATTGCTCGGGACTCGGCACTAGACCAGGTAACCAGCGTGATGTAGAAAAGTGTTGACCGCTATTGAAGTACGACCTTTTAAAACATTTGGTTATAAGTTGGACAGAATATATTTCCCGGAGTGTACCAGTGTTTTGACAGGTCGCCATATTCACAAAGTTATGTAGAGAGACACACGCATTGTACTAAAATTTTGGAACAAATGGGCCCCTACCGCTGAATCATACACTTTGATTAACCCGTTTCGGCCGAGAATGCCGTTCACCATGCATCGGTCTTTCATCGCTCACAACTAATGCTAGAAGCGTTAGAAAAAATTGAGAGGTATATGTTTTTAAAGTTTGAAACCTGCCCTTTTCGATGGTGCATTCAAAATTGCTAAAAAATATTGTTAATTATTGTGTGAAAATTGATTAGATAAAATTCTCTGCGAACCAAGGGAAGGATTACTGCGAACGAAATAAATAACGTTTGAATTAATCGATACTAAACCATTTATTAAAAAAAAATACGTTAAACTATGTACAAATAATAAATTGCCCATAGGCCGAAGAATTGAGTATTGTTCCGAAGAGCCGAATAGATAATATACCGGGGCAAAAATCCTACCCACAAAATATACTATGCAAAATCCCAACCTTGCTGAAAACCCAGGGCCCAGGACAGGATGCTACGTACCTGAGAGACCCAGGCAACGTAGCTAGAAAAGAAAGGATAGCGTCCTCCTGGAGACCACGAAAGCGCTAAAGGAAAAGGGTTGCGATCTAGGAGTCCTAGTGGTGTAGCAGATAGGTATAGGGATGTCTAAGCTTTCATGTTTAACAAAGTCTAGAGTCTAGACCATATATGACGAGCCGCCCAAGTGCCCGGCCAGTTGACACTTAAATACATTCTAAACTAAATCATGCGAGCGAGAAAGCTCGCCATGGAGCCGTGGCCACCTAATGGCGTTGAATGAAAGTAGGAGAGGAAAGAGATGGAGGGTGTGTAGAAGCGAGACAGCCCGAGAGGCCCCGACTGCTACCACCGATATATATCCGATTTTCAACAATTATGAATAAACGTCGATTAAGCACAAAAAATAGTGTTTTTTTTTCACACTTTTTTTTTAAAGTTGAATTTTTAAAAACCTTCCCTTTAGCAATCGACTTTGAACCTTTTTAACCAGTGGAATAAATGTCTGAAATTAAAGAATGCATTATTCAAAAATTAATTTTTCGCTTCGGTAATTTCAAAATAGCCTCCAAACCGCAAAATTTTTGCCAATATATTTATGAATTTTTTTCTCGTAAACGAGGAACTGTCGGTAAAGTGCTAATAGGTAAATCAGGGCTCGGAACGGTTTGCAACTTTCGGCTGATTTCCAAGCTCTATCCCCTCCACCAAGTCACGTGGGCTCGCAATCGCTGGTCGTAGTTGCGCGCGCAAGCCTAAGCCAGGTGCGGCGCACGTAATTATTTTGGTTCAGATAAAACACGTGGTACCAAATTAATGTTTATCAGCAATAGTAATATTGTTTATGCTGAAAAAATTCCATATGAATAAAAATGTTACATTAGTATAAATTATGTACCATTTATAGGCTTAACGTCATTTTAAATATAGTATTACAAAATAATATAAGTTGAAAGTGTTACACTAATGTAATTATTTGGTTTTAATAAACATTAAATTTATTCGATCTATAAAAGAATAGTGCTATGGCCCTGTGTATTGAATTTATAACTATTAAAATTACGCAAATTGCAGTATTATTTTCCTTATTGTAATTCTGCTACTAAAAATAAATATGCGTACGAATACAATAATATTTATCATTTCTTTCGCATGAAAGTTATACCTGGACTTATATACCTATCTGCTTTAATGTTGTAGACTGTTTCAAGTATCAAATGACAGATTCTTAATAGATTTCCACATCACCCAGGAGGTACTATTAATGATGCATTTTTTTTGTAAGTAGTATCCCCAATAGGTCTAATCCACTGTAATTGCCAACGAGAGAAGTTAAAACTTAATTTGGTTTATATGTTGTGACTGGAGGAACTAACGAAGAAGTATCTATTTCGATGTTAGTCAAATATGTTTTCATAAGAGTAGGCAAAGTGGAATCATTCATGGAAAATCGTAAATCATTTTTAATTTGTTTCAGTTTCGAAAGTAAACATATTCACGCAAATAGGTAGATTTAAACAGAAAAAATTTTGCGCCTAAAATTTCTGAAAAGACATAGAATTGCTTCTTAAAGTTGCAAGTATTTGGAGCAGATTCTTGAAGTAAATATTTACAGATCCTTCAATCTATTATTGAAGAATTCACTACTCGTTTTAAAGATTTGCAAGCTCTTAGAAAGGATTTAATTTTATATGAAAATGTCTTCTTTGTACCTATTGAGGAGCAAAATGTAACCTTACGGGAAGATCTTTGCGACTTACAAAATGATATTTCTTTGCATTATTTAAAAAATAAATTTCAGAACTCATTAGAAATTTTTAAAACCTTGTCAAAAGACAAATATCCTTTTCTAAGAAGTTTTGGGCTCAGGATATTTTCTATGTTTGGATCCACCTATTTGTGTGAATGTTCGTTTTCTAAAATGAAACAAATCAAGAATTATTTACGGTCTTCCATGAATGATTCCACTTTGACTGCTCTTATGAGAACATATTTAACTAACATCGAAATAGATACTTCTTCGTTAGTTCCTCCAGTCACAACATATAAATCAAATTAAGTTTTAACTTCTCTTGTTGGCAATTACAGTGGATTAGACCTATTGAGGATACCACTTACAAAAAAAAAAATTGCATCATTAATAGTACCTCCTGGGTGATGTGGAAATCTATTAAGAATCTGTCATTTGATCCTTGAAACAGTCTACAACATTAAATCAGATAGGTATATAAGTCCATGTATAACTTTCATGAGAAAGAAATGGTAAATATTATTGTATTCGTACGCATATTTATTTTTAGTAGCAGAACTACAATAAGGAAAATAATACTGCAATTTGTGTGTGCGTAATTTTAATAGTTATAAATTCAATACGCAGGGCCATAGCACTATTCTTTTATAGATCGAATAAATTTAATGTTTATTAAAATCAACTAATTACATTAGTTTAACACACTTTCGACTTATTATTTGGTAATACTATATTTAGAATAACGTTGAACCAATAAATGGTAAATTTTTTATACTAATGCTGATAAACAGTAATTTGGTCCCATGTGTTTTATTTGTTCCAGAATTACGTGTGCCGCCCCTGGCTATGTTTTACGCGCCCAGCTACGACCAGCTACTGCGAGCCCACGTGACATGGTGGAGGGGATAGAGCTTGGAAATCAGCCGAAAGTTGCAAGCCGTTCCGAGCCCTGAGGTAAATGTTCTTGCAATCCTTTAAAATATATGTCTGAAATTTTTCAACGGGTTTCAATTAATTTATTTGTTTCGCATATGACAAAATTTTTGCAAAACCGAAGAATTGCTCAAATCGCTTAAAAAAAATCTTATATGTTCTTCAGATAATTTTGAAAACATTTTATTCTTGTCAATTTTTCCTTAAAACGTACTGTTTTTGAATTAAAAATTGATAAGTATAAAATGTTTTCAAAATAAGTTGAAGAATATAAAAGAATTTTTTTGAAGAGATTTGAGCAATTCTTTGGTTTTCCAAAAATGTTGTCATATGTTACGTACTGGGTAGTCGTGGCCGCCTATCGGTCGTGTTTCGCGCTGACTTGACACTACAGTCTGGGTCAGTAGAAACGCCGATTGGGCTTAGCGACACACAGTACAATGAACTAAAGTATTACACTCCGAGCGGTAAGAATGTAATGAATTGGCAGGATTCGGGGTGAATGATAGTGTGTATAAACACACGTTGGAACAGCAGATTTGACACAATGCTATGTATTTTCAGATATTACAAATGTACTTACAGTAAACACTAAATATGCTGTATCAGCATTCGCAGGATTATTTACTATTTGTCACAACTATTGGAGAGACTAGACTCTCCTATGGTTGTGGATTACTCGCACTTAATTAATTATGATCAGTTCGTAGTAGTTGTTGGTATCTTTCAGAACGGTACGTGTTAGGCACGACTGAAAGATGAACACTCGCGACAATTTCTACACGACTTGTTTCGGATTAAATTATACTAGACTTAACTACCAGTACACGGCGACTGGGCAAGAGATTTTGTTAAAATACGGTGGAGTACTCTGCTCCCGTGAAACGAACACTAGAGTTACGACCTTGGAACGCGGATGATGCGGCAGCGGCTAAGCTTGCACAGAATAAGACTCGACTCGAGGGTCGCGGAGCTCGCATATATGTAGGAGGCTTAATAGGTCATGTGTCGTCAGTAGCGCCATGATCTTTCGACACATGACGACCAAAAAGTCTCCACATCCGCGGCCGACTCCTAAGGATTTACGCATTTCCGGAAAGGAATTCCGGGCGTCAGCAATGTGCAATACTACCGGTATTGCACACGGACGCGTGCGATCTACTTTGGTTCGGCGAGGTGGCTGACCCCTACGTTACACATATGCAAAACAAAAAAATTAATCGAAACTCGTTGAAAAAATTTAGACACTTTTTAAGAGACATCAAGAACTTTTTCCTCTTAGTACTCTGCTGACAAGTTTTTCGTTTACGAGGAAAAAATGCTTAAATATTTTGGCAAAATTTTTGCGGTTTAGACGCTATTTTGAAATTACTGAAGCGAAAAATGAATTATTGAATAATGAATTCTTTAATTTCAAACATTTATGCCATCGGTTCAAAAGGTTCTAAGTCGATTGCTAAAGGGAAAGTCTTTGAAAATTCAACTACAAAAAATAATAGTGGAAAATCATGTTTTGTTGTGTTTAATCGACGTTTATTCATAATTAATAATATTTTTTAGCAATTTTGAATGCACCATCGAAAAGGTCAGGTTTCAAACTTTAAAAACATGTATCTCTCAATTTTTTCTAATGCTTGTAGAATTAGTTGTGAGCTGTGAAAGACCGGTGCACGGAGAGTGGCACTCTCGGCCGAAATGGGTTATTCATCTACCACGTATTATCAAGGGTATCATTTTCACTGTATTGTTTTCAGAAATTCTTAATAATGTTTTTTAAGTGATAAAAATATTAGGTTTATTTTTATCTTTAGTGCCTCAATATAGCTATAAGGGGATAGTTTTAGTACTTTACATTTTTTATAATAGTTTTTTGATTTGGGGTATCTAAATTTGATATCATTTTTTAAAATTCATTCATGAAATTTTGATGTGCACAACTGTTTAGTGGCGTTATTATTCTTCTTTATTGACTTTTTTTTTACTTCGACCCTAACGTTTAAAAAACACTGTTTATTATCTGTCTTCTGAACTGGAATTTACTGATATTCCTAATAATGGAAAGTCTATAGATGGACTTGCTGACTCAGATATTGACGAGAATGAATCTAATATTATTCATTTAGAAAATGAGTATATAGAAGAGGATGAAAGTAAGAATAATTTAGATGAAGATGGACAAGAATATTCTGACAATGAAATATGGACGAAAAAAGGAAATGTGAGAATAGGCAGACCTTTGACAGCTGATTTTGGACCAAATATCTCAGATAATGTAAATTCAGTATTTGAAATTTTTCCATGTCTTGTTTTGGAAGATATTTCAGATATGATAGTTCAACAAACAAATATTTATATACGAAGGAAAAAACCTAATGCGACATTGATAAGGAAAGATGAATTGCGTATTTTTTTAGGAATCAATATTCTGATGGAAATAAAAAAACTACCTTCATATCGTGATTACTGCTCATCAGACCCAAAATTGAATGATTCATTTGTACATTCAGTGATACTTGTTGTTCGTTCTGGATTTATTTTAGGTAATTTGCACATCTCTGATAATCGGACAGAACCTAAGAAAGGTAAACCGAACTATGATAAATTATATAAGTTGAGGCCACTACTACATAGTCTTGAAACAAATGTCAAAACATTAGAAACCAAGTAAATATATCAGTCAATCGATGAGTCTATGATAAAATTCAATGTCATAGTAGCCTAAAATAATATTTACTAGCTAAGCCGATAAGACGTGAATATAAATGTTAGATTCGAGAAGATGAATCTAGTTTGTTTGTGAATTTCAACTCTACATCGGTAAAACGGAAAGTTGTGAATAATAATTAGGAGCACGCGTTGTCAAGGATCAGATCCGTGAACTTGTTGGCAAGAATGATCGTGTCTATTTCGATAATAGTTTTACTTGCGTTGACTTATTGATTTCATCAAAGGAAGAAAAATATTCGCTTGGGAACGGGGTATGGCCTAATAGAGATGGACTACCAAAGTCTATAATATTTGGCAATCAAATGGAACATGGAAAATATGATTTTCGAACGTTTAAAACTGGTGTTAGTTGCATAAAGCGAATGAATAAAAATGGTGCATACTTTCAATCAAATTACCATGATCCATTTGAAGTCACAACTATAAATCGAAGGCAAAAAGATATCACTTTAGTAAAAGTAGATTGTCCTGTTATAAGCTCTGGTTACAATAAATACATGGGTTTCGTTGATAGCGCAAATCGTTTGATATCCACATATAAAATAGATCGAAAATTTAAAAAATGATGGTATAGAATATTTTGGAACTTAATTGATGTGGCGGTTGTAAATTCATTTATAACATATATAAAAAATTAAATACCGATAAGTCTATGACATTGAAAAAGTTTAGACTACTTTTAAGTAGATGGATTAGTTTCTAGAACTATTCCAACTAAAAAGGGAAGGAAGAGCGTCAGCCTTCAATTATCGGATATCTAAAACCACAAGGGTCTATTGAAAAAAGGTGTTATCAATCAGCTCGTGTTAACACACATTGAAATTAAAAGACGATGTGCAATGTGCAGTACAACACAAATAATACATGGACTCATTGGGTGTGTAATTTGTGCAATATACCATTATGTTTACAATCGGACAGAAATTGCTTTTTCATCTATCAATCGTGAAAAAATAGAAAAATCTGACGTGAAAAAATTGTACAGTTTACTATGGAAAGTAAGATTCATTAACCCTTAATTAGGTGCATAGGGTCACCGCCCATTTCATTAGTATGGTAATATTTCTGATACGGCTAATTAAGGGTTAAATTTATGTGAAGAAAACAAAAAAATTTAAAAAAAGTAAAAACATACACAACAAAAAATGGAGATGATAATCGCCACATCCTTGTTCGTATCTCTAGGTTAAGCTGAAAGCGGATCTCTTTATTGATTCTACTATCCTGAATATCTAACGATTTCAAATCGCTTTTCACACAAATCTGAATATAGATTCGTAATTAGTGAGCCCAAAAACCATTGTATAATATTTTTTTTAAAAATAGTAATAATTGAAACTTTTGTCTGCCATCTTGGACCTGTCATTTTGAATTTCTAAATTCTGACATTAGATTCGTAATCAGCGACCCTGAAAAGTATTGTATAATTTTTTCAGTACGATGATGTTTAAAAATTTCTTTAATAATGAAATTAAAAAAAAAGGTTTTTTTAATTTAATAATTAATACAAACAAAGTAATAAACAAATTTATACCTTATTGCATGAATTTTAATTGTGTAATATTCTACGATCATAAATATACAAATAATATTGGTTAAATCGAATTTAAATTACTTCAAAATTGCCAAAAACTGTTTTAAAAAAGGTGGCATTATACGGTGTCACCGTGCCGCAAAGGAGTTAACCAGCATTGACCTGCACCATAACCTGCGCTTTATGATTAATCACTTCATTGGCACGCGATAACATTTGACGCATAGGCGTTCATGTCAGATCCGGTACCAGACGATTATTAGCGCACCTTTTCCATTTTCGTTTAGTTTTAAATATAGGGGTTTTTTTGGGTCGCTGATTACGAATATGTTACGTACTGGGGAGTCGTGGTCGCCTATCGGTCGTGTGTCGGCTGACTTGACACTACAGTCTGGGTCAGTAGAAACACTGATTTGGCTTTGCGACTCATGGTACAAGGAAATAAAGTATTACACTCCGAGCAGTAAGAATGTAAAGAATTGGCAGGATTCGGGGTCAACGATAGTATGTATAAACATGCGTTGGAACGGCAGTTTTGACACAAAATGATGTATTTTCAGGAATTACAATTATACTCACAATAAACGCTAGGTATAACGCAGCAGCATTTACAGCTTATTACAATTCGTTATAACTATGGGAGAGACTAGACTGTCTTGTAGTTATTGATTATTCGCACTACTTTTATTAGTTTAATTATGATCAGCTCGTAGCAGTTGTTGTTATCTTCCAGAACGGTACGTGTTAGGCACGACTGAAAGATGCACACTTGCGACAATTACTATACGGCTTGGTTCGAATTGACTATTACTAGACTTAACTACCAGTACACGGCGACTGGGCAAGAGTTGTAAAAAATAGGGTGGAGTACTCCGCTTCCATGGAACGATCACTAGAATTACGAACTTGGAACGCGGATGATGCGGCAGCGGCTAAGCTCACACAGAATAAGACTCAATTCGGGGGTCGCGGAACTCACATATATTTAGAAGTCTTATTAGGTCATGTGTCGTCAGTAGCGCCATGATCTTTCGACACATGACAACCAAAAAGTCTCCACATCCACGGCCAACGCCCAAGGTTTGACGTATTTCCGGAAAAGAAGTCTGGTTGTCAGCAATGTACAATACTACCGGTATTGCACACGGACGCGTGCGGTCTACTTTGTTTCGGCAAGGTGGCTGACCCCTACGTTACAATATGTCGAATTCGTAATAATTTGTTTAGACCACTTACACGACTATATTTTTTTAACCGAATATTAAGAAGAATATGAGATTCATCGCATGAACTGTCATTTGGGCATTTATTTTGAAAATTATCTCTAGAATCCTTATTAGAACTCGAAGTCCTTTCGTTGGAATTATTTGACAAATTCATTGTAAGTGACCAACATATATATTTAACTGAATTTGAAGAAATTTTATTTAAAGACTTGTAATCAGCGATTCACAAAAACCCCAGACGTAAAGCTGAACGAAAATCGGAAAATCACATCAAATGTCGACTTCTACCGGATTTGGTACGATCTCGTGTGCGCCAAATGTCGTCGCGTGCCAGTGAAGTGGTTAATAGATGATTTTGAGGATCTCCAAAAATAGATAGAAAATAAATTTCATACAGCATTAGGATCAGGAATGTAAGACATTTGGAGGTAATATTGATGAGCAATGTAGATGTTTGGTGTGTGCGTGTATGGCAATACGGAACGGTGTAGAGGTACGAGCTTCATTTGTTTATCAAAAAGGAAGTGTTAACGCAAGTGAGAGTAAAGAAATCTTTCCGTTGAATCGAAGCCCTGATTTATCGATTTAAAATTAATTTATCTCAGCAATGATGCTTTTATGGATATAATAGTATATTACTATTTTTGACTTAGTTTATTCTCAAGAATATGTGGTTAAAATTAAATACATCATTGCTATTACCCCTTGTATACAGGGTTTCATCAGATAAAATGGCCTAGCATCTGAAAGTGCCAAATTCGCGATGACACACAATAAACATGCTATTGGTTAAAGATAAAAAGAAGAGGATCATAGTCGCTCGCTATCTCTTTCCTTCCCGATCCTATTAACCTCTCGTCCCTCACTGAATTCATTTGTGAGTGAAACAAATGGTTAATTTAGAGTGGTATAGCAAGATACAATATATCATTATCATCTATTTCTGTAAATGTTTCACTTCCATTTAATTATATCTTTCATTGATAAATAACTCAGATAGAGGGAAAGATGTAATAGGAGCGAGACATCAGGTCTCTGGATGATCCTTTTTTTCTATTCTTGATCAATTGCACGCCTATTTTTCACCATTGCAATGTTGGTACTTCCAGCTCCTGAATCTCTTTATATTAGGGGCCTTGCATGTTTAATAATCTAAAGTTAACTGAATCACTCTGTATTAGAGGTGTAATATTATTGCGCCACACTGAAAATCAATCGTAAATAGTAACGCCACTTTGTGAAATTTTTTCACTTCCCGCTTTAACTCCTTTACCCTTACTGCTATAGAGATAAAAGTCATCATGGAAACCTGAAAATCTTACAATCTGTCGTTGCAATTCATAAAATTTTACTTATCGCTGGCACAATAATAGATATGAATTCTATGCTTAATATGATCCCCCCCCCCTACTGATATTACAAAATGACAGTCCAAATAAGCGATATGGTCTTATTCGAAGACCAATATCAGATTTATTTAGCGTCTTAGTAACGTCTCGAAGTACTTTTTCTAAGTAATCAGATTTTCAAATAAATGAGAACAAATTTATGCACTACAAAGCTTTATTTAAAGATTTCGTTCATTTTTGTGTGTGTTTAATAATTAATTATTTTACTAGAAAGAATAATTTTCGACGTCCTTAAAATTCTACAATAAGTTTGGAATTGGTCGGTAAATAATGATGTATTATTTACACATGTTTTCGGATTTATCTGTGTAATGATTGTAATGTTAATATCACTGATACCGTTAGCCCTTTTTGGACGACATAACTGATTACTCCCAGATAAATGGCAATTAAGAGTCGCTTCACAAGGGCAAAGGGTTAAAATCTGTCAGAATGAAAATTGATAAGAGCTTGAATTACGTCATGTGAAAAAATTGATATTGCTTATTTTTACGGAGATAAGTGTCGGAGTTGCTCAATATATGCTACGGTACGCCTTCGACTTTTCATCCTGTAAAGCTATATTATGTATAATCAATCAGACAGATCTATGCGTGGAAGAATTGAACTGATTAAAAGATTGGTGATATTCTTTTGCTGGATAGAGTATATAATATTAATTTAGGATTAAGTTATACAGAAAATAATACTTTAATACTTATATTGTATATCTTTTTTAGACTTCTTTATAAACCTGCCAAACTTTCTATGATTAGAAATGCAGTTTGGGCTTTATCAAATGTTTGCCGTGGAAAAAATCCAGCTCCAGAATTTTCAAAAGTAGCTCCTTGTTTACCTGTGCTGGCTCATCTGCTTAATCATACAGATGGTGATGTTCTTGCTGATGCTTGCTGGGCTCTTTCGTATTTAAGTGATGGACCGAATGACAAAATACAAGCTGTTATTGACGCTGGTGTCTGTAGACGATTAGTTGAACTTCTTATGTAAGTTTTCATATTATTCTCTTGTCAGGGAGGAAGCGACATATATTTTACATTGATGGCTAATTATTATTCCGATGGTTTTTATACAGTGTCGAGCAAGAAATTTAGAATATATCGAGCTTTTGGTATTGCTGAAACTAATACCAATTCATCGGACATGTAAGAAAGCGGAAAGAAAATGGTTTGCATCTTTCAGACTGAAACTTTTTACTTCTTTAAATGATACTGATAATATAAGCAATCGTGTAGGAAGAATAGCCTTTAATTAATTGAGGACCGGAAACCTATTTTAAGATTTAGGAGCAATGGTTGCGCCTAGATAAATTTAACGGAATTCACTGAATATTGCCTATCATGCCGTATATTTTACCCAGGTTTATGAAATGCTATTTTGGATGAACACATTGAAGACAGGTTTCTCCAAATTATTCTCACTAAAAAAATATAGAAATGTTTTAATTATAAAAACAATAAAATGTTCCAAAATCGGGCCGGTTCTCTAAAAGTTAAATGCTATATCAAGGTCAAATTAGAAATACCATTTGATTTACCTCCTAAATCATAAAGTTTTTCTTTGACTTTGTTTTTAATCTATTTGTTTCTTAAATAATTAGCTGGAAGTAATTTTTGACACGAACGTTCTGTTTATTTTAAATCCTTAATATGTTGAAAAAGTCTGTAATAAATTGTGCAAAATATATCATTTAGGCAAAGCCTTAAAGTCAGCTCCAGAAACATATCATGAAAAATAAGAAGAGTGTTTAGAAAATTAAAGATGACCTTCACAAGGCCTTCGGTTAATCTACATGTAGCTAAGAATGATATCAAATTATTCCCTTTTTTAATTCAATAGAACATTCGTTTTGATAACAACAAGACATACAGTAGATTACCATTTTCATTCTTTATATTTTGCAATAAAAGAAAGGATAAAATTTAAATGAAATAGCTTTTTATTAATTGTATCACAAAATATGTTGCTGCCTCCTAGGCTGTTAACTTAAAATTGTAAAAGTTCCTTTATAATATATATAATAAATATTTTATATAATAATAATAATAATATTTTTAGGCATAATCATAATAATGTTATAAGTGCAGCTCTTCGTGCTGTAGGAAATATTGTAACAGGTGATGACGTTCAAACTCAAGTTGTGCTAAACTGTTCGCCATTGCCTTGTTTACTACATTTATTAAGTTCTACACGTGAGAGCATTCGGAAGGAAGCTTGTTGGACTGTGTCCAATATAACCGCCGGCAATCATCAGCAAATTCAAGTAAGAACAATCGTTGAAACTCCTCGTATTGCCATTTAACTTCTAAACGGAAAACTATGCTCAGGGGCAAAAAAAATTCAAAAAATATTCAGAGAACACCCTTTGTTCGCTGATCTAAAACTCATGAGGGGGGAGGAGGCTCTAGCAATGCTCACATACACATAATTCGACGCATAGTTGCTTGTTCTTAACTTTTTAATAAGGGAAACGGTAGTATTAAAATGGAGAATTATACGAGGAAGGCGGTAGGGTGTGGGGAGGAATGGTAAAAAGATAATCTGAAACACTAAGAGGGGCACGAAGGTGAAACTATCGCTATACACAGGGTCTTTCTCTAACGGCGGCATATAGAAGATTCGTGTTAGTTGACTATAGCGCTCCGGATGATGGTATCTGAGAGCGCTGATTGGTCAATATCGTGTAGTGCCAACATGAAATAGTCCGTTACCAATTGTTAAATACGAAAAAAGAAACCCATCCGCCATTTTGCTGTGGAGAAGTGTTTACATGTTAGTTGTAGCAGAAAGAGGTGTGAAATGGAAAAATATCAAATAGTCAGGTTACTAAAGTAAAAATAGAAGATATTGAATGGAAAGTTCGAATATTCTTACTTTACATTCTCTATTTTCAATTTTTACTTGGTAGCCTCACTATTTGACATTTTTCTATTTCACACCCCTTCTGCTACAATTAGCATATAAACATTTCTCCTACCAAAATGGCTGATAGGTCTCATTTTTCGTATTCAACTATTGGTAACGGACCATTTCATGTTGGCACTACATGACATTGACCAATCAGCGCTCCCACATGTTATCATTCGGAGCACTATAGTCAACTAACATGAATCTCCTATATGCCACCGTTAAAGAAAGGCCCTGTAAACATTTATACACAAGGTGTAACAGGAATGATGCTTTTTTAATTTTAATCACATATTCTTGAGCATAAGCTAAGTTGAAAAGCCATGTATCATTAACCCATTAACGTCCAAAATGTCAAAATTTCTTGCACGTTTTCAAAGTGATTTTTTCCTATGTAATTGGCGTTGAAAAAATTCTTGAACCACATATTCTGATGTAAAATTGCATGCTCTTTCAGAATCCGTTGCCAGAATCATGATAAAACTCACAGGAAAAGAGATATGCTCGATTGAAACATAAAAAACACCTAAATTTTCGAAAAAAAAAATTTTTAGGATTTTTTTTCGAAGTGTTACGGTGAAGATATCACTTTGCGACCATGATCAAAGGTGATCATGGGAGTTGAAGTTTAACAGGGAATTTTTTTGTTGACCTTGAACCATCGCTTCTTTACAAAATGGCGGAAAAAACGAATTTTTTTTTTTCAATCTTCATCAACTTTTTTCTCGAAATCTATGGTCTTTAGAAAAAAATGCATAAAAACAAAAATGCCTTAGAATCGCTCGAGGAACATTCTCAAATTTTTTCAGAATTTTTTGAGACAATTTTTGATTTTCCGGGAAACTTGTGAAATGGAATTTTCAAAAATGTCTCGAAAAATTCTGAAAAAATTTTAGGATGTTTCTCGAGTGCTTCTAAGACATTTTTGTTCTTATGAATTTTTTTCTAAAGTCCATAGATTTCGAGAAAAAAATTGATAAAGTTGAAAAAATAAAAATTCGTTTCGGCCGCTATGTTCTAAAAACCTATTGGTAAAAAACGATTTCTGTGCAAATTTTAGGAAGATTTTTTTACTCTTAGCGTTACCCAGAGACTACGGCGTGGACGTGGTAAAATTCTGTCTCCTTTGGGGTGCTTTTTTCCCGTGAGTCCCCTTGCCTCTCACGTCTGGGGGTGCTTGTTTTCCGTGAGTCCCCTTGCCTCTCACTTATTCATACTTTTAGGTGTGCTTTTTTAGCCAACATTTATTGCAAATATTTAAATTACATGTTTTGCAGAAAATTCTTGTTCTTATTGGACAGTTTCCATTCGAACAAATCCTCAATTTGTCACTATTAGATCGTCCATGTGCTTTACTTTTGCGACTACTTTTTTGTAAGTAGTATTTGGCAATCGAAATGGTGAACTCTTTTATTCCAACTTTTTTCTTTCCATCGTTAGCAGCATTGAAAATTACAAGAGAATTAGTAATAGACGCCTGTATAAGTCTCATAAAAACTACCCATGTCCATTTTTTTGATCGTATACTTGGGAGTATGTCATTGCAATGTCCGTCATGCAGGTCAACACCTCCCATGAATTTGTTATATAGGTGAAAAGCTTGCGGAAAAGGTATTTCAATTTTAGATTTAGCCTCTGCGCTGTATCTTTTTGAAATAGATAGAGGATTGACACCTGCTGCAGTTGAAGCTATTGAGACGGGCTTCGAATCCATGATAGTAATGAAATTTATGCCACTGTTTACGTCGTGCTTCACCACATATGTCCCTCTTGGAGCTTTCTTATCAAGCACATTTTTTTCTTTGACTCGATTATCTCTGATAGTACCAGTGCATTTCAAACGCAATTTCTTCAAATGTAATACCAAATCCATGTTCGTGAAGAAGTTGTCAAAGTACAGATGAAATTGAGAAATTTTGTTATAACTTATTATTTGAAAAAATGGTTGTAATAAATATAATACTACTCGTGAACCTAAAGCACATTTAGATAACTTATCTCCAATTTGAGAATTCTTGCCGCAATAAAGATCCAAATTCAGTAGATAGCCGTCCGAAGTACACAAGCCCCAAAATTTCAAACCAAATCTTATCGGTTTTCCTCGAATAAATTGTTTCAAAACAGTTTTTGCATAGGATTTGGCCATCATCTCATCAACGGATAGAGCAGTTCTCCATATTCCGAATTTCATGATGTTATTTTGAAAAAGTTTCAGTAGAGAACGAACGCGCCATCCTCGATCATTTGAATCTTTGTCTTTGTTTTTTGAAAACTTCAATTTAGATTTTGTGATTTCAAATTGTTGGCGAGACATTGCAGAAGAAACTACTTCATTAGATAAATACGGATCAGATGACCAGTAATCTCTCTGTGATTTTCTGGGATTGAATGTAGAAAAAATAACTATTCCAATAAAAGTATCAAGATCTTTCAATTTCAGATCATAACCATTGTCTTTACACGCATCAATAATATATTTTTTCATTTCAATAGAAAAAAAGGTTTCAAACAATTGAAAAGGTTCGCTCCTACGTATTTTCTTTTTTTGCGATTCGGACAATAATACTTTATCTTCACAAGAATCAGGGTGTAACTTTTCACCCTCAATCCAAGTGAATTCATGACCTTTTTCAAGTTTATCTTGTTTTTCAGAATAATTTGCACGAGCTTTATTGTAAGTGATATTGGGTATTTCATGTTCGCAATCTGAATCAAAATCGGAACCAGAATCATCGGAACCTGAATAGTCAGGATCCGGAATCAATACGTTGCGTTCTGAATCACTATCTGAAGAATCTGATTCATATTCAGAAGATCTTACACGTTTCCGCGACATAATGTATGAAATTAATGATTTCGTTTATTTATCACTCATCCGTATGTACAAAAATACGAAAGAAGAGAACAAAAAAAGACGAATATTCATGAATACATGAGACCAAAAATTACGCTTATCTGCCGAAATGAAATGGAAATAAAGGATGAAATTTTTGTCGGAATCTATAAGTCTTTGAAAAAAGAATGAAAATAAGTTAGAATCATTCGAGCAATATTGTAAAATTTTTTCCGAGTTTTCGTAGACAGAACGTTTTTTTACCAATAGGTTTTTAGAACATAGCGGCCGAAACGAATTTTTATTTTTTCAACTTTATCAGTTTTTTTCTCGAAATCTATGGACTTTAGAAAAAAATTCATAAGAACAAAAATGTCTTAGAAGCACTCGAGAAACATCCTAAAATTTTGTCAGAATTTTTGGAGACATTTTTGAAAATTCCATTTCACAAGTTTCCCGGAAAATCAAAAATTGTCTCAAAAAATTCTGAAAAAATTTGAGAATGTTCCTCGAGCGATTCTAAGGCATTTTTGTTTTTATGCATTTTTTTCTAAAGACCATAGATTTCGAGAAAAAAGTTGATGAAGATTGAAAAAAAAAAATTCGTTTTTTCCGCCATTTTGTAAAGAAGCGATGGTTCAAGGTCAACAAAAAAATTCCCTGTTAAACTTCAACTCCCATGATCACCTTTGATCATGGTCGCAAAGTGATATCTTCACCGTAACACTTCGAAAAAAAATCCTAAAAATTTTTTTTTTCGAAAATTTAGGTGTTTTTTATGTTTCAATCGAGCATATCTCTTTTCCTGTGAGTTTTATCATGATTCTGGCAACGGATTCTGAAAGAGCATGCAATTTTACATCAGAATATGTGGTTCAAGAATTTTTTCAACGCCAATTACATAGGAAAAAATCACTTTGAAAACGTGCAAGAAATTTTGACATTTTGGACGTTAATGGGTTAATATCGTAAAAGCATCATTGCTGAGATAAATTAATTTTAAACCGTTAAATCAGGGTTGCAATTCAACGAAAAAATTACTTTAATCTCACTTTCGTTGACTCAGCTCCTCTTCAAAAAGCAAAAGAAGTTTGTATTTCTCCATCGTTACGTATTTCCGTACACGCATACACACACGCGCGCACACACAATTACGCCGATTAATAATATTACCTTCTATTGCCTTACATTCCTGATACCGGTGCTAATGAAATCTATTTTGTGGCTATTTTTAAAAGGATCCTCGATAGCACCTATTTAGTTGAAAAGTCTGAATAATAATAGGGCGTTATTCATAGATTAATTTTCTAGTCATTTTATCTTTTCGATAATGCGACATATGAACTGGTCTAAGGTAGTCAAGAAATAAGTATTATATTAAAACAGCTATAATAAAATAGTATATTGTACAACAAAGGAGGAAAGTTGACGATTGCAGACTAGTGTAATTTTAGCAGCACGAGCGAAGCGGGGGTTCCCATCTACACAAGTGCAATCGTCAAATTATTTCATCTCGTGTTATACACGTTATTTTTCATCAAAAGTGTATGGAAAGGGGTTTTTTTCATTGTAGTTAACTACTGGACCGAAAACGGCTGTTTTCACGTTAGTATCACCCGCGCATGCGCATTAGTGTTTTATTTCACTTTCGGCCCAAGGGAAAAAGACTTTTTTTCGTCCCAAGAGACGAAAATGAAGCAAAACTCTACTGCGCAAGCACGGCTGCGACTGGCGTGAAAACAGCCATTTTCAGCCCGGTAAACTACGCTGAAAAGAGCCATTTTCCATACACGTGTGATGAAAAATGGTATTTTTTTCCCTGTTTTTAGAAATCTCACTGTTTTATCAGATAGAGCAGTTTGCTGCATCACTGGGAGAGCAAAATGACTCGAAAATTGGTTTTCAAGTAAAGCCATAGTCTTATCTCGAAATTTCGGCCTAGTAAGTGGAGAGCCTGAAGGATCCTTTTAAGAATAAATGAATCTTTTTTCATTTTATGAAAGGACAAGCTACAAAATTAAAAATACTTTTTTGTTAATGCTGTAGATCATTATTCAGTCTTTGCACCTTATTAGGTACAAGAAGATTTTAGATAAGTTAGTAAATACTTATGCTTTTCTCTTGGTTAGTTTATTACGATTTGCTTTGTTAATTGTAAAATATTTCGTTTTGGTGACCATATCAACTTTTAGTCACTATAAAGTAGAATCTGGTCTAGCAATTGATTAGTTTTACTGGCAAGTCCATTTAGACGGACACTATGGAAAAAGGCAAAAACTGTGGACATTCTACGGCATAAATAAAACATTATTCTTAATTTTGTGGATTGTTCTTGCATAAAATGAAAAAAGGCTTATCTATTCTTAAAGGGATCCCTCAAGCTCTCCACTTAGATTGAAATTTTTAGTGGACTATGGCGTTACTTGAGAATCTATTTTCGAGTAATTTTGCTCGTACAATGATGCAGCAAACTGCTCTATTCGATAAAACAGTGAGATTTCCAAAAAAAAAACATTTTTTATAATAGCTGTTTAATATACTACTTGTATCTTCACTACCTTAGAGTAGTTTACATGTCGCGTCACCGAATAGATAAAACGACTTAAAAATTAATCTACGAATAACGCCGCGTATTATTCTCCAGACTATTCAACTAAATACGTGCTATCGAAGATCCTTTTAAAAATAAGCAGAAAATGAATTTCAGTAACACCAGGATCAGGAATGTAAGACATTATAGGAGGTAATATTAATAATCAGCGTAGTTGCATGCGTGTGTGTTTATGCGTGTACGACAATATGGAACGGCGGAGAAGTACAAACTTCTTTTATTTTTTGAAGGGGAACTGTCAACGAAAGTGAAAGTAAAGTAATTTTTCAGTTGAATGAAAGCCCTGATTTATCAGTTTAAAATTGATTTATCTCAGCAATGATGCTCTTCCGGATCTTATAATATAGGACTTTTCGACTTAGTTTATACCCAAGAAAATGTGGTTAAATTAAAAACATCATTGCTGATACAAACTGTATACTTGGGAATGATTGTTTGAAAAAAAATGAGGAAACAAGGAATTTCAATAACGAATTATTGAAGGTCTATTGGGTTAGCTACTCAAAACCCAGAAAACAATATCAGCCACCTAAAAAAATCTTTCTCATACATTTAAGTTCACCACTATACTTTGTAACGTTGCGTTCCCGCAGCGTTACAATAGCTGCCATCTAGCGCTTTGCCAATCTCAAGCGCTAGATAGGCGGGTCGTATGCGAACTAGGAAGTTATCAACCGATGAGTTATTGATCGGGGATCGATAACTTGTCGGCTTCCTAGTATCGCGCGATGGGTGTAGCGGGGCAGCGGCGGGACAGGCGCAGGGCCTTACCTGCTCCCGCGGACTGCCCCGACACACGTAATTTAGATGTGAAAGGTGACACACAGTGCCTAAGAGTGCCCGCCGCCGATATAAGTGCGAACCCACGGACAGCCGCTACCTGAAGTGATAGAAAAGTGCAGCGACTGCCCGGGAGCCGCGAACCCATACCGGACGACGGGTCACCCCTGCCCTTTGGGCCATCAACCAAGGGCTACAGAGGAGAGAAAGGGAGAAGAGAGCGAGCGAGAGCAAGCTAGAGAGACAGAGAGAGAGAGCGACAGAAGATAGTCAGCCCTTTGTAAGCTGAAATTAGGGTGATTATTCGTATTGTGCAAAGTCCAGTGATGTCCCGGGGTGTGTTAGGGCTTTAGGGCTCGTAGCACCGAACGGTTTTATAGGGAACCGCTGCCCCTGCTCACCTGTCAAGGGTAAGCGGGCAACCTAGCGGAGTGGTCATTCCGTCGGACCTGTAACGAACGTCATATTGTGTAAAAGCGCGAATTAGTAAAAGTGTCCGCGATTACATCGACTCGTTGTGAGTTTGTCCGTTGACAGGAACGTTCCCGTAAGTCGGTTCAAGACCGCGGACTTAGTATAATCATCGTGAGGTGGGGGGGGGGGGGGACTCGCGACCTCACAATCCTAGACGTAAACAATCCGGGCTGTTGTTGTACTTGGGTGCGCGGGAACGGAGTAAGTGCGAATATAACCGTCGAGTGACGCGCACGCGCGGGGTTAGGGACTAATCCGCGTAGCGCCGCGTAGTAGTTAACTTAGGAATCCGCCGGTGGCGCGCAGGTACCGCGCGACTCGGTGTGGACCACCGCGAACGCCGGCTAGTGGCTCGAGCGCGAGGTTAGTTACTACGTCATCGGGGCTTCAGCCGCGTTCGCACCATTCAGGCCGCGTCCACACTTAGCACCTCGCGTAACACCATTATACCGTGTTGAGGAAAACAGGGAATTGTATTGAGCGCGGAATTTATAATAAAGAGAGCTAACTAAAACTGAGGAATTATTGTATTAGCACCCCTTCCCCTATATTCGCGTACGAGGGTTAGAACCCCCTCTGTATAAATAAATATTCGGGTATTATAAACAAATTTACATCGAAGGCGCCCGTGTCTTGTAGGAAGTCGCCTATTGGGACGCGAACGCGATCGGTGAGGGATCACTCCTCCCTCCCCTTCTACGCTATCCCTTGGGATAGACAGTAGCGTCACAATTTGGCGCCCAACGTGGGGCCCACGGAGTGAGGTCTCGTACGCGTGGTAGAGTGCTAATTTTTTTGGGGGGATTTGAGAATAGTTTTTTTTGTGAGAGTAAGATTGTTTTTTTGGGGGATTGAGAACAATTTTTTTTATAGTAGGTCGAGTGGCGGAAATTTCTTTTTCTCTTACCCCTACCGCGGACAGAATTTTTGTTGTGGTTTTTTTTGCGGAAATAGAAATAATTTTTTTTTGCGATTAGTATCGGGAATAGAAAATTATGTCGCATTCCGATAAATCGAGTGGAATGTCGGTACGCGATCGTGAAATATTAACGGAACGTAACGAATTACGACGGTACGCGAAAAATATGCCGCGCAGGAAATTAATCATTGCTTTAACGGACGCGGAGCTAAATACACGCGATTGCTCAGAAGATCAACTACGCGATCGATTTGTGCGTCATAGGTTACGCGAGAGTTTCGGACCGGAAGCAGCTCAGTGGAATCTGCGAGTGGATGAATTGGAACCATTCCACCCCGCCGTCCCACCTCAGCCGCTTCCAACACCTTCGGCGATAAAAACCAACGATGACGAATTAGCGACACCGAAAACGAACCCGAAATTAATTCGACAATCGGAAGATGCACTTCGCGAATTATTTGAGACCCCGCGTGGAGGGGAAACGTCGCGACAGATAAACATGTCAGTGGAGAGTAGCGACTCAAATTTGACATGTATTGATAAAAATCGCAAACTAACGCCAAAACCGAAACGAGGGGTTACGTTTGAATCAGATTCAGACAGGTCGGACTTCGGGAGGCGTGATCTTGATTAGCGGTCTTCAGAACCACACGACCAAACCCCATTGAACCCGCAGTATTCGAGGGAAAGAAATGCGCCGGTAGGAGCTGAAAATCCCGCATTAGGAGCGGTTCCGCCCGAATTACTAGCTAGCATTGTGCAGTTAGTAATTGCGTATCAGTCGGCAGGAGCGCAAGGGTCTGCATCGGTCGAAAGGGCACCGGAGATGCCTCAACCCCGCGAAATTAGTAGAGATTCGCCGGGAACAAGCCGGGGTACGACTAGCCGCCGTCGACAACCCTCAGAATACCGATCGCGAAATATATCATCGAGTTCGGAAAGATCGAGCGAGTCTAGCTCACGATACTCCAGCCGGAGAGGAACACGGGTAGTAGATGCTTTCCGGAAGTGGGGTATTCGGTTTAAGAATCACGATGCTGACGACGCCGAAGACTTTATAGAGAACTTAGAACATTGCCGCAATGCTTCCGACCTGACGTTTAGCGAGATTAGGGAAACCCTCCCAGTCGTGTTGAGCGGGGAAGCCAAAGCCTGATTCAAGGTCGAAGGCAGCTCCTGTTCAACATGGCGTGACTTCCGAGAGGCCTTCCTCAGCCAATTCGGGGATGAGGAAGATAACGACGCGAAATGGGAGAAAGCGCGACAACAGACACAAAGGGAGGGCGAGTCGATTAAGGCGTATTTAGTTTGTATTGGGTCGATTCTAAAAGAAATTAGGCCGACCCCTTCCGTCTCGATTCAATTGGACCTGGTTTATCGAAACCTACATCCTAATTACCGCCGTAGAATGTTTCGTAGGGATTTCGATTCATTCACGGGTTTGCGCGAAATAGGTCGGGAAATTGAGAAGAACGCGGAGATAGATAAGGCGTTCAAACCACCGCCTGGAGCTTCGAAAACGCGCGAAGAAGATAAATCGTCGCGTAAAGATCGAGAAGCTCTCTCTGCGGTTTCCGAAAAGAGCGAGAAAAAGTCGAAAAAACAGCAGAAAAGCGACGTAACCGGCGAGAACGCGAAGAAATCGGACGATGAAAAGCCGCAAAAGAAGAAATCGTGTTCAAGGAGAGGAAAACGCGATAAATCCAAACGACGCTCGTCTGGATCAACCAGCGTCTCTAGCTCAGGGTCAGATAGTTCGCGGGAATCTCACAAGACATCGTCTAAGAGATCGTCCCGAAGACATTCTGACAAAGGGAGTAGGAAAGAGAGCTCAAGCCATAGCGGACACCGTAGCAGTTCGTCGGACGAGCTAGGTGCTATCGCTGCAGCTCCAAAACAAGGTCAGCGAAGACCAACCTCCTCCTCACGAGCGCCGGGAGGACATATAGCGGGTCAATCGCGATATCAGGATCGTGGGGGTCAATTCCGCGACACAGTGATATGCCATCGTTGTGGAGGAAGAGGACACTATGCGAGAGAGTGTCCTACGCGTGAGCCGACTCAAACCGCGCGCGCGATTACGCCTGCACCTTGGTGGACTCAACAAGCCGCCGGGATGCAAGCGCCGATGCCCCCGCAAACGGTGACCACACCCACGCTGTCTTATACTCAAGCGCAGTGGCCACCAACAACGTCCGCGTCGACAATAGGTCAGAGCCTATTGAATATTGTATACGGGAATGCGAGAAATCCGGGAAACGGGCAGTAGGGCTCGCGGAGGAAGCTAGCGCGGGCCCGGCTGACAGTTTTCGTGCATCGGATAGGGCGGTACGATTCACCGACCCCGAACCGTGGAGGGACTCGTCAATGAGTAACACGGATTACAAAGATTACGCGTCTGAAAGCGATCAGATAGATTTGCGGGACTCATCAACCTCAAATTCGGAGGACGAGTCTAATCCGTCGCGACCGGACTTTAGCGCTGAAGATTCTAGTGAAGAGAGCGTTTGTAGTTTTACCTCAGAAGTAGGAAGACGACCTTCATTAGAAAATGACCCCGAAGATTCGATAAACGAAATTGATCCGAGTAGTTTATCCGATCATTTGTGTGCTTTGGACGAATTATTGTCCAAGGAGCGCACCGCGACTCTTGGCCAGGTAGGGGGAAAAGGGAACATCATACTTCGAACTCGTCGCTGTGTTCGGAGTGATGCGTTCCCTAATCAACCGAATACCGATGGCCGCTATTATTTGCAGTTAGAATTATTTGGACAAATTTTTCCTGCACTAATAGATACTGGAGCATCGCGATCGTACCTCGGACATCGAACGCTGGAAAGAATCCAAGCGAAGATTGACAGGTCACAAGATAGAGTAATGCGTACTGCCGATGGTACAGAAACACGAGTAATTGGGGTTATTGCGCTAGAATTAGAGTTAGGAAAAACAAGAAAATTAATGTATTTCCGCGTGGTACCGGTTTTAGACTACGACTGTGTCCTCGGTATGGATTTTCTGCGATTATTCGGAGTTATAATTGATACTTCGCGCGATTTATGGCAAACGCGCGACCGACTAAATTTGAGATTCGCAAAAATAAAGGCGGCAAGCTCAAATGAGACACACGTATCTTCGTGTTTTGCTATCGCTGAAATGACTAGCGAGCAAAACGCGGTATTAGAGAAGTTTCTAAGTGATAACTTCCCCGAGATGGTTGGACCAGTCCCGGCGACTACCCTGGTCAAACATCACATAGATGTCCAGGGTCAGGCTCCAATCCGCCAAGCGGCAAGAAGAGTGTCGCCGGTGATCTATAAAGTAGCGCACGAAGAGGTCGATAAATTATTGGGCGAAGGGATTATTGAACCCTTTACGAGCGCTTGGACCAGCTGTCCGTTTATAGTATCAAAACCGGGGGGAAAATATCGATTTTGCATAGATTTTCGACGCGTGAATGAGGTAACGCGCAAAGACGCGTACCCGATTCCGCATATCGATAGCATTCTCGATAAACTCCGCCACGCGAGATACATTTCGATGTTAGATTTAAGTCAAGCGTACTTCCAAATACCGCTAGGCGACGAGAGTCGGGAAATTACAGCGTTTATAGTACCCGGAAAAGGACTCTTCCAATTTAGGCGTATGCCGTACGGTCTTACGAATGCTCCTGCGACGTTCCAGCGAATGATGGATCAATTAATTCCGCCTGAATTCGATCCATACGTGTTTGTCTATCTGGACGATATAATAATCGTAACGAACATGTTCGCGGAACACCTAGGATGGTTAGAGCGTGTGTTGAATATTATTCGATTCGTGGGTCTAGAAATCAATCGCGAGAAAAGTAAATTTTGCAGGTCGGAGGTTCGGTTCCTTGGGTATCTGATAAATCGTAATGGTTTAGCTCCGGATCCCGAGCGAACTGCGCCATTAATGAATTATCCGCCGCCAAAAGACTTAAAAACACTACGCCGATTCCTAGGGATAGTTGGGTGGTATGCACGCTTCTTACCCAACCTGTGTCGAAGGACAAAATTCCACTCGTCTTGTTATTGCATAAAGGTGGGCGCTGGCATTGGGATCAAGAGCAACAGACTGCCTTTGAGCGATTGAAGCAAGCGCTGTGCTCGGCCCCGGTCTTGGCAAGACCCGATTTTTCGAGACCTTTCCAAGTACAGACAGATGCTAGCGGCTATGCAGTAGGAGCAGTATTAACTCAGCGACACGGAACTGAAGAGCATCCGATTGTATTCGCTAATCGAGTACTGTCCAAAGAGGAGCGGAATTACACGACGACCGAGAAGGAGTGTCTCGCTGTCGTGTGGGCAATTCGGAAACTAAGACCGTACTTAGAAGGCTATCATTTTACGGTTGTCACGGATCACAGTAGGTTGCGTTGGCTACATAACTTGAAAGATCCAGTAGGGAGATTAGGTATATGGGCCCTCGAACTACAACATCATTCGTTCGATGTGGTTCATCGTAAAGGCGCATTGTATCACGTACCCGATGCATTATCACGCGCCCTCCAGTAGGTACCGAAAATGAATGCGTCTCCGCGGTTAACGGGAATCTGTATACCGACATTACAAGATGAAAACTATTTCGCATGCAGCGTCGTCAATTGTTGGCGGATTGTAAAGTTATTTCAGGTTTTTTGAAATGCCAGAAGCTTATCTACTCAGTTACGTTAGGAAAATTAACAAAAAATGAAAAAAAAATTTTGTTTAAATAAATTTATTAACATTATTGAGAAACAACAATGAAATCGCAAAATCCCCCAACGTACTTTACTAGATAATGTTCTTACGTTTCCAAAAAATAAAAAAAAAAAATGCAAATCCATCAAGAAATGACGATGCTGCATGTGAAATAAATAATGGAAGAATTTCCTGTTGTCGACTTCCCGGACACGAAATTCTTCTATTATTTATTTCGCATGCAGCATCGTCATTTCTTGACGGATTTGAATTTTTGTGGACTTTTTGGAAACGTAAGAACATTATCTAGTAAATTACGTTGGGGGATTTTGCGATTTAATTGTTGCTTCTCAATAATGTTAATATATTTATTTAAACAAAAATTTTTTTTTCATTTTTTGTTAATTTTCCTAACGTAACTTAGTAGATAAGCTTCTGGCATTTCCAAAAACCTGTAATAACTTTACAATCTGCCAACAAATGACGACGCTGCATGCGAAATAGTTTTCGCTCTGTAATGTCGGTATACGGATTCCCGTTAATGAAGAAAATAGCGAAAATTCGAGCGAAAATTTGGTCACACAGTCGCGTATCGACTTCGAGAGCGACCCGTGGTATACAGCACGACGCGGAAAGGTAATTCAGCTACCACGGGCTTACCCGGACTGGAAAGTTGAGGGAAACCGGCTGTATTGCCATCGGCCGGACGTGATACTCGAATCGATAGGGCGCGATTATGATGCGTGGAAGCTAGTCCTCCCGCGAGAGGCTCGACTTTTAGCCCTACAGGAAGCTCACAATAATACTTCCGCAGGACATGCTGGCGTTCAGGAAAACTCACGCTAGAATCTGCAAAGATTACTATTGGCCGGGAGTTTTCAAAGACGTCGTAGCATTCGTACGCGGGTGCAAAGTCTGTCAGCAACATAAAGCTGTACAGCTTGTCCCTGTAGGACTTATGGGAACTCGGGTAGTGGAGCGACCATGGACTGTTGTTGCGGGAGACATAATGGGCCCCTTCCCACCGAGTAAGGCCCAGCAACGTTACGTAGTAGTCTTCCTCGACAACTTCAGTCGTTACGTGGAAATGCGAGCGATCCACACAGCCGACGCCAAAAGCATCTTGAAAACTTTTAGCGAGCTGGTTATTTACCGTTGGGGATCACCGGAAATATTTCTTTGCGATAACGGTAACGAGTTCGTAAATAAGGAAGTGACCAAATTTCTAATTGAGAATCAGATTAGGCAATTTACTATTCCGCCGTACCATGCGCAAGCTAACCCGGTAGAACGCGTGAATCGGCTAATTAAAACGATGATTAGGATATTTGTAGAGAGCGACCACCAAGACTGGGACGTACATCTCGCAGAATTCCGTTTCGCGATTAATTCCGCGATGCATTCGTCGACTGGAGTATATCCCGCGTTACTTAACCTCGGTCGAGACCCAGTAATTACTCCGAACCTACGGCGAGAGATTGCAGGTTCTCGTACACTTCTTAGGAACGACCCCGAAAATTGGGTGGCGCGACTAAAACGTCTTCCCTTTATTCATGATATCGTGCAGGTCGAGATAGAAAAAGCGAGCGCCCGTCAGGCCCGCTATTACAATCGTGGCCGGCGCGATGTCAGGTATCAGGTAGGAGTCTTGGTGTGGCGGCGCGGTAGACCGTTATCGTCGTCAGCCGATAATTTTGCAGCGAAGTTAGCACCATCGTACGAGGGTCCGTTTAAAATAGTTCGCGTAATATCGCCGGTCGTCTACGAGCTTGAGAATTAAGGCCGTAGTAATCCGAAGGTCCACGTTTCGGATCTAAAACCGTTTGTCGCGTCGTTTTGCGTTCCGGACGTCGATGAACCGGGTGAGGAAACCGTTGCGGGGGAAGGGAACGACAACCCTGCAGCTTCCCCAAAACCGACCGGTAAACGGAAAGGGACTCCGGGAAAACGGAAAATGTCGTACGTGAGCGATTCGTCGGATTCCGCCCCGTCTACGTGGACGGCACGCCTGCCACGTCGAGACCCAGCCTAACCCTCGCGAACCTGAATGCGGACTTGCGTGTGTGACGAATGGATGAATGTGTGTGTCGCGTGATTTTTTTTATTTTTTTTTTTTTTGGCGGAGAGATGACGGATGCATCCTCCTGTTACAGAGAATGGATCCATACCTTCAGCAGGTGGTGACCCACTGCTGGTTTCAGGGGATTTACTTGCCAGGATCCCTGCCAGCAGTGGGGCCACCCACCTACCAGCCACCCTCCAAGCCCCCACAGATCCTCCCCAGCCACCACCAACCCGGCTATCCTCTCCCTCCCCTCCGCTATCCCGAGCGGGGTGCCCCCTACCCTCCGGTCTACCCCACAGCCCAGGCCTCTGGGTACACCGGTCCACAGCCCGCCGGCTGGGAGGCGGAGATGAGCCATCTGCGTCGGGAGAACGAGATGCTCCGACGGGGAGCGGGCTACTCCCACACCCGTTCGGACACTCGTCCCCCCGCGCAGAGGGCCTCTCGGCCACCAGCGACGGGAGTCGGACCGGCTGTACCCAAGCCTAAGAAGAAAGCGCATAGGGGCAGACGGGGTGACCGGAAGGGCCAGGGAAGGGCTCAGCAAAGGAGGCGGGCGGAGGAGAGGAAAAAGAAGGAGGAGAGGGAGAAAAGGAGAAAGGAGAAGGAGATGAAGGAGAAGAAGAGAAAGGAAGAGATGAGGTGTGAAGGAAGGAAAAGGCGGAATGGGAGCAGGACAGGAAAAGGAGGGAGGAGGAGGCGATAGAGGAGGATCTCCTCCAGTTAAATTAATGTTGTGTGACGTCCCATTTTTGTTTATATCTAGCCAGAAAATGGTTCTTTTTTGTTTGTTTATGTAGGCCGAATTTTTTTTGTAATAAAGTATGCGTGTGTGTGAAGCGAGCGTTTTTTTATTATTGTAGTATTGTAGGATTTCGCCCACCAGAAGAAATTAGATGGAGATAGGAACACCCCAGAGGCCGGCTTCAACCGGGAGGAAGTTGGTCACCCCACGTTGGTCCTAACGAGGGGGGAGTTGTAACATTGCGTTCCCGCAGCGTTACAATAGCTGCCATCTAGCGCTTTGCTAAACTCAAGCGCTAGATAGGCGGGCCGTATGCGAACTAGGAAGTTTTCAACCGATGAGTTATTGATCGGGGATCGATAACTTGTCGGCTTCCTAGTGTCGCGCGATGGGTGTAGCGGAGCAGCGGCGGGACAGGCGCAGGGCCTTACCTGCTCCCGCGGACTGCCCCGACACACGTAATTTAGATGTGAAAGGTGACACACAGTGCCTAAGAGTGCCCGCCGCCGATATAAATGCGAACCCACGGACAGCCGCTACCTGAAGTGATAGAAAAGTGCAGCGACTGCCCGGAAGCCGCGAACCCATACCGGACGACGGGTCACCTCTGCCCTTTGGGCCATCAACCAATGGCTACAGAGGAGAGAAAGAGAGAAGAGATTGAACGAGAGCAAGCGAGAGAGACAGAGAGAGAGAGAGAGAGCGACAGAAGATAGTCAGCCCTTTGTAAGCTGAAATTAGGGTGATTATTCGTATTGTGAAAAGTCCAGTGATGTCCCGGGGTGTGCTAGGGCTTTAGGGCTCGTAGCACCGAACGGTTTTATAGGGAACTGCTGGCCCTGCTCACCTGTGAAGGGTAAGCGGGCAACCTAGCAGAGTGGTTATTCCGTCGGACTTGTAACGAACGTCATATTGTGTAAAAGCGCGAATTAGTAAAAGTGTCCGCGATTACATCGACTCGTTGTGAGTTTGACCGTTGACAGGAACGTTCCCGTAAGTCGGTTCAAGACCGCGGACTTAGTACAATTATCGTGAGGACTCGCGACCTTAGACTCTAAACCTAAACAAACCGGGTTGTTGTGGTGCTTGAGTACGCGGGAACGGAGTGAGTGCAAATAACCGTCGAGTGACACGCACGCGCGGAGATAGGGACTTATCCGCGTAGCGTCGCGTAGTGGTTAGCCTAGGAATCCGCCGGTGGCGCGCGAGTACCGCGCGACTCGGTGGGGACCACCGCGAACGCCGACTAGTGGCTCGAGCGCGAGGTTAGTTACTACGTCATCGGTGCTTCAGTCGCGTTCGCACCACTCAGGACGCGTCCACACTTAGGACCTCGCGTAACACCATTATACCGTGTGAGAAGAACAGGGGGTAGGGGCCCATTTGTTCAAAAATTTTAGTACAATGCGTGTGTCTCTCTACATAACTTTGTGAATATGGCGACCTGTCAAAACACTGGTACACTCCGGGAAATATATTCTGTCCAACTTATAACCAAATGTTTTAAAAGGCCGTATTTCAATAGCGGTCAACACTTTTCTACATCACGCTGGTTACCTGGTCTAGTGCCGAGTCCCGAGCAATAAACCGAGAACAATCGAAGAACCCTATAATATACCTGATACTCTAATCACTAATCCAAAATTACAATTTTTATAATTTTAATCAAACAGGTTTGAAATTATTATGAATACATTGCTTGTATTTTTAACATGAAAATGAATCCAAAAATGACGTTATTCGGACTATTATTTCTATATTAGTTATATCTTACATCTCCCATTTTATTAAAACCTGTTAAAAATCAAATTTATTTTATTCCAATATGTCTATAAATAATCCAAATAAGCATCAATTAACCCGTAGCAGAATCATACTAAAAATATTGAAATTTTTAATTTTATGAGATGATTAACCTTTTTCTTTTTAAAGATAGTATTTTAAAATATTTACATTTATTTGTCAATTATATCTTAAACTAAAATTTATATTTGTTAATTTTTTAATAATATGTTTATGTCCTTTCCAATATTTTGGAGATTTATTTTAACTTAACGCATAACGAAGATATATAGTAATATTGAATTTTTATTAGAATTTATAGATAATAAAGTAGCAGCTTCAAGGTATAACTATAAGAAATAATTGTTCGATTAATGTCGTATTTGGACTCATTTTAATGTTAAAAAGACAAGCAATGTATTCGTAATAATTTCAAATATGTTTGATTAAAAATACAAAAATGGTAATTTTAGATTAGTGATTAGAGTATCAGGTATATTATAGGGTTCTTCGATTGTTCTCGGTTTATTGCTCGGGACTCGGCACTAGACCAGGTAACCAGCGTGATGTAGAAAAGTGTTGACCGCTATTGAAGTACGACCTTTTAAAACATTTGGTTATAAGTTGGACAGAATATATTTCCCGGAGTGTACCAGTGTTTTGACAGGTCGCCATATTCACAAAGTTATGTAGAGAGACACACGCATTGTACTAAAATTTTGGAACAAATGGGCCCCTACCGAACAGGGAATTATATTGAGCACGGAATTTATAATAAAGAAAGTTTAACCGAAATTGAGAAATCATTGTATTAGCACCTCCTCCCTTATATTCGCGTACAAGTGTTAGAACCCCCTCTGTATAAATAAATATTCGGGTATTATTAATATTACATCGAAGGCGCCCGGGTCTTGTAGGAAGTCGCCTATTGGGACGCGAAAGCGATCGGTGAGGGATTACTCCTCCCTCCCCTTCTACGCTATCCCCCGAGATAGACAGTAGCGTCACAACTTCTGTAGAAATAAAATCGTTATTACAAGTACATGGGCAACATAACAAATCCGAAATTGCTAATTCAGACAACTACATATGTAAACTTTGGAATGAATTAGCAAACTCAAAATTCTCGGTATATATCAGTTTTTACTGGAATTCCATATTTTAAAATTTTGACTGCCATCTTGGATTCGCCATTTTGAATTTCTATATTCTGATGTTATATTCGTAATAAGCAACCCCAGAAAGCATTGCACATAACAATTTTTATGAGAAACCGATTATGTATAAAATGTGTGCTGCAAAGGGTTAAAGGATTAACAATAGCATTACAATTCTTTGTGACTATATGCGTATTAGTAGTGACATCCTGTGAGTGAAGATTCTCTCTCAGCAAATTGAAATTAATTCAAAAAATTTTAAAGTAACGATGAGGCAAGCACGTTTATATAGCTTGCTTTATTAATAATTAACGGTGCAATTTCAAAATCGATTGCTTTTGAATTAATTCTTTCAGATTTTGCAAGATTTAATGTTAGAAAATGACAATGTTAAAATAAATATTTAACATTTCTTTATGTAACTAAAATAAGTCAATATTTCTAAAACAACACGCGCTATTAAACTTACTACAAGTGCAAAAATTGTCTAAACTTATTTCTTCTTTTCATTTTTAATAAAATAATAATGTTATTAGTAGGTCCTTTTGTAACGAAGAGAATTTTAGAAAATAGATTAGCACCGAGTGTCACCCGATCTAGTAACGCCACTGGGAAGAATGCTGTATCAGCAGTAAACACTAAATCGAAAAAGTCATCATTTAAACTATGATACAAATTTATTACAGTATTGGTAATACTTGCCCACCGTGACCAAAATTTCCAAAATGCGGGATGTGTATTATAACCTATTTAATATATATATATTAGTAAAATAATTAAAATTTTTATTTTTTCTGGATAAAGTTTTTACTGCTGATGCAGCGTTCTTCCATTACAGGGTAGTATTTATCTACAGAGGTAATGCTTAGCGCGGAAAATTTTGAATCAGTGATGCTGATCTACGAACGGACGGACTCCCCACCATCCATTCGCAGACTCACCAACACGTTCAGGGATGCTTGCATCTGTGAGTCAATCTTACTTCTCCAGTTACGCACACTATTGCACGGAGGTATACGTGTATCGGCTTGCATCGCTCAACATCGGTAAGCGTCGGTAATCTAGAGTGCGAAAGAGAGTAGAATAGTTTTCTCGGATGTCTCTGTCCCGCCCCGAACTGATCCGAACTTGACTTTGTTCAGCCGAGGAGTTAAAATCCTTTTCGGCCAGCGGCTTCGCCTTTTCTTTTATAAATTCCAGTACGATTACTCCAAAGAACTCTTAAATGATAATTAACACTAGATTTACGGACGTTGATTAGACTTATTTTTACCAAAGTGAAATAATTTGAATAATACACGAAAATTGAAGTTTTATATATAGAAATTAGTTCTACTTTAAATTAAATGAAAGATTTATTATTGAAAACTTTATTTAAAACATTGTTTACATATAAATTATGATTTTGAAATTCCTTTGAATGAGTCAAATTGGCTCAGTTCGTAAAGCTAGTGTTAAGCAATGCTTAACATGCTTATTTGCCCTAATACCATTAAATAATAAATGAAAATAGTATTTTAACATAGAATATAGTAATGTACAGCTTTAATTCCCACACCCCCTTTCATTAAATTCAAATTTCATTTTCTATTTCGTTAATAATAATAATTTTATTACTAATTGCTATTCAAAAACATTCTTCCAATATATAAATGTTATAAAATTAAATAAAAAAATTGAAAAGATTTCGAACCCGCGACGATCAGCGTAGCGAGTAGATACTTAATCACCTGTGCTACACATGCTTCCAAGAGCTTACAGATAAGCAGGCAATATGAATGAAGGCTCTCTTGAAATTATAATTATTTTTATTCTTTTTTTTCATTATTATAGTTTAATAGCTGAGATCATATCTAGAGTTACAATTCGAAACGACAAATCAGGCAGAACAAAAGTTAAACAATTAAAACTAATCGAACGTCCAAAATCAGTTTCAATAATTCAGCTATTAACCCTTTGCACTCCGCTGTACTCATACAAAGAAAATTATGTCCCTTCAGAGGGGATAGCGGAGTGCAAAGCTTTAAACTATATTCAAGGAAAGAAGAATATAAATAATTATCATTTCAAGAGAGCCTTCATTCATATTTCTTTCTTATCCGTAAGCTCTTGGAAACATGTGTAGCGCAGGTGTTTAAGTATCTGATCGGTACGCTGATTGTGGGGTCGAATCCTTTTCAAATTTTGTTTTTTCTATTTAATTTTATTAGATTTATATATTGGAAGAATGTTTTTGAATAGCAATTAATAATACAATCATTATTATTAATGAAATAGAGAGTGAAATTTGTATTGCATGAAAGGGGGTGTGGGAATTAAAGTTGTACATTACTATATTCCATGTTAAAATACTATTTTTATTTATTATTTAATGGTATTAGGGCAAATAAGCATGTTAAGCATTTCTTAATTATCATTTAAAAGTTCTTAGGAGTAATCGAACTGGAATCTATAAAAGAAAAGGCGAAGCTACCGGCTGAAAAGGATTTCAACTTGTCAGCTGAACGAAGTTAAGTTCGGATCAATTCGAGGGCGAGACAGAGAGATCCGAGAAAATTATTCCGCCCTCTTTCGCACCCCAGACTACCGACGTTTACCGATGTTAAGCGACGCAAAACGAGACACTTACACCTCCATACAATGTTGTACGTAACTAGGGAAGTGGGGTTGACTCACGAATGCAAGTATCCCTGAACGTGTTGATGAGTCTGTGGACGGATGGTGGGGAGTCCGTCCCTCCGTAGATCGGCATCATTGGTTTGAATTACTTACCATCAGGACATTAATATGTGTCTTTTGATTTCTTGGCTTCCCCTTCTTAGTTATTTATACTTTTGTCTTAGATCTTATAAATCGCAGAATCAAAAATATTTTTTTCCTTTCTATTATAAAAACACTATTTAAAGTAAATGCTTTTAATAGCAATATGATTTTTTTCGTTTTCCAGGCAGTTATTGATGCGAATATTTTTCCCGTATTAATAGAAATTTTGGGAAAAGCAGAGTTCAAAACTAGAAAAGAAGCGGCATGGGCTATTACAAATGCTACAAGCGGGGGCACCCCTGAACAAGTACGATACTTAGCATCGGAAGGATGTATCTCACCACTGTGCGATCTTCTTACAGTTATGGATGCCAAAATAGTACAGGTTGCATTGAACGGCTTAGAAAATATACTACGTTTAGGAGAACAAGACGCAAACTTGCATAATGGCGTCAATCCATATGCAGTACTCATTGAAGAATGCTACGGTAATTTTATTGTTTTTAAGGGGTCATTCTACCTTGTTTAGTTGAATTTTGCATTTTTTTATTTATATTTATATAGTCTGAAAAGTGCAGAATATTATTTTAAAGTTTAAATTATATTTAAATAAAGATTAGAGAGTGAGAGTTTTTATAAGTCAGTTTCCATGATCACGCAAATATCAATTTATATATATATATATATATATGTAAATCTATAATGTTTAAATGTCTTTGTTTGAAATTGCATTTGAGTTGGCGGAAGTAATAGAACACACAATTATTTAACATCTTATTTTTAATTTTCATTACAATGCAGCTTATTCATTTTTCCGTAGAGTATATAAAAATGTTATTATTGACTATAGAGTGTATTGTGTTAACCATGGACTTCCTCGGGAGGATCACAGATTTCTGGTATCACTTAAATTAAAAATCAATTTTTCGATCATTTCTAAGGCAAGAAATTTTTAATTCTGTAAGGATTAAATACATATATTTCATAACTGGATATACATGCTAAGTGTGGAACGATGCTGTACACATTGAAAGAAACATATATAAACAGTGAAAATTTACAAGTAGCAAAGCAATCAGCTACAGTGATACAAACTTTGAAGCCATGGTTTTTGAAAGCATCCCCTATTATTCGTTTGAGGTTTAACCAACACATAATTCTTCCTTCGTTTGAAGCTCGTCACATTATTATTAGGAAAAGTTCAAACGTACGAGAAGCATTGGCTATGTGTTAGTCAATCCTTAGCTAAATGGTGGAGGAATATCCGAAAAACTTTGTCCTAATAATGTGCATTAATGTTGAGTTGGGTTCAGGAAATCAATAAATTATAGCCTGTTACTATCGTCAGATATATCCGCTATTAAATACTTTCGCGTATTTTCTAGCCCAAATAATAGTGTTATTATTCAAGCTTACTAACGGTTTATGTTAAATCTAGTCTTCAGCTTTTCTGGCTTTCTTCTTCCTTGCTTCCGCTTCTTTTAATAGTATCTTTATGTGCATTCGTATTTTCGTTCACTATAATTTTTAAAGTATCACGTAGTTTCAAATTTGTCAAACAAAAGTTATGCGTAATGGCAGTATTGATACTGTTATGACCGAGTCGAAAAATTTGGTCTGACTTTAACCTAAAATTTAGTTCAAAAACAGGCCTTTAGATACTATAATATTGACCTGCATTTGGACTACTTAGGGCCAAAACAGCTATCAAAAGCAGGTCTCAGATAGGTCAAAACCAAGACATGGTTATTAAAATTGCATCCACTGTGTGGAGAATAAAAATTAAATTATAAAATAATTATTGAAAGAGTTTAGATAGGTCATGTAACACACATTCATATGTCGAGATTGGTTACGGTAAACCTACCCTGATAAGTTTAACACTCATATAAGGATTGACCTCGTGTCCCTGGTCTGGGCCTCGATTGAGCAGCTCTGATCTGGTGCCGCTGGGCACGCACTTAAGTATATTCGCGTATTACAAATTGGGAGCGAGAACGCTCCGCGCGGTAGCCACCTGGTGGTAGCGAGTAGAAGCTGGGAAAATTTAGTTTAAAACCAGATTAAATTTATAGTGTAACTTTTTTTCGATCTAATAGAGTTTAAAACCAGACCAAATTTTAGCATAACCTTCTTTTGATCTAATGTAGTTCAAAAGTAGACCAAATTTTTAGTAAATGAATTTGTCATGGCCTGTTTTTGATCTACAAAATATTTCGAATAGGTCAATATCAGGTCTAATCAGATCAAAATTAGATCTTTACTTTGTTGGCATTGCGAAATATCAAAGGAATTAGACTATAAGCAGGACAAATTTTTCGACTAGGGTGGGTTTTTCTCGCGACGAAGCAAGACCAAGTACTTTGGATATAACTTGATTTATTCAGTTTATGATGAGTTAGTTTACAATGGTGATTTTAACAAAAATAAACCAAAGTTATACTAGTTTAAAGGTTTTATAGTTATAAGCATCGGTAAGAAATGATTATGAAATTTAGGTAACTCGTTGGAATTCGTAATTCTAGAGGAAATCAAACGACTGGTCCAAGTTAATACTTGGTCCGAATTGCTTGGTCAGGGGCCAAGGAATCAAGCCTTTGCTAATTGTAGCGTTATGCATGACCATATTTGGTATATGGCATGGAGTCGCGCACGTATCAATAAACCATTTGTTCTAGAAGGTTTATGTACTGACTAGATCTTATTGTCGTACACGCTTTCTTAAGCCTTGGCAACAGGTGTTTATTGTTGTCGGAAAGAGGGCTCAGGTTTCATTAGGATATCTACACACGGCGCTTAACCGTAAATGCAACTAGAGCCTTTCTTAGATTATGGGCTCTTATGTAAAGTAAATATTTCATTCTAGCCTAAATGATTAATACCTAGCATTATAACTGTTAAACAGTATGACCGAGAGGTGATCAATCTAAGACAAAACAAAATCTTGAATTCTTTTTATTAAGTAACACCTTTTATCTCATAGAGCCTCGTTTCAAGCTCTTTTCTTGTATTACAAAACGCAACAAACAAAAAAAAATTTAACCCACACACAAGTATGTTGCATGTCTTAACGGTCCAACTCCTTCTTGGATAACGTTCGAACTTTTTAAAAACTGAAAAGGAAGGAACAATACCCCCATCTACAGGGTCTTTTCCTAACAGCGGAGCATAGGACATTCGTGTCAGTTGACTATAGCACTCGGAATGATGGAATCTGAGAGCGCTGATTGGTCAATATTGCGTAGTACCAACATATAATAGGCCGTTACCAATAGTTGGATACGAAAAATGAGATTCATCCGCCATTTTGGTGTGGAGAAATGTTTACATGCTGATCGTAGCAGAAAGAGGTGTTAAATTGAAAAATGTCAAATGTTGTCGTTACTAAAGTAAAAATTGAATACTTTGAATGAAAATGAAGAATATTCGTACTTTACATTCATTATTTTCAATTTTTACTTTAGTAACCTTACCATTTGACATTTCTCCATTTTACATCTCTTTCTGCTAGGATTAGCATGTAAACATTTCTCCACACCAATATGGCGGATGAATCTCATTTTTTGCATCCGACTATTGGTAACGGCTTATTATCTGTTGGTACCACGTAATATTGACCAATCAGCGCTCTCAGATTCGATCATTCCGAGTGCTATAGTCAACTAACATGAATCTCCTATGCTCCGCTGTTAGGAAAAGACCCTGTATAGCTAGTCTTCTGAGGAATACTTTATTCTTGACGGATCCTTCAAGCACTCCACTTATGTCGGAATTTTCTGACAAGACTATGACATTATTTGAAAACATATTTTCATGCTATTTTACTCTTTCAATGTTGCAACAAAGTACCCTATTTAATAAAACTATAAGATTTTCTAAACCTGAAAAAAAAAATTTCTTAAAGTTGTACCTTTAATATAATACTTATTTTTTTACTACCTTATTGGTTAAAGCAATTCGTACGATGGGTTACCGAAGAAATAATAAGACTTCAAAATTAATCTACAAATAACTCCGTATGGTTGTCCACAGTTTTCAGCTTAATAGGCGCTTCTGAAGATCCCGTTAAAAATATTTATGAAATAAACTTTGTACAGCATCAGAATCAGGAAAGTGAGAGGTCATTAGATAATATTTATAATCGGTATAGTTTCACATGTAGGGAAGACCGAGGTAAAACGGTACGCTTAAGGATAAAGGCTTATATTTAGGTTATTATTAAAAAACAAATTGAAAAGAAAACGACTTTGATTTAATATAAACCTTATTTAAAGTGGTGACACAAAATTAAATAATTATTTTTATATTTGATTAATCAAATCTTAATTTGAGAAAAACATAACAATTTACGGTTTTACGCCGACCCATGTGTAAAATAGGGTACTTCACGGATTCAAATTGGATACAAAAAATTGATACAGACTTAGCATGTATGACATGAGAAATTATGTAAATCTTCAATCTTCTAGTCAGTTCATCCTTCATGAGCCCATTTTAAATTTTTTATGCATTGTACCCATCCTTCTTGTAATTTGGTTAATGCGCATATTTCTTTACAATAAATACATTTTTTAGGGGAAACCCAGGTAAAATAGGGTACCAGGGTAAAACAAGAACTTATTAATATAACAAAAATTATATTCCTGATTCAGTCATTAATGAAGGTATGAGGTCCGATTTTATCCCGTACGGTTTTGCCCCTTAACCATACAAAGTGTATTTAAATTTGTTTAAGATGTTAATCCCATAAGCCACAATGCTGTAGTCCATAACTTAATTCTAGAATGATTACATGATTTGATTATAATGTATTGGTATGTCGACCTGTGTCGAGTGACTTAAAAGTTATTAAGCTTACATACAGTAGACTAGAAGCGAAGGCTCGCTTTGATTTGCTTACATTTATATAAAATGTTTATGATGCGCTTAAATTTATAATCTAGGGTACAGGTCTTGAGAAATAGGTGGGTTAAGGTGAGGCATCTCTTGACAAGGAATCGGCTGAGGTAGGTCATGGGAAATAGGTTTAAAGGACTCGTTGCGCTTTGGTTTAGTGGAGGGGGCGATAGGGATAGCGTACGTCCTATTTCCCTGTTCGTTTTCCACGGGGTTCTCTATGTCCGAATTTGGTTTTCTTGATTTAGTATGTATTACAAAATTAGCTAAGGTATTCCATATGGCGGCGAGTAACCAAACGCTCCATCCTACCACCGAATGGATAGCGTATCCATTTATTAGAGCATCTAATACGAATTTTATTGCTTTAATTATTACAAAGATTCCTAATAATGCGGCACTAATATTTCCGATTGAGTTTAGAAAATTAAAGAACTTGTCCCATGATTTTTTTATTTGGCTCTGGAGTGTTGCCTCATCTAGCAGACTATTGATTCGTAGGTTATGATTCCCGTCATTGTGCACTGTGGCTTCGCGAGATATAGTATGAATTATGGCGGGTTTTTCCATCGGAAACATAATATTTTCATGTAGTCTTAGTATGTCTTGGTTGGAATAAATTCCACTCGCGGCCAAATTATGAGGCGATTCGTATGTGAAATTTGGAGAGGGCGACGCAGTTAATTTCATAGGGGGAATTGCCCTACTGACATGCGGCAAAAATTTGAGCCATGTGTTATTGATTAGATAGGTAGATGCGAGAATTTTATTGCTTTCGGTATGTTCTCCATTTTTAACTAATATTTTTGTTATGGGGGTCATGAAGTAACTGTCACTGCCCTTGAAGACTGGTAGCTGATTATAATAATCAGTAGTTTCGCGTAGGCTTACTTCTACTTGTAAACATTTGATAACGCGAATAGTGTCTCCGGTTCTAATTGACGTGTAACCAAATTTTCTCATAAATAAATACGCGAAGTAAGCAGAATCCTGAGGTTGATAGCCTAATTGAGTATTCAGTAGTTCATTTTTATTTTTACATTGTTCTACCATGAGTAGATTATACACTTTCGCGATCTGGTTTCTCATTTTCTTTTCGACTTAGACTATTTTAGAATTCACATATGACAGAATGTCCATATCTGGCGTGGCTAGAGAAGTCTTTTTAGGAAAGAATTTACCGTCTTTATCGTCTACAATAAATAGAGTAGGGTGTTCGGTTTTCAGTATTTTATATGCGCATACCATTTAGTAGGTACTGACGGCTAGGGCAAAGGAGGTATCCTCTATAGCAACTGAATAGATTTCTTGGCCTAGTTTTTCTAGTGTGTCTCCCCTAATGTTTTCCGCGGGCCCCTCATAAAGCACGTTGTAGTACGAGAATTTGCATTGGCCCGTTTGAATTACGTCCCAGTAAGTATTACCGCCTTCTGTGTCTAGGCAATGGCCTTCTAGATAAGTACAACGAACTCCAGAGCGTAGTATAATTTGGTTTGATTGCAGGTTAATTTGAGCGTCATATTTCAGCATTGTAAATATTTAATTACCCCAGTCACAATGACATTGTTCCAAGAACCGTAATAATCTGAATATCTCTCGCCTTGACAAATACCGTCGCTAGCGACGGATCCGGCGAGAGTCACGGCACGCGAAGTGATTCCGCTAACAGGGATCTGGTCAAAAATTATATTTTTCCCATTGTAGGTACTGGTATGGAATATTTTTAAGCAGGCCTCACGGGAAGTATCTTCTACATATTCCGTGAGTCCTAAGTTTACGAGTGAAATGTGAGAATGCATGCCGCAATGGTAAATCAATCTTTTTACTTCGATTATACATTGTTTGACGGGTATGGAGTGGAAATTTTGGGATTGAAGGAGTTGGATTTTTGTTTGTGTAGTTTTGGGTCTAGAAATAGGTTCGGAATATTCCTGGAGTTCAATCGCGTTAAAGTTGTTTATTGCGGTAGTGGGTGTTCCACAGTCGAAAGCGATGAAGCTTGAGCACAGCCTTATCGCGCATAGCGTCAGCACAACGAGAGCAGCGTGGTACATTGTTATCTGAAAATGTTATGCTACTTAATAAAGACTAACTTAACTCTATCGCAATGAACGATTTTTTTCTTATTCCTAGAAATTTCTATTTCTAAATTATTACATTCAGGAATGACTCTAGTTATGAAATAAGGTCCCTTATAATTATCATCCAGTTTTCCATGCTTAATATTGTTTGTAAGGTAGACGTGCTGTCCCGGTTCGAATACGACGGGGTTTATGTTTTTGTCATACCCCCCCCCCCCCCTTTCTTTCGATTTTAAGTTATACCTCTCGAGGCGCGTAAGAGCGTTGTTTAGCATTTCAAGATAACGGTTTTTTCGGTTTTGCGTATATTCGTCCACTGTAATTGCATTATCCAAGGAAGGAAATTTAGAAGGGATTCGTGCAGGTTTACCAAAGGCTAACTCAATGGGAGTATATCCAGTGGCTTCGTCCTTACTGGTATTGTAATTGAATACGGCAGTGGTTATCCACTTGTCCCAGTCTTTCCTGTTGGTGTAGCTTTTGAGGTAGTCAACCAATACTTGGTGACTTCTTTCGAGACATCCGTTTGATTGAGGGTGAAAGGCCGTGGTCCTGATTTGTTCAATTTGCAAGGATTTTGTCATGCTTTTCATGATTTTCCCTACAAAATTTGTACCTTGATTGGTTAGGATAATCTTTGGGCAGCCAAACTTGAGGATTAAATGTTCCAATAGTGCGTTAGCTATATCGTTAGCGGTGGCTCTGGATAGAGGAATGGCGAGACTGTATTTAGTTAATGGGTCCTGCATAGTTAGTATATACCGATTTCCTTTTTCAGAAGTTTCGAAGGGTCCTACTATGTCCATGGCAATTTTATCGAAAGGTTCCATGGGAGTGTCTGTGAGTATCATTGGTTGTTTTGTTTTTATTCGGACCAATTTTTTCCTTTGACAGACCTCACAGGTTCTGACGAAGTTTTCGATGCCAGCCTTCATATTATCCCAATAATAATTTTTCCTAATCCTGGTAGGGTTTTAACCATTCCCTGGTGTCCTCCCAATGGTGACGAGTGATTTTTGTTCATAATTTCGTCTCTATCTTCGAGTGACGGTATAGTGATTAATTCTTGACAAACAGTGATTATAATGTCGCTATCTTGCATGGCACTTTTTAGTAAAGTTATCATTCTGTTCCAAGTAGTGATACCGAATCTTTCTTGGTAGTTCAATATTCTGGCAGAGAAAAGATTATTTTTAACCATTTCAGTTTTTAAAGCGGAGAAAGCAATACGTAGGTCAGTTTCGTTAGGAACATTTGTAGAAATGTCAAGTATAGAGACATATATGATTTTAAATTTACCTTTCCCTTGTACTGTTACTGTGTCGATGGAATAATCTGTTTGTTTTATTTTTGGATTCCCTATCGAATTTAATAGTGACCCGTTGGTTCTAATTAAATATATTATGTGGTCCTTTCTCATGGTTAGGTTATCCCTTGATATGACTATGTTTTTCTTCAAATTGCTGGGTTTGGGATCACCTGAATCTTGTCTTGCGTCATTCCCTGAATTATACGAGACACGGCTAGAGGTCGATGACGCGTCAGTTGATTGTTCATGGAAGTAGCTAGGAGATTCTTGGAGATATGCAAATGGATTAGTCCGAGAATTATATAGTTCTGGACATGAAGAGAATAATCATTCTCTTTATGAGTAATCATTTCTTTGATCGTCTCAGTAGATGATTCTGCAAAATTATCAGTATCATTTTCTGTTCCTGGCGTGAACAGGGCATAGGTAGAAGGAGCAATAGTAGTCTCATTAGGCCTAATTAATTCGTTTGATTTGGTGATTCTGCGTAGGGGAGTACTGGAAGGTAGTCCAGCCTCGTTTCTTCTGTTAATGATTGGCGACTCACTTGACACTTGAGGTTGTTTGGGGTTGATTAAGTCATTTTCCGAGGTAGTATCTCGGTCCACCGTGATTTCGCTGGTATTTAATTATGAATTACTCCTGGTATTCGGATGCGTTTCTCCGGCGTTATCAGAATTTTGGATAATTGACTCTTCTGAGCTTGTTTCTTTAGTCGTTTCTAGTTCGTTATTTATTATCTGTTTTCGGTAACGTTCTGATTCTAATCCTTTGAGCGTTTTTGGGATCATTTTTCTTTTCCTTAATTGATAACGTCACCAATATCTTGGCTCGCTAGGGTTTGCGTCTAATTTTCCCCGCGAAATTTGTTGTTGTGAGTAGGAGGAGGCTTTATAATCGGGGTCTTTGTTGACGCTGGGTTTTGCCGATTTTAAAAAGGATTTAGGTTTGGTGTTATCCGTTTTTGTAGCAGGTTTCCTGGCTGGAATATTCAGGACGACCTTCTTCTTTGTAATATATTGAAAAGGAATTATATCACCATGGGATTTTGGTGATAATGTACTATACACATATTCAGTACTGTATTTTCAAGGAAGCTTTATTATACGATGTCTCCATACATACTTGTATATCTGAACTGAACTGCGTTCCTAAAACTATACTCTTCTTATTACACTGCAGCGGTGTTGCCCTCTATGCTTGTGGCTAGGTACCCACACTACATTCTTAGACACAGTTCCAGTTTTTGGCGCCGAGGTCGAGGAAGTTCCAGGTTGCGCTTTTGATGTAGCTAACGCCCCTTCTTTCGGTTGATCAGGCCTAGATGAAGGTGCAGCTCCTTGCGCAGGAACTCTTCTAGTCGTTCCAGTGCTAGTACTGGTTGAAGATGATGTTAGTTGCCCAGAAGTAGATTGTCCAGAGGTTTTCTTGGAGGAATTCCCAGTATACTTCTGCTGTTTCGATGGGGTTCCGAGATAAAGCGTCGGCGTTAGTTAGTATTATTTTTGCCGGATTTATAGACTATTTTGAAGTCGAACTCTTTGAGCCTCTCTCTCCATCTCATTACACGTGACGTGGGGTCGTTCATATTTTCTACCCAAGCTAAAGGTCGATGATCGGTGTAAAGTATAAACGATCTACCGTACAGATAAGGTCCGAAAGTTTTGAGGGCAAACACTGTGGCTGCCATTTCCTTTTCTGTAGTAGCGTAATTTTGTTCGACTTTGTTTAGGACGCGCGAAGCGAAGGCTATGCGCCTGTCTTGACCAATTTCTCCTTATGATAAAATATCTCTAAGCGCTTAACCTGTTGCGTCGGTAGTAACGATGAATTGTTTTTCAAAGTCGGGGTTTTGGAGAATTGGGGCCTCGCAAAGTCTATCCCGTAAAGACGTGAAAGCTTCCTGTTGGGAAGGTGTCCATTCGAACGTTACATTTTTACTTGTTAAATCCGATAATGGTTTGGCTAATTAAGCGAAGTTTTTAATTAAGCGTCTGTAATATCCAGCTAAGCCTAGGAATTCCCTGACGTTTCTGCGACTTTTTGGAGTCGGAAATTCTTTTACGGCCTTAATTTTGTCTGGATTAGGCTTGACTCCATCCGCGGAAATTATATTTCCTAGGTATTTTACCTCGGTGCGTAGAAATTCGGATTTATCAATTTGTAAGTGTAAGCTTGCTTCTCTGAGACGTTCCGCGAGTTTCTCGAATTCCTTTGCGTGTCCCTTGAGTATTCGGGCATAAATAACTATGTCGTCCATATACACGAATAATTCGTTGCCTTGTAGTCCCCGTAGTATCTGATCCATTTATCTTTGGAAGGTCGCGGGGGCGTTTTTCAGCCTAAAGGGCATTCGGTTAAATTCATAATGACCGTTTGGAGTGGTGAAGGCTGTCTTCTGTTTGTCGTCTGGGTGTATTTCGATTTGATGAAACACGGATGCGAGGTCTAAAATCGAGAAGTATTTGGCAACTCCTATCGTTTTCTCATTTAGTTTTCGATAGTCTATAATTAACCTCCATCTTTTGTTTCTCTTTGAGTCGGGCTTTTTGGGGACGATCCATAGTGGTGAATTATACGGTGACTTTGATTGCTCTATTATGTTAAATTCTAACAAATTTGAAACTTGTTCTTGAATCTCTCCCTTTTGAGCAGCGGGAAATCTGTATTGCCTAGTATTAATGGGAATATTTTCCACCGTAAGTATTTGGTGAGTGGTAGCACTTGTGGCCTTGAGGGGTTCGCCTGGTAGATAAAATATATCTTCAAATTCAGGGGGACGATTTTTATCACGTGTTCTTTCTCTTTGGAGTTTAGATGATCTAGCCTTATGAGTTCCAAAATTCTCTCTGGTCTATTTTGGTTAAGAGGACCGTTAGGAGAGATAGTGGCATTCTCTTGGTTATCTTCGTCTATGCTCGTATCGAATGGATACAGTGAAATTACGGGTACATCTAATTCTACGTCCTTGTCGAGAGTATTAACAGCGTATACGTAGGCGATGCCATTATCGTTAGTAACCAATGCTTCTCCTACAAGAATACCGTCTTGAATTTTTAGTGAAGGCAAATTGCCTTCTCTAAGTTCCGATTCACTAGTCCTCACGTACATTAGGGTTTTATGCCTAGCCTTTAAGAGGACCCTTTCCTTATCAAGGAAAGGAATGATTTTTCCTCCAAGCTCCAAGTACTTATTTTTTAAATCTAATTTCCCACCTTATTTGGTGAGCTGGGGACTTCCTAAAATTCCGGCGTAAGGAATTGGTAGTTCATCCGATATAACATGAAATCAACAGGGTTGATTTTGAATAGTGAGATTAAGGTGACCCAGCGTTTTGGGCTGGTCTTTTTCGGATATCCCATTATGTGTATAGATCTCTTGTAAGTTGATAAGAGAGGGTTCCATGATTTCGGATTACTTGATGAGGTTCAATTGTGAATTGCTGTCTATTAGGAATTTGGATTTTGGGTTTTTTAGTTCCTTGGAATTTAAAAGGAGAGAAGGAGGATTTATGTTTTCTAAGGGCCTTGGCAAATTTACAGTGGGTGATCAATGCAGGTTGTATTTCGCCCTTTTTTAATTCTGAGAGTTTGGCTCCACGTTCGGGCGTAGAGAAGTTCTTCCGTTTCCCGAATCCTGATTCGAATTTTTCGTATTTTAGTTTCTTTTTTCGTTATTTCGAATTCGGGTCCTACACTCGTCGATGACATGACCGCTTTTCTTACAGTATCTACACACACTGATTTTCCTGTCTACATTTTTCCTCTCATTAGTGGAGCCAGTGTTCCGCGACACTTTCTTGGGTTGCTTGTCTTTAAACCAGCAATCCTGCAGCAATCTTCCGATGAGTGATTGGTTCTCGTACAATGATCTCATTTGTCCCTCATTTTCACTGTCGGAGTGGCCAACGCTATCCTAAAACTTTCCTTCGATTTGTTCGATCTAAAGAATTTTTTTTCTCGGCTTATTGAATGTCTGTCGGCCAGTTTAAATCCGTCTTCTATTATTCCCTCTAGCGTCGGGTAAGAATTGCTTAGGAAATTCTTGATTATTTCCGGAAGTGCTCGATGATACAATTTTGCAATAAATCTATTAAATTCCGAGGCGAACAAGCATTTATATTCTTCCGTGTATTTTATTAGTGTCAAAGCTAGTTTTCGAAAAATGGACACGCGAGGTCGCCTATGGATTCTCCGTCTTGAAGATCGATTTTTACTGCCTCTTCTATATGTTCGACAAGTTCGTCACCGCGACGAAAGTTTTCCGATAGCGTGTCGGCTAACCTTTGAAGAGTCTCGATATTTAAGGGTATCAGTCTTTGCTGAACCTTTTCGACGCAGTGTTTTATCGCTTGGAACACTAGTTCTTCCTCATCTACTTTATCCACGTATTTCCTTACATTAAGGATTTTCTTAACTAGTCTGTTTAAATCTAATGGGTCGGTCCCGTCATAACTGGGAAGACCCTCGATTACGCTTTTAACGATGTTTCACTGATCGGAACAACTAATATTCACGGCGGAACGTTCTCCGATGGATTGATTCCCCGAGGGAATCGATCGACTGGTATAAGGACCGTGCTCGTTAGGCATATCGATTAGTTTTTCGCTAGACTTACTACTTAGATGTGGGTGGTAAAGCGAGTAGAGTGCGGTGGATTTATCGATGGACTATGATGCAATACAGTTGTCGAGGGAGGTTGATCAAGCTGATTCGGCAGGGCGGCAAGTCGATGATGTTTTCAATCCTGTCTTGGGTTTGTGTTGGGATGCTTCGTTCGGAGTTGTCCGGCGTGCTTCCTGGACGTGTTACAGGTCCTTCTTTGATCATTTTTCCCAAATAGCGGTGTCCCACTTCTGACACCACTTGTTACGTCCTGATTTGATTGTGGACTGTTATGCCTCGATTTGGCTGGGCTATACAGTCGACTCAGGAAGAGTTTTGTTTTTGTGTGGGTTCCAATAACCGCTGCCTACCGATGGGTAGTAAGTGGTTGGGATTTCGATGGAAGATATGAAGTCAGTTGTAATACTGAGTAGAGTAGACTTTTATGGTTTTAATTAGTTTTTAATGAAAAAGTAATAACAAGAATCTTGCTAATAGAAAACTTGGTTGTTCGATCGTACAAATTGTTCTGGACTAAGACTAAAATGAATTTGTCGTCGCCGGGCCTTGGATTCGAATGCAGGGAGATAGCTAAGCCAGTCAGAGGGCGTCTAAAAATGATTCTACCTTATCTTTATTCAATAGGAATTGAGGAAAGGAAAGAGTTGAAACCTTCCCACGGACTTAAAGTCCCATGTTGCTGAATGCAAACGTAAGCAAAGATAGGGTTACGGCGACGGTGGCTGCTGGCTCTGGGGTATAGAATTGCATGTAATATGAAATTAATTTCCTTTTAGAAAGTAATTTCATATTTGGGAAAATAATTTGTTAGGGACGTAACACTTGTGACCGGGAGCGAGAAAATAGAATGCGCTTTCTCGGTTTTTGGATTGAATGTGTGATGTTAGCCTTACCTAGCAGAGAGATACTATATATGTAATGTATTCGAGCGAGGAACCATATAATTCCGATCGAACATCACTTACAGGTAAGTTCGTTTGATCGTACAATTCTCTTCTCAATTTAAGCAATAAAAGCATAGGACACAAACTTACGTTTTTCTCGATTTCATTGCACATTTTTAATGAATAGTTTCTTGCAGTCGACACACTGAATCCACACTTCCTGGTTATATTTGTCGAATATGTTTCAAGACACTAAGGGCATCATGCGTCATTGTCTTCATCTGATCATAATGATTCCATTTACCTCTTTTTCTTATATTTTGTGAGAGAAGTGAATTTTTTCTTAACGTTTTTATATCTACTTTTTTTCTTTTATATTCTTCTTTTCTTTATGAAAGCCTCTATTAATTCATTTCTTTTGAATCATGCTATTACAATAACCGTTTTACCCCGTTTTCAACCTTTTCTCTTTAAATTCTTATAGAAATTGACTTTTAATAAAGGCCGAATAGTTTTCAAAACTTCTTCTGCTGAAGTGTTCAGATTTCATGAGGCTTTACTGTTACTAAGTTCTCTGGATCTCAAAGGAACTGGATTGTTTTCTTGTGTCATGGCAGAAGACGCTGAAGGGATCGGTCTTTCTCCTGTATTGTAGAAGGTAAAACGTTTTCTTTTTTGTTTTCATATTTCAATGACTTCTGTAATTTCAACGAGACTATTTGCGGTTAAATGTTTATCTGTTACAATTATTTGGGTAAATTTGTAGTTCTGGAAAAGTTGTCTGTTGAATGGATATATACAAGTGATCTTGAAACCATTAATGTTGTTTATTGGAGTCATGGCAAATGGAGGTTAATCAGGATGAAAAAAGTCTAATTGCTTTTTATCGTATTGTTGTTATTTTTCAAGTTAGAGAAGAAAATGTTTACGTCTAAATTTGTTAGAACATCTACAAATTGTTCTGTAACTCATTAAATATAAAAGATATAAAGAATTATGAAGAATAATTTTTAAAAGAGATGGTAATAGGTAACAAATAACTCTAATGATTTTTGTTTTCTATTATTCATATTTATCGAGTTACATAAAGCTATATTTAGGCTATTTTAGCTAACGTGTATCCTTCTTAAATAATTCTCTATAAATAGTAATAATACGAAAAAATTTTTATAACAATTCGTGGTGGCTTATTATCATATCTTTCAAAAATTATTCTTAAAAGTTTTGTATATTTTTTGTATTTAACGAGTTACAGAACAATTTATAGAAAATTTCGTTCTAATGAATTTAGATGTAAACATTTTCTTCTCTAACTTGAAAAATAACGTCAATACGATAAAAAGCAATTGGTCTTGTTTCATCCTTATTAACGTACCTACAAAAAACTCTTATACATTTTTTTTATATTCTCAATATTTACCGAGATATTTATATGCGCTATTGAGGTAATCATATTATTATGTAAGTCCGAAAATGTTAACAATAGCAAAAAATTGTATGAGGATTTTCTTATTCTAATGACTTTTCCAATAACCTCTGAAATTTATGCCCTATGTCCATGTTACACTCTGTATAGGTTATAAATAGTTCGAAAACTGTTCTACCTAGTGGCTGCAGTCTGTGAAATGTATACGATGGAAAAGAAAGGAGAACAATTCCGTTTTCCATGCAGAATTCAATAGTTGGGATATAGAGATGGGATTCGTAACTTTCTAAAATAAGGAGGACTTTTTCATTCACAGTTGGCTTTATAAATTTTGCAGTGTTTGATAAAAGTAAAGAAATTTTCGTTTTGCATCCATCCTTTTCCGTTTGCTTCACCAATTGATCCATGAAAAGCATCTTTAATAAAGTAGGGTGAAAACTGTTTGTGCGAGAGGGAAAAGAAATATCGGTGGTATGATGTTGCCAAGCATACTAACTACTGTGCAGATTGTTATATGAAAGTTCCTCTCTCAAAAGATGTAACTGTACCCACTTGTTTCATTCCTTTATAGCGGCTATCACTTTTCTGGGTTTTTGCATGGTCGTCATTCCAGTCTCGTCAACATCATATATGTTTCTAAGCTCGAGTTTGTATTGCCCCAAAACTTTATATAAATTATCAAAGATTTTCCCAACATTCGCTTTATTGAAGTTAACTATTCTCGTGTATCTAGTGGGTTCCTGAAGCCTAATCTAAAACTCTGGATTTCTCTTGATGAAACTACTAAACTAATCTTCCCCGGCCATTTTAGTATCGTCCTAAATTTTAGGATATTTCAGTTGTTTTTTTTTTTACAGTGAACTGATACGCAAGGTAGCACACTTCTGTCGGAAATAATCCAAAATAGAAATCTGATCATTCACGCAAGTGTTTACCAAAGGCATTTCTATCATCTGAACTTAGTACTTTCTTATGTGTGGCTTGTAACGTCTCGTTTCGCGGCTTGGCCTCGAACAGTGTTTCACTAAGGAAATTACCTAAATTTTTAAGAAGACGCTATTCGGCCTTGGTTTGCCAGAGGACAGGGACCAGAAACGGACGACAAGATAAACGGAGTGGTTAATAGCCAGGAAGTACTAAATAAAACTTGTCATAATTATAATATCAAATTAACAAATTTATTTCCCTGAACAAAATGAGATCAATACATTTATTCTATCTCTAATAAATTAAAGAACTGGATATATCCTATCTATGAAGTTGGGCGCCAGTTCGCTGGAAATTCTTTACTTTATCTCCGCAGTTGGCTGCCTTGAAACCTTCTTCAGGCAGGCACTAAGACGCTTTGTAAATTTCACCTGAAATAATGGGGGGTACGGTTATGGGGAAGAAAATTCGAACACGGTACGCGATGGTAAACCTTCGAGGAGACTCTGAATGGCTCTTCTCCGTCGAGGGACTACACCCCAACCAACAGTGTTCCTAAGAAACGGGAGTTCCTTACGCGACTCGCGATCATCGAACTATATTGTCCTCAATGAATATGGAAGCCGAACCCGAAAAATAATAAACGCAATAATTATTTAACTATAAATAAGAACCCGACTAATATTACGCCGGACGAAATTCGAGATAAGACAAGGAACTAGGTAATAAGGAGTCCTGATCTCTCCTAAAGAGAAAACCAGGTTTACCTGGGAGCAAAAGCTACTTGCGAATGACAATGGAAGGATGCTGTTGCATACGTCCATGCCAGAAGTTCACTACTAGGTTGTCCACTGCATTTAGACTATATTTCCCCTTTACGCCCAAGTTGTATTCACTCACTACTTTCATAAAATATGAAATTAACTACAGGGCAATGCCCTCACCGTATTTGCAATGGGAAGCAATTTAATACACGAGGAAAGAAAAATAAAGTCAACACACCCACACACGTCTTGGGTGACCAGATGGGACCCAAATTTGGTGTATCTCAGGCGACCACAGCACGCGAGATGATCATATCGGCGCATGCGCGAATAGATCAGCTATCGACCCGTGATTTAGCGTAATACTAGCAATAATCGCGAGTACAGGCAGGTGACGCCTCACCCTCCCCTTTACCGTGACTAGTGTAAGAAACTCAATATTCGAATTTTTTCGTGACGAGTACAATACCTCGTCACAGGCTTATATCCCATTTTTATTTCTTCACCTTCTTTAATCCTATTTACGGCACGATTTAAGGTTACAGGGCAAATGTTTAGCTTGTTAGTTATCTCTCTGTGACTTCTATTTTCTTGTAAAACTAAAGCTGCCGCGCATTTTATAATTTACGTAGTGGGACCTTGATTAGCCACTCTTTTACGCTGCCTCGGTATAATTACTACGAAGATCTAAAACTTATGAAGAAAGAAATATTTGCAATCGTTTACGCAAAAGAATAGATTGTCGACGGAGGGTGGTGGGGATGGGTCAAATGTAACGTGTTACATTTGACCCAGCACAAAGTATTACAATTGTCCCTAAAACACATTTTTAAGGTCAGATTTATTTTATGGCAACAAACCATAAACTTAACCTCGTATTCATTATATGCATACTTAACAAGATTCTATCCGATAATCTGCGTGATAAATAAATCACCTTAAATCCGTATACGCTTCTCTGTAGACGGAATTATTTTAAACGTATAAAAATATTACTCACCTTCGTGGTTTTTTAAATATTGTCAATAAATTTGCAGCGCTGTTGGGAAACAAAACGAAAGTTCCCATGAGTTGTTAGCGATTGAGACAGAACCTTGGATTAAATTCATATCTTTTTCATACTTATACACAGATGCTATTAGGTTTATTATAATTCCCCTTTGTGTTAAATTTGTCCCCGATCTACCTTACTATATATTATGTATCAATAGTTGAATCTGGATCAATTCTGAATTTATAAACTTTCATTTATCATTTACAGTTACACTTGTTATATTACATTGCAAATGTAATTATCACATATGTATATGTTCCATATCAAAGATACAAATATGCACAATATTACCTTTTCATAGTTTATTGTAGATCATATGGGGGTAATCAGGGTTCGTAAAATTATTGTTTTTAAATAATTATTTTTAGAATAATTCGTTGAAAAATTGTCTTTTTATTTTTTATGGAATTATTCACGACGAATTTAAAAAAGAAAACTTCTTGTGCGCAAATAGATTCGGAGAGTCTAAAAATTAAAAAAAAATCTTTAAAATTCTCACTCTTTGAATTTAAAAGAATTTAATAAAAACGCACGACTTCAATCCAAGAAGAATGATTTGTAAATAGCTTAAATGTTATACATTTATAAATCTAATCAATTTTGCTAATTTTAATAAATATACGGTGTCTTGTTTGAGAATACCTAGCCAGCTTTAAGTAGATTTCAATCCTTTATGTTTTCGGATATATTTATTTACCTATTAACGCCCAGGCATTCAAATCTTTTTAGGAAACCCTCAACGCACTCATTTATTATGTTATCGCATTAAAAAAAATTTGGTTTCCACGTATTCAGACGTAGAATTTCATGCTTTTTTAGAGTCCGCGCTGCGAATTCCGATTAGACATTCAGACAAAGAGATATGATCGATTTTAACATGAAAAACGTGATAATATTCGACGAATTGTTTATTCCAGATTTTTTTGCAATGTTACCGCAAAAAATTCATGCTGTAATTATGATCAGAGGTGATGATGGTAGTTGAAGTTGTACATAGAATTTAGATGTAATCATTGAATCATTCTTTTTTGCAATATATGGCGGCAAGAGCGTAAATATTCTACAAAGATTTAAGCTAATTTTTTTCTTGGAAATTATTAAGCTTAGTACAAATTATCTAAGAAAAAATGTCTTAGAATTATCAAAGAATACCCTCAAATTTTTTTAAATTTTTAGAGATGATTTTCAGTTTACTAAAACAAAAAAATTTAATTTCCAATTTTTCTTTAAGCTGAAAATTGTTAAGGTATTCTTTGATCGATTCTAAAATATTTTTATTCTATTACATTTATTATTAAACTCAACAGTTTCGAAAAAACAGCTATCACTATTGCACTTTTAGGTAGCTTGTTTTAACTTTGTTCTTGACTCTATGACATTAATATACTTATCGAAATTTCATTTGCAACAGTTAATATTTAAACTGAATCTTAGTACTTGTCAATCTCGTATAAGTTTCTGATGAAATAATTAATGTCGACTTGATGTTACTGTTTTTTGCTGTCTGAGATCAAGTGATAAATTTTATTAAATCGAAAGGTAAGAGGTGCTGCCAATATATACTACTGATCAAATATATTTTTGTGAATCGATTGGAGTTACCCAAAATTTGAAATTCCGTAGAATTTAGTCTTTTATTAATATCATCATTACCATGTCGTAAAATTGTAAAAGACATTCCACTTTCTTCCATGTAATATACGAAATCGATACATTAAATGGTACTTACGACGAAATGATTTCTATTACAAATCCTGAAGATTTTGGCTCTGATACATTAGAATCTGATTCGGATGGTGAAATTGTTAATATAAATTATAAGCAGCTTGTAAAACTTATGCCGAAGATCAAACTAAACTAGAAGAAAATCATGTTTTAAATTGGAAGAAAGGGGGAAGGGAGAAAATATGTTGATAATATTGAAGACGAAATTTTATTGAAGGAGTCAACAAAAAGAGAAAATACAAAATAATAAACCTGTGGAACTTTTCGAATCATTTTATCTATAGAAATAAAAACAAACATAATCAATGCTTGTAAATAAAGTAATTTTAATTTAAATTTGTAATATTTGAATACATTTATAGATATAATTATTTTCACTTCATTTAATAAAAAGAAATCTCAGAGAGACTACTGGTCAAGAGTGAAGCCAGTTTGGGACTAAAATGATCCCCCACTATACTTCCCCAGACTCACCAACACACAGAGTTGCTCAAGCATACATGGGAGCACCTCAATACTGCTTCTCTGAATGTTGCATGTATATCATTACTGCAGTACTTGCATGTTTCGGACTCCTTTGTTTATTTTGGGTATATTTTGAGTATGAGAGAGAGCAGCATAGTTTTTTCGGACCTCTCTTTCTCGCGCTCGATCTTCGTTCGATTAGCCAACGAGCCAAACCGAGATACTCGAAGCAAAATCCTTTTCGGCCAGCTCTGATAAAAGCTGGCCAAACTAAATGTATAATGACAAAATAATTATAGAGGCAGCTATTGACTTATTACATTTTATCATAAATGAAGAAATTCAATCATAATACGTAACATTGATCAATTTTGTTATGACTCATATGTTACGTATTGTTGTTCAAAGGATTTCATTTTTTAAATTTATTATTGAATGTAGCAGGTTAATGATAATAAAAGAAAATTCATAATAGTTTAAAAAGTTTGCAGGAGTCTGCGGGAATCGTACCCACATCCATAGAATAGCAGGAAAGCGCCTTACCATCTGCGCTACGGTACTTGATTGATAATTTAGAGGTAAAGCCGCTTGTTAAATCGATGAAAGCTTTCTCTATTAAGTTTAACAGACAAAAGAAAATATCAGTTATAATCGTATAGATATTGAATTATATACGACATCTTTAACAACATTGAAAATTATTTTTTTACATAATTGTAAACATTCATGACTAAACAGCTCTACCTTCAAAAAGCGGCTTCAACATTACAAAGATTATTTTTGAATGCTGTAAAATTGAAAATAAACGATTCAAGAGTGAGAGAGAGAGAGAGAGAGAGAGATTTGTATTTGGGATTTAACTTCTTATTTTTATTGTAATCTATTTATTTTCAAATTGCATATATACAGAAAAACGGTAAATCACTCTTAATAAGTAAACACGCACGGCTGACAGAGATGAGGTGATGTTCTCACACCAAGTATAAACATGACATATATACTGTATTAAAAGGCTATCAGAAGAAAATTCAAAAAATACAAATCTCTTTCCTAGGTCGCTTATTTTTTCAATTTTATAGCTATCCAAAATAATCTTTGTACCTAATGTTGCAGCCGCTTTTTGAAGCTAGAGCTGTTCAGTCATGAATGTTTACAATTATGTAAAAAAATAATTTTCAATGTTATTAAAGCTGTTTTATACACGGTGTTTCAGTGACCCATGTCATAACTTTCAGGTACGATAGGGGATGCAATTTAAAGCAACTTTTATTGAGGGACCATGGGTCGCTGATGTTAAAAAAAAAAGTTCTGGAGGTTTAAATGTCCTACGCTATTCGGTGTGGCGGAGCATTAAGCAGCGCCGTAACACACGTTGGTGCCCGCGTCTCTTCAACAAATGACTACTAATTAATCTCGGCGCGTATTTATCAAAAGTTAAAGGGCTTAAATGTAAAAATTGAGTAACCTAAAGATAAAATTTCAATTACACATAAAAGTGCGCTAATTAAGAATTAATTGAATACGAGAGGGAAGAAATAGGAGTGACTTACTAGCTGTTGCAGTGTCATCGGTTGCTCTATTGTTGCTCCTCCTCATGTTGATTTTGAGTCATATAAGCTGTTCGAAATGGTTGCCACGAACACTGATACAGGCTTCGCATCTTCGAAGCATAGAGGTACGAACTCTATCGAAAATCCCAGGAGTATTCATTACCTCGTCAAATGAAGTGACTATTCTCTCTATCAGCTGATTTTCAGTCTCGACAGGAGTAACATACATTAAGGATTTCACATGACCCCATAAAAAAAAATCTAGAGGTGTCAGGTCTGGTGAGCGCGGAGGCCATTGAGCCGGTGCACCTCTTCCGATCCATCGTCGTTGAAATTTTTCAACAACGAGATTATTAGCCTGGCGATTAAAATGTGGTGGCGCGCCGTCACTTTGAAACCACATTTCTTGCCGAACTGATAAAGGCACATCTTCCAACAAAACTGGTAAGATATCCTTGATGAACTCGGTGTAGATGGTTCCCGTCAAACGTCGCGGGAGGAAATACGGTCCGATCAGCTGATTGTTAATTATACCGGCCCAAACATTGAGGGAGAAACGATTTTGATTTGATGCCACGAAACACGCACGTGGATTCTCAAAATCCCACTGATGGCTGTTTCGGCTATTAAAAAAACCATTACGCGTAAAACAAGCTTCATCAGTGAATAATACACTTCGCGCGAAACCGTTGTCTTCACCACACTTTCTCAGAAACACTCACAAAAATGCACTCGCGCGTGGAAGTCAGTGGGTTTTAAGCCCTGCACCTTGCGATAGTGGTAAGGGTGCATGCCTTCTTCGTTTAAAACACGCCACACATTCGTATTCGATGTTTGAAGCTCATACGCAATAGCTCTAGTGCTAAGTGTAGGGTCTTCTCGCACACGGTTCAGCACAGCCTCTTCGAACTCAACGGTGCGCGTTGTTCTACTTGCACCAGGAGCTTTTTGATACTCAAACGAGTCATTTTCTCGTAAACGCTGTGCTAACGATATAAAAAATCGTCGATCTGGGTGTCGGCGATTAGGTAACTTCTCCCGATAAAGTCTTGCCGCTTTCGAACTATACCGTCGGCTTTTCAAATAAACGAGATGCATATCCGCCATCTCTGCGAACGTGTAATCGCTCATTTTAAAAAATCACAATTTTTACTTTACAAAATTATTAGCCAGTTAGCAGCGAAATCGTCTTTTCTCCAACGAAGCCGAAAAAAACAACGTTATTCTTTATTAGTTCTATGGTGTGTTTTGTTTTATACCTCCAATATTGTAATAAAGTATTTTGTAAACACAGCAAAAACAAAACACACCATAGAACTAATAAAGAATAGCGTTTTTTTTTTTTCGGCTTCGTTGGAGAAAAGACGATTTCGCTGCTAACTGGCTAATAATTTAGTAAAGTAAAAATTGTGATTTTTTAAAATGAGCGATTACACGTTCGCAGAGATGGCGGATATGCATCTCGTTTATGGAAAAGCCGACGGTAATAGTTCGAAAGCGGCAAGACTTTATCGGGAGAAGTTTCCTAATCGCCGACACCCAGATCGACGATTTTTTATATCGTTAGCACAGCGTTTACGAGAAAATGGCTCGTTTGAATATCAAAAAGCTCCTGGTGCAAGTAGAACAACGCGCACCGTTGAGTTCGAAGAGGCTGTACTGAACCGTGTGCGAGAAGACCCTACACTTAGCACTAGAGCTATTGCGTATGAGCTTCAAACATCGAATACGAATGTGTGGCGTGTTTTAAACGAAGAAGGCATGCACCCTTAATTACCACTATCGCAAGGTGCAGGGCTTAAAACCCACTGACTTCCACGCGCGAGTGCATTTTTGTGAGTGGTTTCTGAGAAAGTATGGTGAAGACAACGGTTTCACGTGAAGTGTATTATTCACTGATGAAGCTTGTTTTACGCGTGATGGTTTTTTTAATAGCCGAAACAGCCATCAGTGGGATTTTGAGAATCCGCGTGCGTGTTTCGTGGCATCAAATCAAAATCGTTTCTCCCTCAATGTTTGGGCCGGTATAATTAACAATCAGCTGATCGGACCGTATTTCCTCCCGCGACGTTTGACGGGAACCATCTACACCGAGTTCATCAAGGATATCTTACCAGTTTTGTTGGAAGATGTGCCTTTATCAGTTCGGCAAGAAATGTGGTTTCAAAGTGACGGCGCGACACCACATTTTAATCGCCAGGCTAATAATCTCGTTGTTGAAAAATTTCAACGACGATGGATCGGAAGAGGTGCACCGGTTCAATGGCCTCCGCGCTCACCAGACCTGACACCTCTAGATTTTTTTTATGGGGTCATGTGAAAACCTTAATGTATGTTACTCCTGTCGAGACTGAAAATCAGCTGATAGAGAGAATAGTCACTTCATTTGACGAGGTAATGAATACTCCTGGGATTTTCGATAGAGTTCGTACCTCTATGCTTCGAAGATGCGAAGCCTGTATCAGTGTTCGTGGCAACCATTTCGAACAGCTTATATGACTCAAAATCAACATGAGGAGGAGCAACAATAGAGCAACCGATGACACTGCAACAGCTAGTAAGTCACTCCTATTTCTTCCCTCTCGTATTCAATTAATTCTTAATTAGCGCACTTTTATGTGTAATTGAAATTTTATCTTTAGGTTACTCAATTTTTACATTTAAGCCCTTTAACTTTTGATAAATACGCGCCGAGATTAATTAGTAGTCATTTGTTGAAGAGACGCGGGCACCAACGTGTGTTACGGCGCTGCTTAAGGCTCCGCCACACCGAATAGCGTAGGACATTTAAACCTCCAGAACTTTTTTTTTTAACATCAGCGACCCATGGTCCCTCAATAAAAGTTGCTTTAAATTGCATCCCCTATCGTCCCTGAAAGTTATGACATGGGTCACTGAAACATCGTGTATAATTCAATATTTATACGATTATAGTTTATATTTTCTTCTGTGTGTGTGTTAAAGTTAATAGAGAAGCCTTTCATCGATCTAATAGGCGACTTGCCTGTAAGTTATCGAATAATTGCCGTAGCGCAGGTGGTAAGGCGCTTTCTTGCTATTTTATGGATTCGGGTACGATTCCCGCAGACACCTGCAAACTTTTTCAATTATTATGAATTTTCTTTTATTGTCATTAAACTATTATACATTCAATAATAAATTTAAAAAATGAAATCCTCTTAACGGGAATCCGTATACCGACATTACAGGGCGAAAACTGCTTCGCATGCAGCGTCGTCATTTGTTGGCGGATTGTAAAGTTATTATAGGTTTTTGAAAATGCCAGAAGATTATCTACTGATGTACGTTGGGCAAATTAACAAAAAATTTTTAAAAAAATTATTTAAATAAATATATTAACATTATTGAGAAACAACAAGTAAATCTCAAAATCCCCCAACGTACTTCACTAGATAATGTTCTTACGTTCCCAAAAAGTCAACAAAAATGCAAGTCCGTCAAGAAATGACGATGCTGCATGCGAAATAAATAATAGAAGAATTTCGTATTCGGGAAGTCGCCAACACGAAATTCTTCTATTATTTATTTCGCATGCAGCATCGTCATTTCTTGACGGACTTGCATTTTTGTTGACTTTTTGGGAACGTAAGAACATTATCTAGTGAAGTACGTTGGGGGATTTTGAGATTTACTTGTTGTTTCTCAATAATATTAATATATTTATTTAAATAATTTTTTAAAAAATTTTTTGTTAATTTGCCCAACGTACTTCAGTAGATAATCTTCTGGCATTTTCAAAAACCTATAATAACTTTACAATTCGCCAAAAAATGACAACGCTGCATGCGAAATAGTTTTTGCCCTGTAATGTCGGTATACGGATTCCCGTTAGGGTAGTAGTCTAGTAAATCGACCGGTTTTGCAGGGTATTTTTCGGGAATTTTGTTAACTACCTAAATGAAATGCAAAAAATCTGAAAATTTTATATGTTACTAATACTATATTGAATTATACAAAAATATATATTTTTTAATTTTTACGATATTTTATTTAAATTATATAGGGTCAAAGTATGTGAAACAAAACATGTGCTGCTGGCCCGTGAGGTATCTCCAGTTTGGGTAATTAGAAATAAAAAGATGCAACGGATTAAGGTCGATTCACGTTACACCGTGCTGAGTCCGAGCCATGTCTGAAACGAGCTTGGCCGTGATTTGACCGATTCTCTACCGTGTCGAATATTCATGCTATACCGGCTTAAGTCCGAGCCGATAACGAGTCTATGCTATATATAATCGTTGAAAATTTTAAATACTTCAGTACTATTTCTAATCGCGATTAAACAATTAGTATCTATTGGATATTCAGCTCTTACTGCTACAAATGTTTTCAGAATTAGAGCTGGTAGCAATTGCTATTGCATTAGATGAAGAAGATCAAATTTTTAATATAAACAGCGTATAAAAGAATAAAAGAAGATGAGGAGTACATCCAATGTGGCGAAAAAGATCAGTAGAAGGAGAATTTGCTACACTTTATAAAAAATTATTGGATGATGAAAGTCAATTTTTTGGATATTTTAAAATATCTAAAGAGTGTTTCGCACTTTTATTAGAAAAAGTGAAACTGCGTTTGACAAACAAATCACAAGGTGGCACAAACCTATTTCATCTGTTGAGCGATTAGCAGTATGTGTAAGGTATATATTTTATTACTGCAAATTTCATATAAGATGTTATATAAAGTCTTTAATTAATATACGTATAAAATTTACAATTGTTGGAAGTATATAAAGTTTTCTTGTAAAGGATCTACAGAAGGTGACGATGTAGCTAGAGGTGCTGTAAATGTGAGTGTTGAAGATAGTGGAAGAGGTCTACTCTCTGTCGATGGACCTGGTGATGTTAACTTTCCATTCCTATTCTTGCACCACATTAAAAATTCTCCCTCTTGCAATATGCTGATAATAAGAGGAAAATTTTTTTAAAATAGGTGCCAGACCGATTAAAATGCGTCAATTGGAGGAGTTTCCTGTTGATATTTCTTTTTATTATTTTCTATACTATATTTCATTAACAGTTGAGAAGCAGTTTCGGACTGTTGTGGTATAATTTGAGATACTTTCCGACCATTACTGCGTTTGTCTTGTGAGCTATTTGGAATCTCTGTTTGTTTTTGTGTTATTGTTTCTATTGTATTATTGCTTGACTGTGATGCCGGTAACACCAAATCGTCTATTTCCTGTATCTATCCACCAAGAGATGATTCGCCGGGTTATCTTCAATTCCGGAGTGGTCGGTTTGAAAATGGTTCGTTACTTCGATCTCATTATTAATATTTATATTCGAGATTGTCTCTCTCTCTCTCTTGAATATGCGGCATTAAGAATTTGAGTATGTCCTCATATTTATATTTCTTATTTGATTGGAAAGCTTGACCACTCTTCGTCTTTCGCTTATTTATTGATCGCTTAAATGGATCTCTTATATTCGACCATCTTTTTTTAAAGATGTAACCTTAAAGAAATAGAGGCAGCTCTTATTATAACATATAACTTTTAATTTGTTAGGTTTTTAGCAACTGGCGACTCTTTTAAAACGATTTCATATAGTTTTAGAATAGGCCATTCTACGGTGGGCGAAATTGTAAAAGCAACATGTCGAACAATTGTTGACATATTAATGGAAGAAGTAATGCCACAGCCTTCTGAGGAAATATGGAGAAATATTGCTCGAGATTTCGAAAATTTATGGAACTTTCCTAATTGTATCGGAGCAATCGATGGGAAACATGTTGTGATCGAAGCTCCTGCTAATACGGGTTCTATATACTTTAATTACAAGCATACATTCTCCATTGTATTATTAGCTTTAGTAGATGTACGCTACAAATTTATATTTGTCGACGTTGGTTCTTATGGAAGGAACAGTGATGGTGGGATTTTTGCTAAAACAAATTTAGCGAAAAAATTGGAAAATGGTACACTGAACATATCCCTTGAACAATATTTGCCAAACATGCAAATCAAAGCGCCATTCATCATAGTAGGCGACGAAGCATTCTTGCTAAAAACTTATTTAACGAGGCCCTATCCTGGAAAACAATTAATTATGGATAGTGATAAAAGCAATTACAACCATAGACTATCATTGGCGCGCCGCTTAGTTGAAAATGCATTTGGCATTTTGACACAAAAATTTAGAATTTACTGCAGAAGAATTAAAATGGCTCCTAAAAATATTGATTATGTTACTTTAGCAACTTGCGTGTTGCATAATTTTTTACGAGAAAGGAATGCCATTATAACACCTAATTTTTATAAGGTCTGGAACAGATAATCCAAGGCCACATCTATTAACATCAATTACTAATCAATCAGGGAGACCTGCTAATGATGCCTTTGCAGTTAGAGAAATTTTTAAAAGCTATTTTGCATCAACCACTTCATAATTTTATGTAAAGTTTAACTTTTATATGTCAAATTATTTTTCTGCCGTTACAATTATATATTTGAATTCAAATTGGATAAGATAATAAAATATAAATATTATTGACAAGTACCTGTTTGACTCAATTCTTCAGAAATAGCTTTCCAGATCGATGCTTTAAACGAAGAATCTAAATACTTCGAATGCCTCATATCATAAATTGCTGCGTATTTTCGTAAACATTCTATTAATTTTTCGTCATCTATTATCGCTGCCATCACTGCTAATTATATGATACTATATCAGTTACCTTTACTGTTACACAGACAATAACATACTAAATATTATAAATAAATATATCGAGGTCTGGGCTAACCGGAGCCATCTAGTTAAGAACAAAACATTTAAATTAAAATTAAGTGTTACTGGTTCGGCCGAGGCACGGTCGACCATCGGCCGAGTGTCGTCCGTGTTTCGATTAAAACTCGGTGTAGTGTGAATCGTTACATTGTCAAATACTTAAAAAATTTTTCATCATAACACTGATCGGACACGGCTCGGACCCAGCACGGTGTAACGTGAATCGACCTTTATTGTTCAGTAAAATTGTCATTCTGGCCGGAACCAGAAAAAATTAATTTAGTTGAAAAATAACAAAATGGCGGACTTCGAAAAAAACAGGTACAATTTTTTTAGTGTAAATTGGTCTGTAACTTGAAAAATAATAGATGATAAAAAATGATTCTAGTTCCGGCCACAATTACACATGTGTAGAACAACCTGTTGTAAAAGTTTCAGCCCGATCGGTTCAATAGAAAATCTGTTATGCCTCAGGCCGACCGAGGAAACGTGGTTTCGAGAAAAATGCGTTTAAAATTTGGCTAATTGTACTTTCATCCTCACACTAATCGTCGATCCCTGGTGTGTACAACAAGCCTTTGGTCTCTTCATACGTGTCAAACACGGGTATATCTGGTTATATCCTTTCGTATATCAAAAGGTATACGAAACTCCAAGGAAATATAAAGGTAATGAGTCATAATAGTGAGGAATAACCGTTAGCAGCTGTCGCCCAACTTACAGCGTTCAATTATGCGGCGCTCTCGAATATATGTTATATCTTTGTTAATCTTTTGAATATCGGTTTAAAATTTATACACCATATTCTCATGTCGGTATACTATCGAAATATGAAGAAAAAATTTTTTCGGCCCAAACAACTAGACTACTACGTTAACAACAATGCGTAACATATGCGTCATAACAAAATTGATCGATGTTACGTATTATGTTTGAATTTCTTTATTTATTATAAAATGTAATAAGTCAGTGGCTGCCTATAAATATTTCATCATTATACATTTAATTTGGCCAGTTTTCATCAAAGCTGGCCGAAAATGATTTTGCTTCGGCTAGCTCGGCTTGGCTCGTTGGCTAAACGAACGAAGATCGAGCGTGAGAAAGTGAGGTCCGAGAAAACTATACCTTTCTCTCTCGTATTTAAAATATACCGAAGCCAAACGAAAGAGTCCGTAACATGTACACTGCAGGCCAAAAGTTTAGGACCACTTGGTAAAATTGTCAAAAAGACAGGCTTTTCTTTAACACTAAAACGTACCAAGCGGGGTCAAATGACCCTTTTTAAATGTAAACACATGTGTATAAAAAATCCTCGGTATGTTTAGTGTTAAGGAGATGCATTAAGCGACTCAAACACTCATTCACGTTCATCTTTCAAATTATTAGGAATATGAACTTTTTTGTAGAGATTAAATTTACTTTTTTGACTGTACTGAAGCGCGCTACAAACTCGGTTTCTCAAAATTATAAAAAAAAAATTCATAAAAATTATAAATACATGTAATTTTGTTGGTTCTAATAATATTGAAAATTAGGCCTTGTAGCGCCCTAAAGAAAACTTCTATGACTAATTTGAGATCAAGAAGAAACAAATATACCTAAAAATGTGGAAGATTTTGTTGAAAAACTGAATTAGCTATTGAAAGACAAGTTTTACACGGTTTTACCGACGGAGAAGTTTCACAGTGCGTTAGACAAGGACGGGCCTATTAGCTCTCTCGCTTTAGAAGGGTTTCCCACTCTCTCCCCACTATTCCCCGCTAAACAAACCAACTCTCCTACACACAGCAAGATGATTGGCTAACGCTGCCTGTTGGTGTGAATCCGTAGCGGAATGGAAGAACAAATAATTATTTGTATATTTCAGGGTTAGGTTTTCGCAAATCGGGCGTTGTACCGCCCTTCCATATCATTTCCGACAGCTACTATAAATTTCTCAAATCATTTTATCATCTACAAGTCTCAAAAAACTTGAATTAGTTGACGAAAGCGTGACTCGTAGCAGCCGACGCTAATCGCTAAGTTGTGTAGCGCATCACCTACGAGCTCCAACACACAGCAAGACGGCTGGCTAACGCCGACTGTCGGTGATTCCATAGCGCAATGCAAGAATAAATCATTATTTCTAAGTTTTAGGGTTAGGTTTTCGCAAAACCGATTTCGTACCGCCCTTCCATATCATTTCGGGAGGCTACAGTAAAATTTTTAAAGTATTTTATCATCTACAAGTCTCAAAAAATTTGAATTAGTAGACGAAAGCGTGACTCGTATCAGCCGACGCTGATGCGCTACACAACTTAGCGATCAGCGTCGGCTGCTACGAGTCACGCTTTAGTCAACTAATTCAAGTTTTTTGAGACTTGTAGATGACAAAATGATTTGAGATATTTATAGTAGCTGCCGGAAATGATATGGAAGGGCGGTACAATGCCGGATTTGCGAAAACCTAACCCTGAAATCTACAAATAATTATGTTCTTCCATTCCGCTACGGATTCACACCGACAGGCAGCGTTAGCCAGCCATCTTGCTGTGTGAAGGAGAGTTGATTTGTTTAGCGGGGAATAATGGGGACCGACTGGAAACCCCTTCTAAAGCGAGAAAGCTAATAGGCCCGTCCTTGTCTAACGTACTGTGAAACTTCTCCGTCGGTAAAACAGTGTAAAACTTGTCTTCTAATAGCTAATTTAGTTTTTCAACAAAATCTTCCACATTTTTAGGTATATTTGTTTCTTCTTGATCTCAAATTAGTCATAGAACTTTTCTTTAGGGCGCTACAAGACCTAATTTTCAATATTATTAGGACCAACAAAATTACATGTATTTATAATTTTTATGAAAATTTTTTTTTATAATTTTGAGAAACCGAGTTTGTAGCGCGCTTCAGTACAGTCAAAAGAGTAAATTTAATCTCTACAAAAAAGTTCATATTCCTAATAGTTTGCGAGATAAACTTGAATGAGTGTTTGCGTCGCTTAATGCATCACCTTAAGCGCGTGTAGTTTGGCAACCCTAAGAGGTAGAACAAATTTAAGGATATCGTCGTGAAGCTTATTAAATTCCGCCTCCTACTACATTGATTTGACCTGAAAAAATCTAATGGATGCCTGTGTTAAAGGAGAGGAATATGATAACATTTTTGACGTCTCTTTATTTATGGATATCAAATTTCAATTCTTTGCACCGTTCATAATAATTGTCTGAGGCATTTGAAATTCAAATAGGTGAAATCTTGAATCTTTAGCTTTCATTCAAGTCCAAAAACGTTTATAAATTTTTATTAGGTCCGCAGTTATTTGATAATTAATGAAGCAGTGTACGGCCAGTATTTTTTCCGTAAAACATCTGCTCGCTAAGCTCTTGAAACATTCAGGTCGGTATAAATTATGGGTGCCAAAAGGGGGAACCACGTTTAACTTTTCTTTAATTTCATTAACTACTATTCTACGGTTTCAAATAAATCAATGAAAGCTTAAATACAATTAATATATTTATACTTTTATTGATTGAATTGGAACACGTAGTGTTGTTAATAATCAAAATAAAAAAAAATTAAAAGTGGTACCCGTTTGGCACTCATAGTTTATATCGACCTGCATTTGTTCTTAGAGCTTAGCGAGCAAATGTTTTGCGGATAAAATGCTGGTCGCGCACTGCTCGACTAATTTTCAAATAACTGCGGATCAAATAACAATTCATATATATCTTTGGTCTTAAATGAAAGCTTAAGTTTCAAGCTTTCATATACTTAAGTTTCAACTTCGTAAGACTATTACTATACCCGGTGCAAGTCATTGAAATTGAATATCCATATATAAAGAGATATCAAGAATTTTACGTTATCTTTCACCTTTAATACAGTCACCCATTAGATTTTTTTAGGTCAAATTAATGTAGCAAGATGCGGAATTTGATAAGCTTCACGACAATATCCTTAAATTTGTTCTACCTCTTAGGGTTGCCAAACTACACGCACTTAAAGAAGAGCCTGTCTTTTTGACAATTTTACTAAGTAGTCCTAAACTTTTGGCCTGCAGTGTATGTACTGAAGTATTGGTATACGTTTGCAACGTTTTAGGAGGCAGTACTGGGGGTAGGTGCTCTCACGGATGCTTGAGCAGCTTTGTGTGTTAGTGAGTTCGTGGAGGGACAGTAGGGGATCATTTTAGTCCCAGACTGACTTCACTGCTGGTCAACAGACCCCTTTTTATCTTGTAATGTCGTTTCTTCTGTAATGTCACACAATGTGTTTGAAAAAATCAAATCAGGATTGAAATATTCTAAAACTAAAGATCACAATTTAAATGATTATGGTTGGCGTGTTCTTACATTACTTAATCTATGGCAAAGTAATATTCTGAAATTCGGTATATGGAGAACTGCTTTTTCTATAGATGAGATAAAGGCAAAATCGTATGCGAAAACGTCATTGAAACAATTTATTCGAGGAAAACTCACGATTTTGTCTGAAATTTGAAGGTTTTTGCACTTGTGATGGTTTTGTATTGTATTTTCACTTATATTTCGGGAAAAAATCTATAACGGGGTATAAATTCAGTAAATGTGGGTTAGGTTCTCGTATTGTGATAAACTTATTACAACCGATTTTCAGTATAATACCTGCAGGCAAAAAATCTCAGTTCCATCTATATTTCGAGAATTATTTCACTAATTTGCATTTTGTCGTGCATTTGGAAAACCTAGGATTAAAATGCACAGGTACTATTAGAGAAAATAGAGTCCAAAATAATAATGTTTTGAATAATAAAGCTCAAAGAGGTGAGTATATTGTGAAGCATGATAAAAATAGCGATATTAACTATATTACTGTTATGGATTCGAAGCTAGTTTCGATTATTTCTAATACTGCATTGGTAACTCCGTTATTACCTTCGAAAAGATATAGTTCGCAACAACGAAAAAAAGTTGAGGTTCTTTTCTTGAAAGCTGTTCGAGCCTACAACCACTTTATGGGTGGTAATGATGTCCAAGATGGACATTGCAATAATTTGTTTCCGAGTACTCGCTCAAAAAAGTGGACGTAGATTGTTTTTATAAGACTCATCCAAGCTTCTATCGTAAATATATTGGTAATATGCAATGCTACCACTGTTGAGGAAAAAAAAGTTGAAAGAAAAGATTTTACATTTTCAACAGCCAAAAGTTACATAAGACAGGGGCAACTAAAAAGAAAAGTACACGACATGCATAAACTAACGCAACTGAAATCCTGTTCTAATTGTGCCTTAAGAACTAGAATTTTCTACGAAAAGTGGGCAATTTCATTTTGTATTCAATGTTTCAAGAAATAGCACTAAAAATATTAACGTATTCGTGAGAGGCACAAGGGGACTCACTTTAATAAAGCACCCCAAAGGAAACAAAATTGTACTACGTCCTCGTCGTTGTCTCTAGATTATGCAATAAGTAGAATATGTGAACCTTAATATTTTTTTCCAGAAACTAATGAATTTAATACAAAAATTAACACAATAAAAATATCTTAGAATCGATCAAAGAATGCCCTAAACATTTTTCAGAATAAAAAAAAATTGGAAATTAAATTTTATTATGTTTGAAAACCAAAAATCATCTCTAAAAATTTGTACAAAATTTTAGGATATTCTTTAATAATTTCTAAGGAATTTTTTCTTAGATAATATGTACTAAGCTCAATAGTTTCCAAGAAAAAAATTAGCTTGGATTTATGTAGAATATTTTCGTTTTTGCCCCCATATTGTAAAATGGAATGGTTCCATGATTAAATCAAAATTCTGTGTTGAACTTCAACTGCCATCATCACCCCTGGTTATAATTAGAGCTTGAATTCTTTGCGGGAACATTAAAGCAAAAAATCCGGAATAAACATTTTGTAACGAAAATTATCACGTTTTTTATGTTAAAATCGATAATATATTTTTGCCTTGATGCCCAATCAAAATTTGAAGCGCGGATTTTAAAAGAGCATAAAATTCTACGTCTGAATATTTGGAAAAAACGTTTTTTCGACTTCGATAACATAAGAAACAATCGCGTTGGTGAGGCTGAAGTTAGCCCACGCTTTCAGCCCACCCTTACGAGCACCAGCAGTTGAAAAACACTGCGAATGCTTAATTCCGCTGAAAATTGCTATATTTCATAATTTCAGTCAATCAAAAAACTTAGATTGCTTATAAAACAATAAACTAAATTTATTTGAATGATAAAAAAATACCCTCTAAAACCTTTTATTAGCAATAATCCAAATAAACCTCAACCGACAATTTTTATCAATAATCGTGTTGTAGAAAATTATTTTTAATTTTCTTTAAATATCCTATTTTGTAGTCTATTAAGTGCTGAATAAAATAGTATAGTTTTCGTAAAGGATCGCAACTCCCTTAATAGCTTTTTTTAAGCAAATGACTGAAATTTCACTCGAAATCTCAGTTATTTGCTTAAATAAGGATATGAAGAGTGTAACATTACTCCCGTCATTGTGAGGGGCCGCTCTCATTACAGGTTTTCCATTACCTACGCCTGTCCTTATTCATCGTTAACAGGGCGTCAGTTGGTCAGTTGGGTGGCCAACAACCCTACGTTATCATTTGGGTCTTTCGACCCCATTCTCAATGCATCTCATACGGCCCTGCGGCCGTGCATTTGGACGGTAGCGATAGCCAGGGTCGCTTAGTGTGTTAGGTCGTGGAGAGAGGGGAGGATTCCGTACGTAAGTCCGAGCCTCGCAAACCTACATGCTGAGGAGCATACATTTATCCCTCACCACCCACACATAGGTGGTGGTGAGGAGTGCGGAAACATGTGATATCATTGCCAAGCATAGAGCTTGCCAGGGGCGGACAACCACGGGGGCAATTTTCGCGGTCCGTCCAGCCATAGCGCAAGTCTATGGGATTACGGAGGGCACCGAGACACATTCCAACGGGCTAACTACGCCCCTGCACAACCCACTATATATATGCATTGGCCGGTATCCAGTCGTGACGTACGTGCAGACTGGCCTATAGCACACGTCTCACGTACGAAAACGAACTCACGGCGGTTGAGTGCCGCGTCACGCGCTCACTAGCACGTACGGACACATCAGCACAGTCCCATGGTCGCGCTCCGACCAGTGCAGCCAGATCGTGGTCGGACTTTCGTCCCCACCCCGCTGTCTGCTACGCACGCAGCTCCCACACAAAGAAAGCGGCTGCTAGGTTCGTGAGATGCTTCACCAGTCGTTGCACGCACACTCTTCCACCGGGACATACGTGTATTGGTCTCCTCCGACATGCTTCGGTAGGTCTCGGGAGCGAAAAGGAACGATGTCGATTCTCGAACATCTCTCTTACTCTATACTACGTTTACCAACCGACTCGCGAAGCAAAAAAAAATCCTTTTCCTAATGCTTCGGTAAAAGTTAAATTACCAAAGGTCCCAGCTCGAAAAATTAAAACTTTCCTAAATTAGTTTTCAATTATTGTAAAATGCTTATTACGTAGCCATTAACTTAGATTTGATAATAAATACAAAAAATGCGTTCTTATAATATCAAATGAGTTGAGGTATAATAAACTCCATGTTTATGTATTAACCGTTTGACTGCTAAGTAATTCTTGCAAGAACGTACGAAAACTGCGCTGCGGGACATATTTCGACTTAATGTTGTCAAAAAAATAACACTCATTTAGACAAATATCAATCAATTTTAATCATTCTTTTCGTATTATAAAGAAACAATATTAAGGAGGTTCAGGGGTATGATACGTATATATATCATATACAGGGAGGTTCTCTAACGGCGGCATATAGGAGATTCGTGTTAGTTGACTACAGCGCTCAGGATGATGGTATCTGAGAGCGCTGATTGGTCAATATCATGTAGTGCCAACATGAAATGGTCCGTTACCAATAGATGAATACGAAAAATGAGACCCATCTGCCATTTTGGAGTGGAGAAGTGTTTGCATGCTAGTTGTAGAAGAAAGAGGTGTGAAATGGAAAAATGTCAAATACTGATGTTACTAAAGTAAAAATGAAAAATAATGAATGGAAAGTAAGAATATTCGAAATTTCCATTCATTATTTTCCATTTTTACTTTAGTAACTTCACTATTTGACATTTTTTCATTTCACACCTCTTTCTGCTACAACTAGCATGTAAACACTTCTCCACTCCAAAATGGCGGAGGGGTCTCATTTTTCGTATTCATCTATTGGTAACGGACCATTTCATGTTGGCACTACATGATATTGACCAATCAGCGTTCTCAGAAACCACCATCCTGAGCGCTATAGTCAACTAACACGAATCTCCTATATGCTGCCGTTAGAGAACCTCCCTGTATATATATTTCATATCAATGCAAATACTTTTAATTGTCTTGCTCTCAATATTAATATTAACTAAGTATATTATAGAAGCAACAGTATCATTAACTATAAAATTAAGTAATGTCGATATTCGCTTCAAGCTCTAATCGGTAATATTATTAATACTAAACGCATCAATAAATATTTTTTGGATGTTTTATTTAAAAAAGGGCATGTCACCTGCAGATTGCACATTTAGTGTCTATAATAAAAGATAAGGAAATAAAAATGAATTTCACAGATTTGAATTTAGTTATTTTTTTAATTTATGTAATAATTTTTATTATAGGGGCATAACCTCCTCTCCCTCCCCATCCTCTTCCTCTCCATCCTCCACCACGCAATTGCGCCCAATGCCGGCGCGCCTTTCCACCATCATATTTGTTATCTGTAAGATAATGGAAAATGAATAATTTAATTTATTAAGAATTAAATAAAAGAAAAATTTATGATAGTAAATTGACTGAAATGTGAATTTTTTACTACATAAATGAACTTATTACCAAAGCGACACACAAATTGCAGCTGAGAAAGAAAGATTGTATAAATATAATGACTGGAGGAGAAATAATAAATAAATATATTGAATATTAATACTTACGGTGACGTGCCAGCATTATTTACTGCGGCTGCAGCTGTTGCTGTTGTTGTTGTTGCTGCGGCTGTTTTTGCTGCTGCTTCACCAGCTGTCGCGACAGTTCTTCCAGCGCATCGCTGCGCTGGTGGGTGGTGGAACCCAAGTCAGCCATGGCGGCTATTTCATCTTCCATTTCAACTAAGGGAGAAACAAATTAATTCAATTAATTAAAAGAATACTTAAAATATAGAATGTGTACTGGACGGTGAAAAAAGTTTACTTATTATCTAACAATAATTGGTCGTTCGACGTTCTGAAAAATAAATTTATGAAATGAAACAAGAATAAATACTGGTAATTTACTAATAACTGCCTTGTGTAAATTATGTAAAAATATTACACAAGACATTTTATACTTTTCAAATTTTACATTATACAGGGTGTCCCACGAAAGATGGCCAAACTGATACCATTGGACAGGGGACGGAAATCTAAGTAAAAAGTTTCTAAAAACTTTTTTGCTAGCACTTTTGGTTCAAAAGTTATTTGCAATTAAAAATTATCTATTATAGTAGCTCCTTTTTTAAAGAGGAAGATTGTTTTGGTCGCATTGTAAGTTATAAAATGCTAAGATTCTGTGAATTAAAAAACTAAGAAAAATACAAAGCCAAACATCTACTTAAGCCTATTGAAGTGGTTGAAGACCGATCGGCAGCTTCGAGTTTGAGCGCTATAAAAACAATCAAAATATAAACACACCATATACTCAAGTAGATGTTTGGCTTTGTGATTTTCTTAGTATTCTAATTCACAGAATCTTAGCATTTTTCAGTTTATAACGCGACCAAAACAATCTTCCTCTTAAAGAAGGGCTACTATAATCGATAATCTTTAATTGCAAATAACTTTTTAACCAAAAGTACTAGGAAAAAAGTTTGTAGAAACTTTTTATTTAGATTTTCTTACCCTACCCGATGGTATTAACATGGCCATCGTTCGTGGGGAACCCTGTATATTGAGAAAAGTAAGAGTATACTTACGCTTCGAACATATGAACTAGCTGCTCCATAAGAGCTGAAATGTCACTTTAACAGAGCTACCTATAAGAGCTGGGCTATATAGCAATATTTTTATATTGAAATTGGTATAGTTTCTCACCAATTTAATATGTAAAGGTATATTAGAAAGAGTTAACCTTGATCAACAAATTATGCAAGTAAATAATTTGTCACCGGAAAATGTAAATATTCCCGATCATGAATAAATTAAACAATATTATATGTTACGTGTAACAGAATCATTTATGACAGTGGAACATAGGAATAGAGTTTTTTATTTAAAGTACTGCATGTGTGGATACCCTTAAATTAACGTATCTTCATGTAAAATGTATGCTTCAAATTAAAAAATATAATAAGTCATATGTAATAATAATGTGTAAATAAATGTACTTATTTTTTCAGCTAATTCTTTATCGTTTATGACTAGCTAATAAAAGAATTAGAGTAAGCCGAAAAATGGCTGTTTTGCTTTTGTAACGCTAAGTGAGTCTTGTAGCGCAGGCGGTAGAATGGCAGATTGTCACGCGGTGGGCTCGGGTTCGATTCTTGGCACAGATTTTTTTTTAATAGCCATTAACTTATTGGACTCAATAATAAATATAAAAATGCATTTGTTGCAGTTAAATATAAAAACATTGAGTTTACAAAATCTCAACTCACATTATTTGTTATAATAAGAACGCATTTTTTGCATTTATTACCAAACCTAACTAATTAATGGCTACATATAAGCATTTTATAAAAATTAAAAACTAATTTAGGAAAAAAATTTTGATTTCCATCGAGTTTTTGGGTAAACGCAGCATCACTTCACACGGATGACACGTTAAAATGTGTTGGTTAGCGGTAGTCGCTCTTCCTCTAAAGCAGAAATCTTCCGAAGTCCAAATCACACCTATACTGACAAGGCATAGCTGTGGGTGTATCCCTTTCCCTCAAATTCTCGATAGTGCGACTGACTAACGGTTAACTTCATTTTCGTTGCTAATAGCTGGAATGTGGCATCCCTGATAGGATGGACCAATGCTCCATATGACCAAAAACGCTACCATAGATCATCCCTACCTATTTTTTTTACATTTTAGACAAATGTCATTTTCTGTCTTCTTAAAAAAGATTCTTTTATTTTTTATTGTTTTATTGCTGACGAATTTGTTCAAAGTATAAAGAAAGTAGTAAATCTAATGACTAACATTGATCAAAGGCGGTTAATATCGGCCAACGTGATTGAAATTACCCGCGTATGCACGAAAATGATCAAGCTCATTTATAATCACCAATATGAAAATTGTCTATTTTAATGAAAAATATAAAACTTACATTAAATCACGACGTAGCTTTATTTATGGCAATAATTTTATAATATAGACTCATTTGCCACACACCCAAGTGCACACCCCATACAATGAAGTATAACTCTTATAAGAAACTCGTACATGAATTTGTTTTCGTTAGGAACGCCCGAATTTTCGACAAAGTCATCCAAAACCTTTATTACTATAAAGTTTCTGCCTTATTAATTCACAGTCTATCAGGATTATCGTATAGCTCAATTCTATTTTGCAAAATTAAGCGATCAATATTAACAGTTTGACCGATATTCGACTACTTTCCCCTATATCTATTTTAATATAAATTAGCTATAATGAAAGAAAATGAATATAGAAGTAAATATAATAATTTGTTTTTAATAACCTTACCTTTTAAAAATAAAAAGTATGTATGTATAGTAAGATATATTTATTACAGAAATTATTTTGATAAATGTGAAGGAAAAGGTTTTAAAATAAAAATATTTTATGCTATATTTAGATGTTTTCATTTATTAGAATTTACGTTTTTATAGTAAAAAATATGAATATTTCAATACATTTATTTTCTTATTTAAACCAAAGCAAAATATACCTTTACCTAACAACTATGGAGTTTAAGAATATGTTCTTGAAATAGTGAAAGATGTCTTGTTTAAGATATATAATTATTTGAAGTGAATAATTATAAATTAAATTAAAACGGGAAATTTGAGGGAATCATATAAATTTGTTGTAAACATTTCTATGTCATTTTCATTACCTTATATTATTTAAGATTGACATTTACTTTATATATTTATTAATAACCTGAAAAATTAAATATCTTTAATGAGAGATTCCCTATGACCCAGCTCGTTACAATTGTCTCGAAACTAGCTCAGTAAGCAACCCTATGGAATATACCTTCTAGAGATACCGCGTTAAAAAAAATATGCCTCGACAACTCTACTTCCATGGTGGTGTGGAAAAGAGTTTATTCTTTAAGGCACTTTTCACAAATACATTGAAAACATCAGGAGCTTAATGTTTCAACATAAAACATAGTGAAGATGTGTATTTCATTCATTGAGCAAAACAAGTAGTTAAAATAATAAACTTCGATGCCCTCTATCTATGGTTCTATTTGACGAAAATCATATTTTAACTAGCTAGAATTATAGCTAATTAAATGCCCTATACAAAATATTTGAACTTATTTTCGATTAAAATAGCCGAATTCAAAATATTAAATTAAATAAGTTAAAATTACAACATTTGTATCCTTTTCTCCTGAATAACTTTTTAACCGATTCCGCTACAAAGAATATTGTTGGATAATAGTTTTAGAGAATATTTTTCTGAGTAAAATAAAAAAAAAATTTATTCTACGGCGTATAGAAGTCGAAATATTTTTGGTTACCCCTTTTACACCCCCCCCCCCCGCTGTAAGCACACCCCTTATGATTTCGAATTTTTGCAAATTTTCACTCCTTAAGATTTACCGCTTTAAAAAAAAAAAATAAAACTAAATATAAAATTTTTTCTAATTATTTTTATTAATTTGATTGGAATACTCGCCGAGCTGGCTGAAAAGGATTTTTCCTCGACTCGCCGGATAAACGAAGGTAAGATTGAGAGCGAGTGATAGGTCCGAGAAAACTATACCCCTCTCTCTCGTAATCACTGGTTACCGAAGGTGAACGAAGTGAAGCGGTGGAAGCCGAAATACGCACGCATCGAGGTAATGGTGTGTGCCTCACCGATAGACGAGGCTACCTATGTGACTGTGAGAAGCTGGTAGTCATTGTGGGGGGTAGTTTCGTAGGCATTCTGGCATCACTGACTCAGCGTTGCCAACTCCGCATTTTGATTATGCTACGCTGTACAGTGATGTCAGTGATGCCAGAAACAAGCTTTTACCAACGAAAATGAAGTTAACCGCTAGCCAGCAGCAGTATAGAAAATTTGAAGAGAAGGGATATAACGAACGTTCAAGCCAGATTCGATGTTCTACTTCCCCTCCTCATGGGGACTTATAGAAATACCCGTTCTTGTTTTAGGACTCCCCGAGGCCGCTTCTCCTTATCTCAGGTTCCCTGGGTTGTTCGGAATGGCCCTGCCTTACTCGCCAGGACAACCTGGACATCGCTTTATGAAGCGCTGGTCTTTTCATCAGGGCCTCTGTCAATCAACGGTGTCTATCCTTGACGTTAACTATAATCCACTCGTGAGCCTGTCTGACGAGTCGATAACGTAGGGATTAATAATATCCGTTGTTCGGTAGCGTTTACATTCTTTATTCAGTTTCTCGGATACGTGACGGGGAACTTCATTACAAGGGAGTCGCGATCCCTTACGTAATTCAGACTATCGTATACAGCGTTTAATACGCTTTAAGATGGTATGGTGGAGAATAATCAAAAAGCTTTCCAGCTAATTGAAAAACTCAGCCCACGCTTACGTAAAATGAGGTTTTGAGTGAAATTGTACTTTTTTGCTTAAAAAAAGGTATTAAGGGGTTGCGATCCCTTACGAAAACTATACTATTTTATTCAGCACTTAATAGACTACAAAATAGGATATTTAAAAAAAATTAATATAATTTCCTACAACACGGTTATTGGTAAGAATTGTCGCCTAAGGTTTATTTTGATTATTGCTTGAAAACGTTTCAAAGGATATTTGTTTACCTGCAAATAAATTTAGTTTATTGCTTTATAAACAATCTAAGTTTTTTAATTGATTGAAATTATGAAATAGAGCAATTTTCAGCAGAATTAAGCATTCGCAGCGTTTTTCAACTGGCGCCAGTAAGGGTGGGCTGAAAGCGTGGGCTAACTTTTACCTCATATCGTATTGAAGGTTTCCTAAAAATTCGGAACCTTGGGCGTTAACCCGCCTATAAGCGCGTATTTTTTCTTTACGTGGGTAGACGCGTGGGGTACCACGGACACCCTATTTATTTTTTATTATTTAACGTAAAATATTTACGAATTCAAATTTATTTTTCAATAAATATCATCTATGCTATGTTCCCTTTTTGTATATAATACCAGTCAAATTTCTTTAAGTTACTTATATTAATTAAACGCTAATATTTATAATTGACTACACAAATTTTTCCCTAAGTTATCGATAAATTTCTGTTCTTGGGGGCTCTGGACACACCGCGCACCCATTGATTGATTAATAGGTTAAGTAACCAGAAAAATTACTTTCTCATCTAAAATAATTAATTGTGATTTGTTTTACTTCCAAATATTTTATTCTGAATTTTTTTCTGTAATATTTCGTTATTTTATTGTAGAGGTTTTTATCATGAATTAATTATTCTTGTTTATATTTTTTCTATATTATTTGATTATTAAGGCTTTTTAGTGGTAGAGGTTCTTAGTTTGAATAATATACTTTGAATTATTAGCCGTATTTTCTTTACATGTTAGTGTTTTTTCAGAGAAGGTTATAATATTCCCAATTTGATTCCAAAGAAAAACTATTTAACTAATTAAAGAACATTTTACATATTTTCATTAAATTACAGTTTTCATTTCCACATACAATTTTACAAATTGAACACAATTTGAGAAGAAAAACTCCATTTTTATTTGTAATGAATAATTTGCGAATCAAATGTAAACGATTCAATTCAACACATAAATTGTACGTTGATAATTGAAACAAATAATTTAATTCTATTCATAAATGAATTAATACATTTTTTAATCATTAACAAATAAAGTTATTTTTTTTTGTTAATTCTCAATATTTAATTTACTCATGAGTTTCATGAAAAAAAATTTAATTCGTAAATGATACTTATGAAAAAGAAAGTTATTTTTTAATTCACGAATGAATTTTTCCGAACTCTGTGTATAATATAGAAATATAACATTTATTCTCTTAAAATACTTAAAGAGGTATCAAATGTATATTTAATATATGTATATGTTATGTAACTTTGAAATATTAAAGCATTCTGGCTTATACTTCCAATGTTATGCAACAGTAATGTAATGGTTTACTATGAAGATTATTTAAACAATCTAGTTTTCGAATTTTTGCTAAAGGACCCCGCAATTTTCTTATGGAAATTGGGTTTCGGTGAAATTGCTTAAACTTTGTAAAAATATAGATGATTACTTGCTGACCAAAAGTTACCATAGACGTGACCTTCAATAATCAAGTTTACGACCTCTACTGCATTAATAAAGTCAGGAGAACTGGCTTAGCTCAGCATTGGAAATTGAATATCTAATTTTTTTTTTTTTCGCGTCATGTTTATTCAGCTATATAAAAGAAGAAACGATAATAAGTATTTAAGTATTTTATTTCTTCTAAAATAATGTTTTAATTTGTTAAATAATGATTAAGGCGTAATAAAGGTAAGTAATATTTTTTACATATACTTGCTGTTAAGGTACCAAACTGATTTCATTAATTGGTATAAGCTGATAAAGAAGTATTTTTTATGCCTAATTAAATCAAATGTAGGTAATTGCGAAGTGCCATATTAACTTCAACAATGGCCAATAAAAGACGTATGCCTTGTTTTATTTGTAACATAGCACTTCTTCCTAAAAATATGGCACGCACTGATCGAGATGAAGAAGTGCTATGTTACAAATAAAACAAGGCATACGCCTTTTATTGGCCATTGTTGAAGTTAATATGGCACTTCGCAATTAACTACATTTGATTTAATTAGGCATAAAAGATACTTCTTTATTAGCTTATACCAATTAATGAAATCAGTTTGGTACCTTAACAGAAAGCATATGTAAAAAATATTACTTAACTTTATTACGACTTAATAATTATTTAAGAAATTAAAATATTATTTTAGAAGAAATAAAATACTTAAATACTTATTATCGTTGCTTCTTTTATATAACTGAATAAACATGACGCGAAAAAAAAATAATAATTAGATATTCAAGTTCCAATGTTGAGCTAAGCCAGTTCTCCTGACTTTATTAATGCAGTAGAGGTCGTAAACTTGATTATTGAAGATCACGTCTATGGTAACTTTTGATCAGCAAGTAATCATCTATATTTTTACAAAGGTTATGCAAATTTCACCGAAACCTAATTTCCATAAGAAAATTGCAGGGTCCTTTTCTAAAGAACACCTTTAGATAATGTTATGGCATCTGTAGAACACTAGGATAGGTTGAAAATCTTTACAGAAGTTTGTTTGGAGAATACCGACTAAATTTATCCTGTAATGTCGGTATATTAATCAGAAGTTTATTTGGCAAATTTTGACCATATTTTTTTTACATATTTTAATGTTATTGGGTAGTTTTGGAAACCTCAGAAACTTATACAGTGAAGTATATTGGACACTTTTTGGAACATACAAAACTAAAAAATTTGTTTAAATAATTACCTTGTTATTTCAAATATCACATCTAAATTTTTATTTTTCAACGTACTGCCAAAATTAATCTCTTTGCATTTCTAAAAAGCCGGGTAACATGAAGGGCATTATTTCACTAACCCTTTGTACATTTTATGACAATATTTTATTTATTTATTTAGAATGTAGCGCGCGTGCGTTGTTATTTTTTAACGGATCTTCAGGTAATTGGACTTTTTAGAAACGTAGAGAAATTAACTAGAGTGGTATATCGGAAAATATATAAATTTATGCGTGGTTTTTAAAATAGAAATATAATTATTTAATCATTCTTCTTAGTTTTTCATGTTTCCAAAATTGTTCAACGTATTTTCCCGCATAGGCTTTTGGCGTTTCTAAAACTATCCACTATTACTAAAATTCATCAAAAAATACAGCCATAACTTGAAAAATAAATTTTCGCATTGTAGTAGACGGAGAGCTGGCTACATGTCGAACAACATGCCTCGGTCCATGGAATATTTAACATGGAAAAGGTTCGATCGACATCCAAAAAGCAAAGGCTCGACCGTCAGAAGGCGCGCAGGAAGATGTATGCGTGGGCGGGCGTTGAATCATGTAAATTTTCCGACAAAAAAATCTGACGATTGGCAAGACTGAAAATTTACAGAAATATTGAGGAACACGTGGAAAAGCAAGGAAAAAATTGTCAGAAGGTAAGTGGAAGATAAAGGGTTGTCAGAAGCTGCAAAAGTTGCGAAAAATGTCGGAAAATTTACATGTTAAGCGGCACTTCTGACAATTTGTATTTTTATTGTTTAGATATTTAATAAACTGTATGCAAATTGTGAAAAGACAAAGTGAAAGAGACAGTGAGAAAGTCGGACTCGAAGTACGAGAGTGTATTTCGGCGTGAGGCGCAGCGCTCAGCAGACCGATAGCTTTTCTTATGATTTTCACGCCCTACATTTTTTCTGGCACTTCTGACAATTTGGATTTTTATTGTGTACGTGTTAAAAAAGTTGTGTGCAAATTGTCAGCAGACGAACTGGAAGAGATTTATCAAAATTAAAGTGTAAAGTGTGATGGCATATTTGGACGCGCGGCGCCATGTTTAGTAAGACGATCGCTTTTTTCATGATTTTTGCGCCGTATAATTTTTATTGCAATTATAATTTCTTGAAATGTTTAGAAGAATATTTATAATCAAAATAAAAATAAATTTTTCAATATTCGATTTATAAATGTACATAATATATGAAAAAAAAATTATAGTGGGACTTCCCGCGTAAAAAAATTCAGTCTTAGAAAGATCTTGATAGTGATTTGAACGATATTCGTAAGATCTTTCAAAGATCTTACATTCGTATTTCATGAAGTCTTGCTCTCGTTTATTAACAAGACAAATTGTAAGATCTTTCTAAGATCTTTCTAATACAAAAATGGCGTTTTGGATTTTCAAAGATAATTTCAAAGATGGTTTCCAAGACGGTTTCATATATATTTTCAAATATGTTTTCCAAGACGGTTTCTAAGATAATTTCCAAGATGGTTTCCAATATGATTTCGAAGATAGGTTCCAAGACGATTTCAAAAATTTTTTGGTAAAATTTGTAATTGGTAACCCGAGTAGACAGCGAATATAGAGTATTCGATTCAATTGCCGATACTATAGATGCATTTTAAAAAATGCATTATAATTAATTAATTTATTTATTTACCTTAATATATTACCTGTTAAAATTATAGACTAACAGTTATCAATTAATTTTACAGCATGAAAATTTTTTTCCGCAGTGGGACTCGAACCTCGAACCGATGTCAGTCTCACGTGCCGCAGTCTTACATTTGGTCCACTCGTCTAAACTTCGATTTCTATCGATAACTATTTTCGCATGGATAGAAACAATGGACAAATATGTCGTATATTTTAAGTTAAATAAATGAAGTTATGTACAACAACTTTTAGGTTAGTTGATAGGACTAAACGTCGGACCGCTGCACGTGAGACTGACATCGGTTCGAGGTTCGAGTCCTACTGCGGAAAAAAATTTTCATGCTGTAAAATTAATTGATAACTGTTAGTCTATAATTATAACAGGTAATATATTAAGGTAAATAAATAAATTAATTAATTATAATGCATTTTTTAAAATGCATCTATAGTATCGGCAATTGAATCGAATACTCTATATTCGCTGTCTACTCGGGTTACCAATTACAAATTTTACCAAAAAATCTTTGAAATCGTCTTGGAACCTATCTTCGAAATCATATTGGAAACCATCTTGGAAATTATCTTAGAAACCGTCTTGGAAAACATATTTGAAAATATATTTGAAACCGTCTTGGAAACCATCTTGGAAATTATCGTTGAGATCATATTGGAAACCATCTTTGAAATTATCTTTGAAATCATATTGGAAATCATCTTTGAAAATCCAAAACGGCATTTCTGTATTTGAAAGATATTTGAAAGATCTTAGAAAGGGCTTACAATTTGTCTTGTTAATGGACGAGAGCAAGACTTCATGAAATACGAATGTAAGATCTTTCAAAGATCTTACAAATATCGTTCAAATCACTATCAAGATCTTTCTAAGACTGAATTTTTTTACGCGGGAAGTCCCACTATAATTTTTTTTTCATATATTATGTACATTTATAAATCGAATATTGAAAAATTTATTTTTATTTTGATTATAAATATTCTTCTAAACATTTCAAGAAATTATAATTGCAATAAAAATTATACGGCGCAAAAATCAAGAGAAAAGCGATCGTCTTACTAAACACGGCTCCGCGCGTCGAAATATGTCATCACATTTGGCACTTTAATTTTTATAAATCTCTTCCAGTTCGTCTGCTGACAATTTGCACACAACTTTTTTAACACGAACACAATAAAAATCCAAATTGTCAGAAGTGCCAGAAAAAATGTACGGCGTGAAAATCATAAGAAAAGCTATCGGTCTGCTGAGCGCTGCGCCGCCCGCCGAAATACGCTCTCGTACTTCGAGTCCGACTTTCTCACTGTCTCTTTCACTTTGCCTTTTCACAATTTGCACACAGTTTATTAAATATCTAAACAATAAAAATACAAATTATCAGAAGTGCCGCTTAACATGTAAATTTTCCGACATTTTTCGCAACTTTTGCAGCTTCTGACAACCCTTTATCTTCCACTTACCTTCTGACAATTTTTCCTTGCTTTTCCACGTGTTCCTCAATATTTCTGTAAATTTTCAGTCTTGCCAATCGTCAGTTTTTTTGTCGGAAAATTTACATGATTGAACGCCCGCCCACGCATACATCTTCCTGCGCGCCTTCTGACGGTCGGGCGTTAGCTTTTTGGATGTCGATCGAACCTTTTCCGTGTAAAATATTCCATGGACCGAGGCATGTTGCTCGACATATAGCCCAGCTCTTAGACTATTCCTGCGCGCCTTTTGACGGTCGGGCTTTTGCTTTTTAGATGCCGATCGAACCTTTTCCATGTTAAATATTCCATGGACCGGGGCATGTTGCTCGACATGTAGCCAGCTCTTAGACTATTGTGACGATTTACAGATATTACAGATTCCTGTCAATCTTTGTGATCTCAGGAATTTCACCCCCTAGCAAAGCGCGGTTAAGGGGATCCACGACCGACGAAAAATTTAACTCAAGCTTATCTTTGAAAATAATAAAAATATGAACGTTTTAGTAGAGGTTGAATTTACTCGTTTAACAGTGCTTAAGAGCGCTACAGGCTTAGAATTTCATTAAAACAATTTTGTTTTTTATGAAAATTATAAACAATAATATTTTGAAAATATTAATAATATTTAAAAAAAAAGTGCTGCAGTGCACTCAAGAAAAGTTCCATGAGTAATTTAAAACCAGAAAGAAGTAAATACGTTCAATAATGTCGAAGATTCTTTTGAAAAACTAATACAGCTATTCGAATATAAAATTTGCCTGCTTTATTGACCGAGAAGAATCGTCACGTGCTAGACCAAGACACGTATATATGTTGTCCCACTTTAGGGATATAAATACAGGATTGTCCAAATAAAACGAATCAGATCATGGACATAAAATGCTTCTTAACTAAGTAACTAGAAGAGTTAACAATTTTTGCTACAAAACATATTTGAACGCATATCAGAGCACGCTTCAAAAAGCTCTTATAGCAAAAATTGCTAACTCTTCTAGTTACTTAGTTAAGAAGCATTTTATGTCCATGATGTTTCGTTTTATTTGGAGAACCCTGTATTTATATCCCTAAAGTGGGAGAACATATATACGTGTCTTTGTCTAGCACGTGACGATCCTTCTCGGTCAATAAAGCAGGCAAATTTTATATTCGAATAGCTGCATTAGTTTTTCAAAAGAATCTTCGACATTTTTGAACGTATTTACTTCTTTCTGGTTTTAAATTACTCATGGAACTTTTCTTGAGTGCACTGCAGCACTTTTTTTTTAAATATTATTAATATTTTCAAAATATTATTGTTTATAATTTTCATAAAAAACAAAATTGTTTTAATGAAATTCTAAGCCTGTAGCGTTCTTAAGCACTGTTAGCCGAGTAAATTCAACCTCTACTAAAAAGTTAATATTTTTTATTATTTTCAAAGATAAACTTAAATTAAATTTTTCGTCGGTCGTGGATCCCCTTAATGATAAACTTTATATAACACTGTCTTTATAACGGATAAATTTTTGAAAACATAGGGGAGAAATCAATTATATATTTTCAAATGCTGATTAGTTTACCCGAATTAAATGTGTGTAACATATTCTAGAATGGAATTTATATAAGGATCGTGTTAATATTTTATTTAATGTTTTGAGATGTTTTTTATGATGACTATATGACTTCCGCCACAAAGCATAGTTCTGTATGTAGGATTCTCGACGGCAGTGAATAATTTGATTAAGAAATTTTTTAAATATACTGTAAAATATAATAAATAATATGTAAGGACATATAGGTATCTGTTTATTTCAATTATATATATATATATATATATATATATATATACAAAAATATGGTAAAATATACGTTGCTTTTATTTCAACCAACAAGATAGAATGTCTCCTTAAAAAATATATAATTGTATGGTAATAAATTTTATAATATATTTTTTGTTATAGGCCTAGACAAAATAGAATTTTTACAGTCGCATCATAATATGGATATTTATCAAAAAGCATTTGATATAATTGAACGTTATTTCGGTTCTGAAGAAGAAGATACGCGGATTGTTCCTTCTGTAGATACGCAAGATCAACAGTTTCAGTTCACAGCTCCGGATTCTTCCCAGCTGTCAGTTCAAAACTTTCAATTTTAAAGCAGCATGTATTTAATGATTCAAACATATTATAGCAGTCTAACTTTATTTCGATAGCATCTATTAAGAAACTTTAATGTCACACATACGAAAATGACTTATTTTAATTTTGTTCTGATATTAAATGATTTTCTTAAGATTGGAAAACTTAAACGATAAAATAAATAAATACATAAATTATATAGTGTAAAGTGAAACTACATATTCAATTTTATTAATTATTGTTATTAAAAATAAGCATTCAAAAATACGAAGCATATGCTTTTACCGATGCTCTTAGAAACTGACTTTATAATTTAAAATTAAAAATAAAATGTAAAATAAAGAGTTTTAATTATTTTATTATATAAAAGAATTAAAAAAGAATAATTTATCTACCATCATTGCACATTAGGCCAGGAGACCCAACAAAGAGGCCAAGAGAAAGATTAAGAAAAGTACGTATCCTAATATTTTATTTATAATTGTTTTACCTTACTACTGCTTGTATAAAAGTTATTTGATTATTGCTAATTTCTTTTGATATATCACTTTTTTTATTTTCCAAATTATCACTTTTATATTATAATTTAATTTAGAAATAAAATTGATAATACTATTCTTTATCTAATTAAATGTTATTTATTATTGTCATATATTACATAATATCAAAGTACCTAAAAGAATTAACATAATAGAACAATATAAAAATAACACTGTATCATTGTCTAAATTATTGTTATTTTTACATTACAACATTTTTTTTAACGTTTTGCGCTATATAGAATGTAGGTTTGAAACTTCGCTACATTTGCTTCGTTATAAACTTTTACGAAATAAAGCACAATTTAGTTCTAATTCGAAAATGATAAGGCGAATATCAGTGGCACGTTGAATAGTATGTACTAAGGTTGTCCGTAAAATGAGGTTCTGATGAACCTGCAGTCGCGAAGAATGATGTTATGCGGGATCTTGGAATACCAGCATATAGCATGATCGCCTTTTACTCCCCTTCACGGCGAGTTGTCTGCCAAGTTCATTCTTAACTTGGTTGTTGTTAAAAATGGAATTCCTATTCGTACTTGGAGGGAATAGCGAGTGGGGGTTGCATTTCTAATAATTGCCAAACCTAGATTATAAGCTTGACAAACAGCTCACTGAGGTGAGGACTGGGAGAGGGGAAATCATACTTCATACGAGTATCCCAGGAACACGCGTAACGCCATTTTTCACGACTGCGTCTCTTTCAGAACCTTATTTTACGGACAGCCCTCGTATAAGCTTATATTCGATTAAAGTAGTATATGTGCCTTTTAATAGATTATTATTAATATTTGTGAGAGGTTTCATTCGGTATGATTCCCTGAAAGGTGGAAAAAGGGGGAAAGGTTGTTCTAAAAGTAAAAGGCTGCTTTTAATCAAAACGGAAATTGTTCGAGATTGGGAGGAGCAGAAAATGTTGCGAAGTAGATTCCGCATTTCTCTGTTATATCTCCCATCTCTATTGCGCTCACAATAGACGGCTAGACCGACAGCGTCTAGCCGCTCTATCTGTCTCTCTCTCCGCGGCGCGCTTGCGCGTCTTCTGGCCCCGGCGCGTCGCGGCCGCGAAGCGACACTACTTGCGCGCTTGGCCACTAGGTGGCCAGCGCCCGCGGCAGCTCTCTCGCTGGCAAGATTAGTGTCGCGTAATTATATAGATGGGTCCTTGATAAGGACCCATCGCACCTCAGCATTGCTCGACCGCTGCTACCCGCAGCAACCGCAGCACCTTTTTTGAGCCTTTCGGCACAACCGCCTCCACGGCAATTTTGACGCCTCCACCAGGCCAGCCAACGAGCGCCTCCACCGGCGAACTCTACGGGTCTACTACCTTGGTAAGTATCACCCACCACCCACTGCCAACCAAGAGGGGACTACCCCTCTGCGGCATTTCCTCCCTCCTAAGGGAAATTTCTCCGGGGACTGCCCGGGAGAAGTCCACCCTCTCCTTCCCCTCCACACTGCCTCCGAGGACTACCTCGGACCCAGTGTTCCGACCCTCAAATCCAGGGCTCTCGACGAGTCGGGTAGTGGGAGGGGTAGATTCACCCTAGGGGTTGGGGTGGCTCGGAGCCACCATAGCTCTGGGAGAAGGGGGCTGAGGGGTAAGGGGACTTCCCCTTCCCTAAATCCACCTCTCCGACTTCGCTTCCTCCCGTGGCTGGGGATTTTACTAGGGAATACCCTAGGAAAAATTGTCCAGTCAGGGAGTTTCTAAGTCCGCGTTCCCTCCTGGGGAATTTTGAGTCTTGGGGTTCTAGGGAATCTTCTGCGAAAAGACATTCCCTAGAATTTAACGGCAGCAAATTCCCTAGGCCTTCGCCATTGTAAATATCGCGGTTTTTCTTGTACATAAAAATACTTTGTAAACGTTTGTATATTTTTTTATTTATTTGAATAAAAAACACTTTTACCTATTACCTCTGCCTTGAATATTTTATTCTAGAATAAGACCTTCCTTTCTGACCACAGGTTCGGAGCCAACTTGGGGCACTGTTTCGCACAGAAATAGTGTATTAAAATTCAAAAGGATTAAAATAAAAGATCTTAACAATGATTATGCCCGTAGGCCGCAATGAATGAAAAAGAGAAACAACAACGCGTTAAAAATGTTAAGTAGAGTTAAAAATGATCGATAAGAGAAAGTAATGCTCAAGATACTCCTAACTCGTGAAAAAAAGTATCTAGGTACCAAATTCTATCCCAATCGTAATAGAGGTAAAAAGCTCAGGGCCCCAGGAGAGGATCTGCCGCACCTCAGAGTCCCATGTGTTACGTACTGGGTAGTCGTGGCCGCCTTTCGGTCGAGTTTCGCGCTGACTCGACACTACAGTCTGGGTCAGTAGAAACGTCGATTGAGCTTTTCGACTATCAGTACAATGAACTATAGTATTACACTCCGAGCGGTAAGAATGTAATGAATTGGCAAGATTCGGAGTGAATGATAGTATGTATAAACATACGTTGGAACAGCAGGTTTGACACAAGACTATGTATTTTCAGGTATTACAATTATACTTACAGTAAACGCTAATAATGCTGGATCAGCATTCGCAGGATTATTTACTAATTGTCACAACTATTGGAGAGACTAGACTCTCCGATGGTTGTGGATTTCTCGCACTTAATTAATTATGATCAGTTCGTAGTAGTTGTGCTTGTCTTCCAGAACGGTACGTGTTAGGCACGACTGAAAGATGTACACTCGCGACAATTTCTACACGAATTTTTCGGATTGAATTATACTAGACTTAACTACCAGTACACGGCGACTGGGCAAGAGATTTGTTAGAATACGGTGGAGTACTCTGCTCCCGTGGAACGAACACTAGAGTTACGACCTTGGAACGCGGATGATGCGGCAGCGGCTAAGCTTGCACAGAATAAGACTCGACTCGAGGGTCGCGGAACTCGCATATATGTAGGAGGCTTAATAGGTCATGTGTCGTCAGTAGCGCCATGATCTTTCGACACATGACGACCAAAAAGTCTCCACATCCACGGCCGACGCCTAAGGATTTACGCATTTCCGGAAAGGAATTCCGGGCGTCAGCAATGTGCAATACTACCGGTATTGCACACGGACGCGTGCGATCTACTTTGGTTCGGCGAGGTGGCTGATCCCTACGTTACACCTCCCCCCTTAGAAGAAACATTGTCCTGTGGAGGTCAATGTTTCCAGGATGAGAAGTATGGGTCAAGCCAACTGCCGAAAATTTCTAGAGGAATTTGATGTGCATTAACTAAAGGGTAGCGAGTCCCGTGGTATTGCTAGTGGTTCCAGGTATGGCAGACTCTGCACATGTCGAATAGGTTGTTGGAACGGCATGCTGACGGTGCGTACCGGAAGCATTGGCATGCTTTCGGCTGCTATCGTTGGAGTGCCTTGAACTCTGATAGAGGTGGTTGACGTCGGGCTGGTATGCGCAGGTGTCGGATTTCGTTTAAACCACAGGGCCGCAGCAATTAATATGATGAGTATGAAAAGAGATCCAGATGAAGCATATGAGATGATGGATGCTTTGAACGTAGTTGAATCTTGTTTCTGCAGGTCCTTTGCTTCTCGGGCTATGTCCTTGAGGGCTATACTGTTTTTGGATAGATCCCAATCTGCCAGTGGTTTACTTTTAATAGGCTGTATCTTTATTAATTTTTGTAGGGCTGGTATGTGACCTTCGGGTAGAAGTTCAGGGAGAGACATTGGCTCTAGGGCTTCAAAGTGGGTCACATCGGTCACCATTAGAGTTTGCAGAGATCGCAGCTGAGTAGATGTAGTATCCGCGAAGCATCCAGCTTCTAATTGTATAATTCCATCTCCAAGGATGGTTTCAGTTCCCCTTACGTTTCCTTGGCAGATGAGGGTGATTTGGTCGGGTTTTGGCAGAGAGTATAACCAGGTTCGGGGTTGGACCAAAGGTGTCCAGAAGGGACCGATGAAAGAGGCAACTTTAATGTCAAAACCAGTCCATTGGGTAGTGTCATGATGCTGGAGGATGGATAATTCGCATTCCTGGTTATACGCGATCTTATGAAGAGGTGCTCCAGGAGCACAGTAGTAGGTTTTCAGGTGATGGAGGCAATGGGATAGAGATTCGGAAGGGATGGGGGTGTAGGAGCGTTGGGAAGAGGAGACTGCTAGGTAAGGATGTGCAGGTTGAATAAAGGTGGTGATAGTTTGATTATCGGGACGATTATGGTGGGTAGGGTAAGGATAGGTTTTATACAGATGGTATTCTTCTTTGTTGAGGAGAGGGATTTCAATTACGACCACTAATTGTCCTTTGTAATGATTAACATGTAGGTGAGAGAGTTCCTGGATGTCCTCCATCATTAGTTCCTCTTCGTCGAAAGGTAGGGAAAATCCGGTCCTGTGGGTGGCTTCTTGCAAAGCTTGTTGTAACCGGGTGGGTGTTAGTATCATGGGGTGCAAGACTCCACGACGAGCGAAAAGAACAGCATCCACAAGGAATAGAATGCTGGTCCTGTATTGATCAGCATACATTTCCATTTGTCGGATGTAATCTCGATGTACCCTCGCGTGTTTTTCCTGTTCAAGGGCATCATCGGTGAGAGCGATAGCGTCGGCCAAGGCCTTGGTTTGTTCTTGAAGCTCTTGGGTATGGTTATTTAGGGTAGTGATAGAAAGGTGCAAGGCGGAGAATTCCGACTGTACCACATGCGTCTGTTTTTCCAACAGATGAGCGGTGTGTACTCCTTTCTCTTGCAGCTTTAATATCTCGCTGGTGTAGTATTCGCCATCTTCTTCGGTCAAGGTACCAAAAAGGGTTTTAGAGAGTCCTCCTACGAATCCGAGTGGAGCGCTTCTACGGTTCCGATTAAGGTCCGTAGGATGTAAGCCTCGGCGAAATATCGAAGCAAAAAGTTCGGTGTCAACAATTTTGCGTCCGATCTCTTCAAATTTACTATCATTGATGCAAGAGATGTGCCCTTGCACACATAGAAGAGTGTGTCGTAGAACTTTCCGAGATTAGGGGCTTGGCTAGTCAAACTGGTGATGTCAATGGTTGTGGCGACCTTCCATAGCACGGGATAGTACTGTAGGGTTGCGATTTTTTCGAAGAAGATACCGGGGTTGTGTTTCAAGTGAGTGATGTTGTATGCATGGGTCCAGGAGATCTGCGGGAGGCTTAGCATCATTATAAATAATATATTTATAATGGTCGTCATGGTAATATCGGTTGTGTAGTGCAGTGAATCTCGTGTGTCACAAAGTTGGTGTTGCAATCGCGAGTGGAGTGGGAAATTTGGTATAAAAGAGCGGTATTGATGCGGAGCGATATTGTTCTGATTAACGTAGCGACCGAAACAGCGCGATCAAAGTTGAAGGAGACGACAAGATCACGACAGGAACAAGAAAAAGGAAGAAGAAATGGCCAGAAGGAGATACCCGAGCTTGCTGAGTTTTGGCGGGAGGAGGTTCGCGGGAGGGGTGGCTGTGCACACTCGCTCCGGTAAGTAGTGTGGATAGTTGAAATTATGCCGCAGGGAGAAACTTGAGAGTTCTCTAATTCGTTTTTTTTTTCTTGCTTGTAGTGGTGGTCCTGGACCTGGAAGAGATCCGGTGGATCAGGGAGGAGAGGAGGTCCTCTCGGGCGGCCAACGACGACCTGGCGGACCGGATGATGGAGACCTGGTCCTTCCGAGAGGACTTCGACTTCCTGGGGTTGCGCTGGCTCCAGGACAGCGGATGGCGGCGGCTCAATCTCCAGATGGAGGACCCCTGGAGCGAGTGGGAGCCAAAGCTCTCAGAACAGGAAGTGCTAGCGTGGCACGGGTTGGCGTAGTTTTAAGTTTAGGATTTAAGTAGGATTTGTATTTTATAAAAAGAGTGATTGTAACAATATAAGGAAACGGAACAGGAAATTTGTGTAACTGATAATTTGAGCAATCCCCTTCTTTCCAATCCCTATTACCTTTCCAGAATTTGAAGTGGGCGATTCTTTAGATTAAGAATAAAGAATGTATATAGAATTAGGCTATAAGGGTTGGAAACGTAACAATATATTGGTTCTGGTTTCTCCGTGAAAACGTCTTCTTTCTTTTCTCCACCTTCATATATATATATATATATATATAGTCCAGAGTTCCTCAGGGGTTTCCGTCGGCGGTCGGTTGGCCGTATCGTCCTTCAAGGGTTCGAGTTGGCTGTTCCAGTTGAACTGACCGTGGAAGTAATGGAGATTGAATAGTCTCTAGAATGTGTGATCCCTAGTAAATTCGAATAGTAAACGCTACTCATAGCCAAGAGTAGCTCAGTAAAAAAGTAGACAAAAAAACGAGTAAACCCTAATAAGGCTGCAGGAGTTGTTCTATAAAAGAAAGGCGTACATACGTTAGATTTCGTGGCTAGTAGAGATGGGCGTAGGGCAGGGGGGGATGGAAGCAGGCTTCAATTTATCCAGATGTTTCGAGATGGAGGTTCCGGAGTTAGTAAGGAGGATAGCGTTATGCTTGTCATTGATCGTTTCAATGACGTATGGCCCGATATACTGGGAGTCTAGTTTATGTTTTCTAGGTTCTCTCGGAGGACGTAGACCAAGCCTCCAGGAGAATAGGAGACAACAGCGGCGTTCCGGTCATAATATTCCTTAGATTTTCCTTTTGCTTGGATTTCGCGTTCTCGAGCTATAGCGTGAAGCCGGGTTAACTGCTGAGCCAGCTCCTGTGCGTATGCGTCGTAGGTTAATAACTCCTCGATCGCATAGGCGGAGACGGGGGACTGAGCCTTTCGTCCATAAATTAATTCATATGGCGTAAACCCTGTAGCTTCATGCACAGAAGTGTTATAGGAGAACATGGCGAAGGGGATGAATAGATCCCAGTCCGAATACTGGTTGATATTATGTTTTAGGTATTCGGTGAGCACTAGATGACTTCTCTCTAGGGATCCATTGGTCTGGGGTCGATAACCGGAGGTGGTCAAGTGTTTGATTTTAATAAGAGAGGTTACGCCCTTGAGCAATTTTCCTAAAAAGCTGGTGCCTCGATCCGTGAGAATAGCACGCGGAAGTCCGAATTGCGCAACGAAATGCCTCGAAAATGCGTCAGCGATGGTAGCGGCGCGAATGTTAGGTATTGCGACAGCAATGCAAAATTTAATCAAATTACACTGCATGGTTAGGACGTGTAAATTTCCGGAAGGAGTAATAGGTAAAGGGCCTACAGTATCTAGTGCTACCTTATCAAAAGGGGCACAGGGGGTGTCAGTTATGAGCATAGGCAGTTTAGGTTTTACGCGAACCAGTTTCTGCCGTTGGCAACTATCGCAGGAACGTATAATGCTCTGGACGTCCTTATGGAGACCGGGCCAATTATAATGTTCCCTAATCCTATGATAGGTCTTGGTCACTCCCTTATGACCTCCAACTAAGCCTCCATGATACTTCAGGATGATGTGTCTTCTCATCTGAACTGGGGGAGTCACTACTTCTCCAGTGCAGATAGTGATTTCGACATCGTCATCGTGGAATGCACGGGAAAAGACGGAGCTCAAATAACGCGACGTCAGCCGGGTGGTTCCGAGTTTATACGGACCGATGCTGAACTTGGTAACATTATTCTCATGGACAAATTTCTTTAACTTTTTCAGAGAATTAAGAATTTCTTCGTCGCTGGCGGGGATTAATTCGCTAGGATGGGTAATGACTAGGATGATCTTGGTGGTTTTGTAGGAAAAGTCCTGGATGGACCCATGAGGAAAAGGATGATGCTTTATGGTTTTCAGGTCGAGCTTTCCAGTTTCTATGAGCATTTGGCTAATGGGATCTTGAAAGGAACAGTCAGATGCGATCAGATGGACAATGTTGTTAGGACGATGGCATAGAACATAATCAGAGGTTTCTATGTTACATCGCATAGGGTTAGGGGGAGAGCTAGACGGGAATTTTTCTGAGATAGGATTGGGCTCGATACGGATGAGACCAGGATCTAGGGATGGATCGTATTGAGTAGGTGGCATGGTTTGGTTTTGGGTGGCATCCACTACAGTGATATCTGATTCGGCGTCGGAGCCAGAAAGGTCATCTTCAGGTTTTTCGAAATCACTAGGTATCCACGTGGATCGTCCTATGGGTTTTATTTTATCAGGAGATGGGAGAGTAAAATTTAGAGGTTCGGATGTTGCGGTGGGTGTGATGCACGAGTCGGAGTCGGCTTCCTCATCGGAGTCGGTATCTTCGTCCGATGATTGTTCGTTGTGAAGGGACGTCAAGAGGTTATGAATTTCTTCTTGGCTAGAGCTCAAGTTGCTAATAATAGAACATTGTTCGGTGGTCAGAGGGGTACATTCGGCCTCGAACGAATCTCCGAGAACGCTGGGTTCCTCAGAGACGTCTTCTATAGGGTTTTCCGGGTTGATGTCGTCAGGGAGAGTCGTTTCTTCCACCAGGGTTGGTAGCATGCTTGTAAGGGGCCTAGAGTCGATATGGGTTAAGGGGTGAACTTCTGTAGAAGTCTCGAGATCGGTGGAAGAGTCTAATTCGGCATAATTAATAGGAGGAGCGGCTTCCTCGCGGCGGCGACTTCTCAGACGGGCACCAATCGACTGTGGGTCCACTGGAAGTTGTTTTTGATGGGGAAGGTAACTGGGGTCATTACGGAACACAGGCAGAGCAATCGGCACCGGATTCCGTGATAGAGCGTCAGCATTGCAGTTAATTGCTCCTTTCTTATAGATGATTTCATAGTCGAACTCCTCTAAACAGAGTTTCCATCTTTGGATACGGTTGGTGGGGTCGGTTGCGTTGCTGAGCCAAACGAGAGGTTGGTGGTCGGTGACGAGAGTGAATTTTCTTCCGTACACGTAATGACGGAACTGTTTAATAGCATAAACAGCAGCCAGTCCTTCTTTCTCGGAAGTAGAATATCGAGTTTCAGGGTCGGTAAGCGTACGAGATGCGTATGCTATGGGTCGATCGTGTCCAAGCTTTCCTTGGCTGAAGATGGCTCCTATAGCAAATTCAGAGGCGTCGCAGGTGATAATGAACGGAATTTGGAAATCTGGATAGGCCAGAACTGGAGCTTCGCACAGGCAGGCTCGTAAGTCTTCAAAGCTAGCTTGGGCTTCCTCGTTCCAAGTAAAGGCGATACCTATCTTGAGCTGTTGCGTCAGGGGTTTGGCTCTTTGAGCAAAATTTGGAATAAAACGTCGGTAATAACCGGCTAATCCTTAGAACTGTTTGATGTTTCTGGGGTTGGTAGGTACTGGAAATTTTCGTACAGCCTCCACCTTAGAGGGAAGGGGCTGGGCACCATTCGGGTTGATAAGGTGGCCTAAATAAGTGATTTGTTTTCTTAGGAAGGCACACTTTTCCGATTGTAGCTTGAGACCGTATTGTCGAATTCTGCTGAATAAGCGCTTGCATTTTTCGATGAGTTCAGGGAGTGTGGCAGAAAATACAATAATATCATCAAGATATACAAAAAGTTCCTGTCCTTGGAGTCCTTGTAAGACTCGATCCATAAGGCGCTGGAAGGTGGCGGGCGCATTTTTGAGTCCAAAGGGCATCCGGGTATATTCGTAATGTCCGAAGGGAGTAGAGAATGCCGTTTTATGCCTATCCTTAGGATGGAGGTGAATTTGGTGGAATCCACTGGCCAGATCGAAAATAGAAAAATACTTAGATCCTCCTAGTTTGTCCAGGATGTCCACGATGATAGGCAGAGGGTAGGAACCTCCTACGGTTTGTTCGTTTAATCGACGGAAGTCGGTAACTAAGCGCCACCGTTTCTTTCCTTGAGAGTCGGGCGCCTTGGGTACAATCCACAGCGGAGAGTTGTAGGGCGAAGAGGAAGGGACCACTATGCCATTCTCTAAAAGTACATTGACCTGGCTCTGTACCTCGGAATGTAATGTTTCTTCAATTCGGTACTGTCGGATCTTGAAGGCGGCTCCTCCGGGGGTATCTATTTCGTGGTAAAGGTCAGCCTTGTTCTCATTGTCGGGTCGATCTCCAGTCAAATAGAATATGTCCGAATACTCATGAATTAATGACTTAATCACGGTTTGAGCTTCTGGATCTTCCGGAGGGGTTTTGAGGAACAGGGCTTCTAAGGCTATAGTCCTTTCCTGCGGTTTTAAAGGTTCAATTCCGTGGGTAGCGTCACCGTAGGGCAACTCTCGTCTAGGGTCTTCGCCTAGGTAGGGAAGAGTGGTTGGAGAGTCTTCCTCCGGAGGTGATGTTGCCGGAGGGCTTATGGTAACATTAAGGGACTGAGGAGGGTGATGAGAGGCGTTGACCTTAGTACACCCTTCTCTAATACTTAGGAGTTCGTCACTATTTTTGAAGGGTAGAGGCCTCACGGGTTTACTGGAGGTAACTAAGGTCCGTTGTAGCAGGGAGATCTGGGCTTCGGTTTGATTGAGGAAGGGCATCCCCAAAACTCCGGTGTAAGGGAGGTCGAAGTCTTCGATGACTTGGAATCTATGAGGTTCCTCATCGATGGTAAGGGTTACCGATCCTACTACGTCCAGTTGTCCTCTGAGACCTCGTAGGGCCGGGAAATCGGGGTATTCGAGTCCAATATCCTCTCGAAGGGCATTATACACTATAATGTTAATGTGTGAGCCTGTATCCACCAAAAATTCTCCGTCCAAGTAGCTCAGTTGGGGAACTTTCTTGAGTACTAAGGTCGCGTGAGGCGAATAGCTCAAAATGGCGGGTACAGGAGGCGGGTTTTTACTCTTTTTCTGGGGTGGAGTTAAAATTTGAACGGACGCGGTTTCTATGATGGGTTCGTCGACGCGTCGTCCGGGCGAACCTGATCGTAGTTTAAATCACCGGTCTCTTCGACAGCCTCCATTACTGCAGTAGTGGGAACATGGGTAGAGGAAGGATAGGCAGGTGAAGCTCTACAGCTGGATGCTCTATGCCCAATCCTTCGACACCGTCCACAGGTGAGCTCTAGATCGTAGGGTTCTGACTGTGGAGGTCTAGGGGGTCGAGATCGATAGTGTTGATCGGAAGGAGGTGGATAACCATTAGGTCCGGGTGCAGGAGGAGGTTGAGGATAGCGAGGGAACGGATGGTATTGGGAATGATTTGGAGCAGGATAGGAGGAATGGTACGGGGAATGTTGATAAGCACTTGGTGTCTGGGAATAAGGAGGATAATTGGAGTGATCGAAGGCTTCTCTTCTCTCTATACCGAACTCCCGTAAGCGCGCGTAGTCGCAAGCCTCTTGTAGATTTCGGGGGTTTCTGGAATACACGGGGGTGTAATATTCTGGAGCTAATCCATCCATGAATACTTCCAGAAATTCCCGATCATTGGGCTCCTGTATCAAATCGAGCGATTCTGACCCGTATTTGTTTTCATAAGCGGCATCGAGGTCAGCTTTTAGGCGTTCAGCTCGATCTATATACGAACCTAAGGCTTCGTTCGGGCGCATAGCTAATTTTCCACATTGTGTGACTAAATCTATGAAAGTCCGGGGAGGTTGAAATTTTCGTCGTAAGTGAGTGATCAAGTCCTTGATGGTAGGGAACCGTTTACCAGTAACGCTCACACGAGCAGAACCGATCAACTTGGCCAATACCAAGGGAACAAATTCCAAACGTGCGGCGTCAGACAGGGTAGAGTAAATATTTTCTAAATTTTCTATAAAAGGTCCCAGATCGTCTCGGGAGCCATTGTAAGATGGTACTGTTTGGAGTTGGATTAATACCTCTCCTCGGGGAGAGCAAATTCCGTTGGAAACATTTAAATAACCGGACGCATTTCCGCGGTGGCTACCGTTAGCGGGTGGAAGAGGTGGAGGTCCGGGTGGTGATCGTGTAGGGGTAAAAGGCATTTTATATCGGAAGTTAGTAGAGAATTTTGAATAAAACTGTGTCAAAAAAGCTGTTCACACCCTGAGGAAATTCTATGGAACGGAATTTCCTGCGAAATCCCACCGCTGTCACCAGATTTGTTACGTACTGGGTAGTCGTGGCCGCCTTTCGGTCGAGTTTCGCGCTGACTCGACACTACAGTCTGGGTCAGTAGAAACGTCGATTGAGCTTTTCGACTATCAGTACAATGAACTATAGTATTACACTCCGAGCGGTGAGAATGTAATGAATTGGCAAGATTCGGGGTGAATGATAGTATGTATAAACATACGTTGGAACAGCAGGTTTGACACAAGACTATGTATTTTCAGGTATTACAATTATACTTACAGTAAACGCTAATAATGCTGGATCAGCATTTGCAGGATTATTTACTAATTGTCACAACTATTGGAGAGACTAGACTCTCCGATGGTTGTGGATTTCTCGCACTTAATTAATTATGATCAGTTCGTAGTAGTTGTGCTTGTCTTCCAGAACGGTACTTGTTAGGCACGACTGAAAGATGTACACTCGCGACAATTTCTACACGACTTGTTCGGATTGAATTATACTAGACTTAACTACCAGTACACGGCGACTGGGCAAGAGATTTGTTAGAATACGGTGGAGTACTCTGCTCCCGTGGAACGAACACTAGAGTTACGACCTTGGAACGCGGATGATGCGGCAGCGGCTAAGCTTGCACAGAATAAGACTCGACTCGAGGGTCGCGGAACTCGCATATATGTAGGAGGCTTAATAGGTCATGTGTCGTCAGTAGCGCCATGATCTTTCGACACATGACGACCAAAAAGTCTCCACATCCACGGCCGACGCCTAAAGATTTACGCATTTCCGGAAAGGAATTCCGGGCGTCAGCAATATGCAATACTACCGGTATTGCACACGGACGCGTGCGATCTACTTTGGTTCAGCGAGGTGGCTGACCCCTACGTTACACATGTAACGGCACACGAAAGAGAAGGACATACTCCTCCGCATCCCAAAAGAGGTTTTAGAGGAATGGGAAAACGCACTAGGAGTCCCTACGGAGTCGCAAGTGGGTGTATAAGGAGGTTGACTTATGCTCACCTTGACCACGTGGGGCCAAGGTCTTTGGATGAACGGAACGTGAAGCACGCAGGTCGTTGCACTCGCTTCACGTAATTTGGCCCAAAAATGGCGGCGGGTATGACGGCAGCCAATAAGAAATAAGCTATTTAATCTTCAATCCAAAGTCAAGATATTAAATATATGCAATGTCAAAATATATTATTTTTAATTTATGAATTGCATAATAGATATATAGATATAGAGAAGTAGATCAATATTTTGCGACGTACTTGTTTAGCGATGATTGGTCGCCGCAAGTAGTCCGGGGTTTTCCGTCTGAATGGGATTAAGTGAGTTTGGGGACAAGCCCAATGTTAAATATAAAAAATAGTTTATTAGTGTAAACTAAATGAAAATATTTACAATAGGATTCACAATTATCATACAATCTTAATTTTATCGCTGTATCTGTGTTGTGGTGTGTCTGCCTCTGCAGGTGTGTTCGTAAAATATACTTACTATAACGCTTATAAAATCGCCCACTGGTCGCGCGACGGTCTATGACCTCGGCGCCCACGGCGCGGCCCGGTAGATACCAAGATGGCGGCTTATCGCATAATCTGGAAATAAGATGGCGGTTAGGCTGAAAATAAAAGCCATTGGTCCGGAGAACTCCTGGACGCGGCGGTTAGCATGACATAGGTTATGGCGGATGGATGGATGATGCAGAGAAATCCTGCACCGGGAATGCTCAAAGAACTCCTGAGTGAAGCATGGGAGATTACGTGGAGAACTCCTGTGTATAGGGCTAGGTAGGAGTGTATCCAAAGAACTACTGGATACGAAAAGATTTATTCATTGAATTATACAACATACTGGAATGCGAACTACCTAAAATTTTTTGTACCGAGTATGTATAGCTGCTAGATGGTCGATTCCAAGTACTAACCAGCTCATGAACATTAGTTGAAGTGGTGAAGGCAGTGAGTGCAATATTTAAATGTCTAAACTGCCGTAGTTACCTTGACATTAAGGTTATCAAAATGTGAAGAAAATTTTGACATTTCGAAAGGTTTAATTAAATTATACTCTCTACCTTCGCTCTTAAAAATATCAGAGCTATTTCTATACACGTACACATATATACATATGTTCTACACTTATACAAGTATAATATTAGGACGTATATAATATATTTATATTATTATTTAAAATAAATACAGTTTTACTTAAATACAAAACTATTTGTCTTCTAAAAAAATAATTCATTCGAATAAAAGCTATTAATAGTGAGTAAGATTTTCTGTATTAACGTAAAATATACAGGGTGGTTTTCTAATGGCGGCATATAGGAAAATCGTGTTAGTTGATTATAGCACTCGGAACGATGAAATCCGAGAACGCTGAGTGGTCAATCTCGTGTAGTACCTACCTAAACTCGGCCATTGCCAACGATTGGATGACGAAAATAAGTGAGTCTACCATTTTGGTGTGTAGAAGTGTCTACATGCTAATTGTAGCAGAAAGAAATGTAAAATGGAGAAATGTCAAATAGAGTAAATTACTAAAGTAAAAATTGACAATTATGAATGGAAAGTACGAACCTCCCGTAAGTTAGCCCGCACAAATTAAATTTTTAGGCAATAAAACAAATACAACGTTATAAAAATGAATTACGGTGATTCACAGTAAAAAACCAATTAATTACGGTTTTTATTTTTCACGTAAATTAAAAAACAAAATTTTGCGGTAAGTTAGCCCGCACGACCTGCCTTTCTTTTATCCCGCAAATGAATATTTATCTTTATGATTAGCAATCGGAAGGAATTCATTTTACTGTTTCAAATAGTATATTTACAACGTTTTACGGTACCGATTTTAGTAGAAAAAGAGAAAAATCTGATTGATCTCTATGATCGATTTTCGCGTGATCACGCATATGTACTATAAACAACGAAGGAATTCACCTTAAAGGTATGAGCAGACTCAAGAAGACGTAAGGACATACATAAAGACGTCAAAAATTTGACATGTTAAACATTTACAGTTAAAGCTGGAGAGAAAAAATGTTGATATGGATGTAATTAAAGTAAAAAGAAGCCGATCGTCACCTATGGGAAGTTGGCCGGACATATAAAGAATTAAGGGAAAAAACCTATAGAAATCGTTTGTTAGGCGTTTGTAGATGTTTGTTACATCAATAAAATCATTTGTTAGTTAACATTTTTCGAGAAAATGCAAAAATAAATTTCATCGTGAAGTTGGCCGGACATTCGTTACATACCTTTAAATAAAGTGTTATTTCAATTCAGAATCGTTTGTAGTTTCCAAAAATGAAAGAAAAAATGTTTGTTAGTTAATAGTTTTCAAGGAATCTGCAATTAAAATATTCACAATTTTGTCCAAGAACGGGTAGCCGATGCAATTAATGCGTATTTTTTTAGTTACTGGATTAAACCGGTGAAGCGCTGAGTGTCGGCTAGATAATCCCATACCACATTTACATATGTTGTCTCAACTTAATTTCTCCATTTCCGTTTCCTGTTGGATGAGTCTTGCCCTGGTTATGCATATATATTATGTTTTGTGATTTTGCTCCATTTTAATATTTGGCTGTAAAGCTTTTTTTGGAGCTTGCAATTATCCTTTGAATGGAAGATTATTCAAAAACGGTTGAGCTTTATATAGCTGTTAGATTGCTAGTTTTCGTTGAGTCGAGTTTCCTTCCATGAAGATTTTAAGTAATTGCCCGGAGTATTCTAAACCATTTAAAAAGTACGGTTGTGCAAATTGTTCCCGAGTTTTCAAAATCCTAAGATAATTTATTAATTTAATATGTAATAAAGTTGTAATGGACATAAGTATAAATAGTGTTTTACAGTTAGCACTTATAAATTAAAATCCTAACCGAAATATGTTATTTATGATTCTTGGTACTTTTAACGCATAGATAAAGGTTTTTCTTTTATCATATTTTTCAGTAAAGCTACGGTATCCCAATAAATAGGATTATTGAAGTGAAAGAGTTATATTTTTAAAGAAATAACTTGTTTTTATATTTTGCTGAGCTATTTGATTTAATAGCAGATATGTTTGATTGCTAAACTACTAAAAAATTTAAAAACGATAACATATCAGACTGTATAAAGGTTATATAGGTATATATACATATAGGTAAGTGATGTTTTTATATTTTATGCTTGATTAGCAATATTTGTAAGCATAATCAAAGAATATATTTTCTTACAGGTTCTTTGTACTCTTAAGATCAAATACAAAATTTTTGTTTACTTTTATTTTATAATGATCCGTACTGAGTTCTAATAAAATATATCATTTAAGTGACACTTCAGTTAATTTTAGGAAAGTATAACTTTCTTCTATATTAAATGCTAGTGTCTGAATCATTTGCAATGTTTATTTGCTAACTATTTCATGGGATTTGGCATCTGTCGTATCAAATATGAAATGTGTGTTATACATACTGCGAGTGCTAGGTACATAGGTAAATAATACTTTTTGTAGTTTTTACGACTAGAACAGTAGTATTTTCACTTATAACTAAAATATATTTACTTACAGATTCCTTGTATTTTAAAGATCAAATAAGAAATTTGTTAATTATTGTTATTAAATCAGCTAATCTATACTGAAATGGATTATTTAAGTCACATTCTTAATTTGGTTGAGATATAACTAATTCTTTCTTATTGAATCTGTGATATTAGAGTATATTCTACAAATTTTCTTATTTATCATGAATTGAAAATTTTATTGTTCAATTTGCATAAAAGAAGACCCAACATGAAGAACTATACTCTTTTGGTTTTATGTGGCCTTATCTATATGGTCTTAGCATTTAATTTTTATAATATTAATGGCTTCCTCATAATCAATAATTTTTTGGCATCAAATAACATGACCAATAAGACATCAATGCTTCATAAGTATTCTACAGTAAACAATTTTAAAAACAATTCATCTGGAAATACTAAGGTGAGTCTTCTCATTTTTGTTACTATTTTCATTAATATTTCACCTGACTGTTTTTATATGTCAAAACTTTGTTGTAATCCCTAATCGACGGAAAAATATAATTATTATAACAATTTTGTGCAAAATAGTTTAAGATTATTTAAAATGATATTTGATTCTTTTTCTTATGACCTTATGCAAATTGCTACTTTTATTCAAAATCATACGAGAGTATCTAAAGTATTTTAAAAATATTTTTAATGATTGTTTGTTTTCTGATTGATCTTAGATTATTTTAGGTACTTTTGTTAACTGGGACTTCTTTCAGAGTTTTGAATGGTACATATTGTACAGGCAACATAGCGTTAACTGAACTCTAATATAAGGGTGAACCTGATCAAATCAGGTTAATTTTTCTCAGAGTTAATTCAATCTGGCTTGGCTTGGTTTGTACCCTATAAATGTCACAAATATAAGCAATAATTTATTTGCATAAATATTATCCTATACAGCATAAGGCATAATTATTTTGTAGTTTAATTATACAAAACTAACCAATGACTTTTAGAAAATGGGTTATCCAGTCAACACTCAGCGGTCTTAGCCGCTAACTAAAATACGACTATGATTGGTTAATCAAATAAAATTAACCAATCATACGTGTATTTACTATAGGGGCTAAACCTCGGGTCCAGCCCTCTGCTGTCACCTAATATAAACTATACCATTTTAACTACAATTTAACTTTAACCAAAGAATTAAACCACGGCCTAAGACCGTTGAGTGTGGCTGAATACACCCTATATTGTGTATACATACTGTACTGGAAATTGAAACATTACATTTTATCATTTTTGCTATTTCCGCTACCTTTTTCTTTTTCATATGTACATTCAAAACACGCCGTCAAACAATTTTCATTCAAGAAGCAAAAATTTTCACTTTAGTAATGACTACTTTTTTCTCTGATGTAATTTATATAGTATATATATAATTATTTTTTAACAATTAAATTAGTATTATATTAAATTAATTCTTGATCTTTCACATTCGATCTCTTTATTCTGTAACCTAGATTTCTTAATTCTTGTGGCAAATTAATTTCGATTTTTTTATTAATATATATAATCATATCTCTGATAAGAAACTGTGTATATATGTTCTTAATTATATCTCTTTGTTACCTTTTTCAGATTTCACAGACAATGCCAAGATCATCTAGTGTTTCAGTGGAAGAGATTGTTGAATTAATAAAAAAATACATTGTATATTTTAATACCCCAATTTTACCAAGATATAATTCTGATGTTTATCATAAAATCAGTAATGATTTAATGGGTAAATGGAATGCTCATTGTGTGTATGTCAATCTGAAAAATGATCGCAGATGTATTTTGAGTAAAGCAAGAGCAGAAATTGGTATAGACGTTGATGCAAATAATAATTACAGTGTACATACTTCAAACGATACAACAGACAGTAATAATTCTTTACTTTCACTATTGGAGATAAATGAAGATGAGAACATCAATTCCTCGTTATCCTTTAATGAAGTTGAACGAAAACTAGAAGATTTTGATTTAATTCTAAGCGAAGAAGACTGGAAGGATATTAAACCGAATTCTGTCCTATATGGAAATAGGTCAAAGTTAACATTAAAAAAGTGTAGCTGGACTAATGTAATAAGTCTTTCCTTTTGGAAACAATATAGATTTCCTTGTGCCTTTGTCTTTAAAAGAGCTGATGTCACTAGTAATGAACTAAAAATTTATGGAAAATGTAAGAGCAAGAAGTGTGGAAATATATTTAAAGGACATGCTAACTTATTGGAACAAGATGAAAAGATGTTCAAAATTAAAGTTAAAACTAAAGATACTCGTTTTCAACCACATGAAAATGTTAAACGACCATTGAATTATAAAGTAAGAAAATATGTTCAAAAAAAATTAGTTACTGAAGGCTGTAGTGCTTATATGAAAAGAAAAGCGCGTCTTACAATGAAAGCAGGAGATACAGAGCCTCCTTTTCTACCAAGTGGTGATGTATTAAGGCAGGCAAAAAAAGAATTTCTTAATAGAGATCTCAATGTTAGGCCTGATGATTCACGAGATCTAATACGAACAATTGAAGAAATATCAGAAACATCAGAATATTATGGTTTAATATGTGCAGTTGGTTCAAAACCGTTTTATGTATTTTATGGTACTCCTGCTCAACTCTATGCATACAAAGAATATTGTCGTCTGACTAAATATTGCAGTAAAATAAGTATAGATGCTACGGGTAGTTTGATAAAAAAGCTTACTCGTCCTAATTCTATCAAATCTGGACATATATTTTTATATGCTATTGTAATAAATTTTGAGAAAAGTACTTTGTTAGTCAATCAAATGTTAACAGAGAAACATGAAACAGAGTTTATAGAGTACTGGCTTCGTCAATGGTTACGAGCAGGTGCACCGAAACCACAACAGGTTGTTTGTGATTATTCCAGGGCATTATTGTCTGCAATATCTATGAGTTTTAATAATCAGACATTAAAGTCATATTTGAATGATTTTTTCTTAATAGTTTATAAATCTCCAAATATAAATGTAAATTTTCCTGGAGTTCGAATTCGTGTTGACATTTCTCATTTTGTAAAGATAATATGCAGATGGAAATGTTTTAAATTTGTCAGGCAAATATATATAAAAGAATTTTTTATTAGATGTATTTGTTTAATGATTAAATGTCATACTTTATCTGAATTTGAGAATATATTTCTTCTAACATATTGTGTGGCGTCACAAACACATGATGATAATATCATTAATATTTCATACGTATCAAATGCAAAAAATGCAAGAAAAAAATTGGAAAATTGTATAGCTACACAAAGTTTTAATATAGATACTTTAATTAAAGAAAATATTGATCTTATAACTGAAAAAGTAGATGATTTTAATAGCCTAAATGATGATGTTGATGGCGACAAAGTTGACTATGATATACATAAGTGGATCCAAGAGAACGTTCTTAAATTCGAGCAGACTATTTATAAAGGTATATAAAAAGGTTTTTCTCTAATGGCAATATATAAAGTAAATTTGTAGTATCGGATCTATAGATAACTTATTATATGTCGTTTAATTTAAATGTTCAACGAAATAAGTGGAGATTATTTAAGAAAGAATTATATTTATAATAAGTGATGTATATAAATAAATAATTATTGTCTTTGAAAATTAATGTTTCAAAATATTAGTAAGTATGGTAATCTACGTGCATTTCTTTTACACTCGATATGAGTTAGCTATATGGAGACTTATTGTATATAATTTAAGTTACATAAATTATATTCAACCAAGTCACACACAACTAAAATTTTCAGTCAAAAGAAAGTAACAAATCAATGTAATAAATTTTAGAGTTGAATAACATGATTTTATATGCACCATTAGAGAAACACACCAGTATATAATCAACATTTCTTTTTTTACCAAATCTGTTTACTAAACATAGAATTTTTTTTATAGGAGACGAATTAAATCCGTTTTATTTACCAGAACTAGCTAATCAGCTAAAACAAATATCTTATGAATTTCTACTTTGGTCAAATGTTGGATTACCGCTTAATGCTTCAAATGCCACTTCAAGTGACGTCGAAGGATATTTTAATGAACTAAAAACGAGGGTTTTAAGAAATCATAAGCCCCTTCGAATAGATAAATTTCTAAAACTTCATTTACGAGATATAATTGGCGGAACTCTGTTGTTTTCATCTAAAATGATCAATTTGTGTGATAATTTCATTCAAAATATACCGAAAAATGGTATTTATGACAGTAATAATAATTTTGAAATGGATCATGGAGATTTACAAATTCAAAATGAATCTGCAGTTTCAAAGCAAATAGAAAAGGTTAGTAGTGACTCGATGGATACCTCAGGCTTGAAACAAGTAGATAACTTAGTTGCAAATCTGCTGATGAATGACTCAGTTTCTAAAGTAGATAATAACATTGCTGCGAATTCGATAAATGATTTTGAGCTGGTAGAGAGCTTTGTTTTAAATTCTATGAATGACTATTTAGATTCGAAGAGAAGCTTTGTTCCAATAGATGTAGAACATGTTGAAGACGCTAGACCAATGTGGAGTATAATCAATGACTCCGATTTAATGACGGTAGAAAATTGGAGAGCTAAAGCTGAAACTGAAAATTACAATTTCTTAAATCAGAATCAACTAAACTTAGAGGAAAACTTTGAAGTTAACATTTTACCTAATAAAGATTCTAGTGTGAAATCGAAACTAGAAATTGATTATAATCCTGTAAAAAATTCAATGGATGTTTTCGATTTAAATACATTGGACAGTTTGAAAGTTAAAGAAGAAACTGATGATGGTAAATTTGTTAGTTCGACTAGTAAGAAAAAAATAGTAAACAATGCTAACTTACAAATAGAAAGCAATAAAATTGCAATTATAAAAAACAATGAATTAAGCCAACAGACACAAATTAAAGCTAATCGAAACAAATATTTGAAACCGTTTCCACAAATTAGGCACGTTAATAAAATTGGAAAAAAGAAAAGTAAAAGTGCCTTATTACCAAATGGATCTGTATGTCGCTTTCCGATAAAAATTCAGAATGTAAATTATTTTGTAAGATCAACCTGCGGATTCGACTCTATAGTCCATATTTTAATGACGGCTGCATTAGATAATCAGTCTTTTTACTCAGTAATAGAAAATTCATCAAATTCTACATTCCAAATTGTTAAAAAATTAATCAAAGTAGGAGGTTCAAAAGAAATTTTAAGTGATAGAGCTTCTATTTTAAAAGATATAAGTGAATTACGTAAAATATCACAAGCTGACAATCGTATACTTTCTTATTGGGTTGATGCAACTGATAATATTGTAAATATTTTAAATAAAACTTTAAAATCTGAGCCTGCTGTACGAGAGACAGAAACATGTTCAGTATGTAATGGTAGTACAAGAGTATACACATCTTTATCACCAAACTTTAATGTCATAAAAAATAAAGGATTTTCATGCCTTCAAGAGGCCTTAAATTTTCAAACTTCTGTTGAATTCTTAAATTGTAAAAATAAATGTCCTGGAAAATGTATACTTCAAAAGACTTTACATAGCTACATATGTATTGATTTAGATATACGTGAGACAATAACTTCAACTAATGGAATGAAATGTGCATTAAAGGATATACCAAAAGATATAGTATTGGATGCAATTAATCAGCCATCTATTTTTTATAGGTCAGTTATATAATAAATTTGTTAAATCTATGTATGTTTTGATATATTACGATAGTGTATAAATAATTAAATATATATATATATATATATTATTTTACAGCTTATCTGGTGTAGTGGCGTACAATTCTAATCATTTTGTTTCATATTGCTTGCGATATACTGGATTATGGGAAATGTATAATGATTTACTAAAAGAAGTACGATCATGTAATGAAAAAACTTTTATTGAGCCACATCTTTTGATCTACACACGTCTTTAACAATAATTAAAATGAAAATTATTTCTTCGATGATTTATTATGATTGTTACGCTGGAAACCCTTAAATGTATCATACATTACATACGTGTAATATGTAAAAGATTTATTTTATAAAACTGAGAAATACATACAAGAGAATTCTGCACTAAACGTCAATCTTGATTTTTCTGCTATTCATTTTAAGAATCCAAATAATCTGTTCCATGGAATGAATGCCTAATTTTATTATCAAACGTTTGCTGGATAGTTACTAAATATAAATTCTGCTGCTTAAGAATTCAATCATATGCCTACAAGGAGATTTATATTAATGAAACCACAGTTCAAAAATGAAAATCATATTACCAGGCTGCAGACTATACACTTTTACTGCCAGTATAGTCGTGTATGTTTCAATTAAACCGTGAAAGAAAATATTTAAATAACCAGATTCGACTAATAAAAGTTTCACTCTAATTGAATTAAAAGTATATATAGAGTTGAAACTTTTTTTAAGAAGTTATTCTTTTCAAACTTCAAACGATAATTACAAGCTCTAAACTTCAATAACTGCTTTATGGCCGTATAGATTCATTTAACAGGAAACGGAAATGGAAAAATTAAGTTGAGACAACATAAATGTGGTATGGGATTATCTAGCCGACACTCAGCGCTCCACCGGTTTAATCCAGTAACTAAAAAAATACGCATTAATTGCATCGGCTACCAGTCCTTGGACAAAATTGTGAATATTTTAATTGCAGATTCCTTGAAAACTATTAACTAACAAACGTTTTTTCTTTCATTTTTGGAAACTACAAACGATTCTGAATTGAAATAACACTTTATTTAAAGGTATGTAACGAATGTCCGGCCAACTTCACGATGAAATTTATTTTTGCATTTTCTCGAAAAATGTTAACTAACAAATGATTTTATTGATGTAACAAACATCTACAAACGCCTAACAAACGATTTCTATAGGTTTTTTTCCATAATTCTTTATATGTCCGGCCAACTTCCCATAGGTCCGATCGTCCCTATGTTTTCTATAATCAAGCCCTAAAACTTTGTTCGTTTTGCTTGCGTGCTTTCTGCACTTTTCATTAAAAGTGTATACTTCGTGTGACACATAATATATATTTTTAATGAAAAGCGTCTAAAGTGTGAGCAATACAACAAATCAACAAACAAAGCTTAAGTTTTGATTTAACTGATGACAAATGGTGACAAACAAGTTCACATCATATATGTAATACATGGTTCACAATAGTTCAGTTTTATTGCTCCATTTATATTAATTCAACAGAGATAACATATGTAGAATATTTTAAATTGCAATATAATATGTATATATAAAATACTTGAAAAATAATTAGAGACTACGAAACTATTCAAATAGGTAGGAGAAATAGCTTAAAAAAACAAGTTAATATATAGATTAAATATTATATAATTACTTTAGGTGCATTCTTATGTGATGAAACTATATTTAATTAATATATAAATTGATAATTATACAAGCTATACAATTACTTGAATTTTAGATTTTACATAAAAAAAAATGCTAGGTTAGAAATAATTAAGCTAATGATACTAAGTGTTTTTGTTACAGACCGAAAATGCTTATTAATAATTAACCAAGATCAGTTTTCGCTATTTTGATAAAGACAGCAGCTGACCACATAAGAATGCAGCTAAAAGTAATTATATAATATTTAATCTATTTGTTACCTTGTTTTAGCTCTTTATCCTACCTATTGAAATATTTGTTTTAGGTTCTAATTATTTATCAAGTATTTCATGTTATATTGGATTTTAAAATCTACTTATTTTATTCTTGCGTTGAAAGGATACAAATGGAGTAATAACTCAAATGCAAACATTTATTGGAATGGTTCAAAGTGTTAATGGGCCATTCCACGTCAAAACAGACAGATTTCGGAGTACAACACCGATTTTTTTTTAAATATGTGTTAATATATAAGAAAATACAAGACTTTTGGCGCTAGTTTGAGTCAAAAATCTTTTTTCGTTTCGGAGATACGAGCTGTCAAAGTTTGCAGTTTTACTGTTTTTGGTAAAAACACGTAATCTTTGAAAATTTATATCTCCTAAACGAATAAAGATAGAAGACTCTGGCTGGAACGAGTGTACTCAGAAAGAATCATACTTTATTAGAAAAATATAAAAAAAGACAGTTTGTTTTAATTGGTTAAAACTATTAACAATTAAAATAAACATTTGAATTAACAAATGTGTTGTCATGCTCTGACAATTATAAAAAAATATCAGGAATGTTCCTTGGAATGTCCTCTACAAAGAAAAAAATTAAAACGCGTATACTCTCTTGGTGTTCATAGTGAAAAAAAATATTTTATCACAACGCGCTCGGCCAGAAGCGTCGTTCGAGCGGCGTAAACCGGTGAAGCGCATGCGTAACTGAGCGCGACTAGTCTCTACATGTCGGAATCCATCAATCTATGAATAATGCGAGCTAATAACATGTTTTAATTGTTTGTTTATGTTTTTATAAATATTATAAATTAACAATATATTTATTATTATTCTGCTTTATAAGCAGTCGTTATTTATTTACAAAATAATTAGCAATAAGACATTTGAACATGGCATTGAATATACAAATTATATACTAATTTATATTTACATATTTTATTAAATTATGGCAGAAGAAAATATTATGAATATGAAATTTCTGTACTGAAAATATTTAACAAACTTTAACAATTGTATAATTATCTGATTGAGGAAAAGCTTTAGTTTGCAATTGTGTCTTTGAATCTATCGTTAAAAATGCACGATAATTTCTAGTTCCTTTAACTATTTTTACTTTTCAAAAAAATCTCGTTTAAATTATTTTAATGCTTATTAAAACACTTCGTACGAGATTTTTTGAAAAGTGAAAATAGTTAAAGGAACTTGAAATTATCGTGCATTTTTAACGATAGATTCAAAGACACAATTGCAAACTAAAGCTTTTCCTCAATCAGATAATTATACAATTGTTAAAGTTTGTTAAATATTTTCAGTACAGAAATTTCATATTCATAATATTTTCTTCTGCCATAATTTAATAAAATATGTAAATATAAATTAGTATATAATTTGTATATTCAATGCCATGTTCAAATGTCTTATTGCTAATTATTTTGTAAATAAATAACGACTGCTTATAAAGCAGAATAATAATAAATATATTGTTAATTTATAATATTTATAAAAACATAAACAAACAATTAAAACATGTTATTAGCTCGCATTATTCATAGATTGATGGATTCCGACATGTAGAGACTAGTCGCGCTCAGTTACGCATGCGCTTCACCGGTTTACGCCGCTCGAACGACGCTTCTGGCCGAGCGCGTTGTGATAAAATATTTTTTTTCACTATGAACACCAAGAGAGTATACGCGTTTTAATTTTTTTCTTTGTAGAGGACATTCCAAGGAACATTCCTGATATTTTTTTATAATTGTCAGAGCATGACAACACATTTGTTAATTCAAATGTTTATTTTAATTGTTAATAGTTTTAACCAATTAAAACAAACTGTCTTTTTTTATATTTTTCTAATAAAGTATGATTCTTTCTGAGTACACTCGTTCCAGCCAGAGTCTTCTATCTTTATTCGTTTAGGAGATATAAATTTTCAAAGATTACGTGTTTTTACCATAAACAGTAAAAATGCAAACTTTGACAGCTCGTATCTCCGAAACGAAAAAAGATTTTTGACTCAAAGTAGCGCCAAAAGTCTTGTATTTTCTTATATATTAACACATATTTTTTAAAAAAAATCGGTGTTGTACTCCGAAATCTGTCTGTTTTGACGTGGAATGGCCCTAATGTTAAAGGCAAGTTAAAGGTGTTTTTGAGCGTTTAAAAATAAATAAATGGTTCGTAAGAAGATCAAATTTTATACTAACTATATTTTCTATTTTAGATCACACAGTAATTTATTACATGATAGAATGTCAAAAAAGATGTTTGCACACTATAATTTTGCTAATTTTTATCAAAATAAAACCTGCGGTTACAATAATCTCCTTGGAATTAATAAACCCAGCAAACATTATTTTGCAGGCCCAATATCGGACTAATTCACAATACCCATACTCAAATTGTTGGGCCAATAGCTGCATATAGTAAAGGTACTGTACTTGTGGGTGTCCTACTGGCTTGCATTTGGCTAATAGTCTCTTTACCGCTAATAATTTTTTGTTAAACCGTCAAAGTACCAATATGATATAAATGCAATTTTAAATAGATATTTGTGTATTTACCCAGTATTTATCCAATGGAATTTTTTTATTGGGAAGATAGTATTAATTATTAAAATAAATAATTAAATTGATATAATGATTTGAAATATTAATTTATTTTCTTTATACATCCAAATCAAAGATGCAAGAAAGCGTATACTACAGCTGTCAATTTAAAACATAAACTTAAGTAAAAAAAAGTAAATATTTTTTTTAAAGTGTAATAGCACTAAACCTATTATTTTAATAATATCCAAGATAACATATGTATGATAATATAAGTAACATATAGCAATTGCATGCTAGCGTAAAATTAAAAAGTTAAGTATAATAGAAATATAAAATGTTTTATAGTTTAAAAATTATGCAGTACAAACACTTATTTATTATTTTGCTTATTTTATCTCTTGGATCTTCCACCTTCTCTGTCACTGGCACCTCTTAACCATATTTTAATTATATTCTGTATTTCTTCATGTGAAGCATTGCGGCTTAGAAGGTTTTTTTTACACAAACTGAAATTAAATTATTTTGTTATTGAATAGACACATTTTTCATATATAAGAGTATGTAAAGTACTTACTTATTATTAAATTGATAATATTTTGTAAGCTCTCAAATGAATATTTATTATTGCTTTCCGACCAATTATATGACAACGCTAAATTATGACTTACAACAGCTCTTAAAATATTACGAGTTGAATCATCGTAATTCTTACCCCCTAGTGCTTGTAAATATCTGACCTTCTCAAAAGCAAATTTATAAGACGTAATTAAATCCATTAAAATCATTGAATGCATTATAATTACCCATATTGTAAAGACAACGCATGAAGTGCTCTTTAAAAAAGAATAATAATATCTAATTTTCTAATGTATGTTTTTATATAAACTTACAGTAAATGCCATTTTATCTGTATCTTCTAAAGATATATTAAATAGATTTAAATCATCCTTTGTTTGACATGGCAATCCTTCATAAGAAGTTAAGTTTTCAATTTTTTCTTCATTATTATCTCGTTGTGCAATTTGTATTAAGTATCGTATATCTTGTGCCATCTTATGAACCAATTTTATTATTTCTTTTATTAATACTGAAAAAATTTAAAATATAAAGTAATTAAATAATGCGTGAATTTAAATAAGAAAAAAGTAATAAATAATTGTAATTATTACTTTGATTCTATATACATTCGGAACACGACTTTTGCATATTAAAAGCACCAGTGTTTAAATTATCATACAAATCTGCTTTTTCTTTAGAGATAAAAGAAGCTTCTTCTAACAAACTCAGGGATGTTATAGTCTCTTCTTTTTTATTTACATCTATCTTCAGGAAGACAGACCTCTTGTTAGACAGTTTTATCATATCCTTATTATTTAAAATAGTATTAGTTTTCTTTTTCATTAATAAAGGTGGTTTAGGGATTTCCAATTTGTCTGAATCATTGTCACTGATTTCAGTATTAACATCTTTACTATTATTTTCTTTAATTTATCCGATGTCTGTTGCGAAGAATTCTTTTGAGTATCAACTTCGTAGTTATACTACTTATTAGGCTTAACTTGTCGTTTCATATTCTTCTTTAAATCATCATCAGAGGTTTCAGAAACATTCGAAAATTCTTCTAAATATTTTAATTTATTTTGGACTTTCAAATAATCTGCTGAAATAATTATTAAATAATATTTAAAATTATTATATTATAATACAAAACAATGAACTTCAGATAAAGTCGATTTAATCCAAGAATTTTATATTTAAATTAATTATATTTAAGCTGTAGTAGCAATTAAAATTTAAAATATTAGTTACAATACTTTATAGACAGCACAGTTTACTTACTTGATTTATATTTTATATTCACTTGCGACAAAGAGCAATTTTCGAAATCCAAATCGCCATGTTTCTTAACCAACTTTGTCCTCATTAAATCAGATTTGATATACATTGGCCATAGACAGTATATGATATTCTCTTCATTTTGCAACCATTTACTTGAACAATAGCCATTGGAATTACGTTTTCACCCTCTTCATTTATAAATTCAACTATTACATACTATAAAAAGAAAATATTTAAATTAAATTTTGTAGTTCATTTCAAAAAATATTTTATTACTTACAAAAGAAAACTAAAATATTTGATTATCTGAATAACCATTAAAAATACATTGATGCAATTATTTTTAAAGAAGATGTATTAAAGGTTGCACTATAAAGTAATCTTTATATGGAAGCATTATTGCTTTACATGCAACTTCATTAATGTTATACACATATTTGTTAAAGTCAGAATATTTTATTTCATAAAGTGAAATTAAAAACGAATCAATAGGATAATTTACAAATGACTTAATAATTTGAAGTTTTTGTCCCATAACATAAACAGAATTAGAGCTTTCCTTTTTTTTATAAAGTTGTCTATGAGTAAAATATCTTTACTTTGCAAGAAAATACAATTATCTCCTTTCCTATTAGATATTACAAAATGTTCGTGTACCAATTTTGTATAAAATGAAAACTTAGTGCTGTCACATTTACATAATTCTCTATCAACATAAGGATATTCTTTATCCTCTGTGATTAAGTTTGAAAATTCTGATTCTTTTATACGCCTAACAATTTGCTGTAAAGGTAAATTTGATTTTCTTAATTTGAGTTTTAAAGAATACAAGTGGTTTTCAAAACAGAAGCAATTGTAACGTTATTCCCGTCAGTGTGAGGGGCCACTCACACCATGGGTTTTCCCATTACCTTCGCCCGTCCTTATCTACCAGTATCAGGTGTAATGTCTGTAACGTCTCTCTCTTTTCCTCTGGGAGCATATACTATGGCAACCAGCCGATCTCAACGAAATAGTGGGGGGAACTAAGTCATGCGCCTTAGTTCAGCGCGCATCCCCCACTCCAAGGCTCAGAGAGTCCAGCCCTAGGTTAAGAAACGTAGCAATTAAGTTTGAAGATTCATTCTAATTATTCGCTCAAACCAATTCACACTGTTTCTTAAGTCGATTTGTATTAATTCCTTTGCACTACTTGTATCTTGTATTCTAATTAGCATTTACATCATAACTTTACATTTTTGTAATCATTATCTCTATTATAATTATAATATTTGATCGTTTCCAAAGTGAAATTAGTGTCCGCATTCTTTCCCATTTTCCATCCCCACCATCGTCGAGGAAGCCCTTTCTCAACGAAAAAGGTATATATCTCTGCATTTTTCATTCATCCAACATATCGAATCGCGACCGGTCCCGGGCAAACTAGTCAAACGTATAGTGCCCGAAACGCGGTAAGTCTGCGAACAGTACGGGTTTTGTATAGTAAATTCAGCCCCGTGAACCTAGACGTTACAAATTGGTGTCAGAAGTGGGATACGCGATTCGATAATTAACCAAATACTAAATGAAAAGATGTCCAACGGTAAAGGTTTGACTCCAGCCTATTTTGACCAGCTACAGGCGGAATTAGTAGCCAGCGACCATAGAATTAAAGAATTAGAAATAGAACTCGATAAAAAGAGAAGCACACAGGAGGAAGTTGCTATGTTGCTAATGGAAAACACCAATGCGGAAAAGCGGATTCGTGAATTAGAGAACGTATATGAAGCATTAAGAAATAGACTTGCGACAACACAAAGAAATCCGGGAAATTCGGAGCAGGGTCAGGATTCAATGCCACCACAAACCCTAAGGGGGCTCTCAAACACTCAGTCTCGAGAACTAAATGTAGAAACATGCCGTTATTGCAAAAACTTGGGTCACAACATACCACAATGTAGGAAACTCGCATACCGGCGGAGAAATATGCGAAACCTTAACTCGAATTCCACTTCGTTCGTTCTGAATCAAACTCATAACAATCTACCATCACTTAATCAACCACAATCCAATAGGAATCCTAACGACACTCCTCAAACCTCCACGTACACTCCCCAGAAGGATAATAAACAATACCCTGTTAAATTCAAACAGATTATTTAACAAGATCCCAACGCATACCAAGACAGAAGTCCCCGAATTTCTGGTTTTTGTTCAAGCGAATACCTTTTCGGTGAGTAGCGTGAACAGGCTAGTGGAAACGAAGCACTACCTAATCATTTTTTAACGCAGGACCAAATCGGGTTTTCACTAGATCGAAATTAAAGATTGCTATTACTAATCTGACTTACAACGCTCACAAAAACGTTAATTGCATATCTATAAGACACCTCAATCCACTGAATCCTCTGAATCCACTAAATCCACTGAATCCACTGAATCCACTGAATTCACTGAAATCACTGAAATCCACTGAATCTTCTAAATCCACTGAATCTACTAAATCCACTGAATCCACTGAATCCACTGATTTTATCTATAAAACGTCTCAATTCGCTGATTTTATCTACAAGACACCTCAATCCACTAAATCCACTAAATCCACTGAATCCACTGAATCCACTGAATCTACTAAATCCACTGAATCCACTGATTTTATCTATAAAACGTCTCAAATCGCTGATTTTATCTACAAGACACTTCAATCCACTGAATCCACTGAGTCCACTGAATCTACTAAATCCACTGAATCCACTGATTTCATCTATAAAACGTCTCAATTCGCTGATTTTATCTACAAAACACCTCAATCCACTGAATCGACTGAATTCACTGAATCCACAGAATCTACTGAATCCACTAAACCCACTGATTTTATCTATAAAACGTCTCAATTCGCTAATTTCATACGCCAAAAATCACAATCCACTGATTCTATCTGTAAGTTGTCTCATTTCATTGATTTTATCTACAAAACGCCTCAATTCACTGAATCCACTGAATTACGATATATTTACTAAACCTCTAGTAGTAAGGGACTGGATGTAGAATTAGAATTAGACTCAGAAGGGTTAAATTTCCTGTTGCCTAAAAACCTTAAAACATAAAGCAGTTTTGGGACTTGTGAAATATTATAGGCTATTCATACCTAAATGTTCAAAAATAACAAAGCCATTAACAAATTTACTACCAAAAGTAAAACCTCTTTTTGTCTGGATTCAATTTCAATAGAAATCGTTTGAAATCTTACGAGACGCCTTATGTACAGACTCGATATTTTGATACTCTAATTTTGATAAACATGTTCAACATAACCATGAACAAATCATCCAGACTTTGTAATCGGTAGTTGAAAACCTTGAATTTTGATTTCGAAAATAAAGTATAAGTGGGAAAAATAAATTGTAGTGCCGTTGTTTTTCTAGAAACCCACCGCCGTGCATTCTTTTTAATCGCGCTATTTATCGTTCTGTGCCAGATAGATGAGAGTCACGCGAACCTTTCTCAGAAGCATTCAACTGTTTAGACTACAATGCTAGAGCCAAGAAACCTTAATCCCCGACGATGGTGGCTCGATGGACTAATGTGACCTACCACTTGACGAACAAAGACCGAATCTAACTCCCTTTATCACTGACGAATCGACTGATGAAAAAACCGTAGACAATGTAAACACACGGAAACATTCTATAACAACTGGGAGTACTGCCTTGCTTAAGGTTGCTAAACTCGAAACTGTTTAAAGCACAAATGCGATAATACTGTTATATGCATTGACTGCCAGGGTGAACCTGTTGAGGCAAGGACGTATTCGAAGTACATAAAGAGAACCTTTTGCCCTCTTATCAAGGATTAACATTAAAATAAGCGCATATTGTTTATAAAAATAGCAATGCCCTTGTGACTCTTTCAATAAAAACGGAGCAGAGGAACCACTCGTTGATGAGAATCATCTACAACATTTACACAGGAAACATTTAACTTTAAAGCTTTATGCATAACTAAAACTGTTTCAATAGACTCAATAGCCTATAAAAGAGAATCACGAATCTCCCGAAGCAAATTTTATTGGAAGAGAAATATCTTTCGTAACCTGTAAACAATTAATTGTAAAATTCGGCGTCGATGCACAGAAAATTTTAATACCATGAATCCAGCATAAGAGGACACAAGGGAATTTCGAGAACTTATAATAGGCTACGTCCTTATTATAATTGGAATTTGAAAAAAGGGACATACAAAACTTTAGACATAATTGTAAGGGGTGCCAACTCCGAAAATTAATTATAGCAAAACCTAGACAGCTTATGGTGCTGACCGATACAGCTGGTGCCTCGTTCAATAAAATAACATTAGAAATAGTCGGCCCGTTGCCTGATATCTCTAAAGGGAATAAATACATTCTGACAATACGAAACTCGATAACGAAATTCTTGGCCGACGTGCCATTGTCCGCAGCAAACAGTATAGAGACCGCGCTTATATTAATTGCTGAAAGTATGCATTTGCGTATTTGGAGCTCCAAAAGCTCTATTGACAGATCAAGAGTATAACCTTTGTTTAGCATAATGTTAAGAGCGTTTTCGAGAAGCTCAATATTAAACCAGTTCATAACCACGGCTTACCACTCCTAATTGAATAAGTCCCTGGAAGGTTCGTAAATCCGTATGAAGGATCTTTTTGAAGTTTCGAAAACGCTCACCAATAATATTAAGACTAAATATAAGAACAAGTCGCGTATAATTAATACACTCTAATAAGGCTAGATCAAGTAAGGACGTTCCTGGATCACAAGACATATCACACATTTTCTCTACCCCTGTACTTCTACATCTTAATCTTGATACACCTCTGCATCGGATCGATTGGATACAACTGTCAAGGACCGCACCTTCAAGTTACTACCATCAGTCTAATAGACGTAGACGATCGCAATATCAAGAATAAATGTTGATTCGTAACTCATAAAAATTGTCCATTTTCAAATACATCGCTCACGGACTGTTAGATACTGTGGAATACATTTGCATAATTCCAATGCGCGTTATGAATAACAATGTTGCATCATGTATAACTCAGGGGTTCCCATTTCAACAGTTATATAATAATATCAGATTGAAATCAAAATCTACCACCTCCAGGTGCATAATTGATGCGGGGAGAATTGGTTAACGACAGTAGCTGCTCGAGCACATAATACACAGACGCCAAAATCAGGAGTGAGCATCTTAACGACCCCGACTTGAAGAATTAGCTTTCCCTCTGGCAAAATGTACTACGTGGGAAACCTGGAGTGCATGGACATACGAGTTGAAAGTGGTGTCTAATCACAAATTCTCACCCCCCTTCTTTTTCCCTTTTATCTCTCAATAATGTTGATACTATATACTTTCCTTAATAAATCTTTGTGTTTTTCCTACCCTTAATATAAGTACCTCCCTTGACCCACTGTTACAAGGGTTGTCCTCTAATTCCATAAATTTATAAGCATGAGTATATACGATCTAAATATCGAAGGACCAAAGAAGGTGTGCGTCGCAAAGGAAAGGCGAATTGTCCACTGGAGCGATATCCGGAGTTGTTCAGTCAAAAACCTAGGGGTGTCGCCACAATCGGCAATCGTTCAATTTCAGATATATTCTGATTGTTTTAAAAATAAAAAAAATAATAGCCGCAACGTCAGCATAGAATTACAATCAATAGCTAATCACAAACACAATATCATTGTAATCAATTCATAAAACAACATAAGTCAGGGGTTTTATGCCTTTGTGCTTTTCCCCAAGAGTTAATAAAGGAACATTCCGAAAGCTCAATCGACGTGTATATCATTCATTTATTTATTATACAAACAAAAAAGTCACAAAAAGAAAAGAAACAGCAAATGACTCCATGCTGGAAGAATTTGGATAAACGAATCTACAGGAGTCCAGGACTATACTGCCAGAAATGCTTCGACGATAAAGACCCCGAGTTGAAACATCTACACCATGTGCAAGATCAACTGCAGATCTCAAGGTCGACCCCTTCAAAGGAAATAAAATGTTTCGAGTGTCGGCAGGAGATCTATTCCATCTATCCTCGATGTCCCAGTTGCCTCCTGTGTTTCCTGGTGGATAACTGGTGCAATCATTGCATGGCACAAGATCCTCAATATAGTTTCCATAAGGTGTGCAATCTATTCAAAACTTACATAGACGATCCCAGGGGCAAATGTCCACGATGTGTCAGGCAGGTCCTGGAGAGGCGGGACAGGCGAATAGAAGCGGAAGAGAAGGCCGGGATAGTAAACCCGGAAACTAGCTGTAATTCCGTAGTTAATGATAAGTAAAGCCTTCGGGGCGAGCAATGGGCTCCCTGACCCCATTTTCATAAGAGAATTCTTCTAATTATCTTATTATCCCAGGGGGGGAGGTGTAACGTCTGTAACGTTTCTCTCTCTTCCTCTGGGAGCATATACTATGGCAACCACCCGATCTCAACGAAATAGTGGGGGGAACTAAGTCATGCGCCTTAGTTCAGCGCGCACCCCTTACTCCAAGGGTCAGAGAGTCCAGCCCTAGGTTAAGAAACGTAGCAATTAAGTTTGAAGATTCATTCTAATTATTCGCTCAAACCAAGTCACACTGTTTCTTAAGTCGATTTGTATTAATTCCTTTGCACTACTTGTATCTTGTATTCTAATTAGCTGTTCGAGATTGGGAGGAGCAGAAAATGTTGCGAAGTAGATTCCGCATTTCTCTGTTATATCTCCCATCTCTATTGCGCTCACAATAGACGGCTAGACCGACAGCGTCTAGCCGCTCTATCTGTCCCTCTCTCCGCGGCGCGCTTGCGCGTCTTCTGGCCCTGGCGCGTCGCGGCCGCGAAGCGACACTACTTGCGCGCTTGGCCACTAGGTGGCCAGCGCCCGCAGCAGCTCTCTCGCTGGTAAGATTAGTGTCGCGTAATTATATAGATGGGTCCTTGATAAGGACCCATCGCACCTCAGCCTTGCTCGACAGCTAAACCAGCTCAACAGCAGCAGTTTTTTGCGCCTTCTTGGCAACTTGCCTCAACGGCATTTTTTGGACGCCTTCACGGCATCATCAAACGAGCGCCTCCACCGGCGAACTCCAAGGGTCGACTACTTTGGTAAGTATCACCCAACCACCCACCGCCTACCAAGAGGGGACTACCCCTCTGCAGCAATATCCTCCCTCCTAAGGGAGATTTCTCCGGGGACTTTCCGGGAGAAGTTAACCCTCTCCTTCCCCTCCACACTGCCTCCGAGGACTACCTCGGACCCAGTGTTCCGACCCTAAACTCCAGGGCTCTCGACAGAGTCGGGTATTGGGAGGGGTAGAATCACCCTAGGGGTTGGGGTGGCTCGGAGCCACCATAGCTCTTGGAGAAGGTGGCTGAAGGGTAAGGGGACTTCCCCTTCCCTAAAACCACTTCTCCAACTCCGCTCCCTCCCGTGGCTGGGGATTTTACTAGGGAATACCCTAGGGAAAATTGTCCAGTCCGGGAGTTTATAAGTCCGCGCTCCTTTCTGGGGAATTCTAGTCTCTGGGGTTCTTGGGAAACTTCGGTTACCGAAATTCCCGAGAATTTGACGACAACAAATTCCCTAGGAAGTCGATCATTTTAGTCTAGCGGTTCTTTTGTAAATATATTGTAAAATTTTTGTACATTTTATTTATTTAAATAAAAACTCCTTTTACCTCTTATCTTTGGCTTTGAATATTTTATTCTAGAATAAGACCTTCCCTTCTGACCACAGGTTCGGAGCCAACTTGGGACATTGTTTCGCACATTAGCATTTACTTCATAACTTTACTTTTTTGTAATCATTATCTCTATTATAATTATACTATTTGATCATTTCCAAAGTGAAATTAATGTCCGCATTCTTTCTCATTTTCCATCTCCACCATCGTCGAGGAAGCCCTTTCTCAACGAAAAAGGTATATATCTCTGCATTTTTCATTCATCCAACATATCGAATCGCGACCGGTCCCGGGCAAACTAGTCAAACGTTTAGTGCCCGAAACGGTAAGTCTGCGAACAGTACGGGTTTTGTATAGTAAATTCAGCCCCGTGAACCTAGACGTTACACAGGGCGCCAGTTGGTCAGTTGGGTGGCCAACAATCCTACGTTATCATTTGAGTCTTTCGACTCCATTCTCTATGCATCTTATACGGGCCTGTGGCCATGAATTTAGACGGTAGCGGTAGCCAGGATCGCTCAGTATGCTATGTCGTGGAGAGAGGGGAGGGTTCCTTGCGGAAGTCCGAGCCTCGCAGACCTATCTGATGTATTGATGATAGAAAGCGGGTATTCGTTCCCCCCACTATGCAACCATAGGCTCACTACGACTCCGAAAGCCTTCTGGAAATTCTGGCATGCGTGAGACATCCCAACTCGTGTCCCTTCTCGCTGATCACATATACCATCACAGCGATGCATACGTGTCTCGGCTTCCGTCGCTTGACTTCGGCAAGCTTCGTTGAACGTAAGTACGAAAGAGAGCGGTATACTTTTCTCGGACCTCTCTTTCTCGCGCTCGATCTTCGTTCGTTTAGCCAACAAGCAAAGCCGTGCTAGCCGAAGCAAATTAAAAAATGTCTTTTCTGGCAGCTATGATAAAAAAGCTGGCCACGTTGAATGAATATGAAAATAATATTTATAAGCAGCCATTAACTTATTAGATTTTATAATAAATAAGGAAATGCGATGACTTTACGTAACATTGATCAATTTTGTTGAGACTCATATGTTACGTATTATTGTTAAAAATATTTTATTTTCTTAATTTATTATTTAATCTAGTAGATTAATGGTAATAAAAAAAAAATCATTATGAAAACAAAATTTAAAAAAATTGCACGAGTCTTCGGGAATCGAATCCGAGCCCGCGATAACAGCAGGCAATCGCCTTACCATCTACGCTATGGCACTTATTTGGCAGCTTAGAAGCAAAGTCGCAAGTCGCTTATTAAAGCGATGGAACCTTTCTCTATTAAGTTTAATTACCAGAAGAAAGTATTAATTATAATCTTATATTTATTTACTTCGTATGTCTTTTCATAATAAAACAAAATATTTTTTTTACATATTTCTAAACATTAATGACTTTAAGGATGTTCTACCCCAAAGGTACTATTCACAGCGGCGAATGGCTGAACGCGTATAGTGAAGTTGTGGATATAACTTAAGCTTTTTGTAATAACGGCAACATGGGAAGATGAACACATGTTTTTCGATCTTTTTATTGTACTACTTATCCTATTATTTTTCGCATCCACAATTAAAACATATAATTTAAAATATAGATATACAAATTTAAGTATAATAATAATTTGAAAATATATATTCTCCCTCATTACTAGTAAATATATGTACCGCAGTTGCGCGCGCATATGCGACGCTGCCATATTTACTAACTTTCACGTTTATCGTGTAGCAATAAAACTTTGATTTAAATTTTCTCGGCAACCGTACGTGTCTTATTTTTCATTTTTTTTATGTGCTGTTAACAAGTATAATCCGTAAAGCATTTATTTTTTAACAAAATCTAAAGAACCGTTTATCTAATATTAGTAAAAATGTTGTCTTTTTAGCAGAATCTCCTATATGTTCCATAGTAAAAGTGATAACATTGATATTGAATTTCTCTAGCTAGAAACGTATCATCAATCTCAGATTTGACTATCGTGTCAATATTGTTATATTTAACCCATTTCAATTAAAATTTAAACAATCTTATGAAAATCATTTTGGGGTAGAACATCCTTAACAGCTGTAGCTTCAAAAAGTGACTCTAACATTGCGGAGAAGATTTTTGAAAGCTGCAGAATTAAAAATAAGTAATGCAAGAATCGTATTTGGTATTTAATATGTCATTCCTATTGCAATCTATTTAATTTAAAATACCTCATAAATAGAAAAACGATTAATCGTTCTTAACAAGTAAAAGCACATGGCTGACAGAGATTAAGTCGATATTTATAATAGATAATATATGAAAAGAAACAAATAAATAAATAAATTGTGATCGATTTTTTGCATTTTCAAATAATAGTATCGCATAATTAAAAGAGGTAGTGCAAAAGTGGATGAGCTAGTCTAAAGGATCGATATCGCAATTTTGGCAAATCATCGAATAGTTCCCCCCGATCTTTCTCCTTTAATTTTTACAATTTTTGAGAAATAAGCATATCTACGTGTAGCCCTAAATGTCTACTTTCTACGATGTCTAAACAACTTTTTTCGATAAAAGCAATTTTTCCGGCTCAAAAAGGCACTTCACGCGCCGTGTACCCGCACCTTAATGTTCGTACGGAAGGAGAAAATCAAAATTAGCAAACGATGCTTATTTCTCAGAAATTGTAAAAATTACAGGAGAAAGATCGGGAGGAACTATTCGATGATTTGCCAAAATTGCGATATCGATCCTTTAGACTAGCTCATCCACTTTTGCACTACCTCTTTTAATTATGCGATACTATTATTTGCAAATGCAAAAAATCGATCACAATTTATTTATTTATTTGTTTATTTTCATATATTACCTATTATAAATATCGACTTAATCTCTGTCAGCCACGTGCTTTTACTTGTTAAGAACGATTAATCGTTTTTCTATTTATGAGGTATTTTAAATTAAATAGATTGCAATAGGAATGACATATTAAATACCAAATACGATTCTTGGGTTAATTATTTTTAATTCTGCAGCTTTCAAAAATGTTCTCCGCAATGTTAGAGTCACTTTTTGAAGCTACAGCTGTTAAAGTCATTAATGTTTAGAAATATGTACAAAAAATATTTTGTTTTATTATGAAAAGACATACGAAGTAAATAAATATAAGATTATAATTAATACTTTCTTCTGGTAATTAAACTTAATAGAGAAAGGTTCCATCGCTTTAATAAGCGACTTGCGACTTTGCTTCTAAGCTGCCAAATAAGTGCCATAGCGTAGATGGTAAGGCGATTGCCTGCTGTTATGGCGGGCTCGGGTTCGATTCCCGAAAACTCGAGCAATTTTTTTAAATTTTGTTTTCATAATGAATTTTTTTTTTATTACCATTAATCTACTAGATTAAATAATAAATTAAGAAAATAAAATATTTTTAACAATAATACGTAACATATGAGTCTCAACAAAATTGATCAATGTTACGTAAAGTCATCGCATTTCCTTATTTATTATAAAATCTAATAAGTTAATGGCTGCTTATAAATATTATTTTCATATTCATTCAACGTGGTCAGCTTTTTTATCATAGCTGCCAGAAAAGACATTTCTTAATTTGCTTCGGCTAGCACGGCTTTGCTTGTTGGCTAAACGAACGAAGATCGAGCGCGAGAAAGAGAAGTCCGAGAAAAGTATACCGCTCTCTCTCGTACTCGAAATATACCGGAGCTATACGAAGGAGACCCAAACATGCACGTACTGCAGTATGGTATGCGTGCAACGTTCGAGGAGGCAGAAGTGGGGTGCTCTCACGGATGCTTCAGTAGCTCTACGTGTTAGTGATCCTATGGAGGCAGAGTGGGGAAGCATTTTAGACCCAGTCTGGCTTCACTGATTGTACATATAAATGCCCAAGAGTTCCGTGATAAGCGCGGCTCGTTTAAATCGGTCTAGATTCTAGACTCTGTAAATTCTTTGGAAATTTAGCAGCTTAGCCATTCCTTCCTTCTCTGCGACACTACTAGGACTCCTAGCTCGCACTCCTTCTCCATTGTCGTCAACTTGGTCTCCAGGAGAACGCCATCCTTTTCTGCTCTATCTTCGTTGCCTAGGAATCTCAGGTGCGAAGTATCCTACCCTGGGACCTCGGGTTATTTGGCCAAGGTTGGGATTGCCTAGCTTTTTGATGTCATTGTGGGTGGTTCTTGCTCTATACTCAGTGAGCGATCTTTATCACATGTACATATTCATATTCTGTATTGATCAGAGTAAAATAAACAGCTTTTCTACCAGTTATTCTCAGCATTATTTTGTCTCCTAGAGTTCTCCTATCCTATAGTTATTAGAAGACATCATCCGATCATCTTTCCAACAAATTTCTGGTCCTTCGAGCCGGATATAACTGGTAGATATTCAATTGAGTTGAATTATGATTGGTGATTCTTCGAAGTAGCTGGAAGGGTGTTTCTGGTGGCAAATGGTAACGCAGGAGGAAATACTCATGTGCGCGGGTCACATTGACCTTTATCGCACGGAATTAGATCGGCTACTAGTCAATACCAAAAAGCGTGGTGTAGGTAATTTTACCGTTTCTTATTTAAATGATCGTCTGGCTAGTGCGAAGGAAACTCTCACGAAAATACATTCGAATCATCTAATGATTACCAATTATTTGTCGGAGAAAGATTTGCAACAGCTTAACTATACGAAGCAAAATACTTATGAGCCAGCTATAACGGCGTATTTGACTGCAGAAGAATACATTTTAGAACAAATCGAGCTTTTAAGCGGTGAGCAAGTCGCTCCTACCACTGCTAGGCAGACCCATGCTCCCTCACTGAAACACACACACTTCCTAAGTTAGATTTACCCAAGTTTAGTGGTGATTATCCTGAGTGGTCAACATTCTATGACTCCTTCAAATCAATGATTCACGATAATTCGACATTACCAGGTGTTCAAAAATTTCATTATTTAAAGGCATGACTTCAAGGAGAAGCTAGCTCAGTAATTCGATCCTTAGCCACCAGTAACGATAGTTACTTAACAGTATGGAATTCGTTGATAGTTAGGTATACAAATGAAAGAATTATTACGTCCAACCTTCTTGGCTAACTAACGCTCATTCCGAAAGTCTATTCTGACAATCTCATGTCCATGAAAACGCTGCGCGATACAACTATAGTTGCGCTTGACTCGTTGAGGAAATTAGGATATCTAGTTGATGGTTGGAGTGCCATACTGGTCCACATACTCACAAACAAGCTAGATCAAGTTATTAGTGTGGAGTAGGAGAAGGAAATAAGACCTGTATTGAAATACCCTTCTTTCACTAAGTTTTTAGATTTTATCACCGAGCAGATTAATATGCTCGAATCTATTAGTACCAAATTCAAAGGTGGTAAACAAAACACTGATAAAGCTTCTCGTCCTAAGTCGTTGAAGTCACACAACGCAACTGTTGATAAAACAAAATGCTTTTATTGTGACGCGGATCATCCTTTCTATCAATGCAATTGTTTTATTGCTTTGAACCCTCAAGCCAGGTATAAAGCAGCTCAAAACAACTCACTTTGTATGAATTGCTTGAGACCTGGACATTCGATATCGTCTTGCCGAAGTAATTCTCGGTGTAAAAAATGTTCCAAGGCACATCATACGCTTTTGCATTTTGAGAAACAATCTAATCCGTCGCCTCAGCGCAATCCATCTCAATCTACTGCACCCACCAGTCTTCAAACTATTGATCAGTCCTCGACTTCGGTGGTTGCTCATGTGAGTGCTATGGATAAACGCACAGTACTCCTTGCTACTTTTCTCTCACAAGCTAAAGCACTAAATGGTCGTCAAATTATTATTAAAGGCTTAGTCGACCCGGGCTCAGAAACGTCTTTCGTGACGGAAAACCTAGCCCAGTTATTAAGAGTTACACGTCGCAAAGTTAATGCAACGATTTACGGAGTAACAGGAGGTGCTGTGCATAGCGTCTCGAGCGAAACTGAACTCATCTTACAGTCAGTTAAACCCGATCAGGCCTCACTCAAGGTGACGCCATTAATTTTACCAAAAATCACGAATTATCGTCCTCGGTCTTATTCACCTCTTGAATTCCCTCAATTAAGTTCTCTGGACCTAGCGGACGAATATGCTTCTGCTAAAAATCCAATTGATATTTTAATTGGTGCAGATTATTATCCTCAGCTTGTACTGAATCAAACAATTCATTCATCGAACCATGCGTTGATAGCACAAGCCACGTTATTTGGCTGGGTTGTGTCTGGTACGCTTGCGTCGCACGTGCATACTGCAACGGTAAACGTTCTTCATTGTTGTGACCTCGATAAATCGTTTAGAGATTTTTGGGAGATTGAAGAAGTTCCTAGCATCTATAGTTTGACCCCTGAAGATCAATTATGCGAGGACATTTTCGTGAGCACCGTTATTCAATTACCGTCAGGCCGCTATCAGGTTGCATTGCCTTTCAAGACAGAGTCCTCCAAATTGGCACTGGGAGCCTCTCGCAGTATAACCGAATCAGCTTTAACGCGAGTTCTCTGTCGTATTAACAAATCTCCTGAGCAGTCCGAAACTATGCTAAATTCATTAGAGAATACGAGGAGTTAGGACATGGAGAAGGTCACAACAAACGCGATTGACGCAGACTCCTTGGTTTACATACCTCATCACGCAGTATTCAAGCTTGAGAATGGAAAACAGAAAATACGTGTCGTATTTAACGCGTCCGCTAAAACTAAGTGTGGTCTATCACTCAACGACGTACTCTTAATAGGCCCAAAACTACAAAAAGATATAACAGCCATTCTTATGAATTGGCGTGATTTTCGTTTTGTTGGCGTAACAGATACTGTCAAAATGTTCCGCCAAATTCTAATTCGTCCGGAAGACAGAAAATTCCAATCTATAATTTGGAAAGATGATTGTGGCAATACTCAAATATATCAATTGAACACGGTTACATACGGTACCGGAGCTGCACCGTTTTTAGCTTCACGGGTAGTACAGGAACTTACAAATCAACATTGTGATCACTTTCCAGATGCGAAATCCATATTACTTCATTCAATCTATGTCGATGATATTCTTTTTGGAGCTAACAACCTTGCGCACTTACGCGATATCCAAGCTCAATTAGTTAAGTTATTGGATAAAGGTAAATTTGAGCGCAGTAAATGGGCATTTAATTCAGCAAGCACAACTCTCCAAGAAATCTCTAATGATTCTAGTAACGCTAATTTTAATTTTAATAGCGAAAATCTTAACGAAACTAGCAAAGTGCTGGGCATATCTTGGAATACCAGCTCTGATTCATTTCGTTTTATAATCTCGCCTTCTTCCATCACTAAGTTAACAAAGCGAATCTTACTCTCGGAAAACACGAAGATTTACGATCCTTTAGGCTGGATCTCACTGTTTACCATTGTGTTAAAGCAAATAATGCAATCAACATGGTTGCTCAAGCTTAATTGGGATGACAAAGTTCCCGAACCCATTCGATCCAAATGAATGTCTTACTACTTGCAAATGTGCGAATTAACAAAAATCACCATCCCGCGCTGGAATGGTCAACTTAGTGAAGCAGACAAATTAGAACTCTATGGGTTCTGTGACGCTTCAAATGTATCCTATAGTGCTGTGGTGTATGCTAAATTCACCAATAATAATAGTCAAACCTCAGTCAGCCTCGTAATGGCAAAAGTCAAAGTGGCGCCTCTTAAAGCAATTAGCATTGCTCGTCTTGAACTAGTCGCCGCTGCTTATTTGACTAAACTAATGCTTCATATCAAGTCATCACTTAAACGTTCAGTGCATGACATTTTTTGTTTTTCTGATTCACAAATTGTGCTGGCTTAGATTGCACAACATTCATCCAAATGGAAAGTTTTTGTAGCCAACCGAGTAGAATATATACAATCAAGTCTAACAGAAGCTCATTGGTCTTATGTCAATACTAAGTCCAATCCTGCAGATCTCAATTCGCGAGGGATTAGTCCAAGCCAATTAATACACTGTGCGCTTTGGTGGGAAGGGCCCTCAATAATTCGGGAAAAATCATCGGGAAATTCTCCTTTAATGTTTGAGACCAACGAGGAAATAAAGACCTCGTCGGTATATTCAAATCATGTCACACGCGATTTACCGTCATATCTTTATAACTATTCGTCGTGGACAAAACTAATTAGTGTTGTTAGCTATGTGTTGCGATTTATAAATCGAGCGCATAGAAAAATTGTTTGTCAACACGCTCACTTGTCAACTCTCGAGCTACGCACTGCAACACTGCGTGTTGTTAAAAATAATTTAAGCTGCTGCTTTCTTAAACGATATATTGATGTTGCAAAGCGAAAAGTCAGTTCCGTCAAGTTCTCGATTACTTTCTCTTGCACCATTTTTAGATGCGCAAGAAGTTCTACGAGTAGGTGGGCGTCTGCAACACTCATTTTTGCAGACAAACAAATGCATCCAATTATTTTGCCAACTAATTATTTTACCGAGCTACTCATTCGACATATCCATATTACGACCTTGCACGGTGGTCTACAGCTTACGTAAACAGTATTACGGCAGGAGTATTGGGTGATCAATGCACGAAACGCTGCGAAAAGTATAATACATAGGTGCATCGCTTGCGTTCGTCAGCGTGCCAAACTAGGAACACAATTCATGGGATCTTTGCCTACTGCTCGAGTAAACCGTAGCCATCCATTTGAACATACTGGCATTGATTACGCAGGGCCCTTCCTTGTAAAACTGCATCAAGGCCGAAACTCAAAATCGGTTAAATGTTATATAGCTGTCTTTGTATGCATGGCTATTTGTGCCATCCACCTTGAGCTCGTCTCCAAATACGATACGGATGCATTCTTGGCGGCTCTAGCTCGGTTTACTTCACGTTGTGGTAAACCCGCGGTGATTTATTTTGATAATGGGTTAAATTTTTAAGGGGCAAATAAGGAATTGAAAATTGCATTCCAAGGCTCTCTGAAACATGCTCAATCCAAAAATTTCGAACCTATACGCGAAATAGAATGGATATTTGGTCCCGTGGCCACTCCTCATTGAGGTGGACTGTGGGAGAGCGGAGTACGAAGCGTGAAACATCATCTAAAGCGTATTCTCGGGACTTTTCTTCCTACGTTCGAAGAAATGACCACATGAATTTGTCGTATTGAAGCCTGTCTAAACTCCAGACCTCTTTCTCGCTTACGCGATGACATTGAAAGCTTAGAATTTCTAACTCCAGGGCATTTCTTGGTTGGTCGCACCTTGCTGGCTCCACCCGAAATTTCCGTTCTAGATTTAAAGGAATCTGCACTAAATCGAAGGCAGAAAATCACTTGGATTACCGAGCTTTTTTTGGCAAAAATGGGCGGGCGAATATTTGCAGTCACTACAATCTCATCCAAAATGGCAAATTAAAAATAACGATTTTCGTGAGGGTGACATCGTTATAATTAAACCTCCAAACACTCCACCTTGCAAGTGGAACTTAGGCCGAATTATTCGTTTAATAATCGGCTCAGACTCAGTAGCAAGAGTAGCTGTGGTTCAAACAGCTAATAAACAGATCCAACGCAGCCTAACCTAGCTGTGTAGGCTCCCGGCATAAATACAAATATTGACAAACAATCCCAACGGTTTCTGATCTTCCGACTCGTACATCTCAACGGTAGAGGGAATTTTCTCCGAAAAATTACTAGGCCAAATTGGCAAATGTGCACGGTCATCTATAAATTTTTAGTATATGAGTGATTCTCAAATTAGCGCTGTCTTAAGTTAGAACACAGCTATTTAGTTGACATTTCTATTTGAATGTGTGATATGCGTGTGTTTGAACGGCGGAACAATATGGAATAGCAGAAATGGTCTTTAGAAAAGGTTATGGATAGTAAAAATTATCATGTTTAGATAAGTATAAATTTTATTGTTTAATCCCAAATATTCTTCTAATAAAGAGATTTTGATCCTTTGTAAAAACTTATTATATTCTAGGAAAATTACCAGCTATGGAATGCTTTCATCGTTCACCAAATCAGTAACTTGGGATGACGTTAATAGAATAAATCATCATAGAAAGAGAAGTAGCTGTCAGACATTAGGAAACAATGATATCTTAATATTAGAGGTAATTCTGATGATTGTAGGATTTTTATAAACAGCTTGTTGATAGATTCTTAATAATATTTTCTGTTCGCAGAGTATATATTTAACTGTATATTGCAGGGAAACTACAAGGTGTAAAATACATTCACTGCTCACTAATTGAGCAATTTGGATTGGTGTTATCATAGTAAACTCAAATTCACCCTGGAGAATGAACAGCAACTGTTAACAACAAAAATCTTTCCAGTATTGTCTTGAGGAGGTTGCAATTGTGTGCGCATATTAATTAATATGCTTACAGTACCTTTTAGATGGTAAGTTAAAGAATAAATCTTGATTAGTAATACATAAGAATTTTAGACGTCTTTCGAGAAACAAAATAAATTTTACATTTAGCATACTATAGAGAATTTCATATTAGGTCATGGAGCAATAAAACTATGATCAAAATGTATGCAGTACTCTTTCCACTTAGTATAATTAATATTCTAGTATCGAGCTTACAGTTTTGAAATGTTTATGAATTTTGTAAGTCATAATAGCAACATGTTAGGATATATTGGAGGTATTTCATATCGTTTCAACATCAAATGAAAACTTTTACTTTCTGTTTGTCCAATAGAATAGGCCTTGAACCAGTAATTTCAACACCACCAGATTTAAGGAAATTTATGTTGTCTTATTTGGGAATCAAAGTATGTATTTCCTTTCAATGTTTTCCATAACCAGAGTACCTTTTGTCAAAAGGGAAAACCAATAAAGAGGTTATTCTACTATGTGTACATTTCAAATGAAATGTGAATAAATTTCAGGTAACTTAACAGATAAATAAATGTATTCAATTGGTTATGCCAATATAAAATTTATATAGTGACATAGGTAATTGTAAGTAGTTAATATAGATATTGCTTTATCTTTAATATTGCTCTGGCATATCCTTAACAAATCTTTGCATTCAATAGATCTGTTCTTGTTGCCAACACTTTTAACACTTTATGTACTTTTTACAGCTCCAACTTATACGAAGGATGAAGACAGAAATATGAAAAAGTGCAGAAAGTGTAAAAAGTGTAGGTAACAAGAACAGACCTAATGTATCCGTAGCCACTATAGGGATATTATGCAGGAAGCATTAGAAGGTAATAGTTTAGCTATTCCAGAAACAATATTAATAGGCAAAGCGATACTGGATGAAATTATTGCACCACTAAATTACATTAGTAAATCTATATATATATATATGTATTATATTGTGTATTACTAGTCATAGAATTTAGAGTAATCGGAATTGTGTGAATTTATAATGTTGAAATTAGACATTTATTATTATATTATGCATTCTATTAACAGCTTAATAATGGAGTTGGCTTGACACAAGGATACTGCAGTTTTCAAAACTCCAGCTCTCCATAGATGTACTTGAGGCAATTTACCTTTCGGCTAAGATAATCAAATATTCAAAGGTATTAACATCACAGACAATATATGAAGCTTGTCTTGACTGGATTTGATTAACACATCAACTAGCATGCAAGAGTATTGTGCAAACATTTCTAAAAGGTAAAATTTCTGCAAACCAGTTAAATAATCTGTGGAGTGTCTTTTAAAAAAATACTTACTTCATATTATGGCCAAATTCATTTCTTTAATACCATTCATCTGCAATTAATCGAATTTGGTAAATTTTTATTATATATTCATGGTTTAAAGAAGACTAAACTTTAAAATGAGCTTTCGAGACAGTTCGTATATGTGTTTGTTTGAATTTTTTTTATATTCTGATGAAAAAAAATACATAGTTGTAATAAGATTCTTTGAAAGGACATTTTTCGTTTGCTCCTTGTAATATATAATAACGCCAATATAAAATAAAAAGTCTCCTTTTTGATGAGAGAGCATTTAGGAATTTTGTTAGACAGATTGTTGCTGTACTGATTATACCTATCTGGCTATAAATGACTTGAAAATCTTTAGAGTTAACAACTATACAGAGCAGCTTGATGTTATATAACTGGAGATATTGCAGCCTTGAAAACTATTTCGATTGAAACAAGAGATGATAAACTAGTATTTTAATTAGGAGCAGTAAGTTTATATTTTAGTTAATGTGCATATTATTGAAACATCAATAGCAGATTTCATGTTACAGTATATGTATCATAACAGTTAATCTGAGGATATTGAGGAGTTCATCTGCTGGGTCAGAAGTCAGCTAGGACTAAAGAATTTTCTTTGGGAAAACAAATCTTAAAGAATTATGATATAGTAATTAATAATCACATTTGGCGAAGATATTTTGTTGGCGGGAAAATTTCTATTGCAAACCACCATTATTTCAATTACAGGATTCTGCCTCTTCGATAAGATTTTCATAAAGCATCGTTTCAGCAACTACTAATGACACGAATAATTAATTTATAATTATTTTTAAGTGAATTTTTTCATCCTTGTTTCTTTCAAGATTTGTATAAAGAATTTTATAATTTTGTAGCTTCGTAAAACTGAAACCAATTGTTTCTAAGTAATTTTTTACACTTCTTTTTTACAGGCAAGGACATACGATGCTTCTATTCTTGCTAGTTTGCCAGAGGTGTTACATGTTCGGGCTAGCAGCTGACTACGTTGACCAATGACATTTCTATTGGAGTTTCATGATTGATCCGCTCCTACTTCCCATGCTTAATCTTATGATGGTTTTTGGCAACAGGTGAACAGAGAGTTGACCAATTGCTGTTGTTGAATGCTGAAATCTGATTAGCTCTTGTCATAAACTAGCATAAAATTAATCTCTGCATATAGCACATCGGATGTAGCATGAAATTACAACGAAGAAATTATTATTGTATGAAGCACATGTGACAGCATATATAGTAATCGCTAAGCCATTCAGCCAGCATAGAAGTATTTGATGGAGAGTTAAATAGTTCAGAAAAATACAATGAAAATAGAATACGTTGTTTATATAAATCAGTTTAATTTAAATTATAATAAATACACCGAGCAATATTTATTTTCAAAAGAGTGGTATTTACCGGACCTTGTCCAACTATTTGAGAAGGTGTCATGCGTTCAATATAGCACTCTGTAAATTAATACAAAATCTAATATTAGAAAAATATAAATGTTTTTGCACAAAACACGACTGACCTATTGTTATTCTAAAAACAAATTTAAGGATTCCAAGTAACCGATGCTAAATTGCATGGTCATATAAAGCGAAAAATATTAGAAATAAAATTCATATACGTTATTTGTATAATCTAACCACTTAAATAAAATTTTCTTAAAGAATCCGATGATATATACTTCTATCTCTCAGGGATAGCTTGGCCAATCCCAGAACTATAATAGCAACATCGAAACAAGGAGCTCGGTTAACGCTGAATAACTGTATAATTAAATACTGAACAAGAAAATTGCGTGAATTAAGAATTTTATTCTTAAATCATTTGCACTCTAGACATGAATCTATCGTAATAAAATTTAATGGGATCCAACCGTGTGCCTACTCCTATATATATTGCTTTACTTCTTTTAACTTTACTATATCTTTAATCTGTTTTCTTTTATATAATTAATGAAAATTTCATAATGATTATTTAGGGTGTTCTATTTTAACTTGCACGGTAAATTATCACAAAACCTTTGGACTCTTTGCATGCCTTCTAAAACTGCCGCATAAGATTTTTACTGTAAAAATTTGGTTTCTTTTTTAAATCTATATTTCTGTAGAATTTGAACTGGGAAAATAATATGACACACCCTCTATATATATACACATATATATAGGCTTTTATAATTACCATTGCCTGCAATTAATTTTTTTATTTTCTGAATTGTTTCTTCTTTCTTGAAAGAAGTGATAGTTAAAAAATATCTAATTGCTTGGTTTCCGAGTTTAGCAACGTCTTCTTCAAAATATTTGAAAGCCTTTTCTAAATTTTTATTGAAGCTTTTGTGTCCCTTCCTTTCTTGTAACGTCCTAATCTTTTTGTTATTTTCACATTGCTTCCTCTCTCTTTCTGTTTCTTTTATTAACTCCATTAACTTGACTGTAATTGATGGAGTTACATTATTAATAAAGGATCTATATATTAAATATTATCTGATGGCTTGCTGGAATTACATTGCATATCATAATCGCATCTATATCCAACATGGAAAGTTAGCTGACTCTTTCGAATCTTATTCTACAATGCAGATTTTAATTAATACCAAATCTACGCCAATATTGCTAAACATAATGGTTAGCTGATTAAGAAAGTTTTCAAACTACTACTAAAGGATTCATCTTTATAAGAACAATAACACTTCTGGTCCAGTTTATTTGACTACAGTTATATAGGCGTGCTTTATATTATGAATAACAAATAATATACTTATCAGAATTTTTTTTTTATAGCATTTATAGTTTTTAACCCTTATTTATACCCAAATGTACTACTCATTATTTTTTCATCATCAACTCAAAGCAATTTCAATAGGAGAAACTGCCGTATACAGAATGAATTGATCATTATTTGCAGTTATATTCTGTAATGAAGCCTTTTAATTTGAGAACCATTTTTTAATGAATGCGTTTCGAAGCCTTCGTGTGTAAAAGGGTATACAATTAAATTTCGCTAGTTGAGACTATTAAACATTTTTAACTTGTGATTCTGATGTTAGAATAACTTACAAAAGAATTTAGATAACGGCGGTCGGGCTCCTAATAGAGTATTGATAGTTCGATGATACCGTTCTTGAGCATTGTTCGTGGTGTCCGCAGCTCTATAAATGCTTAAAATATTTGGATCAGTTTTTAAAATCCACTGATTGAAAATATACTTGAGAAGCTTTCTAAATAAAATCTCTAGATCGTGATTACATTCAATTTCCATCTTTATAAGTAAAAATCCAGTTTTTATATATTTCGGCGGTAGATACGGTAAATTATATAATTTTCTTATAAATAAGAATACGCGAGAAGCTAAATTAATATTTGCTTCTTTGACTTTGGTAAAAATTTTTAATTTTTTTATTTGCTTTCGAACTCTCTAAAAGAAAACAGAACACTGCAGTTTTTCTATTTTGAGGTAGAATAATATTTTGATGAGCATACAAGTTAAAGCCATTAAGTGATTTTACTCACGTAGACATAATGAAAGTAGCAGCCTTGCATTTTGACTGAACAAAATGTAACTGCTATGGCATTCTGCAATCCTTTCTCAAAGTCTGTTATGCAAATTTCCGGTTTAAAATCAGGTAGAATTTCGCTTTTAATGAATTTAAATACACTAATATAGAATTCTTGTTTTTTTGTATCCAATAAAATCCATAGAAATGGAAAAAACTGTAAAAATGGTAATAATTAATGATTAACGTAAACATTAAGTTTTAACCAAAATATATTGTACTGGACAATACTATGTAAAATATTATCACGCATAAATACCTTGTCTTTAATTTTACCCATAATTGTAATTATTTGAGTCGCATCCTTTAATGGTACAGTTTTAAATGTACCATCTAAACTAATAGTTTTACATTCACTTAAAGTGCTGCATAAATTTTTATCATAAAATATAATAGCTGTATAGCTTCCTTCAGTATATTGTAATGTTTCAATTTCATATTTCTCTTCTCCTTCGGAAAATGTTAAGAAATTCCTCCATTTATTATTGTTTAAAACTTTTGAACAATCTTTTATAGTTTTAGGAGACGCAGGGAATCTTTTGCGTTTCCATTTGTTTATAGATCTTTTAATTTCAGGAAATGAAATTTTTTGTGCTGCCATTGGGTGCCTAAGAAATTAATTCCTTTAGCTAATTAAAATATATTTTAATTAAACAATTATACTTTTTGGCGCATATATTGTACGCCTGTTTCGACGTGCTTGGCATTATTTCAACAGTATCATAGATACTCTTTCTAAACTCCGCTAATAGCTTATAATCCAATGGTTTTTCGTGGGAATGGATTGTACCACTGTTAAACATGTTATTGATCAATTTCGCTGTCCCCCTACAGCCTTCTACATTACATTTTAAATAGCTACAAAAAAAATATTTTTTGGAAAGTCATAATTAGGTGGAATTGTAATAGTAATAAACTTACATAACACTCTCTCCATTTACTTTTACGTATGATTTACTTTTGTGATACACATATCCATCTTCGTAATATACAGCTAAACATTTCTTTATTTCCATATTACCCAAGAACAACTTATTAATGTACGACAGTTTGTAAATAAACTAATTAACCCTAAATTATTAAGATATCAATGGTGCTTCTGGAAAAAACTGACGAACAATTTTAGGAAAAAGAGCATCGATGCAGGTAAAGTTTTTCTTGTTCGATTCAGTATTTAAATAAATTAAAAATTATGATTTTTAAATAAATGCTTATTTTTAGCAATAGCTTAAAGATATTGTTATAAAGGGAAATTTTTTGGGTATCCACCAGCGGTGGCTAACCCAGGCTATTTGAAATAAACTTTCTAATGATATATACCTTCAACAATGAGATATACATGTGTTACAAGTATTGGATTTCGGTAAATTATTTGAAATAACGTTTTGCTTAAACAACATGCTTTCCTATTTGAATTTAATTTTAATTATACAAGAATATGATAGATATTTAATTTTTAAAAGAGAAATTAGAAATATAGAAGTCATAAAAATTTTACTTCATAAAGTTGATATAAACAGTAAAAGTTTGGCTACTTCAATGTACATATAATATACATTATGAATTTAAAAATATATTTAAATATTCCTTTAAATAAAAGTTTTATAAAACAGTCTTGGGAGGAACGCAATTAAAGTATTATTTATCATTCTACTTCAATTGGTGTGAATTAATGGTGAAGTATCGCTATAGGTCACGTAAAATGGGACCCTTCATATAAATTCAAAAGTTTCATGCGTTCTTAATGGGAATCTATTTAGCAGTCGTCCTGCTAACGTTTCACGATCCTACTATAATAAAAATTAAATTAAAATACTTGCCTTGAACGTATAAGTTACGAAAAGCTGTCGACAATTAATTAAAAGAATAAACATGCAAGAAACGGCGATGCAATTTAAAAAGTCAAGATGATCATCATATTTCCGTTAGGACGTATTCAACAGCTAAAGCACCAGCAATCTATTTTGACGTATGGCCTTTAAAGCAGAGAAGAATTTTCTAAAACATGTTTGTCAATTGTATAACTATATAGGTTTTGTGATAATTTACCGTGCAAGTTAAAATAGAACACCCTAAATAATCATTATGAAATTTTCATTAATTATATAAAAGAAAACAGATTAAAGATATAGTAAAGTTAAAAGAAGTAAAGCAATATATATAGGAGTAGGCACACGGTTGGATCCCATTAAATTTTATTACGATAGATTCATGTCTAGAGTGCAAATGATTTAAGAATAAAATTCTTAATTCACGCAATTTTCTTGTTCAGTATTTAATTATACAGTTATTCAGCGTTAACCGAGCTCCTTGTTTCGATGTTGCTATTATAGTTCTGGGATTGGCCAAGCTATCCCTGAGAGATAGAAGTATATATCATCAGATTCTTTAAGAAAATTTTATTTAAGTGGTTAGATTATACAAATAACGTATATGAATTTTATTTCTAATATTTTTCGCTTTATATGACCATGCAATTTAGCATCGGTTACTCGGAATCCTTAAATTTGTTTTTAGAATAACAATAGGTCAGTCGTGTTTTGTGCAAAAACATTTATATTTTTCTAATATTAGATTTTGTATTAATTTACAGAGTGCTATATTGAACGCATGACACATTCTCAAATAGTTGGACAAGGTCCGGTAAATACCACTCTTTTGAAAATAAATATTGCTCGGTGTATTTATTATAATTTAAATTAAACTGATTTATATAAACAACGTATTCTATTTTCATTGTATTTTTCTGAACTATTTAACTCTCCATCAAATACTTCTATGCTGGCTGAATGGCTTAGCGATTACTATATATGCTGTCACATGTGCTTCATACAATAATAATTTCTTCGTTGTAATTTCATGCTACATCCGATGTGCTATATGCAGAGATTAATTTTATGCTAGTTTATGACAAGAGCTAATCAGATTTCAGCATTCAACAACAGCAATTGGTCAACTCTCTGTTCACCTGTTGCCAAAAACCATCATAAGATTAAGCATGGGAAGTAGGAGCGGATCAATCATGAAACTCCAATAGAAATGTCATTGGTCAACGTAGTCAGCTGCTAGCCCGAACATGTAACACCTCTGGCAAACTAGCAAGAATAGAAGCATCGTAGGTCCTTGCCTGTAAAAAAGAAGTGTAAAAAATTACTTAGAAACAATTGGTTTCAGTTTTACGAAGCTACAAAATTATAAAATTCTTTATACAAATCTTGAAAGAAACAAGGATGAAAAAATTCACTTAAAAATAATTATAAATTAATTATTCGTGTCATTAGTAGTTGCTGAAACGATGCTTTATGAAAATCTTATCGAAGAGGCAGAATCCTGTAATTGAAATAATGGTGGTTTGCAATAGAAATTTTCCCGCCAACAAAATATCTTCGCCAAATGTGATTATTAATTACTATATCATAATTCTTTAAGATTTGTTTTCCCAAAGAAAATTCTTTAGTCCTAGCTGACTTCTGACCCAGCAGATGAACTCCTCAATATCCTCAGATTAACTGTTATGATACATATACTGTAACATGAAATCTGCTATTGATGTTTCAATAATATGCACATTAACTAAAATATAAACTTACTGCTCCTAATTAAAATACTAGTTTATCATCTCTTGTTTCAATCGAAATAGTTTTCAAGGCTGCAATATCTCCAGTTATATAACATCAAGCTGCTCTGTATAGTTGTTAACTCTAAAGATTTTCAAGTCATTTATAGCCAGATAGGTATAATCAGTACAGCAACAATCTGTCTAACAAAATTCCTAAATGCTCTCTCATCAAAAAGGAGACTTTTTATTTTATATTGGCGTTATTATATATTACAAGGAGCAAACGAAAAATGTCCTTTCAAAGAATCTTATTACAACTATGTATTTTTTTTCATCAGAATATAAAAAAAATTCAAACAAACACATATACGAACTGTCTCGAAAGCTCATTTTAAAGTTTAGTCTTCTTTAAACCATGAATATATAATAAAAATTTACCAAATTCGATTAATTGCAGATGAATGGTATTAAAGGAATGAATTTGGCCATAATATGAAGTAAGTATTTTTTTAAAAGACACTCCACAGATTATTTAACTGGTTTGCAGAAATTTTACCTTTTAGAAATGTTTGCACAATACTCTTGCATGCTAGTTGATGTGTTAATCAAATTCAGTCAAGACAAGCTTCATATATTGTCTGTGATGTTAATACCTTTGAATATTTGATTATCTTAGCCGAAAGGTAAATTGCCTCAAGTACATCTATGGAGAGCTGGAGTTTTGAAAACTGCAGTATCCTTGTGTCAAGCCAACTCCATTATTAAGCTGTTAATAGAATTCATAATATAATAATAAATGTCTAATTTCAACATTATAAATTCACACAATTCCGATTACTCTAAATTCTATGACTAGTAATACACAATATAATACATATATATATATATAGATTTACTAATGTAATTTAGTGGTGCAATAATTTCATCCAGTATCGCTTTGCCTATTAATATTGTTTCTGGAATAGCTAAACTATTACCTTCTAATGCTTCCTGCATAATATCCCTATAGTGGCTACGGATACATTAGGTCTGTTCTTGTTACCTACACTTTTTACACTTTCTGCACTTTTTCATATTTCTGTTGTAACGTCCAGAGTAGCATAATCGTTATTTTGACTGTTACTGGTAGCGTATCTAGCCTTCACGTAAGGCGTTATGGGTAAATGATGAACTCTGGGCGCACAAAAATGAAGAGAGAAGAAAAATATAACAAATATAATACAACACCTTACCTATTCGTGAGTATTGTAATGAACCCAAACAACAACAAAATATAAAGGTAGAAAGGGACCTCTCTTGTCGACTGCTCAGTAGACTACGGACGTGATCGCCGTAGGGAGTCCTTGGATTGGCGAGGATATGTGTGTGTGTGAGTATGTGGTCGTTAACGTGAACACCAGATTAAGTATGAGTAATAAAAAAACTTTAATCAATTGAATTACACAAATTAATTCGCGTGACAATTAAAACACGAGATATCTGAATGACACAAAATCACGAACTCAACCTCGCTCTCTAAGACAAAAAAAATTTATGACGATTGGAAAAAACGACCTAATTAAGTAACGAATCTATAAAAAAAGCCGCTCGCGTCCACTCGCTCCCAGCTTAAATAATTAGTCGAGAGGGGAGTGAGATGCCACCTCTGACCAATCAGAAGGCACGACCGCCTGAGCTGATGCGCTAGAGAAGAAGAGCAAGGATGTTGAGCTTGCACTTTCGGTATACAATCGTTTATTTATTCAAAGACGCAATTTTTAATGAATAATAATAAAAAATAATTTCAAGGTAGGGTTTCGCAGTAACATTAGCCAGTGTATTGATTTAATTCCTTAAAAAGAAAGAAAAAATATAGACCTCTGCAAGAAGGGGAAAACATTTATCCTTTAGGAAGTAATTACACGACATTGCTGTCAAACGGTTAATTGTTCCCACAAATAAAATTGTTAAACAATTTACACGTGGCTATCTGTTAACGCGATGCCAAGCCATCGCGAGGCCGGATGCGCTGATGCATAAGTTTCTTATTCCTATGGTAGCGAAATATACTAGGTGGCCCAGATGGTTCGGAGGAGGAAAAGGGAACCATATGTCCCCGCGGTACCGCACTGGAGATCAAGCGGCGGATGGATTTGAAAACGCACACAGGGTGTAGCGGAGAGGAGATAGGATGGCTCAAGCCAGTAGCGTGAGATCTGCTGATTTTGCGTCTGGCTGCGATTAGTATCGAGTTGGCGAAGTAGGAAAGTTATTAATTATTAATTTGAAAGAAAAGGTTGGAAAAATAAGATATACAGAAATTCCTCTAAAAACCAATCCGCTGTCTCCAGTGTGATCTCCGATTCATCGATGGTCATAAAATAACCCGTTAAAATATATGTATATATATATATAAATGTATTAAAACTAATTTGGACGTTACACTGTCTTCATCCTTCGTATAAGTTGGAGCTGTAAAAAGTACATAAAGTGTTAAAAGTGTTGGCAACAAGAACAGATCTATTGAATGCAAAGATTTGTTAAGGATATGCCAGAGCAATATTAAAGATAAAGCAATATCTATATTAACTACTTACAATTACCTATGTCACTATATAAATTTTATATTGGCATAACCAATTGAATACATTTATTTATCTGTTAAGTTACCTGAAATTTATTCACATTTCATTTGAAATGTACACATAGTAGAATAACCTCTTTATTGGTTTTCCCTTTTGACAAAAGGTACTCTGGTTATGGAAAACATTGAAAGGAAATACATACTTTGATTCCCAAATAAGACAACATAAATTTCCTTAAATCTGGTGGTGTTGAAATTACTGGTTCAAGGCCTATTCTATTGGACAAACAGAAAGTAAAAGTTTTCATTTGATGTTGAAACGATATGAAATACCTCCAATATATCCTAACATGTTGCTATTATGACTTACAAAATTCATAAACATTTCAAAACTGTAAGCTCGATACTAGAATATTAATTATACTAAGTGGAAAGAGTACTGCATACATTTTGATCATAGTTTTATTGCTCCATGACCTAATATGAAATTCTCTATAGTATGCTAAATGTAAAATTTATTTTGTTTCTCGAAAGACGTCTAAAATTCTTATGTATTACTAATCAAGATTTATTCTTTAACTTACCATCTAAAAGGTACTGTAAGCATATTAATTAATATGCGCACACAATTGCAACCTCCTCAAGACAATACTGGAAAGATTTTTGTTGTTAACAGTTGCTGTTCATTCTCCAGGGTGAATTTGAGTTTACTATGATAACACCAATCCAAATTGCTCAATTAGTGAGCAGTGAATGTATTTTACACCTTGTAGTTTCCCTGCAATATACAGTTAAATATATACTCTGCGAACAGAAAATATTATTAAGAATCTATCAACAAGCTGTTTATAAAAATCCTACAATCATCAGAATTACCTCTAATATTAAGATATCATTGTTTCCTAATGTCTGACAGCTACTTCTCTTTCTATGATGATTTATTCTATTAACGTCATCCCAAGTTACTGATTTGGTGAACGATGAAAGCATTCCATAGCTGGTAATTTTCCTAGAATATAATAAGTTTTTACAAAGGATCAAAATCTCTTTATTAGAAGAATATTTGGGATTAAACAATAAAATTTATACTTATCTAAACATGATAATTTTTACTATCCATAACCTTTTCTAAAGACCATTTCTGCTATTCCATATTGTTCCGCCGTTCAAACACACGCATATCACACATTCAAATAGAAATGTCAACTAAATAGCTGTGTTCTAACTTAAGACAGCGCTAATTTGAGAATCACTCATATACTAAAAATTTATAGATGACCGTGCACATTTGCCAATTTGGCCTAGTAATTTTTCGGAGAAAATTCCCTCTACCATCTCAACACCTTGACGCTCTACTTCTTAAATCAGTACTCCTTAATCATGGCTAGTGATAAGGTGCCTAATTTAGTCGACAATGTCGAAATGTTCTTAAGTGAAGTTTGGGGTGAAGAAGCAAACGCGTCCGATGTACTGGACCTTTCCTTCAGTGATTTGAGTCTTTCGGACGATGCTCCATGTGTTGATTCGTTGCTTGAACTTCCGGATTTGCTTGAGTCCACGAAGGAAGAAAAGGACTCCAGGATACAGGACATTTTGGATCCGCCCTGTCCACCTGAACCAGAATCAGCTGACTTTGTCACAGAACCCATTACGTGACCTTCTCATGCACCATCACCAGCAATTGACTTAGCTGTTTTACACGCAAGTAGTTGGGAGATTGGAATTCTATACGATTCTACTGCAAAAGGACTGGAGCGTACACTCCGGGAAATATATTCTGTCCAACTTATAACCAAATGTTTTAAAAGGTCGTACTTTAATAGCGGTCAACACTTTTCCACATCCCGCTGGTTACCTGGTCTAGCACCGAGTCCTGAGGGTCCCGAGCAATAAACTGGGAACAATCGAAGAACCCTAATATACCTGATACTCTAATCACTAATCTAAAATTACTATTTTTGTATTTTTAATCAAACATATTTGAAATTATTATGAATACATTCCTTGTATTTTTAACATGAAAATGAGTCCAAATACGACATTAATCGAACAATTATTTCTTTTAGTTATACCTTGAAGCTGCTACTTTATTATCTATAAATTCTATTAAAAATGCAATTTTACTATATATCTTCGTTATGCGTTAAGTTAAAATAAATCTCCAAAATATTCGAAAGGACATAAACATGTTATTAAAAAATTAACAAATATTAATTTTAGTTTAAGATATGTTATGTACATAGAATAAACATACATAACTCATTGCTACAATAAGCATTATATAATTAATATAATTAATATTATTTTCATTTGAAGACATAATTAATAAATCTAAATTTATCATAGTTATACTAAAATACCAATAGCCTCATTGTAAAGGAGAAATACTCCTAATAGCGACAAATTCCTGAGTGTAATACGAAGCGCCAGACGCAGCTCGTTCACACTGTCGCCAAGGCTAAGTCCCGACACGTGGCAAATGCACTTCGACGGCAGTCGAATGTTCTAGAACAATGACGCATTTGACCATTGGGACCCGCAAATGTTACCATATAAGGTAATGTTTGACGCTGCACTTTGAGGGTAAGAGCCCCAAACGTGCAGCCCCAAAAATCAGTTCGACTCAAAAGCTAGAAGGAACAAGTCGAGTCTCCTAGGACCTACAGTCCTCTTATCTCTTAATTTTATCCAGGCAATCCTTTGTCTCTTAAAACTATAATTATCTAGCTCATAGCTCTGGTTATCAACTTGTATAAAGAAGAAACATTGTAAATCAAAAATCAATCAACCTTATTATACAAAAGAATTTCAAGTTTGTCGTGAATCAGCGATTGAATCACAACAAACTGGTGGCAGCGGTGGGATCCGTTGACTGGTGAAGATCAAACCTACATAAATCTTCATCCCAAGGAAAATCAAGAAAATTTTATTTCTTCGATCGACCAACCTCTACAAGGACGAACCGACGTGGACAATCATCGATACTCAACGAGACATCCGCCAACTTCGCCTTTCTCAGCAACGGAGCGACAAACCCACAACTTCGAGGTTCACCCCGCATACTACCTCACGACTACAAGAAATCAACGACTGGAAACCAGCAGAACTTGCAGCCAGCCAACCAGTGAAAATGAGCTTTTGGTGAGTACGGTACAAATCATATCAGTAGCAATTTTATTTGTGAACATTGTAACCGCGAGCCCATAGCGTTCGTCGTACTAAATTTCTTCCATGTACCGTAATCCCGATAATTCAGACCGAACTCAATCTGAACCTAGTTTAACTCCCGCGTTACATAGTGTACCTCGACCAAATCGTGTTTCAATCACCCGAGAGATAGATAGTTGCATCTCTCATTTAGGGAATAGAACCTTACGTACTCTTAGGGAAACAGACGAAGGAACCCCATTTCGAAACGTAAATACGCGAAGACGGAATATTCTAACTATGGCTCACCGTGGCAACGCGAACAACGACGCCCCAGATTTAGACCATAGTTACACCGCAGAACGTCTGCCTATCAGAATAGAAGACGCACCAACAAACACGATTCCTCATGACGAAACCGTCCCTCCTAGCGCCATAGATGCTGAAATTAGAAGGTTACACAACAGCATAAGGCCCCGCGAAATTAGCGCAATTGAAGAAGAAAACGCGAGACTGAGAGACGAACTCTCCAGACTACGCCAAGATTTTAATAGGCTCCCCGCGAGGACCTCCACGGCAAGACCGGCACAACGAACATCGTATGTGACTCCCTGCGAAAGAACTCGATACGTGCCAAATTTTGACGATGAGGAAGAAGAAGAACCTCATCACGGATATGCTTCCCTACATGTAACTCTCGGAAGAATTCCAAAGTATAAAGGAGACCCAGACGAGCTAGAACCGTTTGTGAATTCTATAGTTATGGCAAACCAAAATCTACACCCGTTAGATAGAGACGAATTTCTACGGCAGGTTAGATTCACAATACTAAGAGGCAAAGCTTATACTGAAACTAAGCACAAAGTAATCGAAAATATCGAGCAACTAATACGAGAATTAGAAGAAGCATTCAAACCCCGACGGTCTACCGCGACCCTTCAAAATAGTTTAAATCGATGCCGACAAGGAAAAGACGAATCGGTACGATCCTATGCTTCTCGACTAGAAGACATATTATCAGGTTTGAAAGAAAGATGCATCACGCCAGCAAATGACCCGGCTAAAAACGAAGCCATAGAAGAATTGTTAACGCAACAAGCGAAACATCAATTCATAAAAGGATTGAATTTTAAACTCCAAGTTATGGTAGCATCTTGCGAACGTGCAACTCTAAGAGAATCAATTGCTATCGCAATAGATCGTGAATCCTTGACTCGCTCCGACGAAGAGTACAGAACTCCACAGGGCTCGACCCATGGCAGACGCGATAACCAAGGACAACAACGACCCTCCGGACAACGGAATAATTCGCACCTCCATTGCAAACGCTGCGATAGGAAAGGACATGTAGCCGAAAAATGCTACGCGCGACTTAGCAACGCAAAACGGACTCAGAGTAACTCATCTTCCGTTAACAAAGTATCCACCTCTTGCAATTATTGCAAGAAACCAGGACACACCGTCCAACAGTGCCGCACCCTAAAAGCAAAGCGAGAAAGAGAAGCTCAACAGAATGCAAATAACTCAGAACAACCAATTAACGAAAACTTGAATCGACCAACACCTGTAGGAAATCTAACCGCTAATATGGTATTACATACTCCTATAAAATATTTGATCGAAGTACAAGCCGCTGAATTCATTCGACCGGCAACCTTACTCTTCGACACTGGAGCCGATGTCTCCATAATTAAAATAAGAGTCCTGCGCAAAGAAACAATAGCTGACAAAACTCCAATTACGCTAACAGGAATAAGTGGAACACCCGTGAAGATACTAGGGTCAGTTTACCTACACATAAAAGTCGGAAAATACACTATAACCCATAAATTTCAAATAGTACCAGACACCTTTTCGCTAATAGCCGACGGACTAATCGGCATGGATTTCTGGAAAAGAAACAGCTTCCATTATGAAAAGGATGTGTCCTTGACGATGCTGGGACACACCTGGCCAATGAAACAAGTAGTATCACGTACGGTGTCACTAAAACCGAGATCACAAACATTAGTAGCCGCGTTAACTGATAGTAAACAAGACGGTATTGTATACGGACACCAAATACTACCTGGAGTGTATATAGGTAACTGTGCCACTAGGCCAACCAACTCTACCTGCTGCGTCAGCATTTTGAACATCGCGGAGAAAGAACTCGAGATACCCTTGCCTACAGTTGTGTTAGAAGATATTCCGAGTCCACCGACTCAGGGCGACGACCCTTCTGTACCCATAACCGTATACGCTGTAAATAATTGCGCCAGCGATCGACTCGCCCGGCTAAAGTCTCAATTAGAACTAAATCATTTAAATCAGGAAGAATTGCGCACTCTAACAGAACTCTGTGAGGAATACAATGATATATTTCACTTAGAAGGTGACAAACTCCTCACTACTGAAGCGGTAAAACATACCATTACTTTGGTAGAAAATACCAAACCTATCTTTAAAAAACCCTATAGGTTACCTGAAAAGCATAAACAAGAAATTGATAAACAAATTTCCCAGCTAGAAGCCGACGGAATAGTACGGCCGAGCCGAAGCCAGTGGAACGCGCCACTGCTCGTGGTACCCAAGAAACCCAATGCACAAGGGAATATAAAAATGCGCATCGTCGTAGATTTTCGCAAGCTAAATGAAGCTACTATAGATGATGCCTATCCATTGCCAAACATCACCGAAATATTGGACCAACTAGGCCATTCAAAATATTTCACCACCCTTGACCTAGCCTCTGGATTTCACCAGATAGGCATGGCCGAAGAAGACAAGGAAAAAACAGCCTTCTCCACACCCCTAGGGCACTACGAATACAACCGCATGCCCTTTGGATTGAAAAACGCGCCAGCTACGTTTCAACGCTTAATGAACACCGTATTATCCGGACTTCAAGGGATCCAATGTTTCGTTTACCTTGACGACATAGTAATTCACGCCCCTACTCTAATAGAACTCAATAAAAGACTGAAACAAGTGTTCATTCGACTGCGTGAAAATACTCTAAAGCTGCAACCGGAAAAATGCCGTTTCCTTCGCAAGGAAACTTGCTACCTGGGTCATATAATTACAGACAAAGGCATCTCTCCAGACCCAACTAAAATAGAAGCTGTACAAAATTTTCCAGCACCCAAGAGCGTAAAGGACGTACAATCCTTTTTAGGCCTAGCAGGCTATTACCGAAGGTTCATTGACCATTTTGCTGACCTGTCGAAACCCATGACGAACCTATTAAAGAAAGGAGTGAAGTTCAACTGAACCTCCCTAGAACAATTATCATTTGAAAATCTAAAGGAAAGATTGACTACTGCACCACTTTTACAGTATCCAGACTTTCATCTTCCTTTCATTCTGACCACGGACGCCTCCAATAAAGCAATAGGAGCCGTGTTATCGCAAGGCGAGGTAGGCAAAGACCTCCCCGTTGCTTACGCCAGCAGAACGCTTAACAAGGCCGAAGTAAATTACAGCACCACGGAAAAAGAATTAGCAGCTATAGTTTGGGCTGTACAAAATTTTCGACCTTACTTATATGGTACTAGATTTACCATCATCACCGATCATCAACCACTCACTTGGCTTTTCAATATAGAAAACCCAGGCTCCAGATTGATGCGTTGGAGATTAAAGTTAGCCGAGTACGATTACGAAATTAGATACAAACCAGGTACTCAGAATACAAACGCAGATGCGCTAAGTCGTATATACGTGATCACACGCTCAAGAGCACGGCAAGCCGCCCCAAAGCCAACCGACTCAAACGAAGATGCAACCTCAGCTAACTCCGACGCCGAGGAAGAAACAGCTGATGAGAAATCATCGACCTATACTCCCACAATGATAAATCAAATCCTTTACGAGTATCACGATACTCCCTTCGGAGGACATGAAGGCGTAAATAGAACTCTGCAAAGAATTAAAATTAAACACGTTTGGCCAAATATGAAAAAAGACATTGAAGAATACATAAAAAAATGTGACAAGTGCCAGCGCAATAAAACAGGCAACGTGAAACGTGCACCAATGCAGATAACAGACACGCCAGTAGAACCCTTCGAAAAGGTCGCCCTAGATATAATAGGACCATACCCTGCGACCAAACAAGGAAACAAGTATGCCTTAACCTTCCAAGACCTTTTTACAAGATACAGCATAGCCTTACCAATTCAAGACCAGTCAGCCTCTACTGTGGCACGACTATTCGTTGAAAGGATCATTTTTTCTTACGGGTTACCCCAAAAGGTTTTAACTGACCAAGGTACTAACTTTCTAAGTAATCTCTTTAAGGACGTCTGTAAGCTATTAAAAATTGACAAAATACAGACCACGGCATACCACCCACAGTCGAATGGTGCGCTAGAAAGGTCGCACCGAACATTGGCGTCGTACTTAAAAAACTTTGTCAACGAAGATTTAGATAACTGGGACGAATGGTTACCCTACGCCATGTTCACCTATAACACTACGCCACACACAGCTACAGGCCGAACGCCTTTTTCATTGCTATTTGGACGCGAGGTTGAATTACCGACCACGCTCAAATATCCGCCGCAACCTACGTATACATTCGAAGATTACTATAACGAGCTTCGCGAAAGAATTCGCTCAACAGGTAACATAATGAAAGACCAATTAATATGGGAAAATGAAAAATCGAAGATCTATTACGATCACAATACACAAGAATCAAATTACGAAGTAGGAGACCAAGTATTGTTAAAGCGAGAAATGATTCGCGCTGGAAGACCGAAGAAATTGGAACCCCTATACGACGGTCCCTATACCATAACCGCAAAACTAAGCGAGTTAAATTATGAGTTAGCAGTGGGTAAAAAGAAAATCGTAACCCACGTCAATAGGCTAAAGCCGTATCACGTGTAGTTACCGACTCAACCACCCACACATACCATCCTCTCTCACCTCCTTTTCCCATCACCCTAATCAATTTCCTACTACAATTTACTCTTATAATTACTATTAAAATTAAATCAATTCTATATGCTACTACCACTAGAATTATCTAACCATAATAATAATTTTTATGAATAATCAACCCTAAAATACTTTTTATTATAATTACAAATCTAAACTTAATTCCTTCAAGCAAAAAAAAAAAAAAAATTTTTTTTCCATTTCATATTATTATTATCATTTTTTTTTTCTTCTCTTCCCTCTCACCTCCCTTCTTATTTTTTAATCTACTTATGTTTAAATTATGCCAATAAGGGAAGGTACTAAAACTAGAAATAAAAATAAATACATTTAAAATGAACTTAAAGTTTATTCAAAAGAACATTTTTTTTTCCTCTCTCCTCCTCTCACAATTAGGAATACAAATTTAAAAAAGAAAAAAATTAAGATACAAAAATATGAAATTAAATTAATCCATGATATTGGAGGACGTCCCTCTCCTCCAACGGCGGACCCCTCCATCCTTCCACCTGCTGGTTGGGGTACCCCCAACCACGGTAGGGCTCCACCCCGGTGTATTGGAGCCACCTTATCCCGTACAAGTCAAAAACGACCCAGAAGCAGTCCTCCAGGCTGTCATAATCCCACTCCTGATGCATCTGGATGCGGTCCGATTTCCGGCACATCCTCCGGAACTGCACCGCACCCACGTTGAAAACTATGACTAAATAAAAAAAAGAAAAAGAGAAAAGGAATAGAAACAACGAACTCAAAATTATATAGAAACAAAAACTAAAACAAAAAAAAAGGGGTAGAGAATTATATAAAGACACTCACCGTTGTTCAGCCTTAGGAAAAGGGGACGCCCCTGGCCGTCAATCTCCCCTCGGTCATACATATCCTTCCGCTTATAAACTTGTACAGCCATTGTCACTATGGGTTTCCAGAACTTTGAAAATCGATATGAAATTCCCCGTACGGAAACCACTAATATATAGTCCATTCCCCACTTCGCGCAAATTCACGCAAAAACGCTGACCCAATGTCTACGAACTAGACGCACCTTCGCGACCGACTAAAATAACTCCCAGTAAAAATAAAACTTGTTAAAATTTTTCACATTAAAACTCCACAATTAACCAAACTTACCCTTTATTATAGGTGCATGCTGACCCTTATGGTCATAACGATCCACAGAAGCTCCCAGCAAGTCCAAAACATTCCCATCAAAGGTCAACCGGGACTATTCTATGAAAAATTCGGCACGGTCAATTTTTATAAAGAAAAATGGAAATTAGTGATAATCACCAACATAGTAGAATATCGCCAAAGACTCGCGCAACTAGACAAATTCCTATATAATCAAACCCTTTGCTACAAACAAGAAGGAAGAAAAATCTGTAAACACCCCGTCCTTGATACCGTCTACAAGCTAGAGACAGCCGAAAAGAACCTAGATGAAATAGATGAAATAACATTACACCAAGAAAGAAACAAACGAGGACTAGCAAACGGAGTAGGATCAATCGGAAACATTTTATTCGGAATAATGGACAGTAACGACGAAGAAGAAATAAATAAACATCTACAAAGCATAGATCAAACAGTAGAGACCAACAAAATAGCACTCATGAAATAAATACAAATTATCGACCAAACTATAGAAACTTATAATAACACGATACAAAAAATAGATGCGAACGAAAAAATGCTGATGAAAACAGTACGTGATCTAGAAGCCCAAGCGGACGAGCGAGAAGCTCTATATAACATTAATCTTACATCTGAAGAATTAATGATAGACACGGAACACTTACTAAATTTCGTAATACAGGCGAGCCAAGGAGTAATAAATCCGAAAATTATACGATATACAAAAATTCTCGAATACCTTAAGGATGCGATCCCTCACATCCCTCCTGGCACGCAATTCCCTTTTCTATTAGAAACACTAAATATACATTTAATTTAAAAACTAATGAAACCCACAATTTATTCCAAAACCAACAAACTAATTGTAGTATTTCATATACCTCTAATAACGCCCAAAGAATTCGATCTTTTGTAAATATATCCAATTCCAATCCCTATTCAGAATTCTACAACACTACACTCCATAATAGATTTAAAACAGGAATACATAGCAATAGACAGCATTGCTGAACATTATACAGTGTATACCGAAGACGAACTACAAATATGTTATACGATAAAAGATAATTATTTCTGCCCGACGGATAAACCATCCAACAAAATAAAAGCAGTTAATCCAGGCGAAATTGCATTATACTTAAAATACATAGATATAAATACGTGCGAGCATAAACTTATACATTTAGTGCAACCGATGCTAATTCCCATGAAAAACCAAGTCTCGTGGATATACTCCACACCGCGATTAGAAATTGTAGAAGTAATCTGCAAACAAAAACCTACCTATAATATAGAATTAATGGGCTCCGGAGTAATTAATTTATATAAAAATTGTATCCTAACAGCTACTGATTTTGTTTTGGAACCCGTACAAACCTCCAAGCCCAACAAACATAAACACTATATCCCGCACTATAATTTCTCTTTGAGAGCCATAGATCCTGAAAACTACGTAGCAGCAATCAACACAACCAAAATTCCCAGGCTGCATAACATCCTGAACAAGGTCAACGACCTCAACACGCTCAGCATCCAGCTAAAACAGCTGAAAAAGGATGTAAAAAACGAAGACCTAGGACAACACCACACCTATCAACATATGGCCATCTCATATTCTACTACAACGTTAATCATCATAGGATTAACCATCTACATAATCTGGCGATATCTTCACAGAAGACCAAAACCTAAGCCAAGACTCAGGTCAATACAGGCATTGCCATCCAATGCCATCGTAACAGTCGACGCCGCCGCCCCAGCAACGGAGGACGCTGCCCCGACGCACATGATTATCGTCACACCTGAGCAAGCAGCAAATCTTCAATACGACCCCGATTATTAGCCACCCACTCTCTTTTTCCAGGGGGGAGGGGTGTTATGTACATAGAATAAACATACATAACTCATTGCTACAATAAGCATTATATAATTAATATAATTAATATTATTTTCATTTGAAGACATAATTAATAAATCTAAATTTATCATAGTTATACTAAAATACCAATAGCCTCATTGTAAAGGAGAAATACTCCTAATAGCGACAAATTCCTGAGTGTAATACGAAGCGCCAGACGCAGCTCGTTCACACTGTCGCCAAGGCTAAGTCCCGACACGTGGCAAATGCACTTCGACGGCAGTCGAATGTTCTAGAACAATGACGCATTTGACCATTGGGACCAGCAAATGTTACCATATAAGGTAATGTTTGACGCTGCACTTTGAGGGTAAGAGCCCCAAACGTGCAGCCCCAAAAATCATTTCGAGTCAAAAGCTAGAAGGAACAAGTCGAGTCTCCTAGGACCTTCAGTCCTCTTATCTCTTAATTTTATCCAGGCAGTCCTTTGTCTCTTAAAACTATAATTATCTAGCTCATAGCTCTGGTTATCAACTTGTATAAAGAAGAAACATTGTAAATCAAAAATCAATAAACCTTATTATACAAAAGAATTTCAAGTTTGTTGTGAATCAGCGATTGAACCACAACAGATATAATTAACAAATAAATGTAAATATTTTAAAATACTATCTTCAAAAAGAAAAAGGTTAATCATCTCATAAAATTAAAAATTTCAATTTTTTTAGTATGATTCTGCTACGGGTTAATTGATGCTTATTTGGATTATTTATAGACATATTGGAATAAAATAAATTTGATTTTTAACAGGTTTTAATAAAATGAGAAATGCAAGATATAACTAATATAGAAATAATAGTCCGAATAACGTCATTTTTGGATTCATTTTCATGTTAAAAATACAAGCAATGTATTCATAATAATTTCAAATCTGTTTGATTAAAAATATAAAAATTGTATTTTTGGATTAGTGATTAGAGTATCAGGTATATTATAGGGTTCTTCGATGGTTCTCGGTTTATTGCTCGGGACTCGGAGCTAGACCAGGTAATCAGCGTGATGTGGAAAAGTGTTGACCGCTATTGAAGTACGACCTTTTAAAACATTTGGTTATAAGTTGGACAGAATATATTTCCCGGAGTGTACAGCTAAATACGTTACAGTCCTGGCGTTCCGGCTCATACACCGTATACCATTAAACGCTGTCTTGAAATATCGGCAGTGGAAATCTTGGGATCCTCAATGAAAATTGCTCTTACATTGGACTCCAGCGTTAGAGCTGAAAACTGCCAAACTCATAATTAAAAAATGAGCTAATATGTGACCATTAGTGGATATTCCGAGCTTCGTTCAAAGTTATTTTTTTTTGCCACCATGGTCTTTGTTTACGGTATTTCACCATTTTCAATTTTAGAACATAAGTTTAGTCCTTTTTACAGCATCTGCGAGATTCATCTGAATTGACGCAGGAACGTCAATGCGGGGAAGGATTTGTTGGAGAGTGGAGTGTCGGTACGAGCGGTCTGGGACTCTCAGGCTGTCTCGCTCCCGCTCACACTCTGTCTCTCTTTGTCCTACCTCCAACAGAGGTCGATAGGTGACCCACGGCGCAGAGCTCTCTCTCTCTCTCTCGCTGTTATGATTTGGGCCAATTGTACATATAAATGCCCAAGAGTTCCGTGATAAGCGCGGCTCGTTTAAATCGGTCTAGATTCTAGACTCTGTAAATTCTTTGGAAATTTAGCAGCTTAGCCATTCCTTCCTTCTCTGCGACACTACTAGGACTCCTAGCTCGCACTCCTCCTCCATTGTCGTCAAGTTGGTCTCTAGGAGAACGCCATCCTTTTCTGCTCTAACTTGGTTGCCTGGGAATCTCAGGTGCGAAGTATCCTATCCTGGGACCTGGGGTTATTTGGCCAAGGTTGGGATTGCCTAGCTTTTTGGTGTCATTGTGGATGGTTCTTGCTCTATACTCAGTGAGCGATCTTTATCACATGTACATATTCATATTCTGTATTGATCAGAGTAAAATAAACAGCTTTTCTACCAGTTATTCTCAGCGTTATTTTCTCTCCTAGAGTTCTCCTATCCTATAGTTATTAGAAGATATCATCCGATCATCTTTTCAACACCCCTCCTCGTGGGGACTTATAGAAACGGTCATTCTTTTTAGGACTCCCCGAGGCCGCTTCTCCTTATCTCAGGTTGCCTGGGTTGTTTGGCATGGCCCTGCTTTACTTCTCAGGACAACCTGGACATCGTTTACTGGAGCGCCGGTCTTTTCATCCGGGCCTCTGCCTGTCAACGGGGTCTATCCTTGACGTTAGCTATAATCCACTCGTGAGCCTATCTCACGAGTCGGTAACGTAGGGATTAATAATATCCACTATTCGGTAGCTTTCATACTTTTTATTCGGTATCTTGCATACGTAACGGGGAATTTCGTTACATAATGAAGAAACATTTTTCAAATCTTATAGAATTTTTGGATGCTTCAAATTTGCTCTGAATTAAGAATGTCATTATTCATTATTTCATTATCCACGCTTATCTACAAATCTTCAATCGATAGACTGAATCTGAGTGGACATCCGCTATTATATTTTCTGATTTTGCGTACATATTTTAAAATATTATACTTTTTCATGTTTACTAGTAATCAACATTATTTTAGTTAACAAAATTACGTGGAGTGCTGAATTATCTACACCAGTAATTTTATTAAATGCTGGCCTGCTGTATTCCTATATTTTGAAGTAATACTGTTTACACTTTATATACATGGTAAACAGCTAATTACTCACAACAAAAATAAACAGGAGAAAAGCTGATTTCTTAAGAAATCATGTACTCCAAACATGTATGATTGCTTAACTCTAAAGTCAGAGAAACAATAGGATACCCTGTATATTTATTTGTTGAAGATACGAAGAGACAATATAATCGTTGCTCACTCGTATTATAACTTGTGAAAGTGACAGGTGTCAAAACAGCGGACAATAAAATCATGTAAGTACATTTAAAATTGATATCAGATCATTGTAAAATATTAGAATTTATCCCCTTTGTGTTTATTGCATGTAATATAAAATTAGCATAAATTTTGATTTTTTAAAGATTTCTTTTATGAAATTAAATCTAGTAACTTCTACAAAACCAATCTTTTAACCTTCAATCACTTTTAAAATAAATTCTTATTAGTACGGTTGACAAACCGTAGAACTTTTCAAAATTAACGGAAAAAATATAATTAGCTTTCATATTAATGATTACAATTATTAACAATTAATCTCAGAACCCTTTAAACAAATTATTATTACTATTTATTAATTACTTTTTTGATTTTTCGCAGGGCCATATCGGAAGAAGACTCCATTCTTTGTAAGTAAAAACGCACATTTTACACTAAAGATATTTTAAAATATAATTTTTAAATAATATATAATTATTTTGCAGATACGGAGAGGGAATTAATTCTGCAGCTGTTGGAGCAGAGGGCAGAGGATAGGCGGATCCAGCAGCAGCACCATAAAGAGATGGAGAACCAGCAGAAGCTGCTGCTGGACCGCCTAGGCCAACTGCAAGAGCAGTTGCGGCAGCAGCACCGCTAACAGGAGCAGCAGCAGCAAAAGCTGTAAAACTATCAGCTGGAGCTGTAACAGCTAAGGGCGAAGATGGAGCAGTTGCAGCTCCAGCAGCAGCAACAGCAGCAGCAACAACAACCACCTCCGCCGCCGCAGCGACAAAAACCCCCGCGGCAGAGGGTGACCCGGGTATGTTGGTAAGATATGAAGATATTAATTATTAAAAAATGTAAACTTATAAGTCTCAACGAAGAGCAATTTTGGATGCCGGAATCAATTGTAGTGAAACATTTTTAATTACAGCGATTTGTAATAGTTGTAATATTCAAGACCATGACTAAACGATTTTAATTTTCATTAGAGGACAGAGCCACAAATTTTAATGTTATGATCGACACGTGTTACAATTGATTTCGATCTCCTCACTTTTCATTTAAATAGTTTATTATTTTTACTAAGTAAAGTTTTTGTTTCTTTTTCAGTTCGCCCATACTCTGCCGGACAATCCCGGAGGCAGTTTTGCAGCCGGGTCCGGGAAGTGAGGGAGGAAGAGCCCCGGGAACACGCTCGGCCGTATGCCGAGCGAGTATTTTATTATTATTAATATTTCTTTTTTAAATAAATAAAATTAAATTGAATTAATGATGTTTCTCATTTATATTACCCCTATAACGTTTCCACATATTATCCTATATTCATAAATAATTTTTACGTACAGATTAGGTTATAATACATATTTATTTCGAGAAAGTAAACAAGAAATAAATGCATGAAATTATTATAGAATCATCACAATGGAACGCAGAAATTACATGGAAGAGTTACATGTTTCAACGCTACATATGTACATTCGTTAGCCAAATACAATAAGTCTTAGATCATATGTTTGTATTGAATCGTCGAAGAGGTAATTACATAATATAAATTTACTGTAGTCAGCGAAATACATATTTAGGTAAGAAAAGTCTGATAGTAATTACATTTATATATCCGACTGAAAATATATATACATAAAGGAGCATTACAAGTTCTTCAATTCTCTTAAATTTAAGAAGTCTTTTGTACTGCTATATGTTATTGTAATTTATGCTTATGCTTTTATTAACATTTACAGAAATAAATTACAAATTTTTCCCTTTAAAACGCATACATTGAAAATTTGATTAAGCGTTTTCTCCAGGTTAGCTTGAAAGAAATTATATTTTTCCAAGCCCCACAGCGTTCAGAAAAATGAATACTTCTATCAATATTTACTTGCAGGGTCATAAATTCATCGGATTAAACTGAGCAGAGAATGAGAGCGAGAAGACAATAGTCGCTATCTTTCTCTAGCGGCCCAGCTGATCAGCAAAACAAAAATTTTGATCGAGGAGATTTTATTTGGAGAGTCATAAATTAGTCGAATTAAACTTAGAAGAGAAAGAGAGGGAGAATATAATAGTCGCTATCCTTCTCTAGCAGCCCAGCTGATCGCCTAAGGAAGGAGAACTTTCATCGAGGACTCGTGAGAGTCGCGAAAGACAGAGAGATTCGAGAAGAACTATGTGCATCACGCTTGCACACCCGACATACACCGAAGTCCACCGAACTCAGTCGATGATGGCTTTACATGTGCCTGCGCTTAAAGCACTAGCGACTCAAGACGAGTGCAGCCGACTCGGCTCACACGAACGAGATATACGATTGTGTTAGTTCCCTCGAGGAGGCATGGTGGGGATACCGAATTCCCACAAGTTCCCATCACTGAATACGGGCCTTAAGAACCGATTGACCCGTTCGACTTGCCCGTTGCTTTGGGGTTAAGCTGCAGCAGTTTTTACATTACTTATTTTTAAGGTTAGCAAAAAATCAGCCATTTTCCCAGAGATGAACGAGCTACCTCTATCTGTTACTACTCTTCTACAATTTCCGAAGTGTAGGAAATAATTTTTTAAGCATATAATAAATTCATCGACCGTGGTGGACTTTATTGCATATAATTCAACGAACTTTGTATAAGCATCTATGACTAATAAAACGTATTTATTTCCTTTCTTGGTTTTTTCTAGGGGGCCGAAATGATCTAGGTGTAACGTTTCGAAATGTCTATTTCCTTTGTCGTAAATATGTAAACTTCCCTCCTGCTTGCCAGAGAGTACAGAATATGTGAGGAAACTAATGCAATTGGATATATGTTTATTGACACGCCACGCGCGCGCGCGCGCGTATACATACAAGAAAACCAATATGTCTTCCTAATTAGTCGAAACGTTTTTTCTACTCCTACGTGTCCCACGTCAGCGTGGCAAGTTCGAATCAGAGCATTTATCATGGATGCGGGAGCGTAAAATAACAAGGTTCCTTCTTCCTTCTTATATACTATTCCATTTCTCAGTTCAATCCTGCCACTCTCCGTAGTTTCTAATTCCTTTTGAATTTTCCGGATAACAGGATCTTGTAGTTGTCTATAAACTAGCACCTGATAGAATGATAATGGCTCGACAATTAAAACGTTAAGACTAAGCGCGTCGACGTGTTTCATCCGCTCACAAGGACGGTGTTTCAAACTAAAGTCGCAACCTTGCAAGGATAAGCACCAGCGGCTATTGCGGGGATTGATATCCTTTTTGATGAATGCCAATTTTACCGCATTACAGTCGGTGACAATGACGAAAGCTATCCCCTGCAGGTAGACCCTGAAACGATCGATTGCAAAAACGATAGCCATAGTCTCCAATTCATAAGAGAGGTAGCGACTCTGTTTCGGTTGTCCTTTTGCTAAAATAAAACACTGGATGCATTAGATTGTCCGGGTGCCGTTGCATGAGTATTGCCTCGTATCCATACGAACTTGCAACCGTATGCAATTCTGTTTCCGCGTTAGGTTTGTAAAAGGCTAAAATTGGTGACCTAATTAATTGATCTCTAAAAATCTCAAAAGAGTTCAGCTCATTCTTTCCAAAAGTAAAATCTACTCCTTTTTTAGTGAGGTCATGTAGGGGTTTCGCCAACGGAGCATAGTTAGAAACAAATTTCCTAAAATAGCCTGTGAGGCCTAGGAATGTTTGAACCTGTCGTACGGTTTTTGGCAATGGAAAATTCTTTATAGCCTCCACATTTGTTTTGTTTGGAGTAATACCCTGTTGCGAGACAATGTATCCGAGTTACTCCATTTCTTTCTCCAAAAATCGCCACTTGCCGAAATTCAAAGAGAGATTGAATTTAGGCAACAGCCCCAGAACCTCTTTCAGTATTTCTAAGTTTTCTTGCACCGTTCAAGTTGCAATCAATATGTCATCTGAGTATTGTAACGTTGCGTTTCCGCAGCGATACAATAGCTGCCATCTAGCGTTTTGCTAATCTCAAGCGCTAGATAGGCGGGTCGTGTGCGAACTAGGAAGTTATCAACCGATGAGTTATTGATCGAGGATCGATAACTTGTCGGCTTCCTAGTGTCGCGCGATGGGTGTAGCGGGGCAGTGGCGGGACAGGCGCAGGGCCTTACTTGCTCCCGCGGACTGCCCCGACACACATAGTTTAGATGTCAAAGGTGATACATAGTGGCCAAGATTTTCCCCGCCGCCGATACTAGTTCTGCGACAGAGCAGCAGCCACCGCATACCGTGAATAAAAAGAAAACGTACGATTAAGTACGACGACTGCCACCCTGCCGCCAACCCATACCGGACAGCGGAGCTTTCCAGCCCTAAGGGCCAGCATTGGGCATCTGGAGAGAGAGAGAGAGAGAGAGAGAGAGAGAGAGACGAGAGCGATAGAGAAGAGAGCCAGCCCTAGGTAGCTGATATAAGGGTGATTATTCGTATTGTGAAAAGTTCAGTGACGTCCCGGGGTGTGCTAGGGCTTTAGGGCTCGTAGCACCGAACGGTTTTATAGGGAACCGCTGGCCCTGCTCACTTGTCACGGGTAAGCGTGCAACCTAGCGGAGTGGTCATTCCGTCGGACCTGTAACGAACGTCATATTGTGTAAAAGCGCGAATTAGTAAAAGTGTTCGCGATTACATCGATTCGTTGTGAGTTTGACCGTTGACAGGAACGTTTCCTTGAGTCCGTTCAAGGCCGCGGACTTAGTACAATTATCGTGAGGACTCGCGACCTTAGACTCTAAACCTAAACAAACCGGGTTGTTGTGGTGCTTGAGTACGCGGGAACGGAGTGAGTGCAAATAACCGTCGAGTGACACGCACGCGCGGAGATAGGGACTTATCCGCGTAGCGTCGCGTAGTGGTTAGCCTAGGAATCCGCCGGTGGCGCGTGAGTACCGCGCGACTCGGTGGGGGCCACCGCGAACGCCAACTAGTGGCTCGAGCGCGAGGCTAGCTAGTACTACGTCATCGGGGCTTCAGCCGCGTTCGCACGACTTAGGCCGCATCCACATTTAAAACCTCGCGTAACACACCGATACCGTGTAAAGAGAACCGGGTATTGTATTGAGCACGGAATTTATAATAAAGAGAGTTAACCAAAGCTGAGGAATTATTGTATTAGCACCCCTTCCCCTATACTCGCGTACGAGGGTTAGAACTCCCTCTGTATAAATAAATATTCGGGTATTATAAAAAAATTTACATCGAAGGCGCCCTGGTCTTGTAAAAAGTCGCCTATTGGGACGCGAATGCGATCGGTGAGGGATCACTCCTCCCTCCCCTTCTACATTATCCCTTGGGATAGACAGTAGCGTCGCAGTATATAAGAATCTTTCTTGAATCTAAAAGAGATTTAAAAATTAAATGAATGTATCTGTGAAAGGCTGCAGGTGCGTTGGCCACACTAAATGGCATTTTGACATATTCATATTGGCCATCTGGAGTAACGAAACAGGTGTATTTGACCGATTCCTCCGAAATAGGAATATGATGGAAACCATCTTTGAGGTCTAAACTCGTGAATTCGCACGTTCCTTCTAATTGATCAAGTTGATCCTGTATCAGTGGCAACGGATATCTGTCCTTTTCCGTGTACTTGTTTAGCTCAGTGAAGCCAGATCGTGGACAGAATATTCTCGCCACCATGCCGTCCTCTGCGCATGCAGCTCTCACACATAGAAAGCTGCTGCAATGTCCGTGACATGCTTCACCAATCGTAGCACGCACACTCTCCCACCGATACATACGTGTATCGGTTTTCTTCGACAAGCTTCGGTAGATCTCGGGAGTGAGAAGGAACGATGTCAATTCTCGGACCTCTCTCTTACTCTATAATACGTTTACCAAACGCGACTCGCAAAACAAAACAAAATCCTTTTCCTAATGCTTCGGTAAAAGTTAAATTACCGAAGGTCCCAGCCCGAAATTAAAACTTTCCTAAAATAGTTTTCAATTATTATAAAATGCTTATATGTAGCCATTAACTTATTAGATTTGATAATAAATACAAAAAATGCGTTCTTATAATTTCAAATGAGTTGAGGTATAATAAATTCAATGTTTATGTATTAATCTGATAACAAATGCATTTTTATATTTATTATTGACTTCAATAAGTTAATGGTTATTAAAAAAAATCCTTGTAATTAAAAAAAAGAAATGAAAAAACTTTAAACTTCGCCAAGACTTGAACCCGAGCTCGCCGCGTGAGAAACGGAAACCTTACCGTCTGCGCTACAGCGCTCATTTGGTGAATCAAAGGCAAATCGGCCTTTTAAAGACTGACTACAATTCTTTCATTAACTAGTCATAAACGATCAAGAATTAGGTGTAATAATAAATACATTTATTTACGCAGAATTATTGCACTAAATTTATTATGTTTTCAATTTAAAGCATACATTTTGCATGAAGATACGATAGCTTAAGGGTATATCCATGCAGTACTCTAAATACAAAACTATTCATATTCTCTATTGTTATAAATTAATTAAGTAATATTATAATATATGTTACGTGTAGTCGAATAATTTATGACAATGGGGAATATGAATAGTTTTGTATTTAGAGTACTGCATGAATATACCCTTAAACTATCGTATCTTCATGCAAAATGTATGATTTAAATTGAAAACATAATAAATTTGGTGCAATAATTCTGCGTAAAAAGATGTATTTATTATTACAGCTAATTCTTAATCGTTTATGACTAGTTAATGAAAGAATTGTAGTCAGTCTTTAAAAGGCCGATTTGCCTTTGATTCACCAAATGAGCGCTGTAGCGCAGACGGTAAGGTTTCCGTTTCTCACGCGGCGAGCTCGGGTTCAAGTCTTGGCGAAGTTTAAAGTTTTTTCATTTCTTTTTTTTAATTACAAGGATTTTTTTTAATAACCATTAACTTATTGAAGTCAATAATAAATATAAAAATGCATTTGTTATCAGATTAATACATAAACATTGAATTTATTATACCTCAACTCATTTGAAATTATAAGAACGCATTTTTTGTATTTATTATCAAATCTAATAAGTTAATGGCTACATATAAGCATTTTATAATAATTGAAAACTATTTTAGGAAAGTTTTAATTTCGGGCTGGGACCTTCGGTAATTTAACTTTTACCGAAGCATTAGGAAAAGGATTTTGTTTTGTTTTGCGAGTCGCGTTTGGTAAACGTATTATAGAGTAAGAGAGAGGTCCGAGAATTGACATCGTTCCTTCTCACTCCCGAGATCTACCGAAGCTTGTCGAAGAAAACCGATACACGTATGTACCGGTGGAAGAGTGTGCATGCTACGATTGGTGAAGCATGTCACGGACATAGCAGCAGCTTTCTATGTGTGAGAGCTGCGTGCGCAGAGGACGGCATGGTGGGGAGAATATTCTGTCCACGATCTGGCTTCACTGGTTTAGCTGCCTATGGTCCACGCACAGGCGATAAGAGTCTTTGTTCTTCTTTCTTATTAAAACGATTGGACTACAATATTCAGAACTACTAGGTCTAATGATCCCACGGTTTAACAGATCACTAACAATATTTTTCACTACACCTCTCTCGCACCAAAATAGCCATCTTGGAGTAAAATAGAAGGGTTTACTATCTTTTTTCAATGACATTTTAAATTCGTATTTTAATCTATCAGGTTCGTTATCTGCACGCAAATAGTTTTCTAACAAGTGTATTAGTCTGTTACATTCGTCAGGAGGAAGAGATCTTTCCAGTTTACTAGCTACGTTATCTAGCAAACTATATTCATCGATAGCGTCGATTTGCAAGATCTCATCTCCGGTTTCTGCGTTACTATTCCCCTGATATTCAATATTAAAATAATTATTAAAAGTAGTAGTCAAACACGGGGTAGTTAAAAATTCTCTTCCTAATAAACAGTCATAACTCATTGTTGAGTCATGCACTATCGCAAACTTAAAAGTTAAATGTACACCTCTCTAATATTTTAAATTTAATATTTAATGTAATAACGCCATAAATGGTAAGCGGAGATTTATTTACCCCGCCATATGTTTTGTTACACTTTGTGTTTTCTAATTTAGATTCTCCGAAATACGTCAAATAAACACTTTCCCTCATTAAATTTATTTCACTGCCTGAATCAATTAGAGCCTCTACAAAATAATCTTTATCTTGCGGATTTGCTATTAACCTGTGGAGCGCCGGAAAGTCTTATATAAGACGGTCACGAAAAATTTCCACTTGCATGCATGGGGTTCCTGGGACATTCAGTTAGTACCCCTCTGAAGCAATTTCATATTTGGCTAACAGATGGCCATTGTTGCCTAACTCTTCTCGCTGGTAATAAGTCTTTTGCGCTAATATTACTTGTGCTCCAAAATCATCTCTACTTGCTTTATACTTTACGTTTAGATCTTTTATCTAAATATTTTATATCGGCTATCGGTTACTACTAGCTTAGTACTAATTTACTTTATACGTTTATTCCTAAATATAATGGCTAACACCAAAGAAACCATAATTTGATCTAGTATCGAATCAGAGCCAGATTCTTCTGGTGGTGTGAGCAGGCTATAATAGAAACCAATGATGATGATTATGGTACGGGTACATACTCTTCTGTTATCAAATATGATAGATTCTTTTATCCTTCAATAAAGGATTTCACCGGCTCATTTCAGGTTCATGATTCTGTCAGATGTTGCAACCTACCTCTTGATTATTTTAAGCTCTTTTTTGACCATTCTCTATTCGAAATGATCAAATCTCAAACGAATTTATATCAGGAACAAATCCCTGAACCTTATCGTTTGAATATGAAGGCTCGGGAACCAGTGACGGTCAATGAGCTGCGAATTTTCTTAGCTCTTACGATCAATATGGGTCATGTTCGAAAGAGTAAATTGGAAAACTATTGGAGTACAGATCCTTTATTATCAACTCCCATTTTCAACACTGTAATGTGTCGAAATAGGTATTTATAAATCCTGCGCTTTTTGCATTTCGCAAATAACGACGAATTGGGAAACCATCCATTGAAAAAAGTGAAACCTGTAATCGATGATCTTCGAGTCAAATCTTCACGTACTATATCTCTGGGGAAGAATTTATGCATTAACGAAAGCTTAGTGTTGTGGAAAGGACGACTAATGTTCAAGCAATATCTTCGTTTGAAAAAGAACCGCTTTGGTATCAAAATGTTTGAACTTGTTGATTGCAAATCTGGATTTCTAATTGATTTCATAGTCTACACAGGTTCCACTACTGATTTCAAAAAATGTGGTTTAGGGATTTCCGGAGATATAGTAGCTCATTTCCTTGAGCCGTATTATCACAAAGGCCATGTAATATATATTGATAATTGGTATTCATCTCCTCAATTAGCTGAATTCTTACATAATAAGGATACAGGAATGTGTGGTACACTTCGAAAAAATCGGAAAAGCGTATCGAAATTGAATGCCAGTTTGAACAAAGGTCAAGTAGAAGTTGCTCACAACGATGTGTGGATTATTTTGAAATGGATGGACAAGAAAGAGGTTTATATGATAACTACCGTGCATAAACTTGAATTTAGCTGTACCGTCAAAAAAGACTGGAAAGCTGGGGAAAATATCATAAAACCTACGTGCATTTTAGATTATAATCAGAACATGGGGGCAGTCGACAATATAGATAGGCGATTGTCTTTGACTGAAACCACTAGAAAGTCCATGAAGTGTTATAGAAAATTTTTCTTCCATTTGGTAGATCTATCTCTGGCAAATGCTCACGCATTATATAATCAGCGAGCGGACATTCCACTTTCTTTTCCAAAATTTCGATTGGAAGTTGTAAGGAGAACGTCTTATATAAGACGCTATTTCAGATCGCTGTTTTTTGGGGCTTAACATAAACAAATATAAATAAATATTGTTGCTTTTTAAAAGGTAAAATTGTCGTAAAACCCCCGGCGTTCTAAAGGTTAATAAGCAATATTCGCGTTTCGTTGTTTCCAGAGGCTCCTTAGATTGCTGTACTTCCTCTCCAACCTGTTTTCGGGCAACTTCCTCGAAATTTTGCGTCTGTGGCGGCTCTACCAAAGTTGTTGTCGTCTGGTCCAACGTTGTTTTAGTTCCCCTTTTCTCACTAGAGCAATCCTTTAACAAATGTTCTAGGGATCCGCAGGAATAGCACGATCTTCTTGTGCGTTTAGGCTTTGGACAAGAATTTGACAGGTGGCCCTCCTGGTTACAGTTGAAACATCTTCTGACGTTGCTCACTCTGCTAATATTGTTCAGGGTCATTGTATCGGTCGAAGAATTATTGGGTTGTCTCGGTTTATGCCTAGGCTTCAATGTCACTCCATTAAATGCTCGTAATAGTGAAGAAACTGAACTAAATTGTTGTATCCTAGCTTGGTTTCGTAATTGCATATCTGGTATGCCTTCGATCAAGAAATCCAGTAGCTCTTCATCAGGGATAGATGCATTGTTGGCGAGAATAACTTTATCATGTTGGTAGGCTCCAAACGATTCAGTTTCTTTCCATATTTTGTCTTCGAATTTCTTTCGGGCTAACAATCTGCTAGGACGATGATGGAATATCTCCTCCATTTACATCAACAGATCATCTACTGGCATTATAATAAAGGCGGGGTTCGAATGAAACCACTGAAGAGCCCGTCCTCTCAATTTCGAACTGATCAATATTTTGGTGTCATTCTTTGCTAGATTATACGTCGAACGGACTAACTGTATTTGTGCCGACCATACCGAATAGGCACCACTTGTTTCATCAAAGTTGCTGATAAGGTCACTTAGTACTTTGATGTTTACTTGAAGATTGTTTCCACTCAAACTAGGTGTCCTACGTAATATCTCGTTTTCTCGTCGCACCAACTCTGCCTCCCGTCTCGCTAGATCCAAATTACGTCTTAAAAGCTCAACTTCGTTCTAATAACTCTCTTCTTGAGTTATATCGCGTTGGTCTTCTCCATGCCCTTGTGTTTCCGCCATTACTCCGCTTACCGTTAATCTTGATTCAGGTACTATGCCGTCTGGGTAGACACTCATTAGTCTCGAGATAAGCTCATTTTTAATACCGGAAGTTGGCAGTTCGGCCAAACGCAACAAATGCTTTAACTAAACAACCGAACATCTATGTAAGGACATCCACGCCCAGCTAACCACAATCTCAAACTACATGGAGTCAAAATTTCCAGAATTCACACAAATTCCTTAGGTCATTTCCACGTTACTTTTAACTATTTACAGTTAAACATTTCTAGGATCTTCTAGACGCCATGTGCGTAATCAAGTTAACGACCACACTCTATATTCCGACTAGGTTCGGATTATCGAATACCACTTCTGAAGTTTTGTAAACGAATTCCGTTGAAATATTACTCTCCAAATTTGGCGTAGGAAAAAGAATTTTGAGACATACCGATTATATGGGCGCAGTTGCCTTACTCATTTAATAAACTTTAGATACACTTTAATGCGTCTACTCTCATCAGACGTTCAGGAGCAAGAGAGTTTGTTCTCCCCGGGTATCAGTCAGGACATATGCCTCACTTATCGATCACAATCATCGATCACGTAATCGATGATTGCTTGGTACTATATGGTGGCGCCACCCTAATCAAGTCTTTCTTAATTATAAGCTTTCTTTTCTTACAATATATATGTTCATTAACCCTTCGAGAACACTATGGGTCAACCAGATCCATACATAAAACTTAAACCAAAATAATGTTAAAGTAATTCCAATATTTGTAGTATTAGTACAATCTATGTGTAATTTTATATCCTGACTACGTGTCTAAGTACGTGCGGAAGGTTACTAAAAACTAAGTCATCATTGAGTAACATACATAGTTAGAGCAGGGTCACGGTGACCTAGTTGTATACTGCACGTCGAATTAGATACAATTTGTATTATTATTTAGAATATACATTTGCATTTATGAGTGTATTGTAATAGTGCAAATCTTCTGAAAATTCGTCTACGTGAAAAATCTCAATAAATTATATAATAGCATACAATTTACGATCTCGTATACAAAGAGCTTTAATGCGAAAGGAAGAAGAGGACAATTTTGGCGGAGAAGCTTCTACCGATGGCGATAACGTATCTGTGCAAACGGATAGTGAGAAATCAGAATCCGTATATTCTGAAGCTATCGATATGGAAAATGTTACTCTTAATCAACGGATTTTGCAGCAACGTGAGCAAGCGAAGCGCGGGAGGCGAAAAACAATTATGTTCAGCAAAAACAATACGAAATGGAGCACTACGGTATACCAAAGATCATCAAATCGACAGAACATTATATCTGATAGAATAGCTAAACCTAAAAATGGTGCAGAAAATTGTAAGGATTATAATGAATTTTGGAATCTTCTTTTCGATCAGGAAATACGGATAAAGATTGTAGAATGCACTAACAAACAAATCGAAGAGATTTGTTTGATAATGATGGCTGAAGATAAACCTATGCAAATGTATCACCATACTACCGATATCTATGAAATTAATGCATTTATTGGGTTACTTTACTATGCAGGTTTGTGGAAATCAAATCATGTAGATGTCAAAGAATTATGGAGTAATACAAGTGGATACAATTTATACCGATGTGTCATGCCAAAGTCACGATTTCTGTTTCTATCTAATTGTTTACGTTTCGATATTATAGAAAATAGATTACCGAATGATAGATTATCGCCTATTCGAGAATTATGGAATAAATTTATTAGAAACTGTTCATTTTATTATGAGCCTAGCAATGATATTACTGTTGATGAACAATTACTCTCATTTAGAGGACGTTGCCAGTTTCCAGTGTATATAAAATCTAAGTCAGATAAATATGGCTTAAAAATTATAACAATGAATGATGCTCAGACTTTTTATTTGATACATGGGATCCCTTACTTAGGTAAAACAGGCAATTTAGCTCATGAATCATCCGGAGAATTTTTTTTCAAAAGAGTAACTGAACCAATCCATGGTACCAATCGATCTATTACTTGCGACAATTGGTTCACAACCATGCCATTGATGAAGGAAATGTTCAAAGATCCCTATAAAATGAAGATAACTGGTACAATTCGCAAGAATAAAAAAGAGATTCCTAACGAGATGAAAATCGCAACTAAAGAAATTCCGTCATCTCGATTTTGCCACCATGAAAATATAACATTAGTCAGTTACACCCCGAAAAAGAACAAGATTGTTCTAGTTGTTAGTAACAAAGTTACAACAACAACTATTGGTGAAAATAATAAACCAGAAATGATATCGTATTATAATAAAACTAAGGGTGGTACGGATGTATTCGATAAGCTATGCAACGCTTATACGACTGTTCGTACAACAAAGCGTTGGCCTATGAGGTTCTTTTTTGGTATGCTTGACCAAGCTCGCGTTAACGCAAGAATTTTGTATACCTGCCAGCATCAGGAAGACGAAATACCGAAAAGCTTGTCTGTTCAACAGGCTTTGAAGCAACTTGCAATGCATTTGATTGAGCTAAATTTGCGTGAAAAATTACAAAATCAAATGCTTCGCACAGATATACGTAAAGGCATTCAGCTGATTCTTGGATGTCATGTTGACAATGAGCCAAACGCCGAACGACCACAGCTACTGAAAAGAATAAGATGCGGACTTTGCTTTTACGCAAAAGATCGCAAAACTAAATCACAGTGCCCATCGTGTTTACGATCTACGTGCGATGAACATCGTGCCTATATCTGCAACGATTGTGTCGGAACCGACTGAAAGCTCCAATTTTTATTTTATGAAACATGTAATATGAAATATATACTTATAATAATAATTCTGTAAAGTTTGCGAAATAAATACCTTATTTGTAAAGCACAGTATAGGACTATTTTTCTTATTATTCTATCGTACGTCAAAGGTTTTCAATTAAATTTTTAACTAAAAATATTACAAATTAAATAATTTACAATATTTTTTAAAAAATAACAATTTGTTTATAATACCTCTTATTCTAGAATTATTTCAAGTATATTAAAGACTTTAACTGAACGTATAATATAAACAAATTATTTCTAAAAAGTTTAAAAGATTCCTCAGAATTATTGTAAGCCAATAGGTTTAGTAATTATAAAATGGCTCCCGACAAAAAATGAACAGGGTCAAATTGACCCAGTGTGTTCTCGATGATTGAAAAATGATATGTGTTCTCGAAGGGTTAAACTGCCCTTTATAACGTGGTAGTAGTGTAGCTATGTCGATACTGGAACAGTGGCAAGGGAGGGGGGGGGGGGGGTGCGGAGCGAGAGGTCCCCATCGCGAGAGGCGGGAGGTGTCCCCACTCTCTGACGTCATGACCCCACTTAGTTGGCATATGAGTTCCCCCACTCCGCTGATGTCACAATAAATTTTGTTATTGCTTCACGAACGTGTCACAATTTTGATATAAGTTTAGGGACTGCATTGACCCCCACCACTTATGAGTTCTCCCCCACTCTGATGATGTCACAGCATATTTTTTTAATTGGTTTAGGAGCGGGCTGTAATTTTTTTTAATAAGTTGTGTAACCGGACAAAACTATGGTTTCAATCGTTTACATAGGTTTTGATTTCCGCGCCGTCAGTAGTTACGGTGGCCCATGTGGGTGTGGGTTCGGACCTGAATCGATCAATGGATCGATACGCGAAGGTAGTTGTGCCGGCTCTGAGCGCGCATGCGCCCTTCTCTATTTTAGGTTTTAAGCCGTGTGGCCCCCATTGCCTTGTGTCTGTCGTTAGAAGAAAGCGTGCAATAACGGGTACCCAATAAAGCATAGAATAACTGGTGCCCAATAAAGCATAGACAAAATAAGGAGGGTCATTACGATAAGGAGTTATAAGCCCAGAAAAAAAATAAAAGGCGGAACAAAGAATTGGCACTGTTACATCAGGCAAGTGAGAGTAAATGTTTCAATAACCTAACCTATAAGTGTTGATAGCGCCCCTCTGGCTCATCTAGTGTTGGCTGCACCCACGAAAGCTTCTTTCCTTAGCAAAGTGTGGTGAGGGCTGTTGTAGATGGCAGAGGGTTCCGAGGGAGAGGTTGTATTTAATAGGTGGACCATGTGGATGGGGGCAATAAGACCCACACCACGGTTATCCTGAGTTAAGAGTAACTCCTATTTGGGACTAGCGTTGAATTGATAAATCTAATTAAGTCGGGTGACCCTCTCCATCTGCAAAAAGGCTGCGTAGCCTGAAGAAATAATGTGCCAGGGGGTATGAAGCAAGTACCTGGGGCCTGCGAAGCCCAGATTTCCTTCCCAACAGGTCCTGAGGAGCTAGTTACAAAGGAATCCAGTATAGAAAATAGTATTAAAAGACAAGCCAGTCAGTATCAGATCATTACACTACAGGAGTAGTGGTCGAAGGGAGCCTCAACTAGGAAAATGTGCTCTGAAGGGACTCCGCAGTAAATCCAAATACTAGAAAAGATAGTGCGAAGAAGGAAAAGTGGTGTATAGAGTCAATTGAGACCCTGAGGAGGCTACTCCACCAGCCTAAGCCCAATAATATAGAACAGTGCATTAAATACATAAATAGTTTATTATTTAAAGAAGTATTCTATAATTTAGGTAGCGTAGACTTATGTAACTTGTGCATATACTGTAACTATATTAGTGTCCAATACGTTGTACTAATTGGAAGTTAGAGGATGGTAAAAATGTACATAATGGTTATAAATATTATTACCGGTGAAAATTAGTATGTTTAAAATTGGACTGCATTTTGAATATAATGGATACTGAAAAATAAATGGTATTTGGGTCAAAGTGGAGTTAAATAATTATTGGTGGAATTTGATATTCATTAAATTTATTGTACTTGTTAAATACGTGGGCAGGATCCAAATTAAAGAGAACTCAAGCCGGGAAGGCCGCGGACTGGCCTATTATAAGAAAAGGCCTGGCCTCCAAAAATATTAAAACTTAAAGTCAGTGTGCATTATGCCTATCTGGCGTCCACTCGCCTTTCCCATAGTGAATACCCAGCATAGGTCATAAAGTTTATAGACTACATTCGTCCCACCACTATGATCAGATATGGATGTTTTTTTTTTATTTAAATGTATTGGTGCGCTCCGATGTATTTGAACGTTTCTCAATATACCTGCGTGGGCTCGCTATTAGTACTTTCCGTTGAATTCGGACGTGACGAGTCCCCCGCCTCCCATCTACAATCATCTTTTAAATATTTTTTTTCCACGATTGTCTTTCTTCCGTGGAGAGCGTTCCAGGAGAGAGAGAAAGAATAGCGGAGTAGGATTTGGTATTCGGCTGAGCACAGCGTTTCGCGTTCGCCGCGATCAAGTTCGTCGTCCTCGTCGTCTATCCCCTCTAAGACCTCTCCATTTGCTTTCTTTTACTAACGCGTTTAGCTTTATCCCACTCTATAGAATTACCCAGCATCTCTCTCTCTCTCTCTCTCTCTCTCTCTCTCTCTCTCTCTCTTAATATTATAATACATGACTGTGGGAGAGAGGAAGAAATAATAATGATGTGAGGTTGAAGGATTAGTATGAATTTTAGGAAGAAATAAATATTATACAATTAATAATTTAAAAATAATATAATTAAGATAATGTATAAAAACAGAATGTGCGAGACAGTATCGAATGTCGATCTAGAACCTGTGAATTAAAAGGGAAAGGTTTGTTTAATAATAAGACTCAATTGCTGTTTAGCAGAGATTAAAATTTGTTTAAAAATTCAATAAATTAGAATATTTACAATATATACACAAGGTTAAGTAACCGTACGAACTATACTTAAAGTAATCGGAATCCTAGGGAATTTGTTCCAGTCAAAATTCTCGGGAATTTCATCCGAAGAAGTTTCCCCAGAACCCAAGAAAAGAAAAATCCGTAGGACGAAGCGCGGACTATTCAAAACTCCCGGACTGGACAAATTCCCCGGGGGAATTCCCCAGCAAAATCCCCAGCCACGGAAGGAAGCAGAAGTGGAGAGGTGGTTTAGGGAAGTCCCCTTACCCCTCAGCCTCCTCCTCCACGAGCTAGTGGCTCCGAGCCACCCCAACCCCTAGGGTGAGTTTACCCCTCCTCACTACTCGATTCTTTCGAGAGCCCTGGAGTTAAGGGTCGGAACACTGGTTCCGAGTTAGCCCTCGGAGGTAGTGTGTAAGGGAAGGAGAGGGTTGATTTTCTCCCGGGTAGTCCCCGGAGATATTTCCCTTAGGAGGGAAGAGAGTACCGTAGAGGCGAAGTCCCCTCTTGGAAGGTGGTGGGTAGTGGGAGATACTTACCAAGTAGTCTACCCAGAAGAGTTCGCCAGTGAAGGCGCTCGAGTGGTTGGCCGGTGGAGGCGCTGCCGGTGAGGCGTCAAAAAATGCCTGGGGATGCGGTGGTGCCGGAAGGCGGAGGTTGCCGAAAGGCTCAAAAAGTAGCGAGCTGTGCTGGCTGCTGTTGTAGCTGCTGCTGCTGAGCGGGTTGGGCTCAGTGCTGTAAGATCGTGCCGGATTTCTCTCCCCACCACGCGACCGTAGTCTCACTAACACACGGTCAGCCGGTAGCATCGGCGAGACATCCCTACTCATGCGCTACTCCCTAGTCACGCACACCATTGAAGCGACACGTGCGTGTCTCGGCTGCCTTCGCTGGATCTCGGTCGGATTCGACACAACTGCAGAGCGAGAGAGAGCAGTATAGTTTTCTCGGCCCTCTCACTCTCTCCCGATCTTGACAGTCTCTTAGCCAAGGAAGCGTGGCAAAATCCTTTTCGGCCAGCACGCCGAGTGTAGTCCAGTCAAATCAATAAAAATAATTACCAAAAAATCGTAAATTTTGTTTTGTTTTTTTTTAAATGGTAAATCTTTAGGAGCGAAAATTTGCAAAATTCAAATTCCTAAGGGGTTTACTAACGGGGGAGGGGGGTGAAAAGGGGGTAACCAAAAATATTTCGACTCCTGTACTTCGTAAAATAACAATTTTTTTTTATTTAACTTAGAAAAATATTCTCTACGACTATTATTGGACAATATTTTTTGTAGCGAAATCGGTTAAAAAGTTATTCAGGAAAAAGAAATACAAATTTTGCAATGTTAACTTATTTAATTTAATATTTTGAATCCGGCTATTTTAATCGAAAATAAGTTTAAATATTTTTTGTAGGGTATTTAATTAGCTAGAATCCAAATTAGTTAAAAAATGATTTTTGTCAAATAGAACCTTCGGTAGGGTGCATCGCGCGAAGTTTATTATTTTAATGACTTATTTTGCTCAGCGAATGAAGTATACATCTTTACTTGCTATTTTTTATGTTCAAACATTGAGCTCCTTGTATTTTTAATATATTTACGAAAAATGCTTTAAATAATAAACTCTTTTCCACACCACCCTGGAGGTAGAGTTGAAGGCGCATTTTTTTTACGTGGTATCCCCAGAAGGTATATTCCACAGCATTGCTTATTTAGCCTAATTTAACACCATTACAACTTAATTTGTCAAAGGGATTAGTGTCAAGACACGCATTTGAAAACATTGGTGGCCTGGCCTAGTTTTACCGAAATTGCTGAATAATATTTTTCTGGGAAAGTATGTTGGCTTAGCAAAAATCATACTTTCTCTGTTCGAGATTGGGAGGAGCAGAAAATGTTGCGAAGTAGATTCCGCATTTCTCTGTTATATCTCCCATCTCTATTGCGCTCACAATAGACGGCTAGACCGACAGCGTCTAGCCGCTCTATCTGTCTCTCTCTCCGCGGCGCGCTTGCGCGTCTTCTGGCCCTGGCGCGTCGCGGCCGCGAAGCGACACTACTTGCGCGCTTGGCCACTAGGTGGCCAGCGCCCGCGGCAGCTCTCTCGCTGGCAAGATTAGTGTCGCGTAATTATATAGATGGGTCCTTGATAAGGACCCATCGCACCTCAGTCTTGCTCGACCGCTGACGATCAAGCAGCAACCGCAGCAATTTTTGCAGCCTTCCTGGCTTTTTGACGCCTCTACGGCTTTTGACGCCTCAACGGCAGCGCCTCCAAGGCCATCAAAAGAGCGCCTCCACCGGCGAACTCTACGGGTACATACTTTGGTAAGTACCACCCACCACCCACTGCCTACCAAGAGGGGACTACCCCTCTGCGGCGATATCCTCCCTCCTAAGGGAAATTTCTCCGGGGACTGCCCGGGAGAAGTTAAACCCTCTCCTTCCCCTCCACACTGCCTCCGAGGACTACCTCGGACCTAGTGTTCCGACCCTCAAATCCAGGGCTCTCGACGAGTCGGGTAGTGGGAGGGGTAGATTCACCCTAGGGGTTGGGGTGGCTCGGAGCCACCATAGCTCTGGGAGAAGGGGGCTGAGGGGTAAGGGGACTTCCCCTTCCCTAAATCCACCTCTCCTACTTCGCTTCCTCCCGTGGCTGGGGATTTTACTAGGGAATACCCTAGGGAAAATTGTCCAGTCCGGGAGTTTATAAGTCCGCGTTCCTTCCTGGGGAATTCTAGTCTTTGGGGTTCTTGGGAATCGGTAGAGGGTAAAATGCCATAATATTTTCCTATAGCAAATTTAAGGAACTTTGGGTGAGTAGTTTATATTATGCAGCACATGCCCTCTACCGTCTCATCAACTATAAAATAATATGATATAGTAATGTTCATCCTTCCTTAAACATTTATGTACTGTATGAGGTTAATTTGGAGATTATGAAATCATATATTTTTTCTTTCAGTTACAAAATGTTGACTGTATAATAGTTTTGAAATGCAAACTATTCTTATTTTTTATTGAAATTAAATAAAACTTATTCAGAAAACATACAAACACATATTGATTATGCATGTCTACACAATTTAGTGGATACATTGACGTGTTTAATATTATCCTTTACTAAGGAGCGAACTCATAAATAGGTAAAACTTGTATGCATGTTTAAACAAATATTTGTATTCCTTTTTTAGTGTTTCTTCGTCTTCAATAAAATAATTTTTTTTTCATAAATTACGTAATGCTTTACTATTATTTTTTATGATACCATATGATCGTTTACAAATTCCCCTTTTCATATTACACAATTTTAATGTTTTCTACACTAAAGCTGAAGATATTTTTGATGAAGAATAATAGTTATAGCCTTTCTAAACACTCGCCTTTGAGAACCTTATAATTTCAGCATCACTTATCTACACCCAGATTTCAACAGTCTAATCTCACTAGTGTTATAGCTGTTACTTATTGTATTTTAAAGTTGCTTTTTATATTCCTCTTTTTTATAATATGAAAAGTAATTAATACACTTTATTTTAATAAATATTTACACAGACGTGCCAAATCTCATTTTCCTCATTTTTAAAAATGGTCGGAGACGATTCTTGTAGATCTTATTGTGTTGTAAACGAACCTGATTTTGAAATTACTCCAGTACATCAGATTTTTTTAAATTTTTAGCTTAAATAGTACAAAATGGCTTTTTTCGCCATTTTCATTATTTTACTTCAGAGAACGAATTTTGTTTAAATTCCACAATTAAACCATATAGTATTATTCGTTAGCTTTAAAATCCATTTTCAAAACTTATTATACTAGCAGGATGCGATGCAATAGTGGTAATTTACAAAAAGAAAATTTGTTCTCTAAAATAAAAATCATAAACTGAGGAAAACAGCCATTTTTCAGCCATTTAACTGATATTTCAAAACACCTGATGTGATAGAGAAATTTCAAAGCCACATTCATATTCAGTAAAAAAAATGGAAGAATTGCCCCCCCCCCCCCCTCCTTCCCGTCCATTCTTGAAACTGAGAAAATTGAATTTTCCAGGTCTGTGTTATTGTTGAAGATATAAAGTCGTAGCAAACTATACATATTACAATAATAGCATAGATACCACACATGCTACCATAGGAGTTGTTGAATTGTTCTCATCTTTTCACACCGTTCAGAAAATACTTGTGAAATTTCCTTTATGGCTGCTGGTAAAAATTCCTCCATTTCCTTATCTGATTCTTGTATGACAATTCCAAATATTTTCTTCTTTTATATATAAGTTGAACTTCCTGTAATCATTAATCACGGTATGAGGATCTTAATTGCAGCTTCGAAACTCGACATATAATAATAATATGAAAAATACATTAGAATATTACAAATAATATCAAATCAACAGACCTATTAAAGACACTATCTCAACTAGACCTAAGACTGTATGATGAAATTTTTCTAATTAAATAGTCAAGAGTACTTTCGATATGTAAAGTATTAGTGTTAATCAAGCATATAAACACAATATATAACATGCTATTGTTAGACAATATGTCAAAAATTACTAAGTTGATCTTTCACTCTTTGTCGAAGGGTATGGAAATTATTCTGTGGGAGATTTCCATTCTATGTAAACTTCAGATCAATAAAAAATTGAAGATGGCTTACAATAAATAAATGATTAAATCTGTAAAATAAACAAAATACATCCACAAAGCATACAAAAGATTTATTCTTGAATATGCACTTATTATATACAAAAGATATACTTATCTAAAAGTATTTTTGTTATATTCTTTGTGCATATGCCATATGGCATCAATATGTATAGTAAATGACAGGCCATTTCTCTTTGGTTTTCTTACAGAGATGGTTATTATACTTTTAATTCTTTTATGCCTCAAACTTTCTATATTACTTATTATAATCTTTTAATTTCAGCTGTAAGTATCAATGCACACACATTTACATGAAAACATTTTTGGATTACTTGTTTTCGTAAGTTTCTTCTACTCGCACGCATGCGCACAAAATACATTATAATATAGTCTACTCATCGAAAGCTCCATCCCTAGAAAGTAACTATAAAATTTTATGGCACTTTACCCTCTACCTTGGGAATCTTCGATTACCGAAATTCCCTAGAATTTGACGACAACAAATTCCCTAGGAAGTCTATCATTTTAGTCTAGCGGTTCTTTGTAAATATATTTGTACATTTTATTTATTTGAATAAAGACTCTTTTACCTTACATTTGTCTTCGAACTTTATTCTCAGATATAACCTTCCCTTCTGACCACAGGGCTGGAGCCTACTTGGGCACTGTCTCGCACATTCTCCTTTAATACTGGCCTATTTGGAAATTATGTGGAAATAGGAGGTAAGTGGGTAATATAACGTTCCTCCCTACACGATGGGAAGAGGGGGAGGAGGGGGAGAAGGCATTACTAGAACCCTTTTCATTTGGGTGGTAGCGAATTGTGTAGGTGGAATGGTTGGTTTTGGGTGTGTTATAGGTGAAATGGTTGGTTTTGGGGGTGTTGTAGGTGCAATGTCTGTTGGTAAGTCCCTGATGTTGTCCGTGGGCTAGGTTGGTGTAACCGTTTGCATAAGTGCTTCGTTGTTTCTCTTGCGTAAATGATGACATATTTCAAAGACGGCTGCTGCTATGAAGACAATGATGAGAGTCGATGCTGATGTGATAATGTGATGCTGGATGGGTTGATAGAAGTATTCGTCGTCTTCACTGAGCTCCTTGTCGAAATTATTGAGATGGACGCTTAATTGATTGAGGTCGCTGCACTTGTAAGGATATTTTCTAGGCGGGGTACGTTGCTAGAAGACTGTTGTATTCTTTCATCTAGAGCTTCCAATGAAAAGTTAAATCTCGGCACAAAATTTGTTATGCTCGGCGATTTAACGGTTTGTACGGTCTCTAGAATAAAATCAGCAGGAGTAATAATGCAATTATTCCGTATCGTTAGAGTTCCTGAGCCTGTTATTTCTAGCGTATATTTATCTTTATTTTTACAAGTTACAGTAAGTTCTTCCATACGTGGTACTGCATAGAGCCAGGAAGCTCTGTCTTTTAGCGAGATTAACATAGGTTGTACAAGGTGAATAAGTTTATGTTCGCATGTTTCGGAGGCCTTGTTTTTTAGGTATAGAGTTATTTCGCATGGGTTTTCGCTTTTCATTTTGTTTGACGGCTTGTATGTGGGACAGAAATATTGGTCACCTACATGACTGAATTTTTTTAGGTCTTCTGCACTGTATTCGGTGTACCGTTCTGTCGTAATGTCTATTGCCAAGAATTCATTTCTGATGTCGATAATAGAGTATAATGACGTTGAGTTTGATACTGGTATGGGTATAGGATATACTTGTAGTAGATCGAATTCTTGTGGAGTAATCAGTGGGATGCATAGAACGATTATTAATTTGTTCGTTTTTGAGAATATGGTTGGTTTTAATAACTTCGACAGTAAATGTATATTTGTATTGGTCAACGATATTGGGAATTGTGTGCTTGCAGGAATGTATGGTTGCGCTTCCCTCAGATACCGCATAATTTGAGAATGTGGTATGATCTTTGGATTGATTATACCGTGGTTAGCTTGTGTGACGAAATCTAATAGAGAGTCAGTTTCAATCAAAGGTTCTTCTACAATTATACTTAGATTGTATAGTACTTCTAAATTAGTTTCCTTTTCCATCAAGTCTTTTTCCAATTGTAGTAGTCTTTCTTCATTCTCGTTTACTATAGTTAAGGTATCGTTTAAGATTTCTAAATTTCTGCTGACTATTTGTACCTGCTTTTTCATTGCCATTTCGGTTTTGTGCATTTTTCGATCTATTAGTTTTAAATGATTATTAATTTCTTCTTCGTCTTGACTATCCATAGTTCCGAAGAGAATTTTACCTAAAGATCCTACCCCATTTATTAAACCGCGTTGGATTCTTGTCGAAAATGATGTCATTTCTGTCACTTCGCGGAGCTCCCTTTCGATAGTGTCGAGTTTAAATGTTATATGGTGCACCGCAGTGACGCAATTTATTACATTATTATCCATACGACAGAGGCGTTGATCATAGAGGAATTTCATAACCCGTGTAGGCCTTTCGTGGTATACGGCCATATCAGTATGCAGGACTAATTTCCACTGATGTCGATAGAAATTTAGTAGTCCAAATTTTTCATAATACAACCCAGGTTGTCCTTTAATTGGTCTAATCTCTACCTGCCCGTAGATCTTGCTAATTCCGATAGCCATTACGGTCATAACATACCTATAATTAAAATGATAAGGTTATTCCCTATTCTATTTGTTTAGAGGAATAATTTTTCTTATTCCATTTTTTATTCAACGTTTACTCTTATAGCGTAAAAGTAAAGTAACATTCAATATTCTAATGTGTAGAGTGACTTTTTGGTGGACGTTAAGTCAGCAGTTTTGTAACATTTTTCGGTAAGGTGGGGGTCTTCCTATATATTGACTTGCCTTGAGACGTACTGTTATTTGTAATGATTTATTCATCGAAATTAAAAGTGACACGATTAATAACGCATAGAAAGTAATGGAGGGTAAAACAACCAGAAAGCAGCAAGTTGCTAAGGCGAGGCCCCATGACAGAGGCCTAAGGGACCACCGAGGAAGGAAATTATTCGCCATCGTGGCGGGTAGTAAGTAAATATATATATATCCGTATTCGATATATGTGCGATTAAATTTCTTAATCATGTAACATTTTAATTTGTAACGAGGTTCTCTCGTTACGTATCAAGATACCGGATTTAATAAAGAAATTAAAGAAAAGCTAACGATTAGTAGTGGTTATTTCAACCCTACATTACCGACTCGGTGCATAGGTTTCCGAGTGGACAGAAAGTACCGTCTAGGAACATCCCTGTGGACCGTCAGAAGACCGGATGAAAAGACCGGCGCTCCACTTAAAAGTCCAAGCCGACCAAGCGAGCAAGGCAGGGCTGTGCCAAGTAACTTGGTGGCTTGAGACGAGGAGAAGTGGGCACAGGGACTCCTGCGAAAGGCGAATTCTCTAGTCCCCTGAGGAGGGGGAAATAAGAGAGGGAGTCGGGCCTGGGACGTCGCGCAAGGCGGACGTACACCACACCGGCTCACCGATGAGTGTGTCCGTGTGCGTGAGGTGAGCTTGCTCCCTACGCAACGAACACACTGTATGCTATCGATGCATAAGGGACCTGTGCAGGTATGGTAGGTTTCTGCTGCATGCCGGGTGCCGCCGCTAAGTCCATGGCAACGCGCATGGCACCGCGGACTTGGGCATTGCGGGGATGCACCACCCTGACAGTCCCTTATGAGAAAAGATCACGATAACGTTCTCGTCTCCTCACCTCCCCTCATATGTATGAGTGGGTGGGTGGGAGAGTGTGTCTATTGTCGCGAGGCTCGGGCTACCTGTAAGGAACCCTCCCCTCTCTCCACTACCTAGCACACTGAGCAAACCAGGCTTCCGTACCGTCCTCTATGCACTACCAATCAGCCCATTGGGAAATGCATACGATTGGAATGGCGGGGTAGGACCCCTATGTTAACGATGGGTTGTTGGTCACCCACACGACCAACTGGCGCCCTGAAAGTACCGAATGCAAAGACGGCCGAAGGTAATAGGAATATAGCTATCACGATCAGCCCATCATGGTAGAAGAATCCATTACAAATTTAATATTCTTTTCCTTGTGTTTAGTTGTAGTGCAGGATGGCGCTGCTATAAAAGATAGGCAGCTTTTCCGCGCCGGGGTCCGATTGGATCAAGCCTGGGAAGAGGAAATGGTGCAATCGGACGACGACTTTCGGTGGGACTTCGATTACTTCGGGATCTTATGGATGCAGTCCACTTCTTACCGTGGATGGGGGAGGACTAACCGCCAAGTAGAGGATCCAAGGCAATATGAACTGCCCCATATGTCCGAGAAGGACGTACTTATGTTCCATCATTTATTGTAAGTTCCCTCCAACGCAGGGGAAATATGTAAATATATATGATTAAAAAATATGTTAAAAAAATAATATATGTATATTAGTTTTAAGTTTTAAGTAATCAATAATTAATGTTTTAATATTTAAAAAAAACTTATTATCTTTACCTTCCATCTTTGAAATCTATAATACACCCATTCTAATATTATCAAATCAGTTATTTGAGTTTATATAAGGAATATATTTATTTCATTAGAAATAAAAGAGAGCATGAATAGTTTTATTTTAAATAAATATGTTTGAAAATTTTTGTTTAATATGTAGAAAATATAAAAGTATATATTTCAAACATTTCAAAGTGAATAAAATTTATTACTTTAACAATCTAGTTTTTAATAGTTGTGTTTTCATTTAGTCTATGAAGCATACTTTCTCTTTCCTTATTGAAGCCCGCCAGTGCCAATTAGCATTTTGAGAATAACAACCTACATATCTATTATAGTCTCTTTGTCGGTCAGATTATAAATGCTGACACAGCATGCGGAGTCCAGTTGTCTAGTGACACAGTAAGTCGAATACATAATACACGCTGGGTTTTAATTCGCGGCCGGTCAGCAACCTTTCGCGTGTCTCCTTTGTAAGCGTCGCAATCATGGCAGTTGATTGGGACTACAGAGTGATAGTCCAGTCAAATGAACATTTCGAAATAATTTAATATACTAATTAATTGTTAATAGAAGAAACGTTTAGGACTAAAATATACTTTCTCCGTTAATATTTTTATTTTAAAGTAATGGCAAAATCGCTGTAACAGCTACGAGTGCTAGTTGTCAGAGTTGTCACCTACTTATACTAATGAAGGATGTTATAACGAAATGAAATAAATGCTATTCCATTATTTAGAAAAATTCATTTACTATGAGTCTACATGAAGGAACATATCACAATAAACTGCCTCGAGCCCAGTTCACATTCATTTATTCGCCTAGGCCACATCGTTTTTAAAGCCAGCATGTTCACATTTTTTCTCTCTGCACACATATATCTTTACAATTTATTTTTTGTCTTACTTTCTACATTAAACTTAACTAACCTCCCACCCCCCTTGTATAAATCCTATATTAAATTATGTATTTTGAGGATTTCCTCTTCTGTTCTGGTCGGCTGACACCCGGACCACCCTTCTCCAATTGAAATTTTTTGTTGACCCAGCCGCATGAGTAGAGCCACCGAAAACCCCATCAGTTGAAATCCTTCTAGAAGAACGTATCCTGTATCATTCGCCGAACCAATTCGTCCTCGGCTTAACGATTGCATCAACGAATGTACCGCTTGTAGTTTCTTTCAATATAGTCAATAATCACAACTGAAAACAATAAAATAACTAAAAAATTTAAACTTACCTTTAATTTGATAAATACATAGGTTACATGAATTGCAGTAGTTTAAAGAGCATTTATTTTTCAATGTTATTAATATAATTTAAATTAGAAAAATAATTTTAAAAAATGATTTAAAAAAATCTGATAAAATTATATATGTAACTCTTCATCAAACACCTCAACTTGAATTATACTCACTTTGACCGTATTGGCGGTTGATTTTACTTCGAATGGACTTGATTGCTTCCATTCATCTTTTCATTTCGACTTAAAATTTGAATATCTGCACTTCTTCCACTACTGACCAAAAGATATAACGGGATCCCTCACGCGTGCTTTACGGACAGTACAAGTCAATAAACAATTAGTTTAATAAAATTCAAATGCGAAGCAAATTGAACAATCGGGCGTTTGTTGGACAATGTGCCAGTCCTAACGAGTCAAACGAACTTAAAAACACTCAAATTAGTTGAAGAATAACGCTGTACCATGGTGCCGCGTTCTTGAAGAGAGGTTACATTTGGTTATTTCCACTTCAAGAACGCGGGACAGTGGTACTGGTACAGCGTTATTCTTCAACTAATTTGAGTGTTTTCAAGATCCTTTGACTCGTTAGGACTGGCACATTGTCATAAAGAAGCCCGTTTTTTCAATTTGCTTCGCATTTTACTTTTATTAAACGAATTGTTTATTAACTTGTACTGTCGGTAAAGAACGCGTGAGGGATCCCGTCAATCAGTTCGATATCAAACAGCATGATTTTATTAAAATTAGAATCTCCTTTGTTATATATATATATATATTCCCATTAGAAGCACGTACCGAAGACAATAATATTCGTGTTTCCTGCATTTTTATTCAATGCAGTATAACCATTCACCGTTGCGTAAAAATGAATAGAATTTATGTAATGGGTTCTTAAGTTTTTAATAAATATACGTGCCTTAGCGCTAATACCGATAAATAGCTTGCTTTTTGAACGATCCTTACTGCAAAATATTAAATGTATTACTACAATAACATTCAATTTAGTCATAATTCACTCAAGATTTGTCGTCAGCAATTCTCCGATTTTCATTCTATTATCATGACAGGAGCTCATAATATTATACAGTATGACGTCAAATATAAAATATAGTATGTCATTAATTGTATGTAAATATCACGATCTGAGCTCCTCATCATAATGACATAATAGACCATAGTGTTAATATTTTGTTTCAATGTAATCTCATCACAATATAAAACATTATGGGCTAAAACATAGATATTATATGTCTTAAGTAATCGTGATGATTGGGACTTTGCTATGTAGGAAGTTTGTATAATGTGTTAGTTGATGCTCCCCCAGATTTAAAAATGTTGTGCTCGCGATTTCTACAATCTGCCACGTACAATTACATCTTTTAGTAAAGGCGTACGAGCAACAAAAATTATTATGATCTTAGTATATGCCGTGATTACGAATGGAAACAAAAAAATGGTATAAATACGTACATGTAATACTTTTCTGTTATATTCCTGTAATTCCTTAAGCGGGTACAGTCAATCAACAGCCTCATTGGATAGTAGTGCAAGCTGATTTCCAAGTGTACAAAATATATATAATTTTTGTCGCTTATTGAATATACAAACGTAATAGTCTTGATGTTACTATTTGGACGTTTCTGTGTTAATTAAAATCGTGTATTGCTAAAAATTGTGAAATTCAAGAAAATAAGTTTTTTAATATTGTTGGGAGTAATCACTGATATAATTGTTTTGTGGTGGCAGTGCTGGTATCAACTTTTAAAAAGACACCGCTGATCATACTATATAGCAATAAGTAAGTTAATTTTTCTATTTTGTTATTTTGAAAAAATAAGAGCCGCTACCACTTTCGTACTATTTATAGGTTATTATAACAATGAGCTCAACTAGACCGAAAACTTTACAACATCAATGGTATGATGAGTTTCCTTCTTGGAGGGCTTGGTTGCGGAATGTACCCACAGATACCGAAAAGTATCACTGCATTGCCTGCAATGTTACTAACAAATGTGGTAAATCGAATATCAAGGACCATAGTAAAACCAAAAGTCATATAAAAAATATGGAAAAATTGAATGCCACAGAAGTGATTTATGAGAACGTAAATCACCGTTCTTCTTTTAATGGACAGTTCTCATTCAATGAAAGAGTTAGAGTCGCTGAAATTAAATTATCGACATTTTTTGTGGAACACAATATTCCGTTTATATATAGCGCACATTTGCTCAGCATGTTTCAAGATATAGGCAAAGAACCGGAGACTCTACAGTCTATGTTTCTAGGCAGAATGAAACTTACGAAGATTATTAATAACGTTATATGTCCTTACGAAACAGAACGAATCTCCGAAACAATGAGACATAATTAATTTTCAGTTTTGGTTTATGAAACGTCAGACATTACTAACGAGAAAAAAAATGACTCTTCTTACTCGATATGTGGATAGTGAATCTTTGTCCGTAAAGACTGATTTATTAGAATTAATAAATTTGGATGCAAGCGATTGTTCCGCACAGAAAATTTTTACCGCATTTTACAACGAACTAATAAAAAAACAAATACCATTATCAAATATAATTGGCCTGGGATATGATAATGCATCAGTAATGACTGGAAAAAATGAATCATTTCAAACGAAACTTTCTAAGTGGTCTCCGCGGTTGATTACTATACCATGCATTTGCCACTCATCTGCTCTAGTAGCCTCTAATGCATGTAAAGCTTTACCATTAGAATGTGGAAACTTTATAAAGAAATTGGTAGCTTTTATAAGAGGAAGCCCTAAACGGACTGCAATTTTCAAAGAATTCCAAAAATCTTTTACGGGCGAAACAAAGAATATATTAAAATATGCCGAGACCCGATGGCTATCGCGTTATGAATGTATCAAACGTATCCTAGAAGAATGGGATGTCTTACTGAAATTTCTATTAGAACAAACTTCAGAAAAAGTACTTCAAGCAGAGGAACTACTCATCATAATGGAACATAGCAAGACAAGGGCCTATTTAATGTTTTTGGAACACGTCCTTAATAAATTGAATTCATTTAACGCTATTTTCAAGCAAAAGAAACAAAAATTCAAAGATTATATCAAGCATCTTTGAAATGTTTAATATTTGTGGCTACAAAATTTATAAAGCCGGCATTACTAAAGCTACAAATATTTTTACCTTACTTAAATAATATTGACTTTTCCAAAAAGGAAAATCAGTTGCCTATTGACGAAATAGATATCGGTTCTGTTTGTGCAGAACATTTAGATCAAAAATTAATAGAAAATAAATTGAATGCAGATGAAGTGAAATTAATAAGGGAAAAATGTTTATCTTTTTTGATAACAGCGACAGAAGAAATTCGTGATCGTTTTCCAATTATGGATCCTTTTTTTAAAAATTTGAATATTTTAAATAGGGAAACAGCATTACTAGATGAGGACCGAGAAACAAGTTCTTTGCAGCTAATTCCCATTTGTCACCGTTTCGGTATATTTGATGACGAAGGTATTAAGCAAGAGTGGATGTGTTATTATTCAAAGGAAAGTTCAGATATAAGAAATTATTGGTCCAAACTATCTTTTGATGATATGTGGAAAGCTATATGTTCTGCGACAACAGACAAATCCACATTCCTATATCCTAAATTAAGGTCATTATTGAATCTGGTCAGATCTCTGCCTCACTCAAACGCAGAGACTGAAAGATGTTTTTCTATTATACCAGATTGTAAAACGAAGAAACGAAATACACTTGGGCATGATACGTTAAATTCTATCTGCGTTATTAAATACGCACTGATGACAAAAGAAGAATCCTCTTTTACAATGACTGTCACAAAGGATCATATAAACTTAATGAGTAGTAATACTTTATATTTACCAACATCCAAAGAAAGAGAAAGCAATTTAAATTTACGTTCTCTTCATGATCCTGAGAATAGTGGTAATGATGAGAATGAATTTGATATTAATTATGATAAATAAGAAATCAAAATCTCATGGGATTATTATTCAACTGACATTAATGTCATATTTATGAAAATCTTAAATATTATTTCTTATGTTTGTTATTCATGAGTTGTAAAACAATTGAATTTGATTAAGTACTAAATTAATGTAATGTATAAATATTTATGAAATGTTGAAAGAAGAAATTTTCAAATAAATGGAAACCTAATGGAAAAAAAATTGTAAGAAATTTTATTTTTAATGCTGCCTATCATTCTCTTTCTGTATAAAAATATATTTATGCCAAAAGTCTGCATAAACTTTTATACAGCTTGGTACAAGTCAAGAAAAGTAAAAATATTGTTATTTTCTTGTGAAAGTGTTATATGACCAAAACACAACCTACTTTCATCCACAATAGACCTTATATTGATAATATCCATTTAACTTATTAATTTCTTTCTAAGTAAGCCATTATTGCATCAGAAAGTTATCTTTTTGCTAAGCCAACACACTAAAGGAACAATACGATCTTAGGATTTCTTCAGAGTCAGGCAAGTCCACCTATGTTGACAAATGCATGTGTTGCCATACATACTGTATCAACAGTCTTTATGAAAATATCTAAATTAAAAATAAATTAGGAAAGAGTATTACATGAAGACCTTTGCTAATATAGTAAGGTATGATGCTGCATTTTATATATTAAATACGGGCCTGGCCAACAAAAAAGTCAGTTGTGCTACGATTCTCATCAAGAGCAGTCATCTTCTCTTAACTAATAAATCAGTATCATCAAACTTACAAGTGTGATTCCACTGTATGACTTTGGATCCTTCAACCTAAGTCACCTCAAGGGGTAACCCCTTCACTAATCAAGCAAGTGTACCAAACACGATTGACGCATTCGTCTCACCACCCTTCACCTCATGGACGATATTTATTGAGAGAATTTTCAAAAACAATATTAAGCTAGTGGCATCAGTGGGAATCGTCAAACTTCACGAACGGACCTAATCAATTTGTCAACCTTTCCTCTCAGAAGTCACGGAATAACGACGCACATCTCTAATTTCGACAACGATCTTAATTGCCTTCAGGAGATTCTTCGATTGGGAACAGAAGAATTGCAGCCAGCCAAGAAGATGAAGAGCTGGTGAGTAAAGTTATGAGTAATTCGGTATTAGAAATCATTTTTGTGAATCAAGTGTTACCGAGAGACCGTAGAAATTCCATGCAATAGGACCCAATCTATTCGGTCCAGACGCGATCTTACCCGAATTCCCCAGTGGCTAGAGGGGGGCAAACATACCTATTGCATATATGTTGTAAGAGAAATTGATCTACCTTAGAGCAAATTTGGCACCTTCACCCAGAAAAGCCACAAATGGTAATAATCCAGTCATACTGAAATGAAATTTACGAAATAATTAAAGAAATACTTAAATTTTCATTATATATTTTTTTAAACTGGTAAACCATAAAAAGTAAAAGTTTGCAGTAATTAAACTTAGAAGGGTTGAGCTTCGGGGGAGGGATAGGGAAGGGTCTGTAAGAAAGGGGTAACCAATAAAATGTAAACTCCTTTGCGTCAAAGAACATTTTTTTTCATTCTTTTTAAACTACGAAGAAACAGTATATCTAATGTAAAAATATTTTTATAGCTTGTATGATTCATAATAAAAGTATGGATCATAAGTTTGAATTATTTTGGATTTATTTATATTTTCATGTATATAAATACATTTATTATAAATCGTACAAGCTATAAAAATATTTTTACATCATATATTAGAACAGTCGTTTAATTCAAAAAGAAGAGGTTACCTGGAATGTTTTCCGGAAACTTTAACAATAGAAAATTTTAAAGATTTCAATGTGCTGTGTCTGAATTTTAACTTTGCCACCTTGTATCTTTGCCATTCGCGCCGCCCTATTATAAAAATGGTATATAAAAGCAGTTTCTTAACATTACAATAAATTATGGAACATAAGTACGTCCTTCTCGGACATATGGGGCAGTTCATATTGCCTTGGATCCTCCACTTGGCGGTTAGTCCTCCCCCATCCACGGTAAGGAGAAGTGGACTGCATCCATAAGATCCCGAAGTAATCGAAGTCCCATCGAAAGTGGTCGTCCGATTGCACCATTTTCTCTTCCCAGGCTTGATCCAATCGGACCCCGGCGCGCAAAAGCTGCCTATCTTTTATAGCAGCGCCATCCTGCACTACAACTAAACACAAGGAAAAGAATATTAAATTAAAATGTTACATGATTAAGAAATTTAATCGCACATATATCGAATACGGATATATTATAAGATGTGATAAAATGGAAGTGAGTGACAAACAGGGAGTCTTAAAACGTAGGATCGGATAACTTCCCAATAAGGAGCACAGGCAATGCAGGATTAAAAGAAAGCAAACTGACTCCTGAATGCGAACACCGCCTTTAATCAGTCTTACATTCTTCACACTCTCGTCGTCTACATCCAACTACCAACTCCTTTTCTCCTCACTACCTGTCCGTGGTATCATTTCTTTTCGACCCGTCAGAGGTCGGAGCAATCTATTGGTGCTTGCCTATGTCTAAATATCAACCGGCGAACCTAACGCTTCCTTACAGTTTCGGTCATTCTGACCTATGGTCGTCTCGACCATCCTCTTGCTCGCCTTGGTCCAAAAACCTTCGCTACTACATAAGTATATTTATACACAACTATTTACAAACTTAAGTACTATAACAATTCAACATTTGGCTCTGGACAATTTATCCATGGTCGCATAAACTCCGGACTAAAGATACCAGAGAATGGCTGTGTATGCAATTGAAATCCTGGAATGTCGGTGACTACGTACCTTTCTTTATCAAGAACCTTAGTGACCACATATGGACCTTTGAATTTTGGCAGTAACTTATGACTAACCCCAGGAGTGGTGTGAACATTTCGTAACATTACGTATTCGCCTACTCTGTATTTCCGTGCTTTTCGATGCCTCTCATAAAATTTTTCTTTATTATAATTTTGATTTTTCTTATTTATGTCTATTGCCTGGTCCCTTAATTCCTCCCGGTTCTGAATCGTACTATTTAATTCGAGAAAATAATCGCGAAGTTCATCATCTTGCAATCCAAACTGATCAGTGCCGAACAGAAGTTTACTAGGAGTAGTACCTAGTGAATTGTGGTGAGTATTATTCATAATAAATTGAACTCGAATCAGGACCCTGTCCCACTGTCCATCGTCTACTATTTTAGCCAAGGTGGCTCTCAAAAATCTATTTAGCCGCTCGACTTGCCCATTACTACGCGGGGTCGCGGTTGCGGTCTTTACATGTTCTATCTTTAATTCCGAACAGAAGTTGGCCATTTCCGAGGAAGTAAAGCAGCTGCCCCGGTCCGAAACAATTCGTCTACTGACCCCGAAATGTAGAAAATAATTATTTAGGCACGAAAGTACTTCTTTTGTGGTAGTCGATTTAACTGAATACAGTACAACAAACTTGGAAAAAGCGTCTATGGTTACGAAGATATGTTTGTTACCCCCTTTTGTCTTATCTAAGGGCCCGTAATGGTCCACGTGCAAAGTCTCGAAGGGCTTCGCCCCTTTATCATATAGGTTCATGGATCCCTCTGGTTTTCCCGATGGTACATTATACGTTAAACATTTTATGCAGTTAGCTACATAATCCTTCACTTTAGCATACATTCCAGGAAACCAATAAGTATTTGTAATTAGCCTAATTACTTTCTCGCAACCTACGTGCCCAACATCGTCGTGACATGTATGGATAACTGTACGCTCCATCTTTTCTCGTACATAAAATAATAATCCAGTTCCGCGCTTCCTATAAACAATGCCATTTCGCAATTCGAATTTGCCGCTTTCCTTGACTTCTAATTCCTTATGTATCTGTTGGATCGTAGGATCTTGTAACTGTTTATACACCAATACTTGGTCAAAGGAAAGAGGCTCAACTACTAGAATGTTTCTACTAAGAGCATCCACATGTCGCATTCGTTCGCATGGGCGATGTTCCAATATAATATCAAAATTTTGTAGCGAAAGGCACCACCGGCTTATACGTGGATTGATATCCTTCTTGCTGAAGGCTAACTTGACGGCATTACAGTCTGTCACGACTACAAACGATATCCCTTGTAAATAGACCCGAAAACGTTCGATCGCGTAAACTATTGCCATCGTTTCCAACTCATATGAATGGTACCTGCTCTCGTAATCGGTCGTTCTTCTACTAAAGAATAAAACGGGATGCATCTGACTATCTGCTTGCCGCTGCATCAAAATAGCACCATACCCATGCGAACTTGCGTCCGTGTGCAGCTCAGTATAAGCGGTCGGTTTATAAAACGATAGTATCGGCGCGTCAATTAATTTATCTCGCAAGGTTTCGAAGGATCTCAATTCCTTTTCTTTAAAGGAAAACACTGCGTTGGCTTTCGTAAGGTCATGCAGTGGCTTTGCTATTAATGCGTAGTTAGGCACAAATTTTCTAAAATAGCTCGTTAATCCCAGAAATGCCTGTACCTGTCGTACTGTCCTTGGTTGAGGGAAATTTTTCACTGCCTCCACATTCAGCTTATTCGGGGTAATGCCGTCAGCCGAAATTGTGTACCCTAAATACTCCATCCGACTTTTCAAAAATTGGCATTTGCTAAAGTTTATTTCCAATCGGAATCCGGCTAACAGGTTAAGAACTTCTTCGAGGATGTTTAGGTTTTCCTCTATGGTTTTAGTCGCTATTAATATATCATCCATATAGATAAGAACCTTTTCCGAATCGATCAATTGCTTAAAAATTAAATGTATATACCTTTGAAAGGCAGCCGGTGCGTTCGCTAAGCCAAACGGCATTCTAGTATACTCATACTGGCCGTCCGGTGTGACAAAAGAAGTAAATTTTATAGACTCTTTCTCGATAAGGATGTGATGGAATCCATCCTTAAGATCTAGACTTGTAAAGACAGTTGCACCCGACAAGCGATCAATATGATCCTCTATCAGAGGGAGCGGATATCTATCCTTAATCGTCAATTTGTTCAATTGTCTATAATCGACGCATAAACGGTAGGAGTCCTTATTTTTCTTTTTGATTAATACTATTGGGCTACAGAATTCAGAGTTACTCTGTCTTATAATGCCTCGCTCTAACAGGTCATTAACAATTTTTTTAACCACCCCCCGTTCACTCCATGACAATCTACGAGGTGTGAAGTAAAACGGTTTACTGTTTGCCTGTACAAATATTTTCAACTCGTAATCTAATTTAGCTGGTTCCATGCTAGGCTTTAAGTAATTTTCTAATAAGCTTATTATTTTATTACGGTCTGCGCAGTTAAGGGAATCATCCAATTTTCCTGATACCTGGTCTATAATGTTTTTTTCATAAACCGTGTTGATTTGCAGAATTTCATTTTCAGACCCGCCGCCGTGTTCCTCGGTCACACTCTTAAGTTTTAACTCGACCGATTTGCGTAGAATAACAATTAATTCTGGACGAGTCAGGAATTCGCGCCCTAACAAACAATCATATGTCATAGTGGAATCCGGTACGACTGCAAATCGAACTGTAAAAGGACGTCTACCTAATAGTTTAAATTTTATTTCGGGTAAGATGAACCCATAAATAGTCAACGGGGATTTGTTGACTCCCCCGTAGTTAGCATTATTACTTACTTTCGTCAACGGATAACTAGCGAAATAGGATAGATAAACGGATTCCTGTATAATATTGATAGCGCTACCCGAATCTATTAACGCTTCTACGAAATAGTTCTGTTCTTCGATCCCGGTCATTAATATACAATATTCGCGCGTCGCACTTAACAACGGTTGTCTTCTTTTACGGATTTCTTCTTCCGTCTCCTCATGTATCTGGTCATCCATTTGTCGAGGGCATTCGACCAGGGCCGTGGCTGTCTGCTGAGATGTCCTAGTCGCACTTCCTTTGGCTGGACAGTCCTTGTAAAGGTGGCCTAATGAACCACATGAAAAACAGGAGCCCTTTGGTCGTTTCGGCCTCGGACAGGACGACGCCACATGTCCTTCTGCGTAGCAGTTGAAACAGCGCCTTGCCCCCCTGGATCTATCCTCGTTCTGCGTCACTTTTGTCTCAGGTTTTGGATGCAATGGTGCTGGATTGTAACCCGAAATTTTCTGTTTCCCTTCATTTTTCAGAATAATTTTGTCGAAGGCGTTCAGCAAAGATACTGGCGACTCGAATAGCTGCATTCTTGCTTGGTTTTGCAGTCGGACGTCGGGGATCCCTTCGGTTAGATAGTCAACTAGCTCGTCTCCCGGGATATTAGCCTTATGGGATAAAATAACTTTGTCGTGGTAATATTCGCCAAACGACTCGTTATTTTGCCATTTTCTCTCTTCGAACCTTTTGCGCACGGTGAGCTTGTCAATTCGGTGATAAAATGTTCTTTTCATTTCACAGAGTAGCTCATCCACTTCCATAGTTATAAACTCGGCTTTTGAATGAAACCATAATAAAGCTCGACCTTTAAGCTTTGAACTTATCAAAATTCTCAAGTTATTATCGTCAAGTTCATATGTAGATCGAATCAGACGAATCTGTGTTTCCCAAACAGAATAGGAATCGCCCGACCCATCGAAACTGCTAGCAAGGTCGCTGACGGATTTGATATTGATGTTTGGGCAACCGTTGGAATTTGAATTCCGTGATATCCCTCGCAAAAGTTCATTTTCACGCCTAACGATTTCGGCTTTTCTTTCGGCCAGCTCCAACTGTTTCTTCAATAACTGAATTTCGCGAATAGAGCCATATTCTTCCGTCGAGTTTGTAGGATCTAGGATGCCGTTCTCGCTAATACCTGACTCATTTGCCAGCAATTCCGAGCTCTTGGTAGTAGCCGTAGTGTTAAAAGTCGCCATAACATCTTCGGGTACTATCCCTTCGGAATAGATGTTCAGGAGCCTCGTCACAAGTTCATTTTTCACTCCTGATGTAGGAAGGCCATTCTTCGATGCCAATTGTTTGAGTTGGATCACGGCTAATTTGCTCAAAAGCATTGCTCGCTACTCACGGATCACTTCGGTAAAACTGCCACGCACACTCCGAACTCAAGACGTTCCCGATCCACGTTACACGGTCACGTCCGATACTCGTATATGATTGAATTTCATAAAATACATAACATTCAATCATGAAACGTCGTTTCCACTTCTTTATCCCACTTCTGAATATTGTAAGATGTGATAAAATGGAAGTGAGTGACAAACAGGGAGTCTTAAAACGTAGGATCGGATAACTTCCCAATAAGGAGCACAGGCAATGCAGGATTAAAAGAAAGCAAACTGACTCCTGAATGCGAACACCGCCTTTAATCAGTCTTACATTCTTCACACTCTCGTCGTCTACATCCAACTACCAACTCCTTTTCTCCTCACTACCTGTCCGTGGTATCATTTCTTTTCGACCCGTCAGAGGTCGGAGCAATCTATTGGTGCTTGCCTATGTCTAAATATCAACCAGCGAACCTAACGCTTCCTTACAATATATATATTGTGACGTGGCCAATCCTATGCGGTTGGGTGGCGTCACAAACTTAATGGCTACAAGCCCTCCTCCCGCGATCGGTTGCTCCCTAGAGATGGACTATTTTAACAATTAAACTAGAAATCGGCAAATGAGCGATTTTATGTGCATGTTAGACTAAACTTTTCAGCACCAAGGTCGGGGGAGACTCCAGGGTCACTGAGGAACCCCGCCACTAACAAAGGTCAGAGGTCACATCTATTTGATATATATCGTTCCTGTTTATAGCTATAATAAACAGGAGTACTTAGGCATATATCGCGTCACGTTTGTCGGCTTTCTCTTCACACCTGGCGCACCCGGTAATTGGTAATTGTTTGTACGACTTGTCGACCGGAGTGGAGGTTTTGTCTCTCCACTCTCCTACCCCTCTGCCACCTCAAGGAAGGACACCATCATCCCCAGGATCGTCACCCATCGACCCTCAGCTTCGCCCTCTCGCTTTCCGGACTCCCGATAGTCGTCGCCTCCCAACTCAACCAGATTGGGGCTAGAAGAGAAGCTCTATAGGTCGCTGCGCTATGCCAACTAAGCCTGAGTTAACGTAAATTACTCAGAACGTAAAGAAGGATCATATCCGGATGGAGTACTTATCGCCTAACCGCCCTCGCGGAGAACATCTATCGACAATGGACTACGAAGCAGTCTCAGCTCAAATCCATCGCTACCGCTGCCGCCAACAACAATATTTGGAGTCGTTCAGAACGGAACTTCCGCCTGACGACGGAAAAAGAAGAGAAAAGAGCTAGAGAAGAGGATAGCCTAGCCTCGCGGATCCTCGTGACTCTTCGATAATGTGATCGTCATCCGAGCCTAGTAATGACTAGGTGGGGATGATCGAGAGGTACCGAGATCACTGTACCGCTACCGCAGTCGAAATTTGGCACTTGGTGGAATCCGACGTGAATCTGGAGCTCCCCGAACATGACCTGCGACCGTCTTCAGGAATCTAGTCGAAGTTACCGAACCAGCGTTGTCCAGGGGAAGCTGCCGTATGCGGGAGGAGGAGTTTGAGTTGAAGAATCAGGAAAATTGAGCGGATCGGTGAGTGCCTCCCTCGGGTCGACCATGCCAGTTAATGCTTAAGTTGCCTTATATCGAGCCATTGTCAGTAGTTACCAGAAAGCCTTGAATTTGAGTTTTGCGTAGGATCATGGCCCGGAATTCAATACCGATGCATTGAAGAATTATTAAAGTAGAGTCCCGAGAAGTCAGCTGGAGAAAAACGAATTATTTTCCTTATTATTTTAGTTATTTATCGTTGGCGGTGTCGCGCGTCGAGGCCTGCCTGTTGTAGGCTCGACATAATTTTCGATATCTTTATAGAGTCTTACCGGGACAAAATTGCCCGAGTTTGGTATCGTTTAACGGATTGATAGTCCAAGATTGAGTGTCACCGGGCATCAATTCCGTCTCCAGATCACTTTCAGCTGGAAGAATATGTTCTCCGCTTTTGAGGCGTGTGAGATAGTTAGAGTCCTCTTTGATTAAATATTTGCGTCATTAATTGTCGGTATAGGTGATTGGCCGTGATCGTAGGCAATATTCACCACCATTTTCTCTAAAGTGAGTTGTATCCTCTTCATGTACCTCGGCCTGATACTTGTAATCCTTTGAGAATTTATCATAAAGGGTAATAGAAAGTGGCGGGCCAATCGATTTACGAATTTCGACTTTTAGCTCTTATGATTTGAAATCTGAGGTGTTATCGATCGTTGTAAATAGTTTATTTTGTGAATAAACCTCAGAGTTTTCCTAGGTAAATCATGCCTTTTCCTTTATTCGTATTTTACCTCTTTAGTTAAGGATTATCGTAGCCGCTTTATCGAAGGCCTCTCCTAACCAGACCCCTCTCCATTATCCAGATCGGGACCGAGCTGGCCCAGCATTTTGGGGAAAATATCACTATATCGAACAAGTGGATGATGCAGAGAGTAATGTACTAGAGAGAAATGGTCTATGTGGACCTGGCGCCCAACCTACCGTTCCTAGAGTTTATTTAGAGCATTTGGAGAAAGACGTAGGAATCATCGCGTATTAGTTTTTGGCTGTATCGTATCGTTTCCCCAAATACCGTTTGGTCGAGTAGCCGTATTTTGCTCTACGCGGCGAGTTTTATCCACTAGGGATTTTTGCCGCGTAACAAATTTTGGCGCCCAACGTGGGGCTGAGAGGCCAAAAATTTAAGGAAATTTTTGTAGATATTTTCGCGATAGAGAAAATTTTATAGATATTTTGGCGATAAGGCAAATTTTCGTAGGTATTTTTGAAATAACGGAAATTTTATAGTCAATATTGAGAGTTATTAAGTAACCTATTATAGGTTTAATAGTGCTGATTTGGCCGTTATAGATTTTAAGTATATATTCCTAACGAATTTTTGTGTGTAGGTCACGCTTGTTTGTTTACTCCGCGTAGGTGTACCGAGAGTAAGGCGAGTTAAAGCCTTACAAGTAAGCGCCACGTAAATAGTGCTATATAAACGGGTTAGGATTTTATCCTAACACTATTTTCGCTTATAATTTTATTATATGTAATCTACAAACAGTAGATTTTTAATTGTCTTACTGTACCTGTCCTATTGCTATTCCGTTTTGGCGAAGTAGTATTACCCTTATTTCTTTTTCTCTCCCGAATCCTGCGGTTTTGCGGCTGCGTTGTTTTTGGAGTAATCGTCTCAAGTCCGCTGTCCCGCCTTTTCACGACTTACCGGTAACGCGTTTTCGCGACTTTTCAGGCACCGCGCTTCCGTGAACCCCCCGTATTCGGTTTCCCAGGATTCTAGATTCTAAACTATCGGTTACGGTAGTTCGGACTTTTCAAGGGATACACGCGGGGCTCGGTAAATCATGCCCCAAGATTTGAAGGACATACCCGAACACCTGCGGTGGGTGTTCGAGCTCAGCGAACATGACGCGAGAAAGAGATTGGAAACATATGGATTGGACACAAAGGGGCTCATTCCGGTTTTACGTACGCGGTTATTTAAATATTTACGGGATATGGCTACCGGTCAGGGCGTTACCCGGAGCGCGAGTATCGAAACCCCTTCTGTGCGAGAGACCCCACAAGAACCGAGAGGTACCCCGATACCGGTTTCCAGTCTCCCTACCGTTCACGAAACGATATCGGGAGCGAGACGTAAAAGTTTCCAACCAGACCTCTCCCTACCGCGACCCAGGAACTCCAGTCCGGTGAGAGAATCGTCGACCGACCGACCCAACCCAACTACTATCGCGCAAATTCGCGAAGAGATAACGGCCGACATTCTAAGAAGGCTGGGACATACGGCCTCGATTCGCAGGCAAGAAATCTCTCACCCGTGCGATCCTTAGACGCAGAGGAACTCGAGGAGGAGATGTTAAACCCTACAGGGAGAGGAGCCCCAGGGGACCTCGTTAACTGGGAATTACCCCGTCGTCCGGGTCCCGAACGTTACCACCGAGTTCCACCTCCCACACAATATAGCCTTTCCGCGGATCGTTACCGAACGCGCGATAACGCGCAACAATTTTCCCACGTACATGCCACTCTCAAACGAATGAACGTTTCTTTCAGTGGCCGAGCGAACGAGGATGTAGAGGCCTTTCTGCTGCGATTGTCGGAAACGCGTGGCGTTTTTAATCTTCGCGATTCCGAACTTCTGACCTACGTTCCATTCGTAGTTACCGGTATCGCCCTACATTGGTTCCGTAGCCATCAAAGAGAGTGGGTGCAGTGGCGAGATTTCGAGGCTGCCTTCCGGTCCCGATTTGGAGCTCGATCCTTCCAAGTTTCGCTACAAGTTGAGATTGCGCGGAGGACCCAGGGCGACAGCGAGCCCGTCGCCGATTACCTAACCTGTATACGTGCCCTGATGGACCGCGCTACTCCTCCCTGGTCGGAGACAGAGAGATTAAATTGGGCTCACATCAATATGTTGCCGCGATATCAGGCCCTGATCGATATTCAGAGTGTATCGAGTTTAGACGCTCTTGAGTTCCGAGCTATGCGGATAGAGGCTAGTTTTCTTCGGCATTCCGGCTTCCCGCAACCTCCGACCCCGGAGCGCTCCTTGTTCCCTGACTTAGCGTACCGGCCAACCCCAAGACCCACGCGGCGTGCTCCTCAACCTGTCTTTTCGTTAGGAGAGCTCGAGGATCCTACCAGGGAAGAAACCGGGGAAAATAACACGAACCTATCGTCCACTACCGATCTCGTTGCTCTCGCCAACTCTAACGGCCGAACCTCGAAATCTACCGCCAAGTCTTCACCACCAATACCGACGACAGTCCCCGTCAATGCTTTCCCGGGCGTGTCTACCGTTCACGCGATGAACACTAACCCTTTCGTACCCTCATTGGATTCTGACTCCCGGACGTCGCCAACCACCGTCCGCACATTAATATGTTGGAATTGTCGAAAAGAAGGACACCGATATGCCGCATGCACGATACCTCGAAATCTTTTCTGCTATCGTTGCGGTCATGCGGACGTGATTAGATCCAACTGCCCCTCGTGCTCGGGAAACCAAGGAAAGGCGTCGTAAACATGGCTACGTCTCCTTCTGCTATCGCCTCGGGATCGCAAGTCTATGTACCTCTCTCTATATCGTCACCTCCATTTACACCCAAGGATGCAGTCAAGCTTGACTCATTTTCAATCATTTCGGGCTCAGATTCTGGCATTTTTAAGATCGGATGCCAACCGAAGTCCTTGTTCTATCTACCAGTCACCATCCAAGGCCAATCCATCTCGGTATTAATCGATAGTGGAGCCTCGCGGACTTTCATAGGAAAACGTGGAATTTTGTCTCTCGCTGAACTACCAATTCGAACCTCCAATACCGAGCCTGTCAAAGTTATGACCGCGGACGGACACCTAGAAATGTTGGAGGAACAAGTAACTGTAGCTATTTCCATCGAGGATCGGACTCTGCCAATTAATATTGTTATTTTTCCGTCGCTAGCTGTTCCTCTGGTACTCGGATTAGACGCTCTTGCCTCCTTTGCTATTGTTATTAATTGCGCCGTGGCTAGTTGGTATTTCGGCGACGAACCATCTCGCGTGTATCCTTTCTATCGTGCTCTCACGGAAAGTGAGAATGAATGCCTGCCGAAAAATCTTTCGGGGTGTCAAGGACTAGTTGAATTAGGCGATAGTGAGAAATCTCGCTTAGAACAATTTTTAGACGAACATATACCGCGTTTACGACAAGCTCCGGGGCTTACTCATCTAACCGAACACCGAATAGACGTAGGAGGTCAACCCGCAATCAAACAACGATATTATCCCGTGACTCCTATTGTACAGCAGTCTATTTACCAAGAGGTCGACCGCTTGTTAGCCGAAAACATTATCGAACCATCCCAGAGCGACTGGTCGTCTCCTATCGTGATGGTTAAGAAGGCCAACGGAACATATAGATTTTGTTTAGATTTTCGACGGGTTAACGCCGTATCCAAGAAAGACGCGTATCCTTTACCGTATATGAATGCCATTTTAGACAAGCTTCGCTCTGCTCGATATATTACCGCTCTCGACCTTAGTCAGGCGTATTTTCAGATCCCTATGGCTTCCGATAGTAAGGAAATTACCGCGTTTACCGTTCCGGGAAAAGGCCTGTTCCATTTTCGTAGGATGCCCTTCGGATTGACCGGTGCTCCGGCAACCTTTCAACGTTTGTTAGACAAAGTGATAGGGCCCGAGATGGAACCTCATGCTTTCGCATATTTGGATGATATAATCATCGTGACTGCCGATTTCGATGAACATTTGGAATGGCTGAGGCGGGTCTTTGCGCGGATTGTTGAGGCGGGATTGCTCATTAATCCCGAAAAGAGTGAATTCTGTAAATCCAATGTTCGATACTTGGGTTTCAGAATTGATGAAGAAGGCTTGCGTACCGATCCCGACAAAATCTCGCCAATTTTACAGTATCCCAGACCCAAGGACGTTAAACAAATTAGACGCTTCTTGGGAATGACCTCCTGGTATCGCCGGTTCGTGCCAAATTTCGCTACCGTCGCCGAACCTTTAAATCGATTATTGAAGAAAAAGCAAATGTGGGTGTGGGACTCGGAACAAGAAGAAGCTTTTCAACTGCTCAAAACACGCCTAACGACGACTCCGATATTGACCTGTCCTAATTTCGATCTACCGTTCGTTCTTCAAACTGACGCGAGCACGATCGGGTTAGGTGCCGTATTAACGCAGAGCAAGGATGATCAAGAATTCGTCATAGCGTATGCTAGTCGAACCTTGACCGATCAGGAACGAAAGTATTCTGCTACCGAACTAGAATGTCTCGCCGTATTGTGGTCAATCAAGAAATTTCGAGGTTATTTGGAAGGGTACTCGTTTACTGTCGTGACCGACCACAGCAGTTTGCGATGGCTGCAAAATCTCAAAGATCCGACTGGTCGACTCGCCAGGTGGTCGCTCGATCTTATGCAGTATAATTTTGACGTGAAGTATCGAAAGGGCTCCTTAAATTTGGTGCCGGACGCTCTGTCCAGGATGTACGAGCCACTCGAAGGAGAAACTGACGGTTCTACCGCTATCGAACCATCCAATCCCGATTTGGCGAACACCATATTTGCTTTCCCGTATGATACCGATTCCGCCCCCTTTGAGTCATCCGATGGTTCATATTCGACGTTAGGGACCAACGAGTGTGTTCCGCTCTCCGTACCGCCGAGACTTGATCAATTTTCCGGCACCCATTGTGAAAATCTCCATGCAATCACTCGAAGCCAGGTGACTGACCCCACCACCTCTGTCGATGACTCTCCCGTTCCAACTGATGAGTCCAACGAGTTCACCCTCTTGTCCGACAATCATAATTTCGATGATACCAGAGATGAGTGGTACAATAAACGTCTTTCGATTCTTGCTGAAACCCCAGGAAAACTACCCAATTATCAGCTCTATCGAGGAAAAATTTATTACTACCGACCACGTTCCGATACCGATGCAGAATTAGAGGACCTTCAACCGTGGAAGCTGGTCTTACCGCAAAATATTCGTAGGGAAGCCATAACCGATGCCCATTCGTCGCCGCAATCCGGACACCTTGGTGTAGAAAAGACCTACCATCGCCTGACCCATCGTTATTTTTGGCCAGGAATGTATCGCGATATCGTTACTTTTGTGAGATACTGCGATATCTGTCAACGATGCAAGGTCGAGCAACAACCCCCAAAGGGATTCATGGGTCGTAGGATAGCGGAAACCCCCTGGGATATCGTGGCTGTTGATTTAATGGGCCCGCTCCCGAAAAGCGCTCGCGGATTCGTATATATTATCGTTTTTCAAGACCTCTTTACAAAATGGATAGAGTGTTGTCCGCTACGTGTCGCTACCGGAGCGAAGGTCAAGGAGTCATTTCACGAAATGATACTTTCTCGTTAGGGAGCCCCACGAGTCCTCCATTCGGATAATGGAACTGAATTTGTTAATAAAATTATGAAAGACTTGTGCTCCGAATACCGCCTCATACGTTCGACAACTCCTCCGTACCGACCCGAAGCCAATCCCGTAGAGCGAACTAACCGAGTCCTAAAGACTATGATCGTTTCGTTTTTAGGAGAAAACCACCGCGATTGGGATTTACATCTTTCCGATTTTCGCTTCGCGTATAATACTGCCTGGCACACGGCTACGGGGGTAACGCCGGCTTTCCTGAATTTAGGGCGAGAACGCGTACCCATCCGTCATTACCGATACGTTGGGATTGAGGATCCTAACTCTACCGTACCTACCGACATCGATACAACTCTATGGGGACAGCGAGTAACACGTATGCGCGACTTACAGGAGCGAATAGCGTTGAAATTAGAAGAAACCTTTGACAAAACTGCTCAGCGGTATAACGCTCATAGGCGGGACCTCCGTTTGAAAGTTGGCAACCTAGTTTTGACCAAAACTCGCAAATTATCGTCGGGGGAAGATCGGATAGCCGCCAAATTATTCCCGAAGTACCACGGTCCTTATCGCGTCGTTAAAATCCTCTCGCCGACCGTCTACGAAATTGAAAGTCTGGATAACCAAAAACGCGTTAGGACTCATATCGTTGACGTTAAATTGTATAACCCTCCTCCATAACTTATTCCGTTCAAAAAAAAAAAAAAAATTATATTACTACCAGTTGTTATTATTATACGTCGATGGGAAAACGTTAAATTCCGGCCTATAGTGGGAATAGATAGTAGGGCCGATGATGTGTGTGCTTATAGATTCACTATCCATCCCGACCCTAGCTTTTTGCCGCTTCGCTATTGATCTCAGTTGAGCATCATCCTCTATTCACGCTCAAGACAGGTTGATAACCAACACGATCGTTGTCGCGAGGCCAAAACACAAGGGTTCCCGGAAAAACGGGCGCGCCCCAAACAATAACAACGAGACAAGGCTTGCTACATACCAGGAGCCACCTGCTTCGCTAACCCTCGTAAGTTGTCGGGGACCCGATCGAGCCTCGAGCGACGAAAATCTTAGAGTGGGGATAGTCCCAAGTGATCGACGCTGCCCCATCCCTACTTCAGTTCTCAAAAATTACGCTGCACGCACCTGACGACGCTGGAGCATTGTACTAGCATCAATTAATCTGACGTTGACCGTGTCGAACTCGTTATCGCTAGAGTAACCTATTAACGGGAAAAATATAAAAGACAATCCAACCTCGGCCCCAGAAGAATGCCTTTCCGGATTAGTGACGCGGCAGTCTTGGAACCACTGAGCGACTTCCTTCCAGAAATGAATGCCCTGCTACGCCGACCGGGGTTCGGCCGAGCCTTGGAAGAAGCCTACACGAGATACCGTCAGATCCATGTCACCCCGGGATATGCTAGTCGTCAGGATTCAAGGGAAGAGGAACCTGAGATACGTTCCACTAGCTTGACTATGGCCTCCATGCTCGTGGCTTTGCCCACTCTCGTGCCTCCCGCCGACCGAACTACGACCTCTGAAGGAAATTATCCGGGCGAGATCCCGAAATACCTGGTGGATCAGGCTACGAATACCGACCCACTACCTAGGCCTCGTCGGACCAACACCGTGGGAACTCAGACCGGCCCCTTCACGGTCCGAATCCATCAACAGTTTGGTTGTCCGGCGTGTCCCCGCTCTACCGCCGAATATTAGGCCAGTCCGGATGATAGTGCCATTCCTGGATGGGATGGAGTATTGTGTACCCCACCCGACACTCAGCCTAAGCCGAAGCCGCGCTCTACCGATTATGACTGGTACAGGGAAGAATCATCCACTTCAGCACTGTCCCCGGGACTTACCGAGAAAAGCATCCCTACGACCAACCGGCCAACTTCCACTTACCGTATCGACGACCGTGTGTGTCACAACTGCCAACGCCGAGGACATGTATACAGCAACTGTAAAGAATCCCGAAAGCGCTTTTGCTATCGCTGTGGGCGAGCCGGGGTAACCCTACGAGAGTGTCCTAAATGCCGAGACGATTGGGCAGAGGAAGTGCGAGCGCAACCAACGCTGTTCAAGAGGAAAGCTGGCAAATAGGGGCTTACCGGAATACCTGAGTTTCTCCTCCCGTACGGGAGACCCCTGCCCATCTAAGTAATTTAAAAAAAAAAAAAAAAAAAAAAAAAAAAGGGGGAAGAGACACTTTTATTTAAGGCGAAATCAAATATCCCCAACTAAATACCGCTGATACTAGTACTAAGGGATATATATAAGTTGTTGTTTTTTTTTGTTTATTATGTATTTTTTTTTGTTTTGTATATTTCTTATGGTATTCTTCTTCCAGAAGGTAGTGAATTCAATTCTCCTTCAATTATATGTACCCTACCAGTAACATACCATTTAATCCTAGAAGAGTTCTAATAAATCATTGTCCAAGTTCGACACTAATACCTTTCTATTTACTTAGCCCGTTCTGCCTCCCACTTCCGATCCCGACTTAGTTTTACCGCCTCGGTCGTGTGGGCCGCCCGTCGTCTCCGACGGTCCGGAGAGGGCCTCGAAGATCCCTTCCCGTAGATGCTCTCGATGGAGGGGGGGGGGGGGGTATAGTTGATTGTTCTTTTTTTTTATGTGATTTTATTTTATGTTCCCGGGGTTACCCCTTTCGTTCCATTATTTCCATGATTCCTTTAGGAGTCCTTTAACATGACCACTATCATTGCTGGCTGGTCGAACGGAGGGAGAGCCTAATTTCGGTCTCATCACACAAGGAGGGGGGAGTTGTGACGTGGCCAATCCTATGCGGTTGGGTGGCGTCACAAACTTAATGGCTACAAGCCCTCCTCCCGCGATCGGTTGCTCCCTAGAGATGGACTATTTTAACAATTAAACTAGAAATCGGCAAATGAGCGATTTTATGTGCATGTTAGACTAAACTTTTCAGCACCAAGGTCGGGGGAGACTCCAGGGTCAATGAGGAACACCGCCACTAACAAAGGTCAGAGGTCACATCTATTTGATATATATCGTTCCTGTTTATAGCTATAATAAACGGGAGTACTTAGGCATATATCGCGTCACGTTTGTCGGCTTTCTCTTCACACCTGGCGCACCCGGTAATTGGTAATTGTTTGTACGGCTTGTCGACCGGAGTGGAGGTTTTGTCTCTCCGCTCTCCTATCCCTCTGCCACCTCAAGGAAGGACACCATCATCCCCAGGATCGTCACCCATCGACCCTTCAGCTTCGCCCTCTCGCTTTCCGGACTCCCGATAGTCGTCGCCTCCCAACTCAACCAGATTGGGGCTAGAAGAGAAGCTCTATAGGTCGCTGCGCTATGCCAACTAAGCCTGAGTTAACGTAAATTACTCAGAACGTAAAGAAGGATCATATCCGGATGGAGTACTTATCGCCTAACCGCCCTCGCGGAGAACATCTATCGACAATGGACTACGAAGCAGTCTCAGCTCAAATCCATCGCTACCGCTGCCGCCAACAACAATATTTGGAGTCGTTCAGAACGGAACTTCCGCCTGACGACGGAAAAAGAAGAGAAAAGAGCTAGAGAAGAGGATAGCCTAGCCTCGCGGATCCTCGTGACTCTTCGATAATGCGATCGTTATCCGAGCCTAGTAATGACTAGGTGGGGATGATCGAGAGGTACCGAGATCACTGTACCGCTACCGCAGTCGAAATTTGGCACTTGGTGGAATCCGACGTGTATCTGGAGCTCCCCGAACCTGACCTGCGACCGTCTTCAGGAATCTAGTCGAAGTTACCGAACCAGCGTTGTCCAGGGGAAGCTGCCGTATGCGGGAGGAGGAGTTTGAGTTGAAGAATCAGGAAAATTGAGCGGATCGGTGAGTGCCTCCCTCGGGTCGACCATGCCAGTTAATGCTTAAGTTGCCTTATATCGAGCCATTGTCAGTAGTTACCAGAAAGCCTTGAATTTGAGTTTTGCGTAGGATCATGGCCCGGAATTCAATACCGATGCATTGAAGAATTATTAAAGTAGAGTCCCGAGAAGTCAGCTGGAGAAAAACGAATTATTTTCCTTATTATTTTAGTTATTTATCGTTGGCGGTGTCGCGCGTCGAGGCCTGCCTGTTGTAGGCTCGACATAATTTTCGATATCTTTATAGAGTCTTACCGGGACAAAATTGCCCGAGTTTGGTATCGTTTAACGGATTGATAGTCCAAGATTGAGTGTCACCGGGCATCAATTCCGTCTCCAGATCACTTTCAGCTGGAAGAATATGTTCTCCGCTTTTGAGGCGTGTGAGATAGTTAGAGTCCTCTTTGATTAAATATTTGCGTCATTAATTGTCGGTATAGGTGATTGGCCGTGATCGTAGGCAATATTCACCACCATTTTCTCTAAAGTGAGTTGTATCCTCTTCATGTACCTCGGCCTGATACTTGTAATCCTTTGAGAATTTATCATAAAGGGTAATAGAAAGTGGCGGGCCAATCGATTTACGAATTTCGACTTTTAGCTCTTATGATTTGAAATCTGAGGTGTTATCGATCGTTGTAAATAGTTTATTTTGTGAATAAACCTCAGAGTTTTCCTAGGTAAATCATGCCTTTTCCTTTATTCGTATTTTACCTCTTTAGTTAAGGATTATCGTAGCCGCTTTATCGAAGGCCTCTCCTAACCAGACCCCTCTCCATTATCCAGATCGGGACCGAGCTGGCCCAGCATTTTGGGGAAAATATCACTATATCGAACAAGTGGATGATGCAGAGAGTAATGTACTAGAGAGAAATGGTCTATGTGGACCTGGCACCCAACCTACCGTTCCTAGAGTTTATTTAGAGCATTTGGAGAAAGACGTAGGAATCATCGCGTATTAGTTTTTGGCTGTATCGTATCGTTTCCCCAAATACCGTTTGGTCGAGTAGCCGTATTTTGCTCTACGCGGCGAGTTTTATCCACTAGGGATTTTTGCCGCGTAACAATATTTACTTACCACCCGCCACGATGGCGAATAATTTCCTTCCTCGGTGGTCCCTTAGGCCTCTATCATGGGGCCTCGCCTTAGCAACTTGCTGCTTTCTGGTTGTTTTACCCTCCATTACTTTCTATGCGTTATTAATCGTGTCACTTTTAATTTCGATGAATAAATCATTACAAATAACAGTACGTCTCAAGGCAAGTCAATATATAGGAAGACCCCCACCTTACCGAAAAATGTTACAAAACTGCTGACTTTACGTCCACGAAAAAGTCACACTACACATTAGAATATTGAATATTGCTTTACTTTTACGCTATAAGAGTAAACGTTGAATAAAAAATTGAATAAGAAAAATGTGCGAAACAATGTCCCAAGTTGGCTCCGTACCTGTGGTCAGAAGGGAAGGTGTTATTCTAGAATAAAATATTCAAAGCCAAAGATAAGAGGTAAAAGTAGTTTTTATTTAAATAAATAAAATGTACAAAAATTTTACAATATTTACAAAGAACCGCTAGACTAATGATCGACTTTCTAGGGAATTTGCTCTCGTCAACTTCTAGGGAATTTCGATCTACGAAGATTCCCTAGAACCCCAGAAAACAGAATTCCCCAGAAAGGAACGCGGACTTAGAAGCTCCCGGACTGGGCAATTTTCCCTGGAGTATTCCCCAGTAAAATCCCCAGCCACGGGAGTAAGCGAAATAGGAGAAGTGGTTTTAGGGAAGGGGAAGTCCCCTTACCCCTCGGCCTACTTCTCCTAGAGCTATAGTGGCTCCGAGCCACCCCAACCCCTAGGGTGAATGCTACCCCTCCCGCTACCCAACTCTTTCGAGAGCCCTGGACTTGAGGGTCGGAACACTGGGTCCGAGGTAGTCCTCGGAGGCAGTGTGGAGGGGAAGGAGAGGGTTAACTTCTCCCGGGCAGTCCCCGGAGAAATTTCCCCTTAGGAGGGAGGATATTGCCGCAGAGGGGTAGTCCTCTCTTGGTAGGCGGTGGGTGGTTGGGTGATACTTACCAAAGATCTACCCGTCGAGTTCGCCAGTGGAGGCGCTCGTTTGCTGGCCAATAGGAGGCGCTGCCGTTGAGTCGTCAAAAAAAGCCGTGGAGGCATCAAAGGATGCTGCTGTTGCTGCTGTCAAAGCAGCGGCCGAGCAAGGCTGAGGTGCGATGGCTCCTTATCAAGGACCCATCTATATAATTACGCGACACTAATCTTGCCAGCGAGAGAGCTGCTGCGGGCGCTGACCACCTAGTGGCCAAGCGCGCAAGTAGTGTCGCTTCGCGGCCGCGACGCGCCAGGGCCAGAAGAGGCGCAAGCGCGCCGCGGAGAGAGGGACAGATAGAGCGGCTAGACGCTGTCGGTCTAGCCGTCTATTGTGAGCGCAATAGAGATGGGAGATATAACAGAGAAATGCGGAATCTACTTCGCAACATTTTCTGCTCCTCCCAATCTCGAACAAACTCCCCCCATTGACGCGATGGCGTCAAGACAAGGAAGAAGAAAGTTAACTCAGTTTAAAACAAATTTATTTACAAAAAAAAAAAATAAAATAAAAGATATAAAACAGATAGGGACGAGACGACTATTTTTTCAGCTTCATATGCAGCTTCGCTGAATGAAGCTCTAGGGCCGGCGACCACCGCAGGGTTATTTTGCCCTGCGGAGCCCAGGCCTTCCAGCGGCGCAACTTCAGGGCCGTATAGAGGGGCACCTCTATCTCCTGCCCGAATGCCCGGACTCTGATTTTTTTAGCATTGCGCTCGAGCTCCCTGGCGCTGGGATCGTCGAGGACTTTCCCAGACCAGTTCGCCGAGGCAATGCTCTTCTTTGAGGCGATGACGGGCCTCTGCCGTCTCGTCCGCGGTCGTACTGCTGGGGTTGGAGGTGGTGGCGGTGCCGGCGTCTCCTTTTGCCCCTCCTGGAGAATATGGCCGAAAAGCCGCCGAAATTCAGACTCCTCCCGGGGGGCATGTAACTCGAGGACATCGTCCCCCTCGTCCTCATATCCGATGCCCAATAGGTGAGCCCAGGGATAATCCGCCATGATCAAATCTCACTGCACCAAAAAGGTAAATGATGAGTACGAAGACTCAGTAAGTATTTTTGGAGTTTTGGAAGAAAAGACATGGCGGAGATCATAAGTGTTCCTGAAGGTTTGGAACAGGAAACAGGACGACCTGAAGAGTTCCAGGACGCCCGAGAGAGGAGGTGGTAACCTGAAGAGTCCCAGGAAACCAGGAAAGAGAATAGACAACCTGAAGAGTCCCAGGAAGCCAAGAAGGAGAAAGTTAAGCGACCTGACGAGTCCCAGGAAGCTTGAGAAGGAAAGATGACAACCTGAAGAGTCCCAGGAAGCCGTAAGGCAGGGTAAAGATAGACCCTGATGCGACCCCAAAGCAAGGGCTAAGAAGGGAGTTTACCCAGTTGCGAAAGACTCCGTTGAATCTCTTTTCTCGCGGTTTTAACTATCGCTACGCGAGCTACCCCGTCTACTCCAGGAACTAGTTTGAGAATCCGCCCCAAGGTCCACATGCGCGGGGGGTTGTTGGGTACTTTGATCAGTACCAGATCTCCTTCACCAAATTCCGAGTTAGTGTTCTGCCATTTTGGCCTATTCTGCAACGTGTGTAGGTATTCGGAAGACCACTTCTTCCAGAATGTCTCGGTGATTCTCGTCACGGTTTGCCAACGATTTAATGATGATTCGCGTAAATCCAATGTGGAAAATTCCGGTGGAGAATTTAACGCCCGACCTGACAAGAAATACCCCGGAGTGAGTACGTCCAACGACTCAGGATCATCATGTAACCGAGAAATAGGCCGTGAGTTGAGGCAGGCCTCAATCTTGGTCAGCAGTGTGGTCATTTCTTCGAAATTTGGCACGAAGACTCCGAGGGAGCGCTTTAGGTGGTGCTTCATACTTTTTACCGCACTCTCCCAAAGACCGCCCCAGTGAGGAGTGGCGACCGGAATGAATTTCCACTCGATTTCGCCGAAAGAATCGGTTTTCTGAGCGCGGGCGGCTTCTACAGCGCATTGGTAGGCGCGTTTGAGTTCTGCGTCCGCTCCTTGAAAGTTGAGGCCGTTGTCTGAGTACATGACGGCGGGTTTTCCACGACGAGAGATAAAACGAGACAGCGCGGCGAGGAAGGCCTCGGTATCCAGTCGAGAGACGAGTTCCAAGTGAACAGCACGGGTAGATAGACATACGAACACGGCCACGTAGCATTTTATGGCTTTTGCATTACGACCGTGATGTAATTTCACCAAAAAGGGCCCGGCATAGTCTACTCCGGTGTGTTCAAAAGTAAAACTGCGAGAAACCCGAGCGGCAGGAAGTGAACCCATGAGTTGGTTACCGAGTTTAGCGCGTTCGCGAACACACGTGATGCATTTATGAACACATGATTTTACTAGATTTCGCGCATTCACGACCCAAAACATTTGTCGCAACGTGGACAAGGTTAATTGGAGTCCCCCGTGAAGTGTCTCTAGGTGGGTTTGCCTAATGAGTATGGCAGTTAAGTGACAATCCGGTTAAATAATGGGGTGTTTCATTTGTTCAGAAATTTCGGCGTTCCGAAGCCGCCCCCCTATTCTTAAGATTCCTTGTGAATCAATGACCGGATGTAAGGAAAGAAGCTTTGACCGCGACGGTAAACGTAACCCATGATTCAAGGCTGAGATTTCGCTCGCGAAGTTTGTTCGTTGAACAACCTTTACCAAGGCTTCAATCGAACTGCGAATTTCCGATGCAGACAGGAGGGAGTCCTCCCATTGGCCGGTTTTTCTGGTCCGCTGGACAAATCGAAGAACATAGGCCATAACTCGGACCAGTTTAGACCAAGACGAAAACTGATCAAAAAACCAACACTCAGTTGTGTCTAGTTGAGCGGTTAACGCTACCTTCCGACTTTCTTCCTCGGTTTCAAAGACCTGAACAGGTTTTGCGGTGTGCTCATGGAGAAAAGCAGGCCCATGCCACCAAAGTGAGTCCTCTGATAACTGTTGAACACTGGTTCCTCTTGAGCACAAGTCTGCAGGATTCAACTTAGTGGGTACATAATGCCAGCTGGCTTCCGGTAAATGCGTTTGAACGTACGAAACGCGATTGGCCACAAATGTCTTCCAATGGACGGGTTGCTTTGCTATCCAAGCTAACGCGACCTGTGAATCCGAGTAACACCGAATCGCATCACAACTCCCGACCAAGCTTGTCTTGACGTGAACCAACAACTTGACTAGAAGTGCGGCTGCAACCAACTCCAACCGAGGTATTGAAGTGGTCTTAATCGGCGCGACCTTTGTTTTGGACATTACTAAATGTACCGAAAGATGACCGTTTTCGTCCGTGAGACGTTCGTAAGCGACTGCACCGTAGGCCAGCTCTGAGGCGTCGCAGAATCCGATTAATTCGCATTTTCTAGTAGTAAGTGATCGACCAGTCCATCGTGGAATACTCAAAACCTGTAAGTCGCAGAGCTGCTCATAGCACTTGAGCCACTTTGACTGAACAGGCTCAGGAATCTCTTCATCCCAAGAGAGTTTGAGTAACCAGGTGGATTGCATTAACTGCTTTAAAGTGATGACTATAGGAGAGATCCATCCCAAGGGATCAAAGATCTTAGCATTCTCTGATAAGAGGATGCGTTTGGTTAATACACTAATAGACGAAGGAGAAACACGGAAGCGAAAGCTATCATCCCCGTGATCCCAATATATACCCAAGACTTTACTTGACCCAGCAGGATCCTCAAAGAAAGAGTGCAGCTCGGTAGGTTCAAGCGGGGACGTCCCCGGCTGATTGAATGCCCATTTGCTCAAGGAGAAGCCCCCTTTCGCTAGTAGAGCGATGAGTTGTTCCCTGACCGAACTGAGTTGTTTTAAGTCATGAGCCCCGAAAAGTAAATCATCTACGTATGTAGAATTGAACAAAACATCCTGCGCGAGAGGGAAGTCAGCCCCGTCCGTGGAAGCTAATTCGCGCAAAACTCGCGAGGATAAGAAAGGTGCCGGTCCCGTACCGTAGGTCACCGTGTTGAGTTCGAAAGCCTGAAGCTCACCGGAATCAGTCTTCCATAAAATGTTCTGATACTTGCGGTCCTCAAAACGCACAAGAATCTGTCGGAACATTTTAACAATGTCCGTCACGCCAACATATCGAAAGGCACGCCAATTCATTAGGATCCGCGTAATGTCCTGCTGGAGCTTGGGTCCAATGAATAACGTGTCGTTAAGCGATACGCCAGTAGAGGTTTTAGAAGATGCGTTGAATACAACGCGAATCTTTGTTTTCTGGTTCTCGGTCTTAAAAACTGCATGATGAGGCAGAAAGACGCGAAAATCAGAGTTCAAAGGAACAGGAGACATATGTCCTAACACTTGATACTCCTGTAAGAATTGAGAATAACTTTCAGCTTGTTCTGGAGAGGTTTCCAATCGCCGAAGTATTCGTGTTAAGGTTTTCTCTGCTACCCGAGAGGAAGAACCTAAGCTGTGCTTCTCGATGTCGGATCGAAAAGGTAAAGCAACGACAAAACGACCTGAAGAGGTGCGTGATACCGTGTTCACAAAATGTTGTTCACAGAGGGAGTCCTCTGTGGACATGGGTTTGACTTCCGGGACTTCTTCCAGTTCCCAGAAGTCGCGAAGAGTTTTTTCTACCTCAAAGCAATGATGCACCGTGACACTATGAGAGCGACCATTCTTGGGTACGACCCCCGAAACGATCCACCCGAAAATAGTCCGCTGAGCAAGCAACGTATGATCAGGAGAATGCATGTACGGGCCTTCCATCAATGCTGCAAGATAGTCTGCACCAATGAGCACATCAATTGGAGCCCTGGTTGAAGCGAAGTTATCAGCCAGATCAATTTTGCTAAGTGCTGGAAAGGACGACGGAGAGTAAGTCGGAGGCATATACTGAGTAATCCTTGGTAAGATCAATGCAGTTACGTCCAACGAGACACCGTGTCGTGATAGAGAATGAAGCGTAATCTGTACCTCTGCTCGAACGTTTTGAGCCGAATTCAGAGAGACGCCATGAATGGTTGCGTTGACACGTTTTCGTGATACCCGTAGTTGCTGAGCTAGATTTTCCGAAATAAAGGAAGTTTCGGAGCCCGTGTCAACTAAACCGCGGACTATAATACGAGAACCGTCATGAGCGTCGATTCTGGCAGAAAAGGTGGCCAATAGCACTGATCGGGTGTCGGAAACACTAAGATGTGTTGTAGTATTCGAGCTAGAGGGTTCTGGCTCGGAAGAGGAGTTGACCGCGGAGGTAGACCCCCGTGCCTTTCTCCCCCCGGTGCCAGATTTGTCAAAATGTAATAAAGTATGATGCATTTTACTACATTTCCTGCATCGTGACGAAGAAGAGCAATTGGAGCAACTATGCCCGGGCCTCAGACAGTTGATGCAAAGATTCTGTGAAAATGCGAACTTTGAACGGGCCTGAGGGGTCAATGCAAGGTAGTCCTTGCACTGATACAAGAGATGGTTACTACCACAGTGAGCGCAACCGGTACTATTCACGCTAGTAGCGTGTGACTTCAAGGATCTCCCCGATTCCTTTTTGGAAGTTTTAGGTTTGGTACCTAATGATTGCAAGGAGTTAATATGACGCGTTAGAAACTCAGAGAATTGAATGAACGAGGGATAATCCTTGCTGCTTCCCGGATACATTTCCCAGGCTAAACGAAGGGTGTCATCCAGTTTGTTCTTCAGCGAATGAACAATTATGGGATCCCATTGATCGACGCCGTATCCCATAGTTTTAAGGGCGTTGAGAGCAACCGTAACTGAGTCCCTAACTTCTTTCAGAACCTTAAAATTATCACCCCGAAGCGTGGGTACTTGCGAGATTTGATCTAAGAACGTATCCGTGATCATCCGTTTGTCAGTGTACCGAGCTACCAGAGTGTCCCATGCTATCTCATAGTTCTCGGAAGTGATCGCTAAAGATTTAATGACCGTAGCTGCTTCTCCTTGCAAACAGGATTTTAGATAATGGAACTTGTCCCGACCCGAGACATACACTTTGTCGTGAACAATGGAACGGAACGTCTCATAAAAGTTGTTCCATTCTAAATAATCCCCGGATAACTTCGGTATATCAATAACGGGAAGCCTAATGTGGTTTATTTCGCCTGAAGGCGCAGTGGGACCTGATGCCGACATGCCCTGATTGGGTCGAAGTTCATCTAGATGTCCTAGGATGAATTCTTCCGCGTCACTATGGGCATCAAGGGCCGCTTGATACCAGTTATCGGTTACGTACTCCATTTTAGCTAATTCGGCCGGTTTAGTGTGAGTAGTGATCTTAACGTGAGTTTTATGCAACACGTTAAGCCACTTCTCTAAGGCTGCTAGCCTATCCTCCAAGAAGGGAAGGGTGAAATTGTGCACTCCACGCTTCTTGATGTTAACGACCAACCGAACGAATTCATCCCGAATCATGGGCACGTAATTGATTGCTTCTAATAATTCCCCTGCGCTAGCCATTTTGAAACTCTATTCCAGAACAAACCACAATCCAAAACACAGCACGGAATGCCCACTCAGGAACACTGATGCACTTCGAACGTTTTTTGCCGGAAATCCGGCTCGAAGGACCAAAAATTTGTGCGAAACAATGTCCCAAGTTGGCTCCGTACCTGTGGTCAGAAGGGAAAGTCTTATTCTAGAATAAAATATTCAAAGCCAAAGATAAGAGGTAAAAGTAGTTTTTATTTAAATAAATAAAATGTACAAAAATTTTACAATATTTACAAAAGAACCGCTAGACTAATGATCGACTTTCTAGGGAATTTGCTCTCGTCAACTTCTAGGGAATTTCGATCTACGAAGATTCCCTAGAACCCCAGAAAACAGAATTCCCCAGAAAGGAACGCGGACTTAGAAGCTCCCGGACTGGGCAATTTTCCCTGGAGTATTCCCCAGTAAAATCCCCAGCCACGGGAGTAAGCGAAATAGGAGAAGTGGTTTTAGGGAAGGGGAAGTCCCCTTACCCCTCGGCCTACTTCTCCTAGAGCTATAGTGGCTCCGAGCCACCCCAACCCCTAGGGTGAATTCTACCCCTCCCGCTACCCGACTCTTTCGAGAGCCCTGGACTTGAGGGTCGGAACACTGGGTCCGAGGTAGTCCTCGGAGGCAGTGTGGAGGGGAAGGAGAGGGTTAACTTCTCCCGGGCAGTCCCCGGAGAAATTTCCCCTTAGGAGGGAGGATATTGCCGCAGAGGGGTAGTCCCCTCTTGGTAGGCGGTGGGTGGTTGGGTGATACTTACCAAAGATCTACCCATCGAGTTCCCCAGTGGAGGCGCTCGTTTGCTGGCCAATAGGAGGCGCTGCCGTTGAGGCGTCAAAAAAAGCCGTGGAGGCGTCAAAGGATGCTGCTGTTGCTGCTGTCAAAGCAGCGGTCGAGCAAGGCTGAGGTGCGATGGGTCCTTATCAAGGACCCATCTATATAATTACGCGACACTAATCTTGCCAGCGAGAGAGCTGCTGCGAGCGCTGGCCACCTAGTGGCCAAGCGCGCAAGTAGTGTCGCTTCGCGGCCGCGACGCGCCAGGGCCAGAAGACGCGCAAGCGCGCCGCGGAGAGAGGGACAGATAGAGCGGCTAGACGCTGTCGGTCTAGCCGTCTATTGTGAGCGCAATAGAGATGGGAGATATAACAGAGAAATGCGGAATCTACTTCGCAACATTTTCTGCTCCTCCCAATCTCGAACAAAAAATTATTCCTCTAAACAAATAGAATAGGGAATAACCTTATCATTTTAATTATAGGTATGTTATGACCGTAATGGCTATCGGAATTTGCAAGATCTACGGGCAGGTAGAGATTAGACCAATTAAAGGAAAACCAGGGTTGTATTATGAAAAATTTGGACTACTAAATTTCTATCGACAACAGTGGAAACTAGTCCTGCATACTGATATGGCCGTATATCCCGAAAAGCATACACGGGTTATGAAATTCCTCTATGATCAACGCCTCTGTCGTATGGATAATAATGTAAGAACTTGCGTCACTGCGGTGGACCATATAACATTTAAACTCAACACTATCGAAAGGAAACTCCGCGAAGTGACAGAAATGACATCATTTTCGACAAGAATCCAACGCGGTTTAATAAATGGGGTAGGATCTATAGGTAAAATTCTCTTCGGAACTATGGATAGTCAAGACGAAGAAGTAATTAATAATCATTTAAAACTAATAGATCGAAAAATGCACAAAACCAAAATGGCAATGAAAAAGCAGATACAAATAGTCAGCAGAAATTTAGAAATCCTAAACGATACCTTAACTAAAGTAAACGAGAACGAAGAAAGACTACTACAATTGGAAAAGGACTTGATGGAAAAGGAAACTAATTTAGAAGTACTATACAACCTCAGTATAATTGTAGAAGAACTATTGATTGAAACTGACTCTCTACTAGATTTCGTCACACAAGCTAACCACGGTATAATCAATCCAAAGATCATACCACATTCTCAAATTATGCGATATCTGAGGGAAGCGCAACCATACATTCCTGCAGGCACACAATTGCCAATATCGTTGACCAATACAAATATACATTTACTGTCGAAGTTATTAAAACCAACCATATTCTCAAAAACGAACAAATTAATAATCGTTCTATGCATTCCACTGATTACTCCACAAGAATTCGATCTACTACAAGTATATCCTATACCCATACCAGTATCAAACTCAACGTCATTATACTCTATTATCGACATCAGAAATTAATTCTTGGCAATAGACATTACGACAGAACGGTACACCGAATACAGTGCAGAAGACCTAAAAAAATGCAGTCATGTAGGTGACCAATATTTCTGTCCCACATACAAACCGTCAAACAAAATGAAAAGCGAAAACCCATGCGAAATAACTCTATACCTAAAAAATAATGCCTCCGAAACATGCGAACATAAACTTATTCACCTTGTACAACCTATGTTAATCTCACTAAAAGACAGAGCCTCCTGGCTCTATACAGTACCACGTATGGAAGAACTCACTGTAACTTGTAAAAATAAAGATAAATATACACTAGAAATAGCAGGCTCCGGAACGCTAACGATACGGAATAATTGCATTATTACTGCTACTGATTTTATTCTAGAGACCGTACAAACCGTTAAATCGCCGAGCATAACAAATTTTGTGCCGAGATTTAACTTTTCATTGGAAGCTCTAGATGAAAGAATACAGCAGTCTTCTAGCAACGTACCCCGCCTAGAAAATATCCTTACAAGTGCAGCGACCTCAAACAATTAAGCGTCCATCTCAATAATTTGGACAAGGAGCTCAGTGAAGACGACGAATACTTCTATCAACCCATCCAGCATCACATTATCACATCAGCATCGACTCTCATCATTGTCCTCATAGCAGCAGCCGTCTTTGCAATATGTCATCATTTACGCAAGAGAAACAACGAAGCACTAATGCAAACGGTTACACGAACCTCGCCCACGGGCAACATCAGGGACTTATCAACAGACATTGCACCTACAACACCCCCAAAACCAACCATTTCACCTATAACACACCCAAAACCAACCATTCCACCTACACAATTCGCTACCACCCAAATGAGAAGGGTTCTAGTAATGCCTTCTCCCCCTCCTCCCCCTCTTCCCATCGTGTAGGGAGGAACGTTATATTACCCACTTACCTCCTATTTCCACATAATTTCCAAATAGGCCAGTATTAAAGGAGGAAGTATGATTTTTGCTAAGCCAACATACTTTCCCAGAAAAATACTATTCAGCAATTTCGGTAAAACTAGGCCAGGCCACCAATGTTTTCAAATGCGTGTCTTGACACTAATCCATTTGACAAATTAAGTTGTAATGGTGTTAAATTTGGCTAAATAAGCAATGCTGTGGAATATACCTTCCGGGGACACCAAGTTAAAAAAAATGCGCCTTCAACTCTACCTCCAGGGTGGTGTGGAAAAGAGTTTATTATTTAAAGCATTTTTCGTAAATATATTAAAAATACAAGGAACTCAATGTTTGAACATGAAAAATAGCATGTAAAGATGTGTACTTCATTTGCTGAGCAAAATAAGTCATTAAAATAATAAACTTCGCGCGATGTACCCTACCGAAGGTTCTATTTGACAAAAATCATTTTTTAACTAATTTGGATTCTAGCTAATTAAATACCCTACAAAAAATATTTAAACTTATTTTCGATTAAAATAGCCGGATTCAAAATATTAAATTGACTAAGTTAACATTGCAAAATTTGTATTTCTTTTTCCTGAATAACTTTTTAACCGATTTCGCTACAAAAAATATTGTCCAATAATAGTTGTAGAGAATATTTTTCTAAATTAAATAAAAAAAAATTCTTATTTTACGAAGTACAGGAGTCGAAATATTTTTGGGTACCCCCTTTTCACCCCCCCCCCCCCCCCACCACCCGTTAGCAAACCCCTTAGGAATTTGAATTTTGCAAATTTTCGCTCCTAAAGATTTACCATTAAAAAAAAAAAAAAAACAAAATTTACGATTTTTTGGTAATTATTTTTATTGATTTGACTGGACTACACTCGGCGTGCTGGCCGAAAAAGATTTTGCCACGCTTCCTTGGCTAAGAGACTGTCAAGATCGGGAGAGAGTGAGAGGGCCGAGAAAACTATACTGCTCTCTCTTGCTCTGCAGTTGTTTCGAATCCGACCGAGATCCAGCGAAGGCAGCCGAGACACGCACGTATCGCTGCAATGGTGTGCGTGACTAGGGAGTTGCGCATGAGTAGGGATGTCTCACCTATGCTAACGGCTGACCGTGTGTTATTGAGACTACGGACGCGTGGTGGGGAGAGAAATCCGGCACGATCTAACAGCACTGGTTGGGCTGCGATGGATCCTTATCAAGAACCCATCTAAGTAATTACGCGGCACTAAACTTGCCAGCGAGAGAGCTGGTGAAGGCGCTGGCCACCTAGCGGCCAAGCGCGGAAGTAGTGCCACAGCCCTACTTTTGTATAGTAATAAAATGGCAGCGTCAGTAACTATAAGTTTGTTTGTTTTGGTTGTACTTTTTACACTTTCTGCACTTTTTGCGAAAGTGCGTACACTGAAGCGTTCGTTTTAAACAAAGTGTAATTGGTACTCCAGTTCGTTTTAGTAGAGAGTAAGCTCACTTTCTATAGTAAGTGTTACTCTTTTTACACCTGGTCAGAAGGAGGAGTAAAAAGTCTAAATAATAACAGGAAGCGAGTGTGCATTGTTGTAGCTGCATTTTATGCGTATATGTTGAAAAGGAGGGTAAATCTTTTAGGCATGACTAGAAAATATATTTAAAATTTTGTATAAATAAGTCCTAAAAATGGAAACTTCGTACGTATTACGTGACGAAGCGAATAATATTTATGTCGATAGTGCGGAAAAAATAACGTGTATATGTACTGGTATAACATTAAATGTTATAATTAAAAAAATAAAGAACATTATAAAAATTGAATACTATTTTAAATTTTACAGATGGAACACAATCTCAAATATGAAAAAATTCTATAGACTTGACTTATTGACAGTTTATCTGTAATTTCAATGAAAAAGACATTCTTGTACAAATCCACCAAACAGCAGATAGTAACAGTGCAAGAAATGGCCAAATATCTTCAGAAGAAAAGAATTTATCTGTAGTTGCAGATAATGAAAACTCAAAAGCAGCTGTGGAACAAAATAATTTATATGAGAGATCGGAGCCATTTTATTGGAATAATAAGTCCACAAAATTATTTTTAAGCTTATATGCGGAAAAAAATGAGCTTGTTAAACAGAGGCGAATAAAAACACACAAGTTGATGTATAAATTTATATCTGAAGAGATGAATAAGCATGGATGTAAAGTTAATTGCCAACAAGTAGAAAATAAGTTCAAGACATTGGAAAGAGCATATAAAAATCAGAAGTCTAATAATAAGAGAACAGGACGAGGTCGATTGGAATGTAGCTATCAAAATGAGTTAGAAGAAATTCTATGAAGCAAGCATAGTATAAGACCAGTAGCAATATGTGACAAAAATGGACTGCAGGTCCTTCGAGTACAAAATAATAATGAAGTGCCGTTGCAAGCGTCTGACAATGAGTAACTATACATTTTGTTTAAAAATGTTTTATATCAGAGTCCATTTAGTTTTTAGAAAAGTCCATTGCTATTATCACACTTTTATTACAGGAACGAAGCATGTGTAGATAATGTCGATGACCCACTGTCAGCCGAGTAATATATAATCATCCACATCTGAGCAACTAAATGAAATTCAACAAAATATGGCTCATTCAAAATATAATAAAAAAAGTTGTTTCAACAAAAGAAAAGAAAATCTAGGTAGAACTGCTAAAAGTATAGAAACTGTTAAGCAGTTCTCCAAAAATTTGCTACTTCATGTGAACAACATAGAACTCAACAAATAAACATACAAGAAGAAATTCTAAAACAACAAAAATCAACCCGTATAAAGTATGAAAATTACTTAGATTCATTGAGAGAGCAAAATAAGAATACAAATAACTTGTTAAAAGAAAAAAACGATTTATTAAAGGAGCTAATTTCTATATTAAAGAAACAATAGCTTTTTAATATAAAAAAGTGATATTTACTTATATTATTTTTTTGAGACTGAGTCAAACTGAAAGCAAGTATAGCGAATAATGCTTTTCACTTTAAGTTTCGTTTTTAAAGTTATTGGCACTTCAAAGATAAAAATATTTTTTTAAGTTAATGTTTGAAGGTAATGCATATATGAAGTGAAGATTCTGGTTTTGTTTAACGCTTTATATTCTATATATATTAGAAATGAAATATATTTTTAATCAAACTGTTGTAATATGAGGGTTTTATATAAAATGTTGTATGAAGTTAATAAACATTTAATACCATATAATAATGTTTATTGAATTATTTCAATAATGCTGCTTGATTAAAATTCTTATGAAAAAGATATATTCTGAATAATCATTATTAATACATTTTATAAATTATCTTAATTGACGACATATTTCGTCGCGTAGCTCTCGTCCACTTTGAATATCACTGAAGGATTCGTTTTCAAAGGTAGGTAAGTTTTCAATTTCCACATCTGGGTATTCATCGTTAATTGGAGGTTTCAATGCTGGGATTCTGTAACTTCCCAGCGATGATTGTCGGTATCGCTAACTACCGATAGTTGTCGCTTGCAGTAACGAAAAGAGCGATTCTGTAACTTCCGTCTATATGAATTTAGTAACTAGTTACCGACAACTTTCGGAAATTGAATCGAGTTACCGAGAGATATCGCTAAGAGCGATTCTGTAACACAAACTTTTCGATAATTGTCGTTAAAAATGTCTCTCGATCGCTACCGAATTCTATTGTTAATTTAACGACGACCGTGATAGGCGTCGGTAGAAGTTTACCGAAAAAGTAAATATAATAAATGTCACAAATATTTCTTAAATTAATATTTAGAAATCACAAAAAAGTACTTACAATAAATTTTCTTTATAAATAAAGGCTTACAGTAAAAATCGTAGGAAATAAAATTTAATATTTTTCCCATTTTTATATTTAAAAATAACTATATATGTATATATATATATATATATATATATATGCAGAGGTTTTCTCTAAAATATAGAATTAATTGTGTTATTTAACTATAGCACACAGGCACTAACTGTACATTGCCTGACTCAAAAAAATATTAAAACATTGGCTGCGTTCATTTATTACTGCCAGCTACTCAACAGTAGCGCCAGTTACTGGACACACCGTTCTTTTCAACTTACAGTAAGCTTTAGCTGTAACTGCGAATTGTTAGTGACGTCATGGATATAGTAAAAAAAACTACTTTGGCTACTGCGGCTGAAAAGGTAGTGTAGTTACAGTAATTGGTGAAAAGCAATATGGCAGCCCCCATGGTTGAATTATCATTATTGGATGTGTCCACTAATATTACATACACAATAGAAGTTACAAAAGAAGATCAACTGAAAGCACAATGTGGTAAAATAATTCTATATATATGTATATAATTAAAAGCAAATCTTAATTATCTTCTAACTTATATACATGCACAGTATAAGTTCTTGTGTTTACTATTTTTTACTGTATAGATGCAATATTTGCACAAAAATGATTGCAAAACGCTATAAATTATGCAGGGGAAGGGATTTTAACTGATGTTCCGTGTGACATTATAAATGGTAACATTTTTAAATATTTCTATTATCAAATAATAGTATGTAATTTGTTATATTCTTAAAAATGTTTTAAGATAAGAATGAAACCGCAGGGCCTTTAGAAGACATTGTGGAGCCTTCAGAAATATCTGAAAATAATGAAAATAGCGCTATCAATATTAAGAATGGTAAGGATAATATCTATGTGAATTTATATAAACTACAGATTTATATAAAATGTAATTTTAATTATTTGCAGATCATTTTATATGGTCGCATAATGAGACGATAGCTCTCATAGAAATATAAAAAAATGAAGAGGAAAATTTTTCGAGCGGGAAAACTTCAGTTAAAAAATGTTGGGAAACTGTATCCGCCAAGTTACAAGAGAAAGGTTATAATATTGCACCTGTAAAATGCAATATAAAAATGCAAGCTTTAAAAAGAAGATATAAACTTATTAAGGATTATAATAATAAAAGTGGTAATAATAGAAAAGAGTGGAACTATTTTGAAGTATGTTGAATTAAATGAATATTTAAGAATATCTGATATTTCTTTTCTCAAGTGATGATTTAAAAGATATATGTATTGCAAAATGTATTATTTTTGTTATAGATGTTAGATGCGATATTTAATAAAAGGCCATGGACAGAACCTTTGTCCGTTGCTGGCTCAAATATAGAAAATGAAACAAATTCTGATAATACTGAAAATGAGGAAGATCAAAATAAAAATATTCCGAACAGAGGTAGAAAAAGGAAAAGTGGAATGACAATTAATAAATTTTTAGAAGAATCGTTAAATGAAAAGCGATTAAGAAGAAAACTTAATGAAACTCAGCACAAAGAAAAAATGGATACATTAAAAAATGTTGAAAATTTACTAGCTCAATATTTAAAACAAGGTTAATTGTGATAACTGTTCTGTTTTGTTTCTTACTAATTTGTTCGGTGTTATTTTTCAATTTTACTAGCCGAATATTTAAGAAAAGGTTAAATGTGATACTGATTCTACTATTTGCTTTTTATTAGTTTATTAAGTTTCATTTTTCATATTTTAATGCACGGTTTATGTTATATAACAATGAGGCTGTTTATTAAGACTGTGTTAATAATTTTATAAGAATTAAGTAGCTGTGCAAACATTAAGGAAGTTTATTAATAATCCTTCAATACAATAATATATTTTAAAACATTAAAATTAAGTTTTAAATAAATTGGTTATGTTCTCTCTTTTCCTCAAACCTTCTTGCTTTAGTGCATTTTGTACATCTTGGTTTCTTTCAGAAGTATTGGAATGAATTATATTATTTACAATTACAGGTATTTCCATATGATCTCTTTGAAGTATACAAATATTGTGCATGATGCAGCATGCTATGATATATTTTGATATTAATTTTGTTCTTGTCATTCTTAATTTATCAAGAATACTTCGAAATCTTATTTTTAATAATCCTATAGCTCTTTCTATCATCATACGAGCTGATGAATGTCGATTGTTGTATGCTACTTGTGAGCTATTTAAATTTCCATAATCTTTAAACGGTGTCAAAATATACTTATTTATAGTATACGCAGCATCACCTAGAAGATGTGAATTATTTGAAAAAATTTCTTCATTTAATAAATTGGAAAAGTTTGATAATTTAAAAACCCTCATATCATGAACCGAGCCAACTTGTCCAGCATAGCAATTTATAAATTTAAGTTCATGATCGCATACTACCTGTGAGAAACAGTACACATTTAATAATCAATGTGAAGTTATTTAAATAAGTATTAAATACGTTATTAATTAATATTTTATTATTTTTAAAATACCTGTAATTGAATGGAATAGTAGCCTTTCCTATTGATATAAGCTTCTGGATGTTCTTCAGGCTTTACAATTTTAACATGGGTACCATCTATGGCTCCCAACACACCTGGGAATCCATATTTTCTTTGCGTAGCTTCCATTGTTTTCATACCTTCATTAGCAGATGGCCACTTAATAAATAAATTCACTTTTTTATATAGTGCTATAACAACTCGCATGGTACAATGCCATGATGTTGACTTGCTAACCCCAAATCTGTCACTAACACACCTTAAATACCATATTAAAAATAAAATAATTGATATAATTAGTTTTTCACCTATTATTGTACACTTACCTAAATGAACTGGGTGTCGCCAACATCCATATTGCTATTAATAATTGTTGCTCAGGAGATATTTGTAGACGACCATACCTCTTACAATTCTTTTCCAGATATGGTGTAAGTAGTTCCAAAATGAATACAAATGTACTTCGTTCTATTCTACATAATGTGAATTTAAAACCTCATTTAAACACATCAAATTTATACGATAATTATATATCATCTCAATTTCATTTTTACCTGAAATGACTTTTAAATTCAACATCAGAATAAGCGAGAACAATTTTTGATACGTAATTTTTGCAGGTTACACGTGGAATAAGTTTCGACTGTGATATGATTCTTAAATAATTATATATTAATTCAGTATCTGAATCACTATCAGTATCAGACTGTATCATTATTTCCTCAACTAAACTTTTTATTGCTAAAGAACAACTAATTTTATCCATTATAGCTTACGTTTTGATGTTTACGTGTGTTACAAATGCTTGTTGCTTCAGCTACTTAAAATAGCGTTCGTTTTTACAAATCTCAACTAAAGCTGACAGTAGCCGCAGTAATATTCGAACGTTTTCCACAACATACTTCAACTACTGCAATTACGTCACAACTCGTAATCCAGCCAGTAGCTGGCAGTAATAAACGAACGCGGCCATTAATTGTTAATACTTCTTTTAAATAAAATATGATAATTTTGCTATAGTAAGAATTGCTATAGTCAAAATTGATATAGGCAAGTAACACAAAAATCACTATTTCGGTTGGTATTAAATACACCAATATTACCAACTTCCCTAAAACCTTAAAGGATTTTATCGTTATCGTACAAATATGAGTTGCACCAACTATTGTCGTAAAGCTAAAGTTACAGAATTGCTCATTTGTTAGCGCAAGCGATAACTGTTGGTAGTTAGCGATATCGACAGCTGTCGTTAAGGGGTTTGACCCACTTGAGGCAAAAAACATTCACAATATAATAGTTGATGTGGTATATATTATTTATTCCGAGCATTGTGAGTTTTTGATGGAATGCGTCCAAATAAAAGCAATGGTTTATTAAAGTTATTCGTCGGATAAATTTTATATTAGTACCGTTGAACCTCTAGCGACATCTATCTCGGTCGTTGTTAAGTTATAACGATATTATTAGTTTTCCTTTCAATTAAAAACTCAGTGAAATATCAATTCTCAGCTGAATGATTCGGTTTAGTAAAATTTATATTAACTTCAATTGTTCGTAACTCCCTCGCTTAACTAAGATTGAACTGAGAGTTTTCTTAAAAAGGAAAGGTACGTTTATTCGGTAGGATTCGGTAGGATTCGGTAGGTTACCGACAATACCGACATTACAAGCGACAATCATCGCTGACTCTGAGTTACAGAATCGCATTTAGCGATTTCTGTCGGTAACTGGACTTAACGATACCGAAAGTTGTCGCTAAGAGTTACAAAATCCCACTACAGCTATTTAATATTATCAATTATTTTGAAATTCTATGCTTTTTTTTAGATTTTAAATCTCATTTTCGTGTCAATAGAGAAACATCTGAAATATTAATTGCAACCATTGGCCCAATCTTAGTTGAAAGAGGAAGTTTTCATATATCAGTTACAAAACCAATTGTAATTGCTCTATGGATATTTGGCAATCAAGAAGTATATAGGTAATTGATTAAGAACTAATTATTCCACTTAGCGGTGAGCCTCTTGGTAAATCTATTTCTTTGATAAAATTTTAAATTGAATATTATTCTAGTAACTATTTGCCAATTTTTAATATATAGCTACATATTACTCACCATTTAATTCCACCGTATTATCCACTATATAATTCCCGTTCTTTTACTGCCATTGTATTAGCTTTCCTTCAATCGGTTAAGACATATGAACTAATTTAATAATAAAGTGATTCTTGTCTTTAGGATCGTTTAATTTAAACAAGTTTAAATGAACCATTAGCTATAATTATATAGTTCATGTAATGTAGGCTGCACTTAACTTCAAATAATAAACGTTGGTCAATTCCTGTATTGTTCTTCAAATTGCAGTCCTTTCGTCTAATTTCTTATCCATCCTAAATATCCTTGGTAATCCATTTTCCTCATTTGATAGGCATCTCAAAAATTGTGATAAAGAAAACTACCTGTAAAAATCATAGAAACCACAAAGAATCTCGTACTCCAATAAATTTTACATATATAATAGTTAATTTTATACTCATCTGAATTAATAACTGCATCAATGTGTATTACAACAGCATAAATAAATTCTGTTGCTTGGAGAGCACCTCTTCATTATTGATTGATTGCTAATATTCCGGTTCTTCCATCTACTGATATTAAATGTCATTTTGACACATCACTTTAGCAGACCATGGACGCCGCCATCTTAATCCGATCCGATCCAATCCGACCAGGAATAGACACAAACCGGATTAAAGGGAATCTAGTTATTTTTTGTTGTATGTTGCGTGACTGTGACTAGATGCCAATCCAATCCGATCCAATCCGCAGAAAAGAAACATGGATAGTGCCGAATGGTGCTAAAGAGTGCCCCGCCGCCGATACAAGTGCAACCCCACTGACAGCCGCCACCATAGGAGATAGAAAAGTGCAGCGACTGCCAGGGAGCCACGAACCCATACCGGACGACGGGACACCCTACCCCTTTGGGCCACCAACCAAGGGCAGCTGAGGAGAGAGATAGAGAGAGAGAGAGAGAGCGAAAGAAGATAGCCAGCCCCTTTGTAAGCTGAAGTTAGGGTGAATATTCGTGTTGTAAAAAAAGTCCTGTGACGTCCCGGGGTGTGCTAGGGCTTTCGGGCTCTTAGCACCGAACGGTTTTATAGGGAACCGCTGGCCCTGCTCACTTGTCACGGGTAAGCGTGCAACCTAGCGGAGTGGTCATTCCGTCGGACCTGTAACGAACGTCATATTGTGTAAAAGCGCGAATTAGTAAAAGTGTTCGCGATTACATCGATTCGTGGTGAGTTTTATCGTTGACAGGATCGTTCCCTTGAGTCGGTTCAAGGCCGCGGAATTAGTATAATTATCGTGAGGACTCGCGACCTTAGAATCCTAGACGTAAACAATCCGGGTTGTTGTTATGCTTGAGTACGCGGGAACGGAGTAAATGCGAGTAACCATCGAGTGACGCGCACGCGCGGGGATAGGGTCTTATCCGCGTAGTGGTTAACCTAGGAATCCGCCGGTGGCGCGCACGGAGTACCGCGCGAGTCGGTGGGGACCGCCGCGAACGCCAACTAGTGGCTTGAGTGCGAGGCTAGCTAATACGTCATCGGGGCTTCAGCCGCGTTCGCACGACATAGGCCCAAAGGGGTGCTAGAGAAGCAGTTTCCCATAAGTGGTGCCGTTACGTCGTTAGAAAGAGAGAGTAGATTGAAGGGCTATCTGCCTCTCTCTTTAACTTCACATTTATTGGCTATTCGTTAAACCAATGATAAACAGTTTCACTGGTTTCACACAGTTTCACAGGGTTCGCGACCATTCGCGGCGCATTCCGCATGCGCTGCTAAAGAGAGATAGAAATACCACCCATATTTTTCTTCTCTTTCTAACGATGTAACGCTGGTTTGGGCGACTTACCTACCCTCTGCATAGGCCGCGCCCACAATTGGGGCTTCGCGCTAGCGTAACTAAACATTGTGAGAAGAACATTGTATAGAATTGAGTACGAAATTGATAACAATGATAATTTAACCGGAATGGAGGAATTATAGTTGTTAGCACCCCATTCCCTAAATTCGCGTACGAGGGTTAGAATCCCCTCTGTATAAATAAATATTCGGGTATTATTAACATTACATCGAAGGCGCCCGGGTCTTGTAGAAAGTCGCCTATTGGGACGCGAACGCGATCGATGAGGGATCACTCCTCCCTTCCCTTCTACGCTATCCCTCGGGATAGTCAGTAGCGTCACAACACATATCTTTTAAAGAACTTTATCTTTCCAAACATTATAAGAAATATCTTGCAGAAATAATGCCAACATGTGTTAAAATTAAATACCATCATTCAAATGTCCATTATTCAAATTAAACAAGATAATGGTTTAACAATCATCTTAACATTTAATTAATTAAGTAGTAAATAGAATAGCCATATCTGAGTGTGTTTAAAAATAGCAAAAAAATATTGGTATATTTTGAAAACTAAAAGAAAGACCTAACAAGGAAAATAAATGTAACATAAGATATGAAATATGTAGCGGATCAATAAGATATTTGCCTAAACCCTATGCAATTTGTCTCACATTGAATAATAAAGAGCATTGCAACAAACAGCTATGATTTACAAATATAAAACAGTTGTAATTTTGTTAGTAATTTACAGAATATATGACTACTACGAGAATAGGTAATTACTATGTGTGTATAGAATTTGGAGAAAGGGAAGCAATAAAAATAATGTTTATTGAATTAGCTTTAATTTAAAATAATAGCAATTAAAACATTGTCATACAAGATTATTCAATTTACAGTAAGAGTTCGTTGTATAAACACCAATCGCTTACACATTCACTATTATAACATTAAGTCACAATTATCGAAATGACTGGGCCACACAGAAATGCTTCATATATTAATGCTTTTGCACTTATTTAATTATAAGTACTTTTTTCCTTAATAGAAAGTCATCATAACAGGATTTCACCAAGAACAAAAATATAATAACCACAAAGTATATTTCCTTAAAAATTCACATTAATTTTCATTTTTTGTTATTAATTTATAATCATCTGATATATTTTTTCTTCTCTGTTATGTATTAAAATCCTTCCTTCTTTTCCGCAATCGTTTTCCAAAAATATTATTTTTGTTTACAATACAAAATTGAGGGTTAATCGCGCCATTTGACAGCGATGGACAAACTCCCTAGAAATCCCCTCGCTTCTCTGATTCCTACTTCCCCTCACCACGACGCAAGATTTATGGCCAAAACAATATAGATATCTGACTATACTAGATATTATTTGCAGTTGTCTAAATTGTTTGTTATAGTTTCTGCTAATTTCATATATTTTTACTATAGTATAGTTTACTCCAAATCTTACAGTTATTAGCACACGAATCAATTTGGCACAGTCTATTTCTTCTTGTCTAGTGCGGTTTTTCTTTTCTCGTGGCTTATATCTGTTATATTTTAATAAAACTATATGAATTTTGTTTTCTTTTATTAGAGATTTAATTGTACCTTGAAAATAATAAAAAAATGTGTGTGTTTTGTAATTGTAATTAATATAATAAGATATGATTAAGAGTTGAAGATAAATATAATCTAAAATTGTATTTAGTTAAGTTATTATATAATTTTTTAATGTTTTAGTGCAACTGAAACTACCAAAAATATATAAAATACCTTATGTATATTATTATTATGTAATAAGTCTTTACTTATAAATAAGGTAGAATGAGGGGATTTGCCAAGCATTTTATTTAAAGTCCTGTGATAGCTTTCGCCAAAATTATTCATGCGATCCTGCAATTTATAAACTGAGAAATTTAAGTTTTTTAAACAAACGTTTTCAATGTATTCAAAATAAGCATTAAAATAATCTCTAAATGTTTCTTGTATATTTTTTTTAATATAGAAAATGTTGGTTTATCAAATCTTGTGGTAATAAGGCTAAATGTATTATTTTTTTAATAACAATGAATCGTTCTGGTGCTGTTTCCTTGATCGTAATTTTTGTTATTAGTTTAAGAGATCGTGCTTTTCTTATTAAAGCCTGAAAAAGAGAATAAACATTGTGGATTAGCTAAATAAATCTCTTATATTTTAAAGTGACACATTATAATACAGGACCCCGCAATTTTCTTATGGAAATTGGGTTTCGGTGAAATTTGCTTAAACTTTATAAAAATATAGATGATTACTTGCTGATCAAAAGTTACCATAGACGTGACCTTCAAAAATCAAGTTTACGACCTCTACTGCATTAATAATGTCAGGAGAACTGACTTAGCTCAACATTGGAAATTGAATATCTAATTATTATTTTTTTTCGCGTCATGTTTATTCAGTTTTACTTATAAAGAGCGCCAGGCTCATGAACTTTATATATGAGCCAGTCTGAGGCTTGCCGGCTTGAGACTTTTCAAGGACGTGACATGCTGTGAAATTAAAGTGGATTCTCTTGGAAAATTACTAGTACACTCCGGGAAATATATTCTGTCCAACATGTCAATAAAGGTTTTAAAAGACCTTACTTCTCAAGCGGAGAAGTCTTCCCCCACCAAGCGGCCTACCTGTACTAGCATCAAGCTTAGGGTAATAAACCGCAGGCCATAAATAAAGGCAAATCAATTATACCTGTTACTCCAAATGCTAATACAAATCTTAAACTTTTATATTGTTAATTAAATATTTTTTAAATTATTATTATGGTGTTGCTTACATTTTTATGATGAAAATGAGCCTAAACACGGCATAAATCGGATAATTATTTCCATATTAATAATGTTTTACATATTTAATTATAATAAATTGTAATTCAAATTAAGCTTTATTTTTTTATTTATTTAAATAATACATTCCTAAAGAGTATAAAGGGCTTATTAATTGTTATCAGGACTGATACTATGTCTAAACAGATATTGAGCATTGTTTTGGTTTTTAATTTAAAGCTCTATCAAGCAATAATCGAAAGACAATACTCTTTTTTTTATTAACGACTGTTCTTGGTTACTTTTCTATAGATTAAAGTTAATGTATGTTTCTCAGCTGCTATATTATTATTGTTATTGATCTTCCTCAAAAAAAAGTTAACAGGCATATGAGCTCATCTTATGTAATACAATAGGTCTAGTGTAATCATAACATAATAGATATTATCTATTTAAAATAACATGGGCTATAATCCCATCTATTTGAATTTGACTGTTTACTTCTCACGAGAAGCTGTCAAACGTGCGTCAATTTTAAAGTACCTCGACGAAAAATTTGAAATTATATAAAATGAACCCAAAAGACAGATTATTAATAAAAAAAGGTATTGCTGTGGGAATGTTTATATGTGGTGCTAATAATCGTGAAATATCCCGTAAAGTGGAAACATGTGAAAAGACAGTGGGCCGTTGGTTGAAGCAATACCAAGATCACGGGATAGAAGGGCTTCAAGATCGACGTGATACAAATAGTGCACCCAGCAAGACTACAGCGGAGCAAGACGCAGCAATTGTTGCTGCAATGGATGCTCAGCCTTTTGAGCCATCAGCTAGAATTTTAGATACAGTGAATGATTTAAATGTTTGTCCAAGAACTGTACGAAATAAATTACACAAGGCGGGAATACACTGTCATCGACCAGCGAAGAAAATTAAACTAACCGATGAACATCGACGGAAAAGAATTTTGTTTGCAACCACATATTTAAGAGCCCAGCCAACATTTTGGGACAATGTGGTTTGGACAGACGAGAAAGTTTTCGTATCAACTATGGATGGCAGAATGCACGTATGGCGCCCAGACATTAAACGGTTTGATGACAAATATGTTTTACCGAAAGACAGAAGTGGCAGAATTTCTTTAGCATTCTGGGGATGGATGAGTAAAGATGGAGTTGGAGAAATCCATGAAATTGAAACAAAAATGAATGCAGAAATTTATTGCAATGTTTTGGAAACTGTCATGCTTCCTACAGTGAGAGCACTATACCCTGAGGAAGACGTTCCAAAAATTAAATTTGTACAAGATAACTCAAGTGTGCACACTGCACACATGACTAAGAATTGGTTCGCCGACCATCCGGAAATCGAATTAATTGACTGGCCAGCAAAGTCACCCGATCTGAATGTTATTGAAAACATTTGGGGTATAATGACAAAGCGGTGGAGGCCTGATCAAGAAAGATCAACAGCAGCATTACGACGACATGTTTTACAAACATGGAACGATTTAAGAAGCGATCCATCCATTTGTAAACATTTAGTCGAATCGCTCCCAAGACGTTTAAATGCTGTAATAGCCAATAAAGGACACTCCATTGGTTATTAAGGTAAATTGTTTAATTTCTTAATACAATTAATCGTGCAATAAAAATTTGTAAATTAAAAAGAAATTGTTTCCTTAGATCGTTGATTTTTCTTGGTCTGGACCTTGCCGATTTGTCATATGGCCCATATGTTACCATAACATTCAAATTGGATGATGCTACCAGTCAATTCAATTTATTTCCAGAGCTTTGGAATCTTGTACGAATTTAAATTTTGGACATCATCTTCAAGGAATTCTGCGATCACTGGAATCATGATTGGTACCAAAACATATACTTCTGCATTCATTTTTGTTTTAATTTTATGGAAATTTCCAACTCATTTTTTCGTTCGAATCTACTGCTTCTGTCGATCGATTACATATTTGTCATTAAGCCGTTTATTGTGCCTGCAGCATATCACTGTTATCCATAGTTGATATAAAATCTTTCTCGTTAAAATATCTTAGTCTGCAAACAAAATTCTTCTGTCAATGTTTATTGGTTAGTTTAATATTTTTCGCTGAACGATGATAGATATACACCATGCAATTTATTTCGTATAATTCTTGGATAAACATTTAAATCATGCACTGTATTTAAATTTATAGCTGATAGTTCATCCATTGCAGTAACAACTTTTAGAAAAAAGAAGTTCACTAATTTTATTATTGACAAGGCCCCTTTACAGCCGCTTTTTATGAACTATTTATTTTTTATTAATCTGACGATGGTGAACATATTTATTATTTTGAAATTATTTTTTTATCTACGTATATTTATTCTTATTTATTTATCATTGTATCACTATTTATTTATTTGTCATTGTACTGCATGTGTATTTGTTCTACTTAACATTGTCTTTCTATTTATTTATATATTGTGAGCAGCCTGTTGTAACTTGATGTTAAAATATGGTATCTTAAATGCTCAGCCAGTAGAGCGCGTTAGTAGTATTGAGCGTCGTGACGTCATACGTAAACCATACGTATGAATTTGTGTATTTAAATGCCCTGCGAGGCCTGCGAGATAGGCGATTTCTAATTACACAATTCTTAAACGTCTAAACTCTTTCATTGTATGTATATTAATTTGAAATTATTTAATTAATTTTCTTCATTGAATGATACATTTAATTGTTTATATTGCTTATGATAGATTGAATGAAATTAATGTAGTATATTAATTTGAAATTATTTAATTAATTTTCTTCATTGAATGATACATTTAATTGTTTATATTGCTTATGATAGATTGAATAAAATTAATGTAAATAAAACTTATATTTGTGTTCAATACTATACAAATTTATTTAAATTAAAATTATATTCATATAACAATGGAAACATTAAATTTGAATACACCAACTTTTAATTTTTACATAATTTTGACATTTTTTTCTTTAATTGATTCGTTTTTTCTTTTTCTATATTTATTCTAGAGCAATGTTGTTGCATTCGTACTCTAATATAATATTGAATTATATGAAAAAGCATTTCACCAATATGTTCAGTACATGGAAATGAAAGCTTTTCATATTTAAATACATTATCCATAATATTTTCAAAAACATGAGTTGAATTACAATATTTTTTGAATTGCTGTTCTAAGTAAATGATAAATTTATATAAGTGAGCGTTTGGATAAGTTCTTGAACCATGGAAATCTCGGTATAAAGTATACGCTAGGGATGATTCAGGAGGAGTTGGAAATGTATTATCACTTAATAAGGACTCCTTGCAATTTTGACATTTAACGGTTTTCATAATTCGCTTTGATAAATGAGCTGTAAAATAATATATTGCACAGTCCATTACTTTTGGAGTTTCTGCCCTACAATAGTCATGATCAATGATAGCATCAAAGTCCCATGAATCCCAATCATAATGTTGAGCAATCATTGTTAGCTTTTCTTTAATTATCTGAATTTCTTTGTTTTTATCTTTGCTTTCAGTATAAATAGATTTTAACTGGGCAAGTGTCATGGGAGATTGCTTGGGTTTATCTTCAGAAACAATACAATTTCCAGTTTTTGGAGGCTTCAGGACACTAAATGTTGACAGGATTTTATGGATTTGGAGAAATGTTATGCTGGATGGGTGGTCATTACAACCTCCTGCTTGACGAACGGTGCCAAAATAATTCTAATGAATAGAGTGGTATAAAAATATGATTATAAAGAATTTTAGGGATACCCTGCAAAATCTATAATTAAAAATATTAAAAGTTTTAATTTCTATCATAGTATATGAAGAAATATGGTGGTGGTTATTAATCTTAAAATAAATATTATACGAGAGTATGCTAGAGCATGTTTCCTTATTGTATGTAACTTTCAGTATTTTTTTTTAAAAAAGGTTCAAACCTCTAGTGGATCCTGATTTATTCTGCCAGTTAAAACACAAGGAAAGCTGTAGTGATTTGTAAGGCATGTTACAATATCGATTATAGAATGTAGGGTCATTCGTAATCCTTCAGCAGTCTGTGGTGTCAAAAAAAGGTCCTTTGATAATTTTCCAATTTGTACATTTTCTTCCCACAAATCTAATTTACATATGGATTCTTTCAGAATCTAAAATTATAACTTGAAATGAGTATTATAAAATCTACTTTAATAGATATTGCAATTAGTGAAATTATTGTAATCAGGAGTTAATCGTGGAGAAAAATTGCTTCATTTTAAACTTTTCATTAGTACAAGATATCATGATGATTTCTTTCTATTTAACAAGATTAATTAGAGTTAAGTAATATTTAACACATACTAAGTAAGGGATAAAATATAAGATGCATGGTAAAAGTCTATATAAATTCAAAAGTAAAACAAAGTTTTTTGAAATACTAATTAATATTAATGAAATTAGTCACCCGGTGTATATTTACCTTAAAATCAGTATTGTTAGGCTTCATCCCATTAATAAGGTCTTTTCTATTTAACGCATCAAACATCTTGTTCATCCAATCACAGAAGGCGGCGGTTTCTTCGCTATCTTCCAATTCTGGTACATATTTTTTAATGAATTTTAATCCGCATGCGACTGAGTTACTGAGAACCTTTTTTAGCAGTAAATATATGAATAATGTATATATATAAGTGTATGTATAATACAAAAAAAAAGTTATCTGACCCAAAGTATTTATGAAGTATAATAGATATATTACCTGTACAGCTAATCTCACTCGCATTTTTGATGAGTTATTTAGCTTAATATGATTCAGCGTTAATTTGGGACAAATGCGAATTTGACTAGGTCCAGCTAGTTCTATATCCTTCTTGTATAAAGTTTCTATATGGTCCCATTTAATGAATGATTTACTAGAATCCATCTATACAAATGAAATAGAAAATTGCATATTATAAAATTCATAATACAAAAAAGATTATCGACTGACAAGTTACACACCTGTAAGATCTTTTTATTATAGAGTCGATTACGGATAGTTTTCATTAAGTGTGGCGTGTCAGAAAATACGAATACACGTTGGTCTTTTTTCGTCGGATGTTCAAAATAATTGCGAAAATCATTTTTGCGACCACTAATACCCATTTCGCTCCATAATTTTCGATTTGTACTGGCACCGTCAGTTACAACCCCATGAACCTTAGCATTAGCCTTCTCTAGCAATATAATTGATTTTATTATTAGCTGGGCAAGAAGTTTACCACCAACTGGTCCCCGAGAAGCAAACACAGCGACTGGTTGCGCATAATCATCAAATAAGGAATGAAACATGATTACAAGGCCATGATTAGCTTTTTCCGTTAAGGTGGAAGGATTTGCAGCTTCATTTTCCGAACCAAAATTAACCAGTCCTGTGTATGACAACGTTTGCGTATTCACACCAACACTTTCTCTAGTTGCTATTTCATCCAAAAGTATTATACCATGCTTTTGTATATTTTCTTTTCTTGCAAGAGCTAGTTTAAATGTTTCGAAAAATTTTGGATCAAAGCCGCAATCCATATTAATTTTGGAAAGGTATCTACAATATAATTTACAATAAAAACAACTAAAAATTAATGTAATGCTACTTAAAGCTTATTTAATATTCGTATAGCTTAATTATTAATGACTCTATATGCATAAAAAAGCAAGAAACGAATCTAAAAAATTCCAAATAGTGTTAAAAACTCATCGCTATTTATAAATTTAAGTTCACATAAAAAACCATTGATAGCTTTGAAATTATAATGGATGATATAAATGGTATAGTAGATATCCTGGGTATTCAAAAAACTATTTAGAATAAATATTAATAAATAAATTGTGTTATATGATTGTAAAGATTCGTGCCAAATTAAAAATAGACTTTAATAGAAAATTAGGCTTTAACTTATTCAATCCACCAATTTATTAGTAAATTAAACATAATTAATAATACCTCCTAATAGTTCTGATGCAAGGAAGTGGCAAAATTGCGTTTTCATGCAAAAATCTATATGTGCTAGATGAACGCATGTTTAGGAGCATACACAAAAGTAGCCACTCATCAGAATATCTTCTACCTTTTTTATTATTGCATTTAGCGGCAGCCATGATCTCTTTTAATACACACTTTTGATTGTTTTTTACTTTGTTTGAGTTTAAACAATCATTCAATTTAGATTGACTGAATACCATTTTCTTCTTACATTTTCCTAATTCTGATCGTAATTTTGTAACATTGCTCTTAGCTAGTTTCTTAGCCTTCTCTGATAAAGAATGCTTTTTCTTAAGTTTTAATAACATTTTATTTTCAAATTGTGGTAGCTTTAACCTTATACGTTTGATCTTATTATCAGAATTTTCTATTATTCGAAGTCTGGCAGTTTTTCTATTAATGTTTTTTGTTTCTCTTCGGCAGAATTCACACATTATTGATGATGATAACAGCAATTTACAATTGACATTACGCCACGTTTCACTTGAGTCTTTAAAAATTCTATTATTTATTTGTTGATCAAATAAATCAAGTTTAATCTTTAGACCAATGCAAACATTTAAAGCATCAAGTTTCAGTAATAGACTTTGCAAACTTTGAATACTATGTATTGAACCTATTGGACAAAAATCACTTAGTTCAATTTCTAATTCATTCAACTTCAACTGTTTACCAACTATATTTATTTCAAATGTCAAATCACTTTTGATAATAATTCCTTTAACTATGAAAATATGATGTTTATTATTAACTTGTTTCAACATATTCTTAAATATGTTTAATATATTCCCATCACCGTAAATCACTACTTGTTTCATCCAATTAGCTGGCATTGAAAATTCTGATAAAATTAAATCTTGAAATTCTACTTTTGGTTGTAGGCACTGAAGCTCTTGTGGCTTTTCAAATGGTAATACCTGAGAAGTTTCTATCATGTCTATCTGATCTAATGCAGTAACATTTAATTCTTTTTGTAGTGACTTAAGATTGTTAGTAGCCACAGAGTTTTCACAAATTAAAATGTTTGTATCTTCTATTGGATTTTTATTAATATTATCAAAATCTGTAATCGGTATAATTAATTCTGACCATGGAAATAATGATGGTACAGAGCCTTTTACTAAACGTGGTACATTATAAGGCGACTAAAATAAATCATGTGTTTATTAAACAAAATAGCATGAACAATATAAAACAATTATTATTCTGTTTATGGAACTTACAATACCAAGCACTTCTCCATTTGAATTTAGAAGTGTACGTTGCCAAACAATATCATTCGCATTAAAATGTTTTTGACATACATATTGTTCAGCTCGTAAAATAATGCCTGATGGCTCAATGGCTTTTATCCATTTAGCTTGTATTTCTTTATTTCTAGGAACTCTAAACAAATGAGACTTTTCAGGATTAGATTTATATCCAGATTTACACTCTATAACTGCACAGATCACCATTATTTACAATTACTTTAACACTTATAACTATTATAAATATAATTATATCCTTGTGTGTTGATATAATTTTATTTAAAAAATTTAAGCAGCTCCGAGAGAGAATTGCTCAAAATATGTACAGCTTAGATGGCTTTGATCAGTTTCAAACATATTTTTAATGGGTTTAATGGCAACAACGAGGAGTCAATCGGTTTTCGTGCGCAATACAACCAGCGCCATCAAACTTGAACTAATCGCGGTGACATGATCTATCAACTAGACAGCATACATATAATAAAGGCAGTTGCAAGGGGCTAATTGTGAGTAAGTAATTTATAAAATGACAAATCTTTTATGTAGAGTGCAAATCGAAAATATGTATTGTGATACACAAATTAATGCGTGATAAATAAAAGTTTTATTTACAAGTGTATTTATAAAATTTATGTATATATTTCCAAACCCTATCCTAACTGTGCAAGAAAGACTTCAGAATGGTTCAAAATAAATATTATTTGTGTAGCATTACAGTAACATAAATCTGATTTATCATTAGAACTTAATGGAATGAAAACTGTTAAACATAATTAATATGGAAATAATTATCCGATTTATGCCGTGTTTAGGCTCATTTTCATCATAAAAATGTAAGCAACACCATAATAATAATTTAAAAAATATTTAATTAACAATATAAAAGTTTAAGATTTGTATTAGCATTTGGAGTAACAGGTATAATTGATTTGCCTTTATTTATGGCCTGCGGTTTATTACCCTAAGCTTGATGCTAGTACAGGTAGGCCGCTTGGTGGGGGAAGCCTTCTCCGCTTGAGAAGTAAGGTCTTTTAAAACCTTTATTGACATGTTGGACAGAATATATTTCCCGGAGTGTACACATTAATAAAAATTAAAATAAGAATTATATTCTATCACTGCTCTGTCCATCAATTTTACAAGTATACAAGTTAAGATAATTATACAATTGTATATGGGATTTCTCCCCAAAATCTACCGTTAACTTAATATGACAAGAGCAATGAGATGATAATCATTTACAAGGAAATATTTATATATACATAAGAACTAAATGAATGAAAATTAGATAACATTGAGGAGGTGGATCACTTGTATGACTCTCAGTCCAGGCATGAACAAGTCCAAATGGACAAAAGACCCCTTTCAAGTTCACCCAGCGCTAGCCCTCCAAGAACCTAATTACTTGCTGCACTATCCCTGTAGGAAATATAAAGCACAAGCAAAAAGGTAACACCAGGTCAAGTAAGGCGTAGCCAAGTCCATCAATATCTAAATCATCACTAAAAAAATTACATAACTAGGGTTGTCCACCGGAGTCTCTGAATCTCCTGTTTTAATGTGCTTATGCACCAAATTTATTAACCTTATGTTAACTATAATATAATTTCAACACCTAATCAGGAAGCAATGGATTGAAATCAAACTATGTACAAATATATAAGTAAAGAAGAAAATTAAAAATATATATATATGTGGTATTACAGCCTAAATCCTGTCATCGTACAGGCTATGGAATCTATAATCCAACTCCTCTTAATAATAGTTAACTTTCCTTATTGGAAATACTAAACTATATGAGTGCAAATGGAAGAGCTCTGTATATATCTCCTGTATTTGGAGTTGGATTTGATAATACTTCCTACATAGACCTTGTTACGCGGCAAAAATCCCTAGTGGATAAAACTTGCCGCGTAGAGCAAAATACGGCATTCTCTATTACCGGTATTTTGGGGAACGATACGATACGGCCAAAAACGAATTCGCGATGACTCTTACGTCTCTCTTCAAATACTCTAACTGAAACTCTAGGAACGATATGTTGGGCGCCAGGTCCACATAGACCAGTTTTCTCTAGTACGTTATTTTCTACAGAATTCACTGGTTCGATACACCGAAGTTTTCCCCAAAAAGGCTGGGCTAGCTCGGTCCCGATCTGGATAATGGAGAGGGGTCTGGTTAGGAGAGGCTTTCGCTAAAGATATTAGGAGGATCATTAACTATGAGGTAAAATTCGGGTAAAGGAAAAGACACGATTTACCTAAGAAAATTCGGGGTTTTATTCACAAAATGAGCTATTTACAACGATCGAGAACACCTCAGAACCAAATTATAAGAGCAAAAAGTCGAAATTCGTAAATCGATTGGCCCGCCACACTCTATTACAATTTATGATAATTTTTCAGAGGATTACACGTATCCACTTTTTACCGAAACATACAAGCGAAATGCTAGTACAATACAGAATATATCTTGTCGCTACAAGATAGCATAAGGTAGAGGTACAAGAGGAGGATACAATTCACTTTAGAGAAAAAGGTGGTGAATCTTGCCTATGACCACGGCCAATCACCTACACCGACAATTATTAGACGCGAATATTTATTCAAACAGAACTCTAACCATCTCACACGCCTCAAAAGCGGAGAACATATTCTTCAAGCTGAAAGTGAGCTGGAGACGGAATTGATGTCCAGGGACACTCAATCTTGGACTATCAATCCGTTAAACGATACAAAGCTCGGGCAATTTCGTCCCGGCAAGACTCGATAATTTACTCGACAATTATGTCGAGCCTACGACAGGTAGGCCTCGACGCGCGACACCGCCAACGATAATTAACTACAAGAAGAACTGATTAGTTTCTCCCCCAGCTTACTTCCCTATACTCTACTTTGAACTTTATCCCAACGACTCGGGTTCTACTTCACGGCCCTGGTCATACGCAAGCGAGGAATATAGGGTTTTCGGCATATGGCAATAAATGACTCGATACAAAGAAAGTATGCAATTACTGGCATGGTCGACCCGAGGGAGGCACTCACCGATCCGCTCAATTTTCCTGATTCGTCACCTCAAACTCATCCTCTCGAATACGGCAGCTTTTCCCAGGACCTGCTGGTTCGGTAAATTCGTGTAGATTCCGGAAGACAGTCGCAGGTCAGGTTCGGAGAGCTCCAGATTCACGTCGGACTCCAACAAGTGCCAAATTTCGACTCCGATAGCGGTACAGTGATCTCGGTACCTCTCGATCATCCCCACCTAGTGATTAATAGGCTCGGATGTCGATCGGATTACCGAATATTCACGAGGATCCGCGGTATCATGCGATCCTCTTCTCTTAACTCGTCTCCCTTCCTTTCTGTCGTCAGGCGGAAGTTCCGTCCTGAACGACTCCAAATATTTTCGTTGGCGGTAGCATGAGCGATAGATGTGGGTTGAGACTGTCAGGGAGCTCATCCTAGTTGTGGGTGCCCAAGGAGTAGAGGATTACTAATTCCTTATGATTTCATTATTCCTCGTCTCTGGAGGACCCGAGTTGAGCTCAGATATAGTGAACATGAGGTAGCGACATTTAGCGTTCCCTTTCGATCCCAGTCTCACCGGGTGGAGGGTTGACAACGATGGTTGGTTCGGCACGCGAGAGGGCGAAGCTGCGGGGTCCCATTTCTGAGGCTCTGGATGGTGGTGTGGTCCTCCCTGGAAGGGGCCAGGGGATAGAAGAGCGGAGAAGCAGAGCCCCCCCCCCCCCTTAGGGTGACACGCCGCACAAGCAACTACCGATTAGAGAGTAAGCCATATGCGAAAATGAAACCGAAAAGCGCAATGCCCTATAGGGTTGAATATTACCGTTCGGTATCGGTATATAAAAAATAAATAAACGGAGAAATGAGATCTCTAACCTGGGTTGGTGGCGGGGTTCCGCAGCGATCCTGGAGTCTCTCCTGACCTTGGCTGTAAAGTCTCAAGCTAACATACTTGTAAAAGGGCTTACTCGTCGGTGTAAATCATAATTTTTAAAATAGTCAAACTCAAGGGTGCCCGCGAGGGGAAGAGGAGTTCCCATAATTATGTTTGTGACGATACCCAACCGCGTAGGATTGGCCACGTTACAACCTGCTATGCCCTACTAGATCTGGAGCCACTAAGCTAATCACAAAGTAATATTAATACTTAAACGTTGAGTCCTACTATCGGTCCTCAACAGTGCTGGTAACTCGTGGGAAATCCCTCTCCCCACCACGTCGACCAAGCTGGCACGCACACATGCAACCGTCATGCCTGAGAGATCTTTTCACACCTAGCGGAGAAAACCGAACTATTAGGCGCCCACTTGCACTCCTAGCGGAGAAAAGCGAACTATTAGGTGCCCACTTGCACTCCTAGCGGAGAAAAGCGAACTACTGGCTACCCACACTGCCATTTGGCATATCTGTGTTTCGGCTACCTTCGCTGGACGTCGATTCACTTCGGGTGCAAGCGAGAGCGGTATAGTTTCATCGCTCCTCTCTTTCTAATTCTTATTTCATACTTCTCGGCTACTCGGATTCTCTCTCGACTTTCGTTTAAAATCCTTTTCGCTCATCTGTTCCGCTAGTGTAGGATAGCGCGAGTTTTGCTCTCTCTTTCTCTCTCTCTCTCCTATCTCTTCCAATAGTTCCAATGCGTTGCGTATCTGTCAGCGGATTAAAATTCTCTCAATATGAACATAAGGTTTTAATATAACATTGTACTACATTTATTATTATGATAGTATGTAAGACATATGTTCCTCTCGAAAGGAGATGGAGTGTCTATTGAGAAATCAATATTGTAATTTATTTAAAGTAAAAAGCAAGTGAATATCTTTCACAAATTTTTATGAAAATTAATGTATGCTTTGCAATAACCTAATTATCGTTTTAGCAATATGTATTATAGTAATTCTCATAAATTATGTATAATTTAAGATTTCATGAGACTTCGAGCAAAATAAACAGCTTGCTGTCATTTACAACACATTTATATTATTTCAATTTGTAATTATTTTCTATTTTTAATATTAAACAGCTATACATTGTTTGAATGATCGATTATTACAACAAAATTTCAAGCACCCTGAAACATGTAAAACACTTTGTAATTCCAAATTACCATATACATGCTTAATTTAAATAAATATGTTTTTCAGCATTTTCCATGTTTCATGTATCTATAATCCTTGTGTCCTCCTCTCAATATATCCTTCATTTGCGTTCACCTATTTGAAAATAATTTAATCTTATATTACTTACACTGGCATTAGATGTTTTATTTGTTTTACCTATTGATTTTAAGGGTAAACGACTTTAAGACAAAGATAAAGATAGATTATTATTAATTTCTTCGGAAATTGCATGGTACACATCTACTCAAATCTAGTGCAATCTTATTGCATTTGAATATACTACATTAAACTATTCTGAATGACTACAAAATGATTACTTATCACAATATTCTGGAATAGGTGTAAGGATTTAGAAATGAAATGTACAATTAAAGTTGGTTATAAAAAATTTATTTTTAAAAAAAAGTTATTTAAAAATAACAAATATACCCTCTTGCGGGCTGAGGGGGTTGAGGCTCCGCGCGGCGGTTGTCCGGCCGGCTGTAAAAATTACGGCGCGATTGACCTCCAAACGATCTTCGATCTGCAAAAAAAGTATATGTCAATGTCAAAATATTTTCTAAAATAAAATCTATTATGGTACATAGGTGGTAGGTATAATTTATATAATCCGATATGCTATTTTAAATCTGTTTGACGCAACTGATTAAGATGTAAATTAGTACAATTTAGGAAACATTATACATTCATATTATAACGATTATATTCCGTTTTAGTAAACATTCAAACGTATTATCGACAAAGAAATGAAACTGTAATCTAAGTTTTTACGATTTGAACATGGAAGTTATGTAATGTTAATATAGTTGTACCATACACCCATAAATAATAAAATTTCTATATTTTGAATCCCGTGCCAAACCAATGATAATCTAATTGGAATATGGTTACATGTTACGTTTTAAGTTGCAAAGGGGCTAACTAAGAAAATTTTTATTTACCTGGATAATCGCGCCGACGTCTTTGAGGCTGGTAGCCCTGTTGCTGCTGCTGCTGATACTGCTGCTGCTGCTGAGGCTGCTGCTGCTGCTGATACTGCTGCTGCTGCTGCTGAGGCTGCTGCTGCTGCTCCTCCTCCTGTTGCTGCTGAGGCTGTGGTTGCTGTTGCTGCTTCAGCTGCATCTGTTGCAGCTGAGCAGTTAAATTTTGCAGCTGCTGCTGCTGCTCCACCAGCTGCTTCTCTTGCAGCTTCCGCTGCTTCTGCTCCTCAACGAGCAGGCCCTCTATTCTGCTCGTTCGCTCCAAAAGAATGAGCAGCATGTCTCTCTCGGTATCTATAAGTTTGAAGGAGTAATTAATAAATGTTAAACTTAATAACATTTCAGTAATAATAAATTCATACTTACAAAGCAGCTTATCCTCCTCAGTCATGGTTCTGGAAATGAAAATAAAAGAATTAATTAATTTCATAAATATTTTTTACATTTGTAAAAGTTTCAAAAATGCTATTTATTAGAAATTATTTTCAGTTGTCTATAATATTGTAAAATATAAAATAAAGCTGTTTTAACACGTTAAGTAACAGTAATAAGAATTATGTCTGGAAAGAACCAAATCATTAATACTGATATTTAACGGGTTAAAAGACGAAAAATTACGTTGTCAAAAATTATTATCACTCCTGCTCCATATATATTTACTACTAAAATTGTTTACTTATGTCAATTTTGAATAATAATCTTAATTAACAACGTAAAGTTAATTATTACATTACACAAATATTTTTAATAACTTTGAAAGTACTTACATAACAGTATTTTCCACTGCTTCAAAACAAAATACGGCACTAGCAACTTACACTACACACTTTTAAATACGACTAACTAACGCTTATAATATCCCGAATACATGGCCTAAGAAGTATACAGTGTATATGGTGATATTAACCCGTGGGAAATTTTACTTCCCACCTTATTTCCGTAGATCATATAATAAAAGGGGCAGGCTGACTTAGTGGGGACTTGAAAATACCTCAAAATACCATCATCGAATGTTTCCTATTTGGCTGTTCGCTGATGGGCCCATAAATCAATCATATCATACAGCATAATTGGTGTGATTTATACCACAGTTCCTAAGACTTTTATGAAATTGATTTTTAGTCCACACCGCACCAATTACATTAAATGCATAAATGAAATATCATTATGTAACAATTGTATGGGATTATAATAAATGTATTTAGGTAATAAATAAATTAAACTTGTTATAATTCAGCTTCAATAATGGTATTTTATTAAGCATTTTTAAAACTAAACGTACAAATACTATTAGTTTTAAATATGAGCTCATGCTTGATTAATCAAATGTTAACATGATGACTGAAGGAAAAACTGTAATTGAAGGTGTACTGTAAAAATTTGCTCATATATGCATAGTTTATTGGTAGATACGTTTATGAAATGAATTTAGTTATTTCTAAGGTAATTTTATATTCTGAGATTACAGTGCTTTCTCCTTTTTCTATAAAATCGTCGTCAATATTTCTTAATATCTTTTCACTCCTTATATATGTACTTGAAAACTAATGCTTATGCAAATCGGCATACGGCTGAATAGCTAGAGCACGAGACTACTGATTCTGTGGTCGCGTGTTCAAATCCATATAATGTAACTCATTTTTTCTTGAGAAATACTAATTTAACTGTAACATGAAAATGCAAAACAACAAATTTTTAAAATTTTATCATTGCTAGCTGTGTTTGTATACAATAATAAATATATAAAAGGAAACGAAACCTTTGTATCCACGGCAGTTGCCTAAAACCTCTTACAGTCAAAACTGTTGCAAAATTTATATTTTTGTGTTTGAGATTGTGAAAAGTGATAGAAAGTGTTGTGGAAATGTCTTCGGATTCATCCTGTCCAACAGAAAAAAGAACAAGGAAGTCCTCTACTGCAGGAAATAAGAAGCCTGCGAATAAGAAAATATTTCAACATCACTGGTACGACAAACATCCATCTTGGAGGAAGTGGTTGAAAGAAATTACGGAAGACAAGTATAAATTGTAACGAGGTTCTCTCGTTATGTATCAAGATACCGGATTTAATAAAGAAATTAAAGAAAAGCTAACGATTAGTAGTGGTTATTTCAAACCCTACATTACCGACTCGGTGCATAGGTTTCCGAGTGGACAGAAAGTACCGTCTAGGAACATCCCTGTGGACCGTCAGAAGACCGGATGAAAAGACCGGCGCTCCACTTAAAAGTCCAAGCCGACCAAGCGAGCAAGGCAGGGCTGTGCCAAGTAACTTGGTGGCTTGAGACGAGGAGAAGTGGGCACAGGGACTCCTGCGAAAGGCGAATTCTCTAGTCCCCTGAGGAGGGGGAAATAAGAGAGGGAGTCGGGCCTGGGACGTCGCGCAAGGCGGACGTACACCACACCGGCTCACCGATGAGTGTGTCCGTGCGCGTGAGGTGAGCTTGCTCCCTACACAACGAACACACTGTATGCTATCGATGCATAAGGGACCTGTGCAGGTATGGTAGGTTTCTGCTGCATGCCGGGTGCCGCCGCTAAGTCCATGGCAACGCGCATGGCACCGCGGACTTGGGCATTGCGGGGATGCACCACCCTGACAGTCCCTTATGAGAAAAGATCACGATAACGTTCTCGTCTCCTCACCTCCCCTCATATGTATGAGTGGGTGGGTGGGAGAGTGTGTCTATTGTCGCGAGGCTCGGGCTACCTGTAAGGAACCCTCCCCTCTCTCTACGACCTAGCACACTGAGCAAACCAGGCTTCCGTACCATCCTCTATGCACTACCAATCAGCCCATTGGGAAATGCATACGATTGGAATGGCGGGGTAAGACCCCTATGTTAACGATGGGTTGTTGGTCACCCACACGACCAACTGGCGCCCTGAAAGTACCGAATGCAAGGACGGCCGAAGGTAATAGGAAGATAGCTATCACGATCAGCCCATCGTGGTAGGAGAATCCATTACAAAATGTTATTGCTTATTCTGCGAAAAATCTTAGTGCAGCGGGTATTCGGAAATACAAAAGCACGAGTCGTCGGTTTTACACCAAAGAAATACGGATAAATTCGTAACAGTTGGCGATCGTGGTCTTCCGCAAGCTTCTACTAGTAGCTATTCTGAAGCCAGAAAGAAACCTGATTTCGAGTTTCGTGATCGCGTGAAAATCGCGGAAATTAGAATAGCTACATTCTTTGTCGAACATAATATTCCATATTCTACCAGTGCCGCGATGATAGATCTTTTTCAAAGTATAGGCGAGGAGCCGCTAGTCCTACAAGCTGTAAAATTAGGACGCGCTAAATTATCGAAAATAGTCAATAACGTCGTTTGTCGTGAAGAGACTAATAGACTGAAGGGAACGCTGCAAAACACGAAATTTTCGGTATTCGTTGATGAAACGTCGGATATCACCAACGATAAATGGTTTTCCATAATGGTTCGTTATATAGAACCATCGACGTTAGAAATACAAGCGCGGCTCTTGCAATTAAAAAATCTTGATGCAAGAGATTGCTCTGCTGACAAGATATTTTCCGCGTTCAATAATGAATTAATGAAAAAACAAATTCCCTTAGCGCAAGTACTAGCTATAGGCTGTGATAACGCGTCCGTTATGGTAGAAAGAAATTCGTCTTTTCGGACAAAAATTTTAGAAAAAAATTCAAAAGTAATTACAGTCCCATGCATATGCCATTTATCGGCACTTGCGGCTTCTGCCGCGTGCAGAGCGATTCCTTCGGTACACGAAGAGTTTATAAAAAATATCGCGACTTTCATACACTGAAGCCCTAAAAGAACGGCTATATTTCGTGAGTTTCAAAATTGTTTCGCTCCGAAAATATCTAGTATTTTGAGATACGCAGAAACTAGATGGCTTTCTCGCCATAAATGTATAGACCGAGTATTAGAAAATTGGGATATTCTACCTGCATTTTTATTAGAGCAGTCCTCTGAAAATAATAGACAGGCTACTCAATTGTATGAATATATGCAAAACGTTGAAACTAAAGCGTATTTGCATTTTTTGCATTTTGTATTAGAAAAATTCAATACTTTTAATGCGGAATTTCAGTCTCGGGAAACAAAAATTCATTTATTGCAGCCAAAATCTATAGAAATTTTATTTTTCATATTAAGCACATTTATTAAGCCTGCGTTATTAAAATATGTAATGATGGAAGAAGGCTGCATTAATATCAATTTCTCCAATCCAAATAATATTATGGATATAGATGATATAAATGTTGGTACTGATTGCGAAGAATATCTCCAAGATAAATTACTCGAAGAGTCATTAACCAAAATACAAGTTGATGACATAAAGAAAAACTGCTTGCAATTTTTAATAAAATCTGCTGAGGAAATCCGTAACCGCTTTCCATTCAATAATGAATTTTTCAAAAATTTAACAATTTTCGATTATAAAACTGCACTTTTCGATTCCGACCGAGATTCATCGGCTGCAGTATTAATAAAAATCGGTAATATTTTTGATATTTCAAATGAAACGGATTTAAAAAATGAATGGTTTTCTCTTTTTCATAAAGAATCGCCGGATCAAAGAATTGCATGGTCTAAACTTTCTTTTGATAAAATGTGGATAACAATATGTTCTCAATTAACGTCTGAAGGAATTAAGAAGTATCCTCAACTGCGATTGCTTCTTAACAATGTCCGATCATTACCGCATTCCAATGCAGAAGCCGAGCGCTGTTTTTCACTAATACCTGATGTGAAAACGAAAAAAAGAAATAGTATTAGCTCTGCAACGTTAAATTCTATATACGTGATTAAAAGCTACTTGAAGTGTACAAACTTTAATAGCGTTACTATGCCAGTAACCAAAAGACATTTATTGTTAACTGCAACAAATTATTTATATGCTAAAACTTGTGTAGCAAATGAAAGGACTCTTACTCTTCATGGGTATAAAAGCGATGATGATGATGATAATGATGATCAGGGTTTAATATGAACGACTGAGCTATTGTCTGCCTACTGCGACACCTTAATAAAAATTAAATCAATGTCTGCCTACTGCGACACCTTATCAAAAACTATACCAATGTCTGCCTACTGCGACACCTTAACACAAATTAAACCAATGTCTGCCTACTGCGACACCTTATCAAAAACTATACCAATGTCTGCCTACTGCGACACCTTATCAAAAACTATACCAATGTCTGCCTACTGCGACACCTTAACAACAATTAAACCAATGTCTGCCTACTGCGACACCTGAACAGAAATTATACCAATGTCAGCCTTTTGCGACACATTTAAAAATAATTACAAACAATGTCTGCCTCTTGCGACACTTTGTAATTGAGGGTTTTTTAGTGGGTAGGCGCTATCTGATAAATCCATGTTCAGCTCAATTCCTTAATGGCAATATTATGAAACAGAAACTAGCAATAGTTTTCTGTATACAAATTGCTGTCAATGTATTGAGTCGAACAAAGAGATAGTGAGTCCCACACTACTTAGAAAGAAGAGGAAGAATATATATATATATATATATATATATATTCTTTTTCTTTTAGCTAAGTGTGCTAGGATGCATTTTTCCCTTAAAAAAAAAAAAAAAAAAATTACTAAATCATTTGTACATAAGATATTTTACGCACTGTTAACATATCTGTTTTCGTGCGGATCATACGTGTCTTGTGTACTACATTGATTTTGTACAGAACATATGTAAATACCGATATTAGACGATGAATTCATTGTTATAAATTTATTTATACTCCAACATTAGACATATACAGGTCTAAAGTATGTCTCATTTTCATATCTAACGACATACATAACGATATCACAAATTTTTTATGCTATTTAATCCAATAAGAAAAATATCATTTATAATTTAGCGATATCTTTGTAACTCAAATTAATCGACCGGATATTAATTATTACTGGACTGCTTAATTTGACAAATATTTTTTAACATTTCCACTAGAATATTTTAATTCTCGTCCAATTATATTATTGTACAATGTAAATTTATTTTTATTTAATTTAGTAAACAGTTGGAACCTATTGAAATAGATCGAATTATTCGTGCTTATATAACGATTAGATCAGTGTACTTCTCAAGCACTACCATAATTTCTGTAAGTTACGTGGTATGCATTATCTTGTAACTATAGAAGGAATAAATACTTTTATAAAATTACAAGTAAAGGACAAATAAAATACTTAACTTCAATTGTACATTTCATTTCTAAATCCTTACACCTATTCCAGAATATTGTGATAAGTAATCATTTTGTAGTCATTCAGAATAGTTTAATGTAGTATATTCAAATGCAATAAGATTGCACTAGATTTGAGTAGATGTGTACCATGCAATTTCCGAAGAAATTAATAATAATCTATCTTTATCTTTGTCTTAAAGTCGTTTACCCTTAAAATCAATAGGTAAAACAAATAAATCATCTAATGCCAGTGTAAGTAATATAAGATTAAATTATTTTCAAATAGGTGAACGCAAATGAAGGATATATTGAGAGGAGGACACAAGGATTATAGATACATGAAACATGGAAAATGCTGAAAAACATATTTATTTAAATTAAGCATGTATATGGTAATTTGGAATTACAAAGTGTTTTACATGTTTCAGGGTGCTTGAAATTTTGTTGTAATAATCGATCATTCCAACAATGTATAGCTGTTTAATATTAAAAAGAGAAAATAATTACAAATTGAAATAATATAAATGTGTTGTAAATGACAGCAAGCTGTTTATTTTGCTCGAAGTCTCATGAAATCTTAAATTATACATAATTTATGAGAATTACTATAATACATTTTGCTAAAACGATAATTAGGTTATTGCAAAGCATACATTAATTTTCATAAAAATTTGTGAAAGATATTCACTTGCTTTTTACTTTAAATAAATTACAATATTGATTTCTCAATAGACACTCCATCTCCTTTCGAGAGGAACATATGTCTTACATACTATCATAATAATAAATGTAGTACAATGTTATATTAAAACCTTATGTTCATATTGAGAGAATTTTAATCCGCTGACAGATACGCAACGCATTGGGACTTGGGAGAAATAGGAGAGAGAGAGAGAAAGAGAGCGAGACTAATACTCCCTATCCTTGTCTAGCGGAACAGATGAGTGAAATGGATTTTAAACGAGTGTCGAGAGAGACATTGACATTTGGCTCACATCGGGAGCGAAAAGGAGCGCGACGTTGATTCTCGGACCTCTCAGTCTATATAAAATGCTGCGTTTACCCAACTATTCGAAGCAAATGGAAATCCTTTTCCTAAATAACTTCTTAATTGTTATAAAATGTTTATATGTAGACTTTAAATTATTAGATTTGGTAATAAATACAAAAATGCGTTCTTCTAATAACAAATAATGAGTAGAGGTAAAATAAACTCAATGTTTTTGTATTAATCTGGGTAATAAATGCATTCTTATATTTATTATTGAGTCTAATAAGTTAATGGTTATTAAAAAAAAAATTCGTTGTAAAGAAAAAAAAAATGAAAAAATATTAACTTCTGCCAAGAATCGAACCCGAGCCCGCCGCGTGACAAACGGCAACCTTACCGTCTGCGCTACAGCAATCATTTGGTGGACCAAAGGCAAATAGGCCTTTTCATGACTGACTACAAATCTTTCATTAACTCGTCATAAACAATGAAGAATTAGCTGCAATAATAAATACATTTATTTACACACCATTATTGCACTAAATTTATTATTTTTTTTAATTTGAAGCATACATTTTGCATGAAAATACGATAGTTTAAGGGTAGCTATGCAGTACTTTAAATAGAAACCTCTATTCGTATGCTCCACTGTCATATATTATTCGATTATACGAAACATATTTTATTATATTACTTAATTAATTTATGATAATGGGGCATACGAATAGTTTTGTATTTAAAGTACTGCTTGGATACCTTTAAACTATCATATCTTCATGCAAAATGTATGCTTCAAATTAAAAACATAATAAATTTAGTGCAATAATGGTGTGTAAATAAATGTATTTATTATTGCAGCTAATTCCTGATTGTTTATGACGAGTTAATGAAAGATTTGTAGTCAGTCATGAAAAGGCCTATTTGCCTTTGGTCCACCAAATGATTGCTGTAGCGCAGACGGTAAGGTTGCCGTTTGTCACGCGGCGGGCTCGGGTTCGATTCTTGGCAGAGGTTAATATTTTTTCATTTTTTTTTCTTTACAACGAATTTTTTTTTTAATAACCATTAACTTATTAGACTCAATAATAAATATAAAAATGCATTTATTACCAGATTAATACAAAAACATTGAGTTTATTTTACCTCAACTCATTATTTGTTATTAGAAGAACGCATTTTTTTATTTATTACCAAATCTAATAATTTAATGGCTACATATAAACATTGTATAACAATTAAGAAGTTATATAGGAAAAGGATTTCCATTTGCTTCGAATTGTTCGGTAAACACAGCATTTTATATAGACTGAGAGGTCCGAGAATCAACGTCGCGCTCCTTTTCGCTCCCGAATCCTACCGAAACTTGTCGAAAGAAGCCGATAGCCTTACGGTCAGTCGAAAGAGAATCCGAGTAGCCGAGAAGTATGAAATAAGAATTAGAAAGAGAGGAGCGATGAAACTATACCGCTCTCGCTTGCACCCGAAGTGAATCGACGTCCAGCGAAGGTAGCCGAAACACAGATATGCCAAATGGCAGTGTGGGTAGCCAGCAGTTCGCTTTTCTCCGCTAGGAGTGCAAGTGGGCACCTAATAGTTCGCTTTTCTCCGCTAGGGGTGCAAAGATCTCTCACGCATGACGGTTGCATGTGTGCGTGCCAGCTTGGTCGACGTGGTGGGGAGAGGGATTTCCCAGTAGTTACCAGCACTGGTCCTCAACGCTTACCTTCATGCAATAAACAATATAGCAAAGTATAAGCCAGGCATGCACAGCAGTGTCAAATTTAAGGTTAGGAGTAGTGGATGGAGTGAAGTCCCCAATTGAACCTCTTGACAGTTCCCAATTCCCTGTCTAGCCTCCTTCCTTACTTCTTAGTATATCGAATCCATTCTCGGGGTCCACTTACATGGGTATCCGAAGTCGATTAAAGCTTTCCTTGGATTTTCCACAAAGATACGTCCTGCCTTGATGACTGGTAAAAGCGGTGTGTCTGCGCCTCAGTTTTCGGTCGACGAGGCGATCGTGGCAGCTGTGCACGGGGCACAACGCCGCCACCCGGGATCGAGCGAAACCTCATTTGAGCGCGGCGTTTTAAAAACCAGAAATAATTCATGTAGCAAGGCGAAAGAATTTGCCTTGTTACAAAAGGTAAGTAATATTTGTTACATATACTTTCTGTTAAGGTACCAAACTGATTTCATTAATTGGTATAAGCTAATAAACAAGTATCTTTTATGCCTAATTAAATCGAATATAGGTAATTGCGAAGTGCCATATTAACTTCAACAATGGCCAATACAAGACGTATGCCTTGTTTTATTTGTAGCATAGCACTTCTTCCTAAAAATATGGCACGCATTGATCGAGATGAAGATATTAGTAAACGTGAAATTGTCAAAGAACAATGAATGTTCAACAGAATCTGATTTAAAAGAAGAGCTTCATACATGGGCAAATGGATTTAATATAAATCAAAATGCTGTCACTTCTCTTCTACATATTTTGTCAAAACATGGACATAGTAGTTTGCCTTTAGATGCAAGGACACTTCTTCAAACTCCAAGGACTACTACACATAATATCAGCAATTTAACATCTGGCCGTACACGTTCATTAAGGATTGATGAAGCAACTGACCAACATTATTGCAACTTTTCCTACGAGTTTCAGTAATATTAATAAAATAATGTTTGATGTCAATATGGATGGTCTTCCAATCTCTAATATTTCTAGAGCTCAACTTTGGCCTATTTTAGGCAAAGTTTGCAATTCAACAATTTCACCATTTGTAATTGGAATGTGTTATGGATTAAAAATAACAGTTCTCTCTTAATATCTCCAGCCGTTTATCACAGAGTTTCTTGAATTGAAGTGTAATGGATTTATCATTAATGATAAGAATTGGCAAGTTGATATTCGCTGTATCATTTGTGATACACCAGCAAAAGCTTATATCACCAGTACAAAATTACATAATGGTTTTTACGGCTGTAACAAGTATACTATAAAAGGCTGTACAGTGAACAAAAGGATGACTTTTCCTGATGTAAACCATCCACTGCGCAGTGACACAGATTTCTTACTGTGAGCACAAACTGAACACCATTTGCATGAGGTTTCGTCACCAATTGAACTTCTTTCAATTCCAATAATGGTTACAAATTTTCCAATAGACTACATGCACTGTTGTTGTCTTGGTGTATGCAAACAAATGTTTACTCTATGGATTAATAGGTCAAAAGCTTCCAGAATAGATATCCCTAAAATGAATATCTTATCAGAATTATTAAAATCTATTTCGGAATGCATACCAGCAGAATTTAGTCGCAAAGTTTTTGATATAGATGAATTTCTTAGATGGAAAGCGACTCAATTTAGAACTTTTCTTCTTTACCTTGGACCAGCTGTATTGGCTAATATTTTACCCGAAGATAAATATCTTCATTTTAATGCATTGAACTGTGCAATGCGAATATTATGTGATGCTCATGATTATTATAAAAATAATAAATATGCTCATGTACTTTTAATATATTTTTTCAAGAATATGAGAAGTTTTTTTGGCCCAGAGACGCAAACATTTAATATGCATAGTTTAATCCATTTGACTGCAGATTATAAAAATTTGGGTCCTTTGGACTCGTTTAGTGCTTTCCCTTTTGAGGATCATTTATTTTTTCTTAAATAACTTTTAAGAAAATTTGATAAACCATTGCAACAAGTTTGCAATAGATTAGACGAGCAAGTTTATCGACCTCAAACAAAAATTGAATATTTGCTTATTCCAAAATTAATAAGCCCAATTAATGAGTTCCTGCCATTTGGATGCATTAATAGTCATAGCAAAGTACATTTATTTAATTTTATATTGACGACTAAAAAATACAACAATTGTTGTTACATATTAGAAAATAATCAAAAGAGCATTATTTGTGTTTCTCACATTGCATTTCAGAATGATGTTCAAATCATTATTGGACAGAAGTTCATGAATGTTTCAAAATTACCGATTTATCCACGTGACTCTACAAATTTTGATATTTTTATGGTTTCAAACTTATCTGACTTAGGTGTTTGGCCTATTTAAAAAATTATTATAAAAGCTGTGTAGCTTAAATTTAAAAACAATTTTACTTACATTACTTTTCCATTGTTATAAAGTATGTAATTATAGTTACATATATTAATTTTCCTCCAATGCTTGGTACATAGTATTCGGAAAAGGAGTATATTTTGCAGTCCTGGAATCTTCGATTTTTTCAAAGGGTGAGTCCTATTATTGGTGGGCCCCGAAAAATACTAATAATACATTGGCTATATTAAAAATGCTACAGCCACAAAATGATTGGGCTATTAAAAAGAATAACAGCATTGTTGGTACGTTTTTGCAGTAATACATTTTTAAAAATGTAAAATAAAGAGTAATATATACAATTTACAGTATAATTGTTTTTCAGATTCATTCCAAGAAGCTAAAGATGTCGAAGTAAAATTGAAAGCTCTCTCGGCAGATGAAGCAGATAGTGATACTATTTTAAGACGGATTGCTGCTGATGAATTTTATTCAGAAAATATTAAAAGCAGAAAGAGATCTTTCTCCTTTGAAGAATCCAATCGTGAGTTCGTTTTTAGCCTTTTTGTGCTATAACGTAAAATAAAGTAATATTTATTAGTGATAATTAGAGTGAGTTGATTTATATATGCATATATAAAAAATTTTAACGGGTTCGAAATTACATAAAAATATAACGTTAATATCTAATAAATTTCAAGTTTTAGCAGCATTAATTTTATAAAATATAGTACAAATTGGATCTAATTACCAATAAAATTACCGGCAACAGGTTAAATGATCTTTTTGTATTTAATGTGTAAAATTCATTTAAAAGAGTGTAATTATTCTTTTTATATATTTAATTAAACTTTGAGCTTTTCACATAAACAGTTATAAATAAACATATTTTATTAAACATTTTATGGTTGAAGCTAAATTTAAAATTTAAATTATATTATATGAATTAGGAATTAAACGCTTGGCAGGTACACAATATTTGCAATTTTAAAAATTCTAAACTTTAATATAAAATTCTTGATGCACTCGTATCTTTTTAAATAACAGCCATGTGAGCAGTGAACATGTAACTTATGTAATTGAGCAAGCACTGATGATGACATAGTATGGTCTTGAAGTGTAGTGTGTGTACTATTGTCTACGCTTTATGATTATGTAACGTAGAGATCAGCCACCTTGCCGAAATAAAGTAGATCGCACGCGTCCGTGTGTAATACCGGTAGTATTGCACAATGCTGATGCCCGGACTTCTTTTCCGGAAATGCGTCAAACCTTGGATGTCGGCCGTGGATATGGAGATTTTTTGGTTCTCATGTGTCAAAAGATCATGGCGCTACTGACGAAATATGACATATTACGCCTCCTACATATATGCGAATTCCGCGACCCTCAAGTTGAGTCTTCTTCTGTGCAAGCTTAGCCGCTGCCGTATCATCTGCGTTCCAAGGTCGTAACTCTAGTGTTCGTTCCACGGGAGCAGAGTACACTGTGCCAAATTGATTCGTGTGCTAATACCTGTAAGATTTGGAGTAAACCATACTATAGTAAAAATATCTGAAATTCGAATAAACTATAACAAACAGTTTAGACAACGGCAAAGAATATTTAGTATAGTCAGATATCTATAGTGTTTTGGCCATAAATCTTGTGTCGAAGCGAGGGGATTTCTAGGAAGTTTGTCCGTAGCTGTCAAATGGCGCGATTAACCCTCAATTTTGTATTGTAAACAAAAATAATATTTTTGGAAAAGGATTGTGGAAAAGAAGGAAGGATTTTAATACATAACAGAGAAGACAAAATATATCAGATGAGTATAAATTAATAACAAAAAATGAAAATTATTGCGAATTTATAAGGAAATATACTTTGCGGTTATTTTATTTTTGTTACAGGTGAAATCCTGTTATGATGACTTCCTATTAAGGAAAAAAGGACTTATAAACACATAATTGCAAAAGCATTAATATATGAAGCATTTCTGTGTGGCCCATTCATTTTGATAATTGTGACTTAATGTTATAATAATGAATGTGTAAGCGATTAGTGTATATACAACAAACTCTTATTGTAAATTAAATAATCTTGTATAAGAATGTTTTAATTGCTATTATTTTAAATTAAAGATAGTTCAATAAATATATTATTTTTATTGCTTCCCTTTCTCCAATTTCTATAAACACATAGTAATTACCTATTCTCGTAGTACTCATATATTCTTTAAATTACTAACAAAATTACAACTGTTTTATATTTGTAAATCATAGCTGTTTGTTGAAATGGTCTTTATTATTCAATGTGAGACAAATTGCATATGGTTTAGGCAAATATCTTATTGATCCGTCACATTCTTTCACATCTTGTGTGACATTTATTTGCCTCCTTTGCACTATTTTCTTCTAGTCTTTAACATATAACATTAATTCTCCAATCATTTTTGCATATATACAGATCTGATAATACTGCTGACCTACAATTATTTTTGTAATAGTTGAAATGATTGTTAAACCATTACCTTCTTTAATTTGAATAATGGGCATTTGAATGATGGTATTTAATCTTAACATCTGTTGGCACTATTTCTGCAAGATATTACTTATAATGTTTGGGAAGATAAAGTTCGTTAAAAGGTATGTGTATACTGCTGGGTTCATCTTATTTTCAGCTTCGAATAGTTTTCCAACTACACGCTTGGATATCCACTCTGTAGATAAAATACTTATTTCGTTACTCCTATTATGATGTAGCTAGGATTGATGGAAAGATATATTAATCCTTTGAAAATCATATATTATATGTGTAGTAACTAGATATATTAAGGATTTAGAACAGAAATTTCACAAACAAATAGGACTAACTAAATATGTATTATATATTGAGGAAGGATATCCAAATGTGAATTATTTGAAGCTATAAGCAAGATAAAATCAGCAATATACTTAAATGTATTGGAGAACAATATCCTCTCAAATGTAAAGAGAACATATCCTATGGAAGAGGTGCCAAACATTATAAGTAAGATAATTTAAGTGTCCATTCTTCAAATTTAATAGAACATTGGTTTACCAATCATCTTAACATTTATAAAATTATTAGTCAATAGAATAGCCATATCTGAGTGTATTTAAAAATAGCAAAAAAATATTAGTATATTTTGAAAACTAAAAGAAAGACCTAAAATGGCAAATAAATGTAACATAAGATATGGAAGGATGTGGCGGATCAATAAGATATTTGCCTAAACCCTATGCAATTTGTCTCACATTGAATAATAAAGACTATTTCAACAAACAACTATGATTTACAAATATAACACAGTTGTAATTTTGTTAGTAATTTAAAGAATATATGAGTACTACGAGAATAGGTAATTACTATGTGTTTATAGAAATTGGAGAAAGGGAAGCAATAAAAATAATATATTTATTGAACTATCTTTAATTTAAAATAATAGCATATTAAAACATTGTCATACAAGATTATTCAATTTACAATAAGAATTCGTTGTATATACACTAATCGCTTACACATTCACTATTATAACATTAAGTCTCAATTATCGAAATGACTGGGCCACACAGAAATGCTTCATATATTAATGCTTTTGCACCTATTTGTTTATAAGTACTTATTTCCTTAATAGAAAGTCATCGTAACAGGATTTCACCTGTAACAAAAATAAAATAACCACAATGTATATTTCCTTAAAAATTCACATTAATTTTCATTTTTTGTTATTAATTTATAATCATCTGATATATTTTTTCTTCTCTGTTATGTATTAAAATCCTTCCTTCTTTTCCGCAATCGTTTTCCAAAAATATTATTTTTGTTTACAATACAAAATTGAGGGTTAATCGCGCCATTTGACAGCTACGGACAAACTCCCTAGAAATCCCCTCGCCTCGACGCAAGATTTATGGCCAAAACCCTATAGATATCTGAGTATACTAAATATTTTTTGCAGTTGTCTAAACTGTTTGTTATAGTTTATTCGAATTTCAGATATTTTTACTATAGTATGGTTTACTCCAAATCTTACAGGTATTAGCACACGAATCAATTTGGCACAGTGTACTCCACCTTATTTTAGTAAATCTCTTGCCCAGTCGCCTTGTACTGGTAGTTAAGTCTAGTAATATTCAAATCCGAACTAAGTCGTATAGTAATCGTCGCGAGTGCGCATCTTTCAGTTGTGCCTAACACGTACCGTTCTGAAAGATAACAACAACTATTACGAGCTGGTCATAGTTAACTAGTGCGAGCAATCCACGACCATAAGAGAGTCTAGTCACTCTACTAGTTGTGACGAATAGTAAATAAGCCTGCGAATGCTGTTGCAGCACAATTAGCGTTTATTGTAAGTATAATTGTAATACCTGAAAATACATAGTTTTGTGTCAAATCTGCTGTTCCAACGTTAGCTTATATATACTATCATTCACCCCGAATCTTGCCAATTCATTACATTCTTACCGCTCGGAGTGTAATATTTTAGTTCATTGTACTGTGTGTCGCAAAGCTCAATCAGCATTTCTACTGACCCAGACTGTAGTGTCAAGTCAGCCGAAACGTGACCGATAGGCGGCCATGACTACCCAGTACGAAACAATTGAAACTACTGTAAAGGTATTGGCACATAAAACAAAATAAGCCAATCATATTTGAAAATCTCAGCGTAGCGAATGAAATTCTTATATATGATTGGCTTATTTGTGTTTCTTTCTTTTATGCTATTACTTATGATCTTAACGGGAATCCGTATTCCGACATTACAGGGCTAAACTATTTCGCATGCAGCTTCGCCATTTGTTGACGGATTGTAAAGTTATTACAGGTTTTTGGAAATGCCAGAGCTTATCTACTAAGTTACGTTAGGAAAATTAACAAAAAATGAAAGAAAATTTTTGTTTAAATAAATATATTAACATTATTGAGAAACAACAATTAATTCGCAAAATCCCCCAACGTACTTTACTAGATAATGTTCATATGTTTCCAAAACGTCCACATAAATGCAAATCCGTCAAAAAATGACGATGCTGCATGCGAAATAAATAATGGAAGAATTTCGTGTTCGGAAGTCGCCAACACGAAATTCTTCCATTATTTATTTCGCATGCAGCATCGTCATTTCTTGACGGATTTGCATTTATGTGGACGTTTTGGAAACATATGAACATTATCTAGTAAAGTACGTTGGGGGATTTTGCGAATTAATTGTTGTTTCTCAATAATGTTAATATATTTATTTAAACAAAAATTTTCTTTCATTTTTTGTTAATTTTCCTAACGTAACTTAGTAGATAAGCTTCTGGCATTTCAAAAAACCTGTAATAACTTTACAATCCGTCAACTAATGGCGAAGCTGAATGCGAAATAGTTTTCGCCCTGTAATGTCGGTATACGGATTCCCGTTAAACACTTTAAGCACTTAAATCCTTAGGAGGGGATCATATAATAACTTAAAAACCGCATTGGGGTATTTAATTGCTAAATAAAAAGCATGCTATATTCATTTAAATATACATATTTAAAAAATAATATAGACAAATGTTATTTCATAAAAGTTTATTGATTTTAACTCTACGTTTCTAGTAAATATATATATTTATATATAGTTTTACAAAATTGTTTATTTATGTAAATACAGAATTCTATTATTTTATTACGTCTATGAAATAATGTAATTACATAATTGGACATCGCATTTATTAGTGAAACATCTACTATAAATTTTGAATTACAATTGTAATTATTTGCGCTCGTAAAACTCACCCTTCCTATACAGAGAACTGAAATTTAAACTAATATGATTTCATGTTAACCCATTAACGCCCAAAATTGTTATTTCCACACGGTCATGTTTGACCGTTCATCAATAACGCTACGGTTATGGAAACCGTACAAAAATTCATACCCGACCATTTTCGAGTGTGCTCTTTCAGATTTTATCACTTTTAGAGCAAAAAAATTGGATACTTCCTATGAATTTTGCTATTTAAAAAAAAATGTAGTAGAATTTTTCGGTAGTTTTAGGGAAAAAGCAATATTTTCACATCCTTGTACAATTCAAATCGGCTCGTTTTTAACAGAAGTTGTGCAATTTTTATATGTACTTTGTAACCATTTACTTTGGAAAGCTCAATTTTCATCCATTTTTTCAAAATAGCGGTTAAAAAATATACAATTTTGCATAACACTGAAAAAATAGGTTGAAACGGTTTTCTCTTACTTTTAGAAGCGAATCGTTCAATATAGTATTAAGATTTGTGTTTAATTACCCATACAATAATAGATGCCCAACATTCAAAATGGCGGATGCAAAATGGCGGACAGAAAATTCATTAAAAACGTGATTTTACGCAAATATATTTATCAGTAGTCATATCGAGGAATTTGTACACGAATCTCGAATTAGCTACTATAACAATTTAAATTGGCTTATTCTATTATTATTCATGAATAATAGTAGCGTTTAGTTTTAAAAGGTTATTAGGAAGAATGTTTATGCTATATAGTGATTACACGTGCGTACATTCTAGCTAATAAATAGTAGTACGAAGTATATAAATTGAAAGAATTTTTTTCTTAAGGATATTCAAACAATTTTCTGATTATGCCAAAACGCATTTCTCTAGGTAAGCGTAACTCTTCAGTTCCTAAAAAATCAAAAACGACAAGGAGAAATTTTCTTAGCTTCGAAATTGATGAACGAAATAACGCAGCATTTATTCCAAATCCTGATTATTCAGGAGAGTCTGATATAAATGTTTCAGACTCAGAAATTGATTCAGAAGAATTAGATACTATTGATTTTAGTGCAGATGAATCTAATAATAATGACAGTGAAAACTATTTCACTCCGAAAAAATCTTATGCTCGTATATCTTCAGAGTATAATAATACTCAAAAAAAACTTGAGGAAAATTATATTTACGGCTGGATACCGGGCGAAAGAAAATACGACATTTTACATGATGATTTATTTTTATCTAATAAAGATAAAAGTTTTATTCAGTCAAAATCATTTACTGAACTCTTTGAATTATTCTTCTGTGCTGAAATTAAAAATTATATTATTGAAAGCACTAAACTTAACGGACATCTCTTGACTTTCGATGAGCTGAATATTTTTATTGGAATAATAATATTTTCGTCGTATAATAAAAGATTATCTCAAAGAGATTTTTGGAGTAATGATCCTTTTTTACATTCGGATCCAGTTGCATCAGCTATGAGCCGCAATCATTTCGAGAAAATAAAGTCAAAATTGAAATTCTCTAAACCTGAAGGCAATAATCCAACCAATAAGATATGGAGAGTTCAAAAAATAGTAGATATTTTTAGAAAAAATTTGCTACGTTTTGGGATATTTTCTTCTGCGCTTTCGGTGGATGAAATGATGGTGAAATTTTTTGGCAAATTGTCCATCAAGCAATTCATCAAAACAAAACCAACCCGTTATGGAATTAAAATCTGGGGTCTCGGTGCACCAAATGGATATTTGTTTGAATTTGAAATTTATTGCGGTAAAAACTCAGAAAAAGAGATTTTATCTAAGGTTTCACTTGGAAGTCGAGTGGTTATACGAATGTTACAGCCTCTTCTCACTACTACTTCGTATCGAAATTTGGATAAATACCACATATATATGGACAATCTGTTTTGCTCCGCTAACCTCATTATTCATCTTAAAAATTTAGGACTGAAAGCTACCGGTACACTGAGAAAAGATCGTACTCCAGAAAAAGTAAATTTTGATAAAAATGTAAAAAGAGGTACGTTTGAATCTAAATATGATAAAAAAAGTGGTACCAATTTCATAACAATACAAGATTCAAAACAAGTATTAATTCTGTCTTCAGCAGCAGGTGTAACGCCGCTGACACCCATGAAACGCTACAATAAAGATAACAAGAGTAAGGTTGATATAGAATTTCCGTATGCTTTTTCAGCGTATAATCGATTTATGGGTGGTGTGGACGTACACGATCAACACTGTTGTAAGCTTTTACCGTCTTTGAGGTCTGAAAAATGGACATGGGTTATCTTCTTGCGGTTGATTCAAGCTGCAATCACAAATGTTACTGTTTTATATAATATATGTAACGAATCCAAAATGAAAGTCGGTACTAAAGATGCAGCAATGTCCATCAGTAGATATTATCTTGATAATTTCAATTCATTTTCCTCAAAAAAAAGAAAACAGCAGAGAAACATGAAAAAGCAGCTCAAACGACTACAAAATTCTGCAGTAATAAATGTGGTATACGTACAATCAATATGTGCACTACCTGTAAGCTGTTTTTTTGTAAGAAATGTTTTGAGGTAAAACATCAAACTCCTATACAAAATATCTAAACTTTAACATAATAAAAACTTATTAAAAAAAGAAAAAAAAATTAAAAATTAAAACAAAAAAAAATAGATTTTTCAGAACACAACCTCCACGTGGTAAAAATCGGACAACAGTGATAATCTTAAAAATCACTGGCAAATGGTGTTCAACTGATCATACAAAATTGAATTATTAAAAAAATATCAACTCTAACTCAAATTACGATTAGCCGCATTGAATATTATATAGCCAATTTTCGAAATAGCATTTCAGACTTATGATCAGTAATATTAAAATCAACAAATCCAATTTTTTGTTAGAATACCGGTTTTCATTAATTTTCCATCCGCCATCTTGGATCATTTTAAATTGTTATAGTAGCTAATTCGAGATTCGTGTACAAATTCCTCGATATGACTACTGATAAATATATTTGCGTAAAATCACGTTTTTAATGAATTTTCTGTCCGCCATTTTGCATCCGCCATTTTGAATGTTGGGCATCTATTATTGTATGGGTAATTAAACACAAATTTTAATACTATATTGAAAGATTCGCCTCTAAAAGTAAGAGAAAACCGTTTCAACCTATTTTTTCAGTGTTATGCAAAATTATATATTTTTTAACCGCTATTTTGAAAAAATGGATGAAAATTGAGCTTTCCAAAGTAAATGGTTACAAAGTACATATAAAAATTGAACAACTTCTGTTAAAAACGAGCCGATTTGAATTGTACAAGGATGTGAAAATATTGCTTTTTCCCGAAAACTACCGAAAAATTCTACGACATTTTTTTTTAAATAGCAAAATTCATAGGAAGTATCCAATTTTTTTGCTCTAAAAGTGATAAAATCTGAAAGAGCACACATGAAAATAGTCGGGAATGAATTTTTGTACGGTTTCCATAACCGTAGCGTTATTGGTGAACGGTCAAACATGACCGTGTGGAAATAACAATTTTGGGCGTTAATGGGTTAATCTAAAGTGTACGCTTGCGTTAACTTTTTAAAAGAATATTATAATACTCGTTGACTGATATTAGTTATACGATTATTACTATTCCAGTAGATGCCGAAGATGATCCTGTCGAGGACCCACCAATTACGAAAAAAAATTATGATATCACTCAGTTTTTTCTTCGTCAGTAAACGTTTTTTTGTATACTTTACGTTTGTAAACTTGGTTCTTCCATGTCCTTCCTATAGTATTTCTCTTACTAAATAAACTTAAACATTTCAGATATGATTAATGCTAAAAACCTTAGGCTTCGTGTAGCAATCATAAAGTAATTAAAAAATACTTTGGTTCGGATAGTTTTTGTTAAATATAATTGAAGGAGCTCCAGTGAAAAATGGTAAATTGATTGTTTTTATCTTGACACAAAAAACCCAGGTTTATAAGCAATGGGGGAATGAACTATTCAACAAACGTTATTTGTTTTAACAATGAATTCTCTTTTAGCCGTACCATCCGACTTACCAGAGCCTTTACCTTCGTGTTCCTATGAGAAAAATGGACAAAATATACACAAAAAATTACTTTTTGCCAAAATCGTAGTATAAACTATTCAGCAAATATTATAATTTAACACTATTAATTCTCCTTTAGACGCCCTTTTACACTTAATGGAGCCCTTACCTTCAGGTACCTGCGGTGAAAAAATTATAGAAGGTATGACAATCAATTATTTGTTACCATTAAGATGACAAGGATTTTATAGTTTCGCTTAATCATTATTCTGTAAAGTTTACTTTTATTATTTGGTATAACATAATTTTGGTTCAAATTTCAAGTTTATTTCAATAGTGCGGTCTTTATGATACCCTTCAATCTCCTTATTACTGTTATCGTTTATTCGATCAATCAGACCTGTAAAACTTTTTACTTATCTCCCATTGTATTTGCAATATATGTTTAATATTTAATGTCTATTCTTCTAGTTGAATTGCCTGAAGCTCCTCAAACTAGCAAGCACCAAAATGGGTATGAGTTGTGCTTAATACAAATTAAGAAGGGTCAAAAAGCTATATCCAGGCAGCTGCATGCCATAGAAACAATGCTAAGGGAGCACATTGCAGACGCAGTCTACGCCAGCCTTCGGATTGGAAAACTTCTGGGCCAAGTTTATTACCTACCTTTCCTATTGGTTGAATAGATTCTTTAAAGGAATTTGACAGCAAGCTGGCTACAAAAGACCTTTTAAAACAAGAGTTGTGAGTAAATCTAAAAATAATATGTTATTCTAACAATGAGTGTAAAAAGCAAATTCCAAAACTCTCGTTCCATTCGCACTTACAATCACAGAAACTTTAGAGAGCATGCTTTTGATTTTCATTGCATAACTTGAATATTTTTGTGAAAGTTTTCTTTTAAAAAACATCATATTTCTCCGTTTTCTTTAATTTATCCCAATTTTTAGAAAAATTTAGTGTAATATATTGTGACGCGTTTTGTTAGTGAGGTTAGTCGCCGTAAAACCGTCCGGTTCGATTGACCGAGAGGGATCAAAATAAACTTGGACAAGTTTAATGTTGACTGATAAAAACCATTTATTTGGGTAAAATAAACGAAAACAATTATTTACAATGTTTGTACATCATAACCTTAACCTATTTGTGTTTGTGTTGTTCGTGTACTGCCGCTGCTGGTGTGTTCGTATATGTGTCGGTCGCTAAGTTGCTAATACAATTATCGCCCGTTGGCGGCGCTTCGCTCGATAGCCACACGGAGGGGTACGGCGACAATTTGCAGAACGGTCTAGTAATTATTGTGCTAAGAGGTTGGCAACAAACATGATATCACGAAAAATTCATAGATTGGAAACTAGAAGCTGAAGGTGCCATATTGTTTGAAGTATGTGTTAGTAATATGTGTAAATGAAGTGGGTTATGAGAGTGAACATGAAGTTTTGGAGTAAAATGATTAATTGCAAATCACAACAATTATAGATAAACAAAAATGGATCAGATAACTTATTTTATTTTACAGTTTATATATCTATTATTATGTAAAATGTAAGATTTAGGGCAAATTTCTTTGTTAAAAGATTTATCAATTTTATAGGTACTCTAGTTGAGGATCACACAAAATCCGTTTGTTTCTTTTCGCTGCACTATCGAACTAATGCAATTAGTTGAAATAAGACAAACATATGTTTTCTCCACTCTAACTTATTGCACTAGTGCAGCAAACAGCGAAAAAGAACAGACCTAATAATTCTTCAGCTTAAAGGAACGATATATAAACCTATAAAATTAAATTCTGTATTAATTTTTTAGTTAGGTAGACAGATATTATCCTTTTAGTGCTCCTTCTGAATGTATATCATTATTGCATGATAATTTGCTTTCTGTTTCATATTTTCAGATAATTGGGCATTGCAAAAAAGAATTTGATGCTTGATGAAACAATATAGTGTCCTGAATAGAAAGAACAAGAATAAAGTAATCAAATATATGAAAGTATTAAGAGGTCTAGTTGAAAAAAATTAGGACATTTTTTATATAAAAGTCCTAATTTTATATTAAAAAAGTTATTTTAAACAACACATTCTATCTACTATGAAGCGGTGCGCTCAGTACTTACAAAGAATATGGAAATTTTTTATGACGAGAAATCAATTGAACATCCTAAGTATTTATAGGTATTTTTTTTGTGTATAAAGTTTACGCCTTTACAATTTTTGTGTTTAACACATACAGGAGTTTTCTCTAACAGTGGAACATAGGAGATTTCGTGTTATTTGACTATAGTAAATATTACTATAGTCAAATTACTGTTTTCCATTTAATTTAAATATTAAACGTAGTAACCAAGATTAATTGAGTAAAATGACATTTGTAATGGATAATAAAAGCAATTAAACTAAAATAACCATTAAATTGTAACTATCTACGCTTTTATTAATTATAATAATGTATAGTAAGTGCTTCATTGCTATAGTTAAATAACACAATCCTATGTTCCGCTGTTAGAGAAAATCTCTGTACTATATTTTGCAATACTTTTATTATAATTTCTTTATCAAAATATATTTTGATAAAGAAATTATGATAAAAGTATTGCAAAATATAGTATGTGTTAAACACAAAAATTGTAAAGGCGTAAACTTTATACACAAAAAAAAATACCTATAAATACTTAGGATGTTCAATTGATTTCTCGTCATAAAAAATTTCCATATTCTTTGTAAGTACTGAGTGCACCGCTTCATAGTAGACAGAATGTGTTGTTTAAAATAACATTTTTAATATAAAATTAGGACTTTTATATAAAAAATGTCCTAATTTTTTCAACTAGACCTCTTAATACTTTCATATATTTGATTATTTTATTCTTGTTCTTTCTATTCAGGACACTATATTGTTTCATCAAGCATCAAATTCTTTTTTGCAATGCCCAATTATCTGAAAATATGAAAAAGAAAGCAAATTATCATGCAATAATGATATACATTCAGAAGGAGCACTAAAAGGATAATATCTGTCTACCTACCTAAAAAATTAATACAGAATTTAATTTTATAGGCTTATATATCGTTCCTTTAAGCTGAAGAATTATTTTATGTGATCCTCAACTAGAGTACCTATAAAATTGATAAATCTTTTAACAAAGAAATTTGCCCTAAATCTTACATTTAATATAATAATAGATATATAAACTGTAAAATAAAATAAGTTATCTGATCCATTTTTGTTTATCTATAATTGTTGTGATTTGCAATTAATCATTTTACTCCAAAAATTCATGTTCACTCTCATAACCCACTTCATTTACACATATTACTAACACATACTTCAAACAATATGGCACCTTCAGCTTCTAGTTTCCAATCTATGAATTTTTCGTGATATCATGTTTGTTGCCAACCTCTTAGCACAAAAATTACTAGACCGTTCTGCAAATTGTCGCCGTACCCACGGAGGGGCTCGGATAGACGGCGCGACGGTCGGTAGCTACTCGGAGGGGCTTTTCGGAACAGACCGATAGGCGGCACGGCGGTTAATGGCCACACGGAGGGCCCGGCAAGCCAAAATGGTTGCTATCGGGGGAAGCTAAAAAGAATATGCATTACTCCCTGTAAGAAAATGGCCGTTGGTCCGGAGAACTCCTGGACGCGGGTGTTACCATACGGGCATGGGTGGAGGAGAGGCGTAGATGACGCGGAGAACTCCTGCGCCAGGATGTGCTCGGAGAACTTCTGAGCAAAGGATCAGTGCTGTTAGATCGTGCCGGATTTCTCTCCCCACCACGCGACCGTAGTCTCACTAACACACGGTCAGCCGGTAGCATCGGTGAGACATCCCTACTCATGCGCAACTCCCTAGTCACGCACACCATTGCAACGATACGTGCGTGTCTCGGTTGCCTTCGCTGGGTCTCGGTCAGATTCGGCACAACTGCAGAGCGAGAGAGAGAGCAGTATAGTTTTCTCGGCCCTCTCACTCTCTCCCAATCTTGACTGTCTCTTAGCCAAGGAAGCATGGCAAAATATTTTTCAGCCAGCACGGCAAGTGTAGTCCAGTCAAATCAATAAAAATAATTACCAACAAATCGTAAATTTTTTTTATTTTAATTGTAAATCTTTAGGAGCGAAAATTTGCAAAATTCAAATTCCTAAGGGGTTTGCTAACGGGTGGGGGGGGGGGGGGGGGGTGAAAAGGGGGTACCCAAAAATATTTCGACTCCTGTACTTCGTAAAATAACAATTTTTTTTATTTAATTTAGAAAAATATTCTCTACAACTATTATTGGACAATATTTTTGTAGCGAAATCGGTTAAAAAGTTATTCAGGAAAAAGAAATACAAATTTTGCAATGTTAACTTATTTAATTTAATATTTTGAATCCGGCTATTTTAATCGAAAATAAGTTTAAATATTTTTTGTAGGGTATTTAATTAGCTAGAATCCAAATTAGTTAAAAAATGATTTTTGTCAAATAGAACCTTCGGTAGGGTGCATCGCGCGAAGTTTATTATTTTAATGACTTATTTTGCTCAGCGAATGAAGTACACATCTTTACTTGCTATTTTTTATGTTCAAACATTGAGCTCCTTGTATTTTTAATATATTTACGAAAAATGCTTTAAATAATAAACTCTTTTCCAGACCACCCTGGAGGTAGAGTTGAAGGCGCATTTTTTTTAACGTGGTATCCCCAGAAGGTATATTCCACAGCATTGCTTATTTAGCCAAATTTAACACCATTACAACTTAATTTGTCAAAGGGATTAGCGTCAAGACACGCATTTGAAAACATTGGTGGCCTGGCCTAGTTTTACCGAAATTGCTGAGTAGTATTTTTCTGGGAAAGTATGTTGGCTTAGCTAAAATCATACTTCCTCCTTTAATACTGACCTATTTGGAAATTATGTGGAAATAGGAGGTAAGTGGGTAATATAACGTTCCTCCCTACACGATGGGAAGAGGGGGAGGAGGGGGAGAAGGCATTACTAGAACCCTTTTCATTTGGGTGGTAGCGAATTGTGTAGGTGGAATGGTTGGTTTTGGGTGTGTTATAGGTGAAATGGTTGGTTTTGGGGGTGTTGTAGGTGCAATGTCTGTTGATAAGTCCCTGATGTTGCCTGTGGGCGAGGTTCGTGTAACCTTTGCATTAGTGCTTCGTTGTTTCTCTTGCGTAAATGATGACATATTGCAAAGACGGCTGCTGCTATGAAGACAATGATGAGAGTCGATGCTGATGTGATAATGTGATGCTGAATGGGTTGATAGAAGTATTCGTCGTCTTCACTGAGCTCCTTGTCCAAATTATTGAGATGGACGCTTAATTGATTGAGGTTGCTGACCCTTGTAAGGATATTTTCTAGCCGGGGTACGTTGCTAGAAGACTGCTGTATTCTTTCATCTAGAGCTTCCAATGAAAAGTTAAATCTCGGCACAAAATTTGTTATGCTCGGCGATTTAACGGTTTGTACGGTCTCTAGAATAAAATCAGTAGCAGTAATAATGGAATTATTCCGTATCGTTAGCGTTCCGGAGCCTGTTATTTCTAGTGTATACCCGCGTAAAAATATGATGTCTTCCAAATGAAACGGGAAGATTATTAGAAGAGGTACAAAATATCCCTTGGCAAGTCGTCTTCCTATAGCAATTGAGCAAGACTGTGTTGAAATGCTATTAGAAAGACTATTTTGAAATATCAAATAGAAGACTATTAGAGAGTAAATTTATGAATTACATATTTTTATTGATAAAAAAATATATCTCCTCTTATTTCACTTTCTTTCGCTCTATAAAAAACTGTTAAATAATCATTGTTCCAATATTTATTTAATTACGTATATATTTTTTCATTTTGAAAACAACTATAATTTACATTATTTTATAATTGTTAAAAGGACATAATATAAATTTTATAATTCGTCTTAATTAATTCATATAATATGAAGGTATATATTTAATTTTTTTTAAATTCTATGAACAGCTCAATACATAACCTTTAAACAATCATCAATTATTCCATTTCTATACCATTAATGGGCTCAATTATATATTGGCAATTATTATGAATTAAATTGATAAAAAAACAAACGCATTCTAAATTTTTAACATTAATTGCACAATAATCACTTTTTTCTGCGATAATAGAGTGTATAAAATCAAGTTTTATTTCAGGAATTGAACTAAATGGTTCATTTACGGTACATACTTTAATAAGTGCGTATGCCTCTGAATTACAATTACAAAAGTTTATGCATTGACAATTTAGCGGTTTTATGAAACATTTAATTTTTCCAAAATATTTATCATTATTTAAACAAAATTTACAATATGTTGAATTAGATTTTAACTGTCTTATATGATCTGTTAAGTAATATAAATATTTTCCTTTAAATAATTTATAAAACTTTAAATATTTGGATCCAACCACGTTTGCGTTTCTTAAAGCTAATTCTTCTTCGAAAGAAATTTCAGCAATTACATATTTTCCACATAAAAAGATATCATTTGTAATAATTTGTAATTTCTTTTTAGTGTTTACGGACCCAACATTATTACAAAATAGAGAGCACTTTTGTGGTAACTGATATTTTTGAATATAATAAAATTCAGTATATTTTAAAACAGATGAACAAATTTGAATTTCCGGTTTCTTACTACCATGAATAAATTTTGTCAATTGCCCATTAATTGATTCCAGCGGAAAGCAAGAGAATGTCCATAAAGGTCCGAAATCTTCAACGCATTTTGCTAGATGTAATAAACAATGAATATTACAGGTCATATATTGTTCCCCGTATAATTTTTCAAAATCCTTGACAAATTTATTTAAATTCGTGTCAGCTAATCGGATATCTTCTTGTGTTACTATTTCTTTGCATAATAATCCTATACTAGAAATTAATAATATTAAATGATTTAAGTATTCAAAGTCTACAATTTCAGAGAGAATGGGCAAAGAGTAATAAAAGAACCATAATTTAAGCTCTGATGCCTTCCAATAAGGCAAATGCTGCTTAATTGACCTAGGATATCGTACCACAAATGAAGGAGGCTTGATAGTACACAAATTGTTGTCAACCATTTCAAGAGACGAACAAATGGAAAATGGCTTTCCTCTATACTTCGAATCAAACAAATAATTTATCAGATTTTTGGTAACACCTTGAAATATACAATGCATGGGATCAATGCAAGTAGTTCTTATATATTTATATACAAAAGTAGCAAGTATCGTTGGTCCCTTTACACCCTTTATTGCTGATTTTTCAATTAAAGCATTCTTTCCATTTAAAATAGTGTCGTCTTCCTCTCTTAAATTGAACTCTTCATAGCAATACACGTGTGTTCCGTTCAAGTGTTTTTCTTTTTGCGTACATTTCTGGCATCCATACTTTCCATTATACTGTTTCATGTTCAGGAATAAAACTTTTGCTGGCAAATCACAGGTTCCACAAATTACAATTGCTTTTACAGTCAATTCAATATCATTTACGGTTATTTGTATTCCTTTATATAGCTGATCTAAGCTTTTGTATAAAGGCTTCAAAATTAAGTTAGGATCTGGTTTTTTATCTCCGAACCATAAAATTGATAATAATAAATTTTGAATTTGATACCGTTTGTTATATGGCAACTCATTAATTACGAATAAAAAAGGCCAAACTGTAAATTTAGACGATTTGAATGGACTAATGCCATCTGTATACCAAATAAGGGAAATGTTTGTAGTTCTGCTTAATATTCCTTCTGAATTACTTAGTTCTTTATAAATATTTCCATCGTAAATATCTTTTAAACCGTTTGCAGTTTCTCTGGTAAATCTGTGTTTAATACTTTTAATGAAATCAGTAGAAGCAAACAAATTTTTAATTTGGTCAATTATTGGCATTTCTATGAAATAACTGGATTTTGTATTTTCGGCACAGTTTTGATAATTTTCATTTTCTTGTGTAACGTAGGGGTCAGCCACCTCGCCGAACCAAAGTAGATCGCACGCGTCCGTGTGCAATACCGGTAGTATTGCACATTGCTGACACCCGGAATTCTTTTCCGGAAATGCGTCAAACCTTGGGCGTCGGCCGTGGATGTGGAGACTTTTTGGTCGTCATGTGTCGAAAGATCATGGCGCTACTGACGACACATGACCTATTAAGCCTCCTACATATATGCGAGTTCCGCGACCCTCAAGTCGAGTCTTATTCTGTGCAAGCTTAGCCGCTGCCGCATCTTCCGCGTTCCAAGGTCGTAACTCTAGTGTTCGTTCCACGGGAGCAGAGTACTCCACCGTATTCTAACTAAAATCTCTTGCCCAGTCGCCGTGTACTGGTAGTTAAGTCTAGTATAATTCAGTCCGAAACAAGTCGTGTAGAAATTGTCGCGAGTGTTCATCTTTCAGTCGTGCCTAACACGTACCGTTCTGAAAGATACCCACAACTACTACGAACTGATCATAATTAATTAAGTGCGAGTAATCCACAACCATAGGAGAGTCTAGTCTCTCCAATAGTTGTGACGACTAGTAAATAATCCTGCGAATGCTGATACAGCATATTTAGTGTTTACTGTAAGTACATTTGTAATATCTGAAAATACATAGCATTGTGTCAAATCTGCTGTTCCAACGTGTGTTTATACACACTATCATTCACCCCGAATCCTGCCAATTCATTACATTCTTACCGCTCGGAGTGTAATACTTTAGTTCATTGTACTGTGAGTCGCAAAGCTCAATCGGCGTTTCTACTGACCCAGACTGTAGTGTCGAGTCAGCGCGTAACACGACCGATAGGCGGCCCCGACTACCCAGTACGTAACAAATCTGGTGACAGCGGTGGGATCTCGCAGGAAATTCAGTTTCTACAGAATTTCCTCAGGGTGTGAACAGCTCGTTTGACACAGTTTTATTCAAATTTTTCTACTAACTTCCGATATAAAATGCCTTTCACCCCTACACGATCACCACCCGGACCTCCACCTCTTCCACCCGCTAACGGTAGCCACCGCGGAAATACGTCCGGTTATTTAAATGTTTCAAACGGAATTTGCTCTCCCCGCGGAGAGGTTTTAATCCAACTCCAAACAGTACCATCTTACAATGGCTCCCGAGACGATCTGGGACCTTTTATAGAAAATTTAGAAAATATTTACTCTACCCTTTCTGACGCCGCACGTCTGGAATTTGTTCCCTTGGTATTAGCCAAGTTAATCGGTTCTGCTCGTGTGAGCGTTACTGGTAAACGGTTCCCTACCATCAAGGACTTGATCACTCACTTACGACGAAAATTTCAACCTCCCCGGACTTTCATAGATTTAGTCACGCAATGTGGAAAATTAGCTATGCGCCCGAACGAAGCCTTAGGTTCTTATATAGACCGAGCAGAACGCCTAAAAGCTGACCTTGATGCCGCTTATGAAAACAAATACAGGTCAGAATCGCTTGATTTGATACAGGAGCCCAATGATCGGGAGTTTCTGGAAGTATTCATGGATGGACTAGCTCCAGAATATTACACCCCCGTGTATTCCAGAAACCCCCGAAATTTACAAGAGGCCTGCGATTACGCGCGCCTACGAGAATTCGGTATAGAACGAAGAGAAGCCTTCGATCACTCTAATTACCCTCCTTATTCCCAACATCCAAATGCATATCAACCTTCCCCGCACTATTCATCATATCCTTCTCCTCATCCTTCCCAATACCCTCCTTACCCCCGCTATCCTCAACCTCCTCCTGCACCCGGACCTAATGGTTATCCACCTCCTTCAGATCAACACTATCGATCTCGACCCCCAAGACCCCCACAGTCCGAACCCTACGATCCAGAGCTCACCTGTGGACGGTGTCGAAGGATTGGGCATAGAGCATCCAGCTGTAGAGCCTCACCTGCCTATCCCTCCAATACCCATGTTCCCACGACTGCAGCAATGGAGGCTGTTGAAGAGACCGGTGATTTAAACTACGATCAGGTTCGCCCGGACGACGCGTCGACGAACCCATCATAGAAACCGCGTCCGTTCAAATTTTAACTCCGCCCGAGAAAAAGAATAAAAACCCGCCACCTGTACCCGCCATTTTGAGCTATTCGCCTCACGCGACCTTAGTACTCAAGAAAGTTCCCCAACTGAGCTACTTGGACGGAGAATTTTTGGTGGATACAGGCTCACACATTAACATCATAGTGTATAATGCCCTTCGAGAGGATATTGGACTCGAATACCCCGACTTCCCGGCCCTCCGAGGTCTCAGAGGACAACTGGAAGTAGTAGGATCGGTAACCCTTACTATCGATGAGGAACCTCATAGATTCCAAGTCATAGAGGACTTCGACCTCCCTTACACCGGAGTTTTGGGGATGCCCTTCCTCAACCAAACCGAGGCACAGATATCCTTGTTACATCGGACTCTGGTTACCTCTAGTAAACCAGTGAGGCCTCTACCATTCAAAAATAGTGACGAGCTCCTAAGTATCAGAGAAGGGTGTACTAAGGCCAACGCCTCTCATCACCCTCCTCAGTCCCTTAATGTTACCATAAGCCCGCCGGCAACATCACCTCCGGAGGAAGACGCTCCAATCACTCTTCCCTACCTAGGCGAAGACCCTAGACGAGAGTTGCCTTACGAAGACGATACCCACGGAATTGAACCTTTAAAACCGCAGGAAAGAACTATAGCCTTAGAAGCACTGTTCCTCAAAACCCCTCCGGAAGATCCAGAAGCTCAAACCGTGATTAAGTCACTAATTCATGAGTATTCTGACATATTCTATTTGACGGGAGACCGACCCGACACGGAGAACAAGGCCGATCTTTACCATGAAATCGATACCCCCGGAGGAGCCGCTTTCAAGATCCGACAGTACCGAATCGAAGAAACACTACATTCCGAAGTACAGAGCCAGGTCAATGTACTTTTAGAGAACGGCATAGTAGTCCCTTCCTCGTCGCCCTACAATTCTCCTCTATGGATAGTACCAAAGGCGCCCGACTCTCAAGGAAAGAAACGGTGGCGCTTAGTTACCGACTTCCGTCGATTAAACGAACAAACCGTAGGAGACTCCTACCCTCTACCTATCATCGTGGACATCCTGGACAAACTAGGAGGATCTAAGTATTTTTCTATTTTCGATTTGGCCAGTGGATTCCACCAAATTCACCTCCATCCTAAGGATAGGCATAAAACAGCATTCTCTACTCCCTTCGGACATTACGAGTATACCCGGATGCCCTTTGGACTCAAGAATGCCCCCGCCACCTTCCAGCGCCTCATGGATCAAGTCTTACAAGGACTCCAAGGACAAGAACTTTTTGTATATCTTGACGATATCATTGTATTTTCTGCCACACTCCCTGAACACATCGAAAAATGCAAGCGCTTATTCAGCAGAATTCGACAATACGGTCTCAAGTTACAATCGGAAAAATGCGCCTTCTTAAGACAACAAATCACGTATTTAGGTCACCTTATCAACCCGAATGGCGTCCAGCCCCTTCCCTCTAAGGTGGAGGCTGTACGAAAATTTCCAGTACCTACCAACCCCAAGAACATCAAGCAGTTCTTAGGATTAGCCGGTTATTACCGACGTTTTATTCCAAATTTTGCTCAAAGAGCCAAACCCCTGACTCAACTGCTCAAGAAAGGTATCACCTTTACTTGGAACGAGGAAGCCCAAGCTAGCTTTGAAGACTTACGAGCCTGCCTGTGCGAAGCTCCAGTTCTGGCCTATCCAGACTTCCAGATCCCGTTCATCAACACCTGCGACGCTTCGGAATTTGCCATAGGAGCCATCCTCAGCCAAGGAAAGGTTGGACACGATCGACCCATAGCCTACGCCTCTCGTACGCTTACCGACCCGGAAACTCGATATTCTACTTCTGAGAAAGAAGGACTGGCTGCTGTATATGCTATCAAGCAATTCCGTCATTACGTGTACGGAAGAAAATTCACGCTCATCACCGACCATCAACCTCTCGTCTGGCTCAGCAAGGCAACCGACCCCACCAACCGCATCCAAAGATGGAAACTCTGTTTAGAGGAGTTCGATTACGAAATCATCTATAAGAAAGGAACAACTAACTGCAACGCTGATGCTTTATCGCGAAATCCGGTGCCGATTGCTCTGCCTGTGTTCCGCGATGACCCCAGTTACCTACCCCATCAAAAACAACTTCCGGTAGACTCACAATCAATTGGTGCACGTCTGAGAAGTCGTCGCCGCGAGACCGCCGCTCCTCCTATTAATTACGCCGAATTAGACTCTTCTGCCGAGCTCGAGACCTCCACCGAAGGTCACCCTTCAACCAATATCGACTCCCGGCCTCCAACTAGCATGTTACCAACCCTGCTAGAAGAAACGTCTCTCCCTGACGACACCAACCCGGAAAATCCTCTGGAAGACGTCCCTGAGGAACCCAGTGTACTCGGAGATTCTTTTGAAGCCGAATGCACCCCTCTGACCACCGAGCAATGTTCTATTATTAGCGACTTGAGCTCTAGCCAAGAAGAAATTCATAAACTTTTGACGTCCCTCCACAACGAACAATCATCGGACGAAGACACCGATTCCGATGAGGAAACCGACTCCGACTCTTGCATCACACCCACCGCAACCTCCGAACCTCTAAACTTTACTCTTCCATCTCCTGATAAGATAAAACCAATAGGACGATCCACGTGGATACCCAGTGATTTCGAAAAACCCGAAGAAGAACTTTCTGGCTCCGACGCCGAATCGGATATCACTGTAGTGGATGCCACCCAAAACAAAACCATGCCGCCTTCTCAATACGATCCATCTCTAGATCCTGGTCTCATCCGTATCGAACCCAATCCTATCTCCGAAAAATTCCAATCTAGCTCTTCCCCTAACCCTATGCGATGTAACATAGAAACCTCTGATTATGTTCTATGCCATCGTCCTAACAACATTGTCCATCTGGTCGCATCTGACTGTTCCTTTCAAGACCCCATTAGCCAAATGCTCATAGAGACTGGAAAGCTCGACCTGAAAACCATAAAAAGTCATCCTTTTCCTATTTGGTCCATCCATGACTTTTCCTACAAAACCACCAAGATCATCCTAGTCATTACCCATCCCAGCGAGTTAATCCCCGCCAGCGACGAAGAAATTCTTAATTCTCTGAAAAAGTTAAAAGAATTTGTCCTTAAGAATAACATTACAAAGTTCAGCATCGGTCCGTATAAACTCGGAACCACCCGGCTGACGTCGCGATATTTGAGCTCCGTCTTTTCCCGTGCATTCCACGATGACGATGTCGAAATCACTATCTGCACTGGAGAAGTAGTGACTCCCCCAGCTCAGATGAGAAGACACATCATCGTGGAGTATCATGGAGGCTTAGTTGGAGGTCATAAGGGAGTGACCAAGACCTATCATAGAATTAGGGAACATTATAATTGGCCCGGTCTCCATAAAGACGTCCAGAGCATTATACGCTCCTGCGATAGTTGCCAACGGCAGAAATTGGTTCGCGTAAAACCTAAACTGCCAATGCTCATAACTGACACCCCCTGTGCCCCGTTCGATAAGGTAGCCTTGGACACCGTAGGCCCTTTTCCAGTTACGCCCTCCGGAAATTTACACGTCCTAACCATGCAGTGTAATTTGACTAAATTTTGCATTGCTGTCGCAATACCTAACATTCGCGCCGCTACCATCGCTGACGCATTTTCGAGACATTTCGTTGCGCAATTCGGACTTCCGCGTGCCATTCTCACGGATCGAGGCACCAGCTTTTTAGGAAAACTACTCAAAAGCGTAACCTCTCTTTTTAAAATCAAGCACTTAACCACCTCCGGTTACCGACCCCAGACCAATGGATCCCTAGAGAGAAGTCATTTAGTGCTCACCGAATACCTAAAACATAATATCAACCAGTATTCGGACTGGGATTTGTTCATCCCCTTCGCCATGTTCTCCTATAATACCTCTGTGCACGAAGCTACAGGGTTCACGCCATATGAATTAGTTTATGGGCGCAAGGCTCAATCCCCCGTCTCCGCCTATGCGATCGAGGAGTTATTAACCTACGACGCATACGCACAGGAGCTGGCTCAGCAGTTAACCCGGCTTCACGCTTTAGCCCGAGAACGTGAAATCCAAGCTAAGGAAAAATCTAAGGAATACTACGATCGGAATGCCGCTGTTGTTTCTTATTCTCCTGGAGATCTGGTCTATGTCCTACGAGAACCTAGAAAACATAAACTTGACTCCCAGTATATCGGGCCATATGTCATTGAAACAATCAACGACCAACACAACGCCACCATCCTCACCGACGCCGGAGTTCCCATCACCAAACACCTGGACAAACTAAAACCTGCTTCCATACCCCCTTTTCCTATCACCAACTCTACTAACCCCGAAATCTAACGCAGGCATGACTTTCCTGTTATAGAACTACTCTTGCTGCCTAATTATCGTTTACTTATATATTAGCGACGATAGATAGCTGAAAGCCAGTATTCGAACGGCTATTCGCTCTCTACAGTCTAGTCTCTCACTGCTCCACTCATATCCGGGACGACGAGGAGCCCTGGAGACGGCCCTGCTAAGCAACAACGAAAGGAGCTACTAAGAAATTGTGGGGTTACGCAAGGAAAGAACGCTTACCCTAATTAGCAACGGAACCTCATCCAATCTATAGTTACATCTCACAGTTCCTGTACCCTTCCCTACATCTCTTTCCTATCCGATCTCAATCCTTTTCTCTCCAAGAAAATCCAGACACCGGACTCAATTTCATACCCCCCGACCTCCTGATCTAAAGACTCAACCCCTGGAAGGATAATGGGATTTGGAAAGAAGGGGATTGCTAAATCATCAGTTACGCACATATTCTTTTACGTTTCAATATATTGTTACACCCTTTTCTTTTATTACATACAATTATTTCTTAACCTCTAACTTAATCTACGCCAGGCCGTGCCATTCTAACACCTCCTGTTCCGTCAGATCCGGCTCCCAGCCACTCTCCGGGTCCTCCACCTGAAGGTTTATCCGCTCCCAACGGCTGTCTTGGAGCCAGCGCAGGCCCCACCAGTCGAAGTCCTCCCGGAAGGACCACGTTTCCAGTTCCCTCTCGCCGATCCACACGTTGACCCTCCGGTCGGACTCCCTCTCCCGCCTGATCTCTCGCATCCCCGCCAAGTCCAAAACTACCACTAAAATTATAAACGGATTATTATCAATCGCTATAAAATATCACGGGTGCTTGGAAGACAATATCTTTCAATCCACTTACCAAATCGGGTACATACTGATGCCCCTTCAGCACGCCTAGCTCCTTTAAACCCAAGGTGGGCGTTATTGTTTCTTCTCACCATCTCGTGAACCTTTATTTTGTCTCCTTTCCTTCTTCCTCGTTATCACCCTGCCACTCTGTACGGCCACCAAAAATTTAACCAGAACAATATCGCTCCTCCTCAATACCGCACTTTTATACCAAAATTTCCCACTCCGCTCACGATTGCAACACCACTTCGTGACGCACGAGTTTCACTGCACCACACGACTGAACTCGCCATGATTACCATTATAAATATATTATTTATAATGATGTTCAGCATCACGCAGATCTCCTGGACCCATGCGTATAACATCACTCATCTAAAACATAATCCTGGCATCTTCTTCGAGAAGATCGCCACTTTACAGTATTATCCTGTACTATGGAAGGTCGCCACAACCATCGACATCGCCAATCTAACTAGTCAAGCCCCTAATCTTGGAAAGTTCTACGAAACTATCTTCTATGTATGCAAGGGTAACAACTCTTGCATCCACAACAGCAAACTCGAGGAGATCGGACGCAAAATAGTCGACACCGAGCATTTTGCCTCGATACTTCGCCGAGGCTTACGTCCTACAAACCGTAGCCGGAACCGTAGAAGCGCTCCTCTAGGATTTATCGGAGGACTTTCCAAAACCCTTTTTGGTACCTTGACCGAGGAAGACGGCGAATATTACACCGGCGAAATCTTAAAATTACAAGAGAAGGGAGCACATACCGCTCATCTACTAGAAAAACAGACGCATGTGGTACAGTCAGAATTCTCAGCCTTGCACCATGCTCTCAATCGCCTAAATAATAACACTCAAGAGCTTCAAGGCCAAACCAGGGCCTTGGCTGATGCTATTGCTCTCTCCAATGACGCCCTCGAGCAAGAGAAACACGCGAGAGTACATCAAGATTACGTCCGACACATGGAAATGTACGCGGAAAAATATAGGACCAGCATTTTATTCCTAGTGGATGCCGTTCTCTTTGCTCGTCGTGGAATCTTGCACCCCATGATACTAACACCTACCCGGTTACAACAGGCTTTGCAAGAAGCCACCCACAGGACTGGATTTTCCCTACCTTTCGACGAAGAGGAACTCCTGATGGAGGACATCCAGGAACTCTCTCACCTACACATTAATCACTACAAGGGACAATTGGTGGTCGTGATTGAGATCCCTCTCCTTAACAAGGAAGAATATCACCTGTATAAAACATATCCTTACCCAACCCACCATACTCGTCCTGATAACCAAACTATCACCACCTTTATCCAACCTGCCCATCCCTATCTAGCCGTCTCTTCCTCCCAACGCTTTTACTCCAATATCCCTTCCGCGTCCCTATCCCATTGCCTTCACCACCTAAAAACCTACTACTGTGCTCCTGGAGCACCTCTTCATAAGATCGCGTACAACCAGGAATGTGAGATATCCATCCTCCAGCACCATGACACCACCCAGTGGACTGGTTGCGACATCAGGGTTGCCTCTTTCACCGGCCCCTTCTGGACCCCTTTGGTTCAACCCCGAACCTGGCTATACTCTCTCCCAAAACCGGAACAAATCACCCTCATCTGCCAAGGAAACGTACGGGGAACTGAAACCATCCTTGGAGATGGAATTATCCAATTAGAAGCAGGATGCTTCGCGGACACTACATCTACTCAGCTACGATCACTGCAAACCCTGATGGTGTCCGATGTTACTCACTTCGAAGCCCTAGAGCCGATGCCTCTCCCTGAACTTCTACCCGAAGGTCACATACCAGCTTTACAAAAATTAATAAAAATACAGCCTATTAAGAGTAAACCATTGGAGGACTGGAATCTATCCAAAAACAGCGTAGCCCTCAAGGACATAGCCCGAGAAGCAAAGGACCTACAGAAACAAGATTCCACTACCCTTAGAGCATCCATCATCTCATATGCTTCATCTGGATCTCTTTTTATCTTCATTATATTAATCGCTGCGGCCCTGTGGTTTAAACGAAATCCGACACCTGCGCATACCAGCCCGACGTCAACCACCTCTATAAGAGTTCAAAGCACTCCAACGATAGCAGCCGAAAGCATGCCAATGCTTCCGGTACGCACCGTCAGCATGCCATTTCAACAACCTATTCGACATGTGCAGAGTATGCCGTACCTGGAACCAATAGCGATGCCACGGGACTCGCTACCCTTTAGTTAATAAGTACCGAATTCCTTTAGAAACTGTCGGCAGTTAGCCTGACCCATACTTCTCATCCTGGAAACATTGACCTCCACAGGACAATGTTTCATCTAAGGGGGGAGGTGTAACGTAGGGGTCAGCCACCTCGCCGAACCAAAGTAGATCGCACGCGTCCGTGTGCAATACCGGTAGTATTGCACATTGCTGACACCCGGAATTCTTTTCCGGAAATGCTTCAAACCTTGGGCGTCGGCCGTGGATGTGGAGACTTTTTGGTCGTCATGTGTCGAAAGATCATGGCGCTACTGACGACACATGACCTATTAAGCCTCCTACATATATGCGAGTTCCGCGACCCTCAAGTCGAGTCTTATTCTGTGCAAGCTTAGCCGCTGCCGCATCTTCCGCGTTCCAAGGTCGTAACTCTAGTGTTCGTTCCACGGGAGCAGAGTACTCCACCGTATTCTAACTAAAATCTCTTGCCCAGTCGCCGTGTACTGGTAGTTAAGTCTAGTATAATTCAGTCCGAAACAAGTCGTGTAGAAATTGTCGCGAGTGTTCATCTTTCAGTCGTGCCTAACACGTACCGTTCTGAAAGATACCCACAACTACTACGAACTGATCATAATTAATTAAGTGCGAGTAATCCACAACCATAGGAGAGTCTAGTCTCTCCAATAGTTGTGACGACTAGTAAATAATCCTGCGAATGCTGATACAGCATATTTAGTGTTTACTGTAAGTACATTTGTAATATCTGAAAATACATAGCATTGTGTCAAATCTGCTGTTCCAACGTGTGTTTATACACACTATCATTCACCCCGAATCCTGCCAATTCATTACATTCTTACCGCTCGGAGTGTAATACTTTAGTTCATTGTACTGTGAGTCGCAAAGCTCAATCGGCGTTTCTACTGACCCAGACTGTAGTGTCGAGTCAGCGCGTAACACGACCGATAGGCGGCCCCGACTACCCAGTACGTAACACTTGCAAGCATTTCATGCAGGTTTTACAATAAAAATTTTTCTTTATTTGACCTTGATTTGCGAATATGCCTTTTAACTTATAAATGCTATTAATGCAATTATTTTCGGGAGGACAATGATATTCGACTAGCTTTAAAATGTCCGTTAATAAAGCTCCACTAACATTATGTCGTATAGCAACAGCCAATATAGAGCAGGCGCTTTCTTTTACAGTTAAGGCTGCATTTAGATAAAGCAGCTCATCAATCTTTTCTTCTTCATCTTCAGGAATTTCATTTGTCCAATCGTCGCAGTTATAGAATAAATCCTCCTCATCTATATAAATATTTTTTTTGTGTAAATTACAAGGTGCAACAATAATTATACATGACTTTAAGTCTTGTTACCCTTCGGGCAACTAGTTAAACATTCTTAAAGTCCAATTAAAATTTATGCAGTAGACAGAAGTTTGGATATTAACTTCTCACATTTTTCAATAATGGAGACTGAATAGCCGCGATGCTGTGGAATATCACAATTATCGTATCAGCATTTCAATCAGCCAGCAGTTCCTGCATAAACTTTAATGGCATTTAGAGGTTTATAATTTTACACATTTTTTATTGTTCTCTAACATTCTGAGCATCTTATGTACCTTGGGTAGTTTCACTATTTAAGTCAGAGTCAATCCTCTCATTGTCGTTTTCAAAAGTATTACACGAAGACTGCTCATAATTCGTAACTCCTCCTGCTCTATCATCTTCGACAAAATCGTTTGCTTGACTGTCATTAGCATTAAGATTGAATAAATGGTTTGATTTTCATAATATGTGACAAATTAATTTGATCTACTTACTTTATTCCGGGAAGTTCATTGTCATTACATTTTGTGCGTAATATATTTTGATTAAATATTTTCTTTTTCATATAATCTGAGTAATCATTATATAAGAATGGGCGTTTTCTTTTATCCATCTGACATTGAAATCCAGGGTTCACGGCAGTAAAATGTTTTAATATTAATTTCAAGTGAAGAATATAAATTTTTAAAGAAAGCTTGACATACCTCTTATTTTTTATCAGAAACAATGGTTTTTAATAGCAAACTAGGTTATGCTGAAGTAAATACAGGCCAAATTTATGGCTGATTCTTAATTACACATAAGGGTGTAAAAAGTAATTTTTATTCTATAATAAATGGTGCATAAACTATACACTCCTTAGTCCTTCCGCTTCATACGTATGATGCGTTCGTTTATTAACTGCGCGAAAACTCAATGATGTATGTCATATAAAATATAGGTTCACAAATGCAGCCTATACATATATAAGAGCTGACAAATGAAGAATCAATCGATTAATGTACCAAACGCATAACATCGCTCTATATCGATTTTTTTACTATTTATTATGACATGTAGCTAAAGCATTTTGAGTAGTGCAAGCAGTACATAAGTTATACTATTTATAAAAAGTTTATTGTAGAATTATAATTTATACAATGTACGCTCTTGTGCAATGGGTAAAGGGTAAAGAAGTTACTATTCTAAGTGAAGAACATTTTCCAAAAAATAAAGAAATCAGAGAAAATAAAGAGATAAAAGTTTTATATGGAAGTAAACGTTATAAATGCATCATCTTAAAATTGAGTGGTAACTTCTATTCTTCATAAACTGTTTTGAATTTTTAGACAGTATTCAATGATATTAGATTATATTGATCATTTAATTTTTTTAATATAGGGGAACGTGATTATTTAAAAAGTCTTGCTGTAACAAAAGATGGAAAGATTTTAAATGGACATTCAAAGCATATCACACATAAAAACAACATAACCAAAAAAATATCATTTAAAAAATATAGAAGGAGTATTGAAAAAACGAACTCGGAAACCTCTGCAGAAGAGGTATTAAATATTCGATCAATTTTTCAAGAAGGTAATACAATTTATTTGTAATTTATATCAAGAAAAGTAAAATCAATTTTTTAACAATAAAGGTAAAGATATATTGAAAGATCGCAATGAAGAAAATGCAGAAATAAACGATAATAGCGAAAAACAATTCATTAGCAAAGAACAAATAGATACAGATGATGTGGGAACTAAACATGAAGGTTAGAGATCCTATAGAATTGTATCTAACATAAATAAATTTATTATTTACCTATAACATGAAATTAAAAGTTATTTATTTTTATAAATACAGGCAGAAACATAATACAAGGTCACAGTGCAGAAAATGTGAACATCAATGATAATTGTGAAAATCAATTGATTAATTACGAAAGGGAGGCTTCAGAGAATAGAGCAATAGAATATGATGGTTAGAACAATTGAGGGTCCTAGATCTTTACTTTTTTAATATAGATTAATTTAAATCAGTGAACGTAGTACGAAATTAGAACATTTTGTTGCACATGTAGCTTGAATGGTCGTCGTGAAGTGAAATCATTCTTGAAACAGTAAGCTACAGGTGTAAAAAATTTCTTTGATTTCATTCTGTGTTTACTGATATAAATATTCAAAAAATAAAATAAATGTTTCTTATCGAATAAATTATTTTGTAGAAATTAGCGATCAAATTAGTACATATGCAGATAACGGTAACGAAAATAATGATGATTATCATAGTAATGAGTACAATTGTCAACAAGCTTTGGGAAATACACGCCGCCATCTACAAATTCTTTCAAAAAAAATAAGAAAAGTGTTGAATTATCTAAATGAAAAACGTTTAAAAATGCCACCACATTTAAAACAAGTACTAAACATTAATAATGTAGTTAACATGTTTAAAATAGTTATTGAATTTTTTAATTTAATCTAGACAATAAATGAAATACTATTTTTAATTGAAGCATGGACTAACCAAGAACTAGATAATGACAAGGTAAAAAATTTCCTACACCATAGGGGGTATCTCAAACCGCCCGTCTATTTCTTTTTAAAATTGCAGAAAGCAAATTTTTCAGAGATCTGAAAATTAGTATTAACTGTTTCCAATATGCCTTCATTTTATTTAAATACTACATTTCCAGACCCAAATGAATATTGAAGATAAAAACCAATCAAGGAAATATTTGCTAAGGTTAATACGATCTTTGAGATATAAAAAAAGCAATTTTCTGACATTTAAAAAGGGCAGATGGTTGATTTGAAGCCGTATAGTGTACTCTCATTATAAATGTAAACTTTAACAAAAAATGCTCATTTATATATTTCTCTTAGATTGAAATTAAACCAAATTCTGGAATTTATGTTAGCTCGGCAGAGCTAACATATTTAAAGGTTTGGAAAGATAAATCAAATGAGATGATTCGCCGTCTTCTGAAAATGATTATAAGCCCTGAAAAAATAAAAGATATGTCAGCAAGAGGTAAAGGCGAGCGGGAAGGAATTCCTAAAGAAATATTACGTGCCGTTGAATGTAATTTGTATTACATATTTTTAACAGTAAATATAAAAATCATGCCACTTAACAAAAAATAACATTTTAAGGGTATGTGAAAAGAAATTCCGAATACCATCTAAAAAGATATGAGTTTACCCGCGTGGTGAATCTTCTCTGCTCCAATTTAAGAAATCCAAAAAGAAAATTTAATCCAGGTACTTAACATGACAGTGGTATGAACTATTAACGTCTTCTTATATATTATTTAATAACCCAATATTAGGAATAAAAATTATGCATGGTTTTCAGAATAAAAAATTTTATCTATTAAATCATTACCATCGAAGTGATTGCAGGATGAAGTACGTGCACACAAAACAATGATTGTTTAAGGAATATAAAGTTATCTATTGATAGAACTTAATAAATATTATATTATATAATGAATTCATAGAGTCGATTTATAAAATCTATATTATGTCCTTTTAACAATTATAAAATAATGTAAATTATAGTTGTTTTCAAAATGAAAAAATATATACGTAATTAAATAAATATTGGAGCAATGATTATTTAACAGTTTTTTATAGAGCGAAAGAAAGTGAAATAAGAGGAGATATATTTTTTTATCAATAAAAATATGTAATTCATAAATTTACTCTCTAATAGTCTTCTATTTGATATTTCAAAATGGTCTTTCTAATAGCATTTCAACACAGTCTTGCTCAATTGCTATAGGAAGACGACTTGCCAAGGGATATTTTGTACCTCTTCTAATAATCTTCCCGTTTCATTTGGAAGACATCATATTTTTACGCGGGTATTTATCTTTATTTTTACAAGTTACAGTGAGTTCTTCCATACGTGGTACCGTATAGAGCCAGGAGGCTCTGTTTTTTAGTGAGATTAACATAGGTTGTACAAGGTGAATAAGTTTATGTTCGCATGTTTCGGAGGCCTTATTTTTTAGGTATAGAGTTATTTCGCATGGGTTTTCGCTTTTCATTTTGTTTGACGGCTTGTATGTGGGACAGAAATATTGGTCACCTACATGACTGCATTTTTTTAGGTCTTCTGCACTGTATTCGGTGTACCGTTCTGTCGTAATGTCTATTGCCAAGAATTCATTTCTGATATCGATAATAGAGTATAATGACGTTGAGTTTGATACTGGTATGGGTATAGGATACACTTGTAGTAGATCGAATTCTTGTGGAGTAATCACTGGGATGCATAGAACGATTATTAATTTGTTCGTTTTTGAGAATATGGTTGGTTTTAATAACTTCGACAGTAAATGTATATTTGTATTGGTCAACGATATTGGGAATTGTGTGCTTGCAGGAATGTATGGTTGCGCTTCCCTCAGATACCGCATAATTTGAGAATGTGGTATGATCTTTGGATTGATCCTACCGTGGTTAGCTTGTGTGACGAAATCTAGTAGAGAGTCAGTTTCAATCAAAGGTTCTTCTACAATTATACTGAGGTTGTATAGTACTTCTAAATTAGTTTCCTTTTCCATCAAGTCCTTTTCCAATTGTAGTAGTCTTTCTTCGTTCTCGTTTACTTTAGTTAAGGTATCGTTTAGGATTTCTAAATTTCTGCTGACTATTTGTATCTGCTTTTTCATTGCCATTTTGGTTTTGTGCATTTTTCGATCTATTAGTTTTAAATGATTATTAATTACTTCTTCGTCTTGACTATCCATAGTTCCGAAGAGAATTTTACCTATAGATCCTACCCCATTTATTAAACCGCGTTGGATTCTTGTCGAAAATGATGTCATTTCTGTCACTTCGCGGAGTTCCCTTTCGATAGTGTCGAGTTTAAATGTTATATGGTCCACCGCAGTGACGCAAGTTCTTACATTATTATCCATACGACAGAGGCGTTGATCATAGAGGAATTTCATAACCCGTGTATGCCTTTCGTGGTATACGGCCATATCAGTATGCAGGACTAGTTTCCACTGTTGTCGATATAAATTTAGTAGTCCAAATTTTTCATAATACAACCCAGGTTGTCCTTTAATTGGTCTAATCTCTACCTGCCCTTAGATCTTGCAAATTCCGATAGCCATTACGGTCATAACATACCTATAATTAAAATGATAAGGTTATTCCCTATTCTATTTGTTTAGAGGAATAATTTTTCTTATTCCATTTTTTATTCAACGTTTACTCTTATAGCGTAAAAGTAAAGTAACATTCAATATTCTAATGTGTAGTGTGACTTTTTCGTGGACGTTAAGTCAGCAGTTTTGTAACATTTTTCGGTAAGGTGGGGGTCTTCCTATATATTGACTTGCCTTGAGACGTACTGTTATTTGTAACGATTTATTCATCGAAATTAAAAGTGACACGATTAATAACGCATAGAAAGTAATGGAGGGTAAAACAACCAGAAAGCAGCAAGTTGCTAAGGCGAGGCCCCATGACAGAGGCCTAATGGACCACCGAGGAAGGAAATTATTCGCCATCGTGGCGGGTGGTAAGTAAATATATATATATCCGTATTCGATATATGTGCGATTAAATTTCTTAATCATGTAACATTTTAATTTAATATTCTTTTCCTTGGGTTTAGTTGTAGTGCAGGATGGCGCTGCTATAAAAGATAGGCAGCTTTTCCGCGCCGGGGTCCGATTGGATCAAGCCTGGGAAGAGGAAATGGTGCAATCGGACGACGACTTTCGGTGGGACTTCGATTACTTCGGGATCTTATGGATGCAGTCCACTTCTCCTTACCGTGGATGGGGGATGACTAACCGCCAAGTGGAGGATCCAAGGCAATATGAACTGCCCCATATGTCCGAGAAGGACGTACTTATGTTCCATCATTTATTGTAAGTTCCCTCCAACGCAGGGGAAATATGTAGATATATATGATTAAAAAATATGCTAAAAAAATAATATATGTATATTAGTTTTAAGTTTTAAGTAATCAATAATTAATGTTTTAATATTTAAAAAAAAACTTATTATCTTTACCTTCCATCTTTGAAATCTATAATACACCCATTCTAATATTATCAAATCATTTATTTGAGTTTATATAAGGAATATACTTATTTCATTAGAAATAAAAGAGAGCATGAATAGCTTTATTTTAAATAAATATGTTTGAAAATTTTTGTTTAATATGTAGAAAATATAAAAGTATATATTTCAAACATTTCAAAGTGAATAAAATTTATTACTTTAACAATCTGGTTTTTAATAATTGTGTTTTCATTTACTCTATGACGCATACTTTCTCTTTCCTTATTGAAGCCCACCAGTGCCAATTAACATTTTGAGAATAACAACCTACATATCTATTATAGTCTGTTTGTCGGTCTGATTATAAATGCTGACACAGCATGCGGAGTCCAGTTGTCTAGTGACACAATAAATCGAATACATAATACACGCTGGATTTTAATTCGCGGCCGGTCAGCAACCTTTCGCATGTCTCCTTTGTAAGCGTCGCAATCATGGCAGTTGATTGGGACTACAGAGTGATAGTCCAGTCAAATGAACATTTCGAAATAATTTAATATTCTAATTAATTGTTAATAGAAGAAACGTTTAGGACTAAAATATACTTTCTCCGTTAATATTTTTATTTTAAAGTAATTTTTGCTCGCTAATTTTTGGTTTAAAGTAATGGCAAAATCGCTGTAACAGCTACGAGTGCTAGTTGTCAGAGTTATCACCTACTTATTCTAATGAAGTATGTTATAACGAAATGAAATAAATGCTATTCCATTATTTGGAAAAATTGATTTACTATGAGTCTACATGAAGGAACATATCACAATAAACTGCCTCGAGCCCAGTTCACATTCATTTATTCGCCTAGGCAACATTGTTTTTAAAGCCAGCATGTTCACATTTTTTCTCTCTGCACACATATATCTTTACAATTTATTTTTTGTCTTACTTTCTACATTAAACTTAACTAACCTACCACCCCCCTTGCATAAATCCTATATTAAATTATGTATTTTGAGGATTTCCTCTTCTGTTCTGGTCGGCTGACACCCGGATCACCCTTCTCCAATTGCTATTTTTTGTTGACCCAGCCGCATGAGTGGAGCCACCGAAAACCCCATCAGTCGAAATCCTCCTAGAAGAACGTATCCTGTATCATTCGACGAACCCATTCGTCCTCGGCTTAACGATTGCATCAACGAATGTACCGCTTGTAGTTTCTTTCAATATAGTCAATAATCACAACTGAAAACAATAAAAAAACTAAAAAATTTAAACTTACCTTTAATTTGATAAATACATAGGTTACATGAATTGCAGTAGTTTAATGAGCATTTATTTTTTAATGTTTTTAATATAATTTAAATTAGAAAAATAATTTTAAAAAATGATTTAAAAAAATCTGATAAAATTATATATGTAACTCTTCAAACACCTCAACTTGAATTATACTCACTTTGACCGTATTGGCGGTTGATTTTACTTCGAATGTACTTGATTGCTTCCATTCTTCTTTTCATTTCGACTTAAAATTTGAATATCTGCACTTCTTCCACTACTGACCAAAAGATATAACGGGATCCCTCACGCGTGCTTTACGGACAGTACAAGTCAATAAACAATTATTTTAATAAAATTCAAATGCGATGCAAATTGAACAATCGGGCGTTTGTTGGACAATGTGCCAGTCCTAACGAGTCAAACGAACTTAAAAACACTCAAATTAGTTGAAGAATAACGCTGTACCATGGTGCCGCGTTCTTGAAGAGAGGTTACATTTGGTTATTTCCACTTCAAGAACGCGGGACAGTGGTACTGGTACAGCGTTATTCTTCAACTAATTTGAGTGTTTTCAAGATCGTTTGACTCGTTAGGACTGGCACATTATCATAAAGAAGCCCGTTTTTTCAATTTGCTTTGCATTTTACTTTTATTAAACGAATTGTTTATTAACTTGTACTGTCGGTAAAGAACGCGTGAGGGATCCCGTTAATCAGTTCGATATCCAACAGCATGATTTTATTAAAATTAGAATCTCCTTTGTTATATATTGTTATATACATATAACTACTTATACTACTTTTCTCTATCAACTAGCCAATAACTAGTATTAAAACATTTAATTAATAAAAGTTAGTTAAATTCAAAAAGGCTCCGGTTGCATTCTAGCCAAGCGCCGTGTGGCGTCATTCGTATGCAACCTGAACCTCCTTCTTAGGCAACAGTACTTCTCTGTTGCCAGGGCCTCAGAGCGCGCGTGGCCAAAAGTCTTAGTCAGCTATTAGAACAATCGTCTTATTGACGCACGGTCGACTTAGTAACCATTGACGCACGATCGATTCCCTAAAACCATACCATATATGGTCATGAGAATCGATGCATTTTGAGGCAACGACTTGACTGCTCGGTTCCTGACCGATCAGTCCAGGCCCAGCAGTAACTAGAACAAGTCAAGTGACTTTAACCGAGTATTAGCTCCCAAGCAGTGATGGGAACTTGTGGGAATTCGGTATCCCCACCATACCTCCTCGAGGGAACTAACACAATCGTATGTCTCGTTCGTGTGAGCACAGTCTGCTGCATTCGACTTGAGTCGCTAGTGCTTTAAGCGCAAGCGCATGTAAAGCCATCATCGGCTGAGTTCGGTGGACTTCGGTGCATGTCGGGTTTGCAAGCGTGATAAACATAGATCTCTCTGTCTTTCGCGAGTCCTCGATGAAAGTTATCCTTCCTTAGGCGATCAGCTGGGCTGCTAGAGAAGGATAGCGACTATTATATTCTTCCTCTCTTTCTCTTCTAAGTTTAATTCGACTAATTTATGACTCTCCAAATAAAATCTCCTCGATCAATATTTTTGTTTAGCTGATCAGCTGAGCCGCTGGAGAAAGATAGCGACTGTTGTCTTCTCGCTCTCATTCTCTGCTCAGTTTAATCCGATTAATTTATGACCCTGCAAGTAAATATTGATAGAAGTATTCATTTTTCTGAACGCTGTGGGGCTTGGAAAAATATAATTTCTTTCAAGCTAACCTGGAGAAAACGCTTAATCAAATTTTCAATGTATACGTTTTAAAGGGAAAAATTTGTAATTTATTTCTGTAAAGTTAATAAAAGCATAAGCATAAATTACAATAACATATAGCAGTACAAAAGACTTCTTAAATTTAAGAGAATTGAAGAACTTGTAATGCTCCTTTATGTATATATATTTTCAGCCGGATATATAAATGTAATTACTATCAGACTTTTCTTACCTAAATATGTATTTCGCTGACTAGAATAATTTTATATTATGTAATTACCTCTTCGACGATTCAATACAAACATATGATCTAAGACTTATTGTATTTGGCTAACGAATGTACATATGTAGCGTTGAAACATGTAACTCTTCCATGTAATTTCTCCGTTCCATTGTGATGATTCTGTAATAGATTTCATGCATTTATTTCTTGTTTACTTTCTCGAAATAAATATGTATTATAATATAATATCTGTGTTATCATTGTATTATAATCCTTACATTTAAGTATTTATATATGTATACATCCAATTTATCTATAGGAAAAATTGATGCAATCACTAATCCTTTATAGAGAAAAATATTGCATAAAATAAATATGCTATTATATAATAAAATTACTTACTTCAGCATTTTTGTTTACGACTACGATAATTTACATGAAATAAGTCATGTGAAATTTGTGCGTAGTTATTTCAAAACAAAAATGATTTTTTTTTTTTTTTTAAAGGGAAAAATGCGTCGTAGCACACTAAGTAACACGGGTAGATACAGTTACTGAAAAAATTGATCGTATATTACGAGAAAAATACAAATTTCTATCATTCAATATTTCAAATTATTTTGTGTAACGAATATATACTTATTGCATTGCTATTATGCAATTATTAGTAATAAATATTTATTTATAAACGACAAAATATATTGAAATATTGGATGAAAAATATTTATAAATTTTTCATATTGATCGGTCAAAATTTCATAGTAATTGTATATTGCAACCGTTTACTGAGTAGTGTGGGACTCACTATCTCCATGCCTGTGCCGTTTAACATATTCAAGACAGAGAACAATGTTTACAAATGAATGTAATTCACTGCTTATTTATACGATCGTAAATATGTTGAAATCGGGCTACATGGTTCTTATGATAGCACCTACCCACTAAAAAACCCTGAATTCACGAATTGTCGAAACCGTCAGACACTCGATAAATGAAATTGCAAAGCTTGTGATTGCTTTATGTATATCTTGTAATATTTGTCGAACCCGTCAGACATATTTTGCTCTTGTTCTTAAATTTGTCGAATCCGTCAGACATATGTTGCTCTTTTTCTTAACTTTGTCGAACCCGTCAGACATATTTTGCTCTTGTTCTTAAATTTGTCGAACCCGTCAGACATATGTTGCTCTTTTTCTTAACTTTGTCGAACCCGTCAGACATATTTTCATTCAGTGTTAAGTAAATCATCTTCGTCATCATCGTCGTCACTTTTGTACGCGTGAATGGTCAAAGTTCTTTCATTCTCTACATAACTTTTTGCATATAAATTACTTCTTTCCGTTAATTTTAAGTGATTATTATTTATTGGCATTGTAATGCTATCACTGTTTGTACACTTTAAGTAATTCTTAATTACGCAGATTGAATTTAGAGTTGCAGAGCTAATACGATTTCTCTTTTTCGTTTTCACGTCGGGTATTATAGAAAAACAACGTTCCGCTTCTGCATTTGAATGTGGCAAGGATCGGACTATATTTAAAAGAGATTTCAATTGAGGATACTTTTCCTTTCCTTCGCATGTAGTTTGCGATATTTTAATCCACATGTCATCGAAAGACATTTTAGACCACGCGTCCTTTTGATTTACCGATTCATTGTTATGTAGAGAAAACCATTCTTGTTTTAATTCAATTTCGTTTCCAATATTGAATAAATTATTAATTTTTAATAATATGGTGGCTAATGAATCACGATCCGAATCGAAAAGAGAGCATTTGTAATCAAGAATTGTTAGATATTTGAAAAATGGAGCATCGATTGGAAAACGGTTACGGATTTCATCTGCAGCTTTCATTAACAATTTCAAACAATTTTGTTTGATGTGATCAGCTTGCAGTATACTTAAAGTACCTTCGTCTAATTTCTCTTGCAAATAATCCTTACAATCGATACCAATATTTATTTTTTCTATTTCCATAATATTTTGTTCACGCGAAAAAGTTATTGTACGGAAATTGTCTTCATCAATGAGACATTTTAATAATGCAGGTTTCAAGAATTGGCTTAATATGAAAATTAGAAGTTCTACCGATTTCGGCTGTAATAAATGGATTTTTGTATCGCGAGATTGAAACTCTGCATTAAAAGCATTGAATTTATTTAAAACGAAACGCAGAAAATATAAATACGCTTTAGTCTCCGCGTTTTGCATACATTTGTGCAATTCGGTAGCTTGTCTATTGTTTTCAGACGACAGTTCCATCAGAAAATTATTTAACACGTCCCAATTTTCTATTACGCGATCAATACACTTGTGGCGAGTGAGCCACCGAGTTTCGGCGTGTTTCAAAAGATTGATTGTCTTATCCGTGAAACATCTTTGAAATTCCCGGAAAATTGCCGTTCTTTTAGGGCTACCGTTTATAAAATTTACTATATTTTTCACGAAATCCTCGGGAAACGAAGGAAGCGTTTTACATGCTGCAGATGCAGCAAGTGCTGATACGTGGCATATACACGGAATTGTTATTATTCTCGGATTTTTTTCTAACATTTTTGTACGAAACGATGTATTTTTTCCGATCATAACCGATGCATTGTCGCAGCTCATCGCTATTACTTGAACTAAAGGAATTTGTTTCTTAATCAATTCGTTATTAAATGCGGTAAATAATTTTTCCGCTGAACAATCTCTTGCATCAAGATTAATTAGTTGCAAGAGGCGCGCTTGTATCTTTAATGTTATTGGTTCTACGTACCGTACCATTATGGAGAACCATTTTTCATTCGTTATATCCGATGTCTCATCAACGAATACAGAAAACTTTGTATTTTGTAGCGTTTCTGTGAGACTCTTCGTTTCTTCGCGACAAACGACGTTATTCACAATTTTCGATAATTTGTGACGTCCTAATTTTATGGCTTGAAGGACGTGCGGATCCTTGCCTATAGTTTTAAAAATATCTATCATCGCGGAACTCGATACATACGGAATATTATGTTCTACGAAAAAAGTAGCTAATCTAATTTCAGCCGCCTTTACGCGATCATTAAAATCAATATTTACTTCCTTTTCAACGTCTGAAAAGGTAGTAGAGGTGCCCGGGAGGTTGCGGCATTCAAAATTTTCTGCGTTTCTTTTATGAATACTGGAGTTTTCGTGTTTCCCGATTTCCGAATGACCGCAATCTAAGGATTTTTTGCAAATTAAACAATGAAACTTACTTTCATTTTCAGGGACCGGTTGTACCCATTTCCTCCAAGACGGATTACTGTCATATCACTGATATTGGAACTTCTTTTTACATCTTCTCTTCTTGTTTTCCGGACTAGAAGACATTTTCATCCTTTTCGACACCGGACTTGATGACATTTTTCACAGATGCAAAACAGAACTTTTCACTTCTCAACACAAACTTTCAAAATTGATAAGATATATGCTACCAATTTAAAACGTTTAAGGCAACTGCCCAAGAGACAGCGGCTGTATGTTCCTTTATACATTTATTATTGTTTACAAATAAAGGCAGCGATACGACTTTTACGGAAAGTAGTTAATTTCAAGACTGTTACATTATAAGCAAGTAATTATTTAAAAAAAAATATTCATTTTTCCGCAAGGATTCGAACCTGCGACCACAGGTTCAACAGTCCCGCGCCCTAGGTACTCGACCGTTCGCCTTTTTACTGGAATTAAATATATTACGCACACTTTTGAGGATTGAGTGTACTTAGAAATAATGAAGAAACATTTTTCAAATCTTATAGAATTTTTGGATGCTTCAAATTTGCTCTGAATTAAGAATGTCATTATTCATTATTTCATTATCCACGCTTATCTACAAATCTTCAATCGATAGACTGATTCTGAGTGGACATCCGCTATTATATTTTCTGATTTTGCGTACATATTTTAAAATATTATACTTTTTCATGTTTACTAGTAATCAACATTATTTTAGGTAACAAAATTACGTGGGGTGCTGAATTATCTACACCAGTAATTTTATTAAATGCTGGCCTGCTGTATTCCTATATTTTGAAGTAATACTGTTTACACTTTATATACACGGTAGACAGCTAATTACTCACAACAAAAATAAACATGAGAAAAGCTGATTTCTTAAGAAATCATATACTCCAAACATGTATGATTTCTTAACTCTAAAGTCAGAGAAACAATAGGACACCCTGTATATTTATTTGTAGAAGATACGAAGAGACAATATAATCGTTGCTCACTCGTATTATAACTTGTGACAGTGACAGGTGTCAAAACAGAGGATAATAAAATCATGTAAGTACATTTAAAATTGATATCATATCACTGTAAAATATTAGAATTTATCCCCTTTGTGTTTATTGCATGTAATATTAAATTAGCATAAATTTTGATTTTTTAAAGATTTCTTTTATGAAATTAAATCCAGTAACTTCTACAAAACCAATCTTTTGACCTTCAATCACTTTTAAAATAAATTCATATTAGTACGGTTGACAAAACATAGAACTTTTCAAAATTAACGGAAAAAATATAATTAGCTTTTATATTAATGATTACAATTATTAACAATTAATCTCAGAACCCTTGAAACAAATTATTATTACTATTTATTAATTACTTTTTTGATTTTTCGCAGGGCCATATCGGAAGAAGACTCCATTCTTTGTAAGTAAAAACGCACATTTTACACTAAAGATATTTTAAAATATAATTTTTAAATAATATATAATTATTTTGCAGATACGGAGAGGGAATTAATTCTGCAGCTGTTGGAGCAGAGGGCAGAGGATAGGCGGATCCAGCAGCAGCACCATAAAGATATGGAGAACCAGCAGAAGCTGCTGCTGGACCGCCTAGGCGAACTGCAAGAGCAGTTGCGGCAGCAGCACCGCCAGCAGGAGCAGCAGCAGCAAAAGCTGCAAAACTATCAGCTGGAGCTGCAACAGCTAAGGGCGAAGATGGAGCAGTTGCAGCTCCAGCAGCAGCAGCAACAGCAGCAGCAACAACAGCAACAATCACCTCCGCCGCCTCCTCCGCCGCCGCAGCAGCACCAGCAGCAACAACAATCACCTCCGCCGCCTCCGCCGCCGCCGCCGCCGCCGCAGCAGCAGCAGCAGCATCCGCAACAGCAACAACAACCACCTCCGCCGCCGCAGCGACAACCCCCGCGGCAGAGGGTGACCCGGCCAGCCCGGGCTGAAAGACCCGGCTATGTTGGTAAGATATGAAGATATTAATTATTAAAAAATGTCAACTTATAAGTCTCAACGAAGAGCAATTTTGGAGGCCGGAATCAATTGTAGTGAAACATTTTTAATTACAGCGATTTGTAATAGTTGTAATATTCAAGACCATGACTAAACGATTTTAATTTTCATTAGCGGACAGAGCCATAAATTTTAATGTTACGATCGACACGTGTTACAATTGATTTCGATCTCCTTACTTTTCATTTAAATAGTTTATTATTTTTACTAAGTAAAGGTTTTTTTTTCTTTTTCAGTTCGCCCATACTCTGCCGGACAATCCCGGAGGCAGTTTTTAAGCCGGGTCCGGGAAGTGAGGGAGGAAGAGCCCCGGGAACTCGCTCGGCCATATGCCGAGCGAGTATTTTATTATTATTAATATTTCTTTTTTAAATAAATATAATTAAATTGAATTAATGATGTTTCTTATTTATATTACCCCTATAACGTTTCCACATATTATCCTATATTCATAAATAATTTTGACGTACAGATTAGGTTATAATACATATTTATTTCGAGAAAGTAAACAAGAAATAAATGCATGAAATCTATTACAGAATCATCACAATGGAACGGAGAAATTACATGGAAGAGTTACATGTTTCAACGCTACATATGTACATTCGTTAGCCAAATACAATAAGTCTTAGATCATATGTTTGTATTGAATCGTCGAAGAGGTAATTACATAATATAAAATTATTCTAGTCAGCGAAATACATATTTAGGTAAGAAAAGTCTGATAGTAATTACATTTATATATCCGGCTGAAAATATATATACATAAAGGAGCATTACAAGTTCTTCAATTCTCTTAAATTTAAGAAGTCTTTTGTACTGCTATATGTTATTGTAATTTATGCTTATGCTTTTATTAACTTTACAGAAATAAATTACAAATTTTTCCCTTTAAAACGTATACATTGAAAATTTGATTAAGCGTTTTCTCCAGGTTAGCTTGAAAGAAATTATATTTTTCCAAGCCCCACAGCGTTCAGAAAAATGAATACTTCTATCAATATTTACTTGCAGGGTCATAAATTAATCGGATTAAACTGAGCAGAGAATGAGAGCGAGAAGACAACAGTCGCTATCTTTCTCCAGCGGCCCAGCTGATCAGCTAAACAAAAATATTGATCGAGGAGATTTTATTTGGAGAGTCATAAATTAGTCGAATTAAACTTAGAAGAGAAAGAGAGGGAGAATATAATAGTCGCTATCCTTCTCTAGCAGCCCAGCTGATCGCCTAAGGAAGGATAACTTTCATCGAGGACTCGCGAAAGACAGAGATCTATGTGTATCACGCTTGCAAACCCGACATGCACCGAAGTCCACCGAACTCAGCCGATGATGGCTTTACATGCGCTTGCGCTTAAAGCACTAGCGACTCAAGCCGAGTGCAGCAGACTCGGCTCACACGAACGAGACATACGATTGTGTTAGTTCCCTCGAGGAGGTATGGTGGGGATACCGAATTCCCACAAGTTCCCATCACTGGGCACATGGTCTTAAATTTGAAAGTGTCCTGTACTTGCAATAATGATAACAAAGCTAGGTTTAAATTTTCGTCCGTTAATAAATCTTTGTGTTCCTTTTTTATTGGGAGAATTACAAGGACCTTCTGATTTTGGTAAACTATATGGGCTTCGGTTAACGTTAGTCCTTGATAAGAGGGCAAAAGTTTCTACTCACGTAACTTCAGAGCACCTTTATCAACGGGTATTCCTTCGCAATCAGTAAAAATAACGATGTTATCGCGCCGATTAGTCAAACAATCGCGTGTTTCGACAAACTTGGGTGAGTCGATGTTTTCGGGTGTAGTAGTTTGCACGGTGTCATTTATATCGTCTATTATTTCGTCATCGGTCAATTCGTCGCTACTGGGGTCTTCAGGGAGAGCGTAGATTTCTGCTTTGTCTCGTATGCTTGTCGGCTCAGATTCCTCGTAGTCTAAACATTGTGTGCTGGTTTCTGTCTCTTGGTCAATAAAGAGATTAACGGGGGGTCCGCATAGCTTAGGTTTATTGCAGTCGGGGTAATAAAGGACACGACTGAAAAGGACATATTCTGGAGGGTTTCTCGAAAGGGCGTCTGCGTTGTTATTTATTTTTCCGGGTTTATGCTTTATTTCAAAGTCGAAATCAGAGATCTTCAACCACCAATTCCAGAGTCTGGACGATTTGTCTTTTGCGTTTTTGAGCCACACCAATGGCTTATGGTCGGTGATCACCGTGAATTTATGCCCGTAAATGTAATGTCGAAAGGTGGAGATGGCATAATAAATGGCTAAACATTCTTTTTCTATGGTAGAATATTTCGCCTCAGTTTTGTTTAATACACGCGACGCGTAAGAAATTGGCAGATCTTTGCCTACGTCTCCTTGGCTCAACACCGCGCCTATCGCGTAACCTGATGCGTCCGTTGTGATTATGAAAGGCTTATCGAAATTCGGGTACTGGAGTATCGGAGCCGTACACAGGGCGTCCCGCAAAGTTTCGAATGCCTTTTGTTGTAAATGAGTCCAGACAAAAGGCTTCGCTTTTTGCAGTAGGTCCGTCAAGGGTTTGGCGACCTTAGAAAAACCGGGGATAAATCGTCGGTAATAACCTACGAGTCCCAAGAACTGTTTTATATTTTTGGGGTTTTTAGGTAAGGGAAAAGTCTGAAGTGCCTCTATCTTTTTCGGGTCTGCCCTAATTCCGTCCTCACTGATAACATGCCCTAAATATACCACTTCTTTCCTCAGAAAACTGCATTTCTCATGCTATAGTTTAAGATTAGCGTCCCTTAGTCTTTTCATCAACCTCTCGACTTTTACTGTGTGCTCTTGGAGGGTTCTGGCATAAATAACGATGTCATCCATATAAACGAACAATTCTGTCCCTTGTAACCCCGCTAGCACCGAGTCCATGACGCGTTGAAACGTGGCTGGGGCATTTTTCAGGCCGAATGGCATTCGTTTAAACTGGTAGTGTCCGTGGGGGGTAGAGAAAACGGTTTTGTGAGCGTCCTTTTTAGACATTTCGATTTGATGAAAACCCGATGCCAGATCTAGTATCGTGAAATATTTAGCCTCTCCTAGTTGATCCAAGATTTCCGTAATGTTAGGCAGTGGATATCTATCGGCTATGGTTTTCTTGTTCAAGTGGCGAAAGTCTATCATCATGCGCCAACGCTTATTACCATCGGCGTCTTCTTTTTTTGGGACAATCCAGACAGGGGAATTAAAAGGAGAGAATGAGGGTTCAATGATGTCGTTATCTAGTAACTCTTGTATTTGTGGGTTTATTTCGGTCTTGTGAATAGGAGGGAACCTGTATTGTTTAGTATGGACTGGGATTTCATCAATGGTATCGAAAGAGCATTCTGGAGTGTTGGCTGGGCCTAATTGGCCCCCTGGTCTTCTGAAATTTTCTATGTGTTTTGAAACTAAATCCGTTACGTACTTCCTTTCTTCAGTGTTTAAACTATCTAGATTTAAATTTAACCCTAACCTACTGCTACTAGAAATCTGGAAAATATTTTGAAATTCAGCGGATTCAGAGGATTCAGAGGATTCAGAGGACGGTGGTGTTTCGCTATTCACCCCGTTATATTCAAGAAGCTCCACAGTAGGAACTTCAGCCAACACATCGTCTTCATTAATATTAAGGGCAGCGACATGGGCATACCCTTCGGAATTGGTAACTAAAGCTTCTCCCACATATAGCCCCTGGAGAAGATTAATCCTGGGGACCCACCCCCTCTTCATTTCCGGGTTGCCTATCCGAAATTTAAAAGGGCTACACGTCCTAGCAGGCAGCGAGATTACTTCTGGAATTTTGAACGGTATGGTGATGCCGTTCATTTTCAAGCATTTTCCTTCGTAATTAATTTGCACCTCATTGTGCGCAAAGAATTCATCCCCGAGGATGCCGTCATATTTAATGGGGAAAGAATCTGAAACTACATGGAACTTGGCAGACGTTCCAAACAGGTTTATTCTAATCGAGCCCAAAGTGACCAACTTTCCTTCCGTGATCCCTGTTAACGATAGGATTTCGGAGCTATTAAACCCATGGTGTGGTAATTTGCGGAGTTTTATAACGTTTACTTGGGCTCCCGTGTCTAATAAGAATTCCGCCGGGTTTAACAAAGACTCGGTTATACACTCGACACTCCGGTGTTTGTTGCAGTTTAACTTGATAGTGGCAATTTTTAATTCTGACCCGGCGAAGGTCCCGGCAGGTCTTGGTCTAAAAAATGTCCGGGTAGAGGCTCATTATTACCATTGTAATTGCTCGCGTAGTTATGAACGTTTTCACTCGGGTATTGTTCTAACGGTTGTGGAGGATGTTGATATTCATTCGCCGGATTTTGGTTTGCTTCGAGGGTTGGTTGGTCCGATTGCATAAACCTCACAGGGTACTGTCGGTTGTTTCCCGGGGAAGGATGTGAGGAATTATACCGCGGGCTGTTAGAGTCATTCCACGTTTGGTTACTCTGATTATGGTTAGTCGAATTATTCGGCGGATTGGGAGTGAAAGGAACGGCATGGGGGTTTGGACCCTGCGTGGCTTTTCTGTAAGCGAGTTTCTTACAGACCGATATATCGTAACCCTGGTTTTTGCAATAACGACATATTTCCCGAACTCCAGGTGGTGAAGAGTTCTGATTATTCCTCCCGGTTTGAGGTGATGTTGCTGGTTGTCGTTGTTCAGCGTTTCCTGATCTCTTTTTAGGCTGTAAATCGCGATCTATCTCAACGGCGTTGGAAATCGCCTCTTTTAAGTCCCCGTATCTGGACATTCGCACTCTCAAATGCAGATCGTCTCGTAGGCCGTCAACAAATGACTTTAAGATGTCATTCTCGTGTTTCCGCATAATACCCACAGGTGGTGAGCCCTGAGACTCATCCTCCACCCCTTCTATTAACGCGGTGGAAATTAACTTGAAACGGCCTATGTAATCGAGTAAATTTTCGCGAGATTGTTGTTTCATAATGCTTAATTCTCCTAAGTACCCATTTACCGATTTGTTTACGCCGAACAACCTTTTCAGGTGATGTTCATACTCTTCGTATGAATCGAATCGGGTTCCCAAAGTAACCCTTCCCGCTGTTCCCTGTAGCTCGTTTGCCAGTAATTCCACGAAAGCTCTGTGCATTTCGGGGGCAACCTGTGACTTGATCCGTCGGCAACTCATCAGTTGTTTTCGGAGTTCGCTGTTTTTTCCGTCGAACGGGGTTACGAGCTTGATTGCCTTGTAAGGGCTCAAATACGGATCTTGGGAGTTTACACTAAGTGGCGTTCTTTCTCTATCTAACCAGTCATTCCTGTCCTCGTTATACCTGACGGCGCGCTCATTATCGTTTTGTACTACAAAGCTCCTTAGCCTGCTGATAACAGCCTCCTGATTTTCCTCGCGCCTGTCCCTTTCTCCGATTTCTTTTTCTAACGCGTCAATTTTTGCACAGAGGTATTCAATCTCCTCAGGATTTCCCTGCCTCGCGGATAACACCTCGATCGTTTTCTCCATTTCGCGCATTTTCTTGTCCCTATTTTGTCTCTCTATCCGCAGTAGCTCGACCTCGTCCTGTGATAACCCACCCCTTTTCTTTTCTAATTCTAGTTCTAGTTCCTTAACCCTATGATTACTATTTACTAATTCCGCCTGTAATTGGTCGAAATGGACTGAGGTCAGACCTTTACCGTTGGACATTTTCTTACTTATTTGGGATTTTGTTCATTTTCCGAATCGCGTATCCCACTTCTGACACCAATTTTGTAACGTCTTGGTTCACGAGGATTGATTTTAAGGTACAAAACAGTACCGTTCGTAGATTTACCGTTTCGGGCACTATACGTTGGACTAGTTTGCCCGGGACCGGACGCGATACGATAGTTCGTATGAATGAAAATTCGGAGATTTATACCTGTATTCTGTTGGGCCTTGGCTTCTTTGATGATGAGGGTGAAAAATGCAAATAATGTAAAAACCAATTTCACTTAATAATTGAGCAAAAAATATAATTAGAGTAAGAATAATGAATACAGTGAAAGTAGATACTAACTAAAATACAAGTAGTTCAAACGAAGTTGAAGCAAATCGAATTAAGAAAAAACAGTGTAGCTTGACTTAAAGAAGAAATTAGAATGAATCATCGTTCGAAACTTAATTGCTACGTTTCTTCACCTAGAGCTGGACCCTCTAACCCTTGGAGTGGGGGGTGCGCGCTGAACCCAGGCGCATGACTTAGTTCCCCCCACTATTTCGTTAAAATCGGCTGGTTGCCATAGTATATACTCCCAGCGCTGGGATTCTGTAACTTCCCAGCGATGATTGTCGGTATCGCTAACTACCGATAGTTGTCGCTTGCAGTAACGAAAAGAGCGATTCTGTAACTTCCGTCTATATGGATTCAGTAACTAGTTATCGACAACTTTCGGTAATTGAATCGAGTTACCGAGAGATATCGCTAAGAGCGATTCTGTAACACAAAGTTTTCGATAATTGTCGTTAAAAAGGGCGGTCGCTACCGAATTCTATCGTTAACTTAACGACGACCGTGATAGGCGTCGGTAGAAGTTTACCGAGAAAGTAAATATAATAAATGTCACAAATATTTCTTAAATTAATATTCAGAAATCACAAAAAAGTACTTACAATAAATTTTCTTTATAAATTAAGGCTTACAGTAAAAATCGTAGGAAATAAAATTTAATATTTTTCCAATTTTTATATTTAAAAATAACTATATATATATATATATATATATATGCAGAGGTTTTCTCTAAAATATAGAATTAATTGTATTATTTAACTATAGCACACAGGCACTAACTGTACATTGTCTAACTCAAAAAAATGTTAAAACATTAATTTTTAATACTTATTTTAATTAAAATATACTTACGTTTTAATACTTCTTTTAAATAAAATATGATAATTTTGCTATAGTAAGAATTGCTATAGTCAAAATTGATATAGTCAAGTAACACAAAAATTCATATTTCGGTTGGTATTAAATACACCAATATTACCAACTTCCCTAGAACCTTAACGAATTTTATCGTTATCGTACAAATATGAGTTGCACCGACTATTGTCGTAAAGCTAAAGTTACAGAATCGCTCATTCGTTAGCGCAAGCGATAACTGTCGGTAGTTAGCGATACCGACAGCTGTCGTTAAGGGGTTTGACCCACTTGAGGCCAAAAACACTCACAATATAATAGTTGATGTGGTATATATTATTTATTACGAGCATTGTGAGTTTTTGGTGGAATACGTGCAAGGAAAAGCAAAGGTTTATTAAAGTTATTCGTCGGATAAATTTTATATTAGTACCGCTGAACCTCTAGCGACATCTATCTCGGTCGTTGTTAAGTTATAACGATATTATTAGTTTTCCTTTCAATAAAAAACTCAGTGAAATATCAATTCTCAGCTAAATGATTCGGTTTAGTACAATTTATATTAACTTCAATTGTTCGTAACTCCGTCGCTTAACTAAGATTGAACTGAGAGTTTTCTTAAAAAGGAAAGGTACGTTTATTCGGTAGGATTCGGTAGGTTACCGACAGTACCGACATTACAAGCGACAATCATCGCTGACTCTGAGTTACAGAATCGCACTTAGCGATTTCTGTCGATAACTGGACTTAACGATACCAAAAGTTGTCGCTAAGAGTTACAGAATCCCACTACAGAGAGAGAGAGAGAGACGTTACAGACGTTACAAGTTGGAGGAACGACTGTGAATACGACCGTGAGTTACAGAATCGCACTTAGCGATTTCTGTCGGTAACTGGACTTAACGATACCGAAAGTTGTCGCTAAGAGTTACAGAATCCCACTACAGGACATAACAACCCTTACAACGGCTCCTGCCAATCCGATCCGATCCAATCCGCAGAAAAGAAACACCCCCCCGATCACCATCAATTCTCACTAATACCAATTTCTGGCCGATAAATATTTTTATATTACTGCCAACTTTATTTTTATTTCCAACAGGTGGCGCGACGCCTGGCCAGTAATTTCTGAACATGCCCCTAGATCCGAGACCATCTAGGAATTTTTTCTAGATATTGCATCACTGCCACTTTGTCGAATCGTACTTAGAATGAGACTATGGAACACATACCCTCAACTTTTCCTCTCACACTCTGGTGAAAGTCATTCTTCAGCAACACCATCTTTTATTTTAAATTCGTGGCATCGAAAGGTAATGTGGTTATCTTTCTTTTTATAATCTGCTTACATCCGTAAAATTATTCCCAAAATTTTCACAATGTATTACCCTTAGCATTCCTAATGTTTTTAATATCATTTACGTAAATTGGTTTTAAGTAAATAAATATTTATATTTACATGTGTATAAATTAACCTAAAGTATTATCTGGTTTTATGCCCTTTAGAAATCATCATGGGACGTTATAGTCACGAACCCGTTAATGCTTCAAAATCTTGCAAGGCACGCGGATCCAATTTACGCGTACATTTTAAAGTAAGTTTACAAGCATTGTAACACTGATTTAAGTATTTATATATAGAAGCTTTGTTAGACAAAGTAGATAATATTACTCTTATATATGTTTTCAGAATACTCATGAGACAGCACGTGCAATTAAGCACATGGCTTTACGTCGAGCTCAAAGATATTTGAAAAACATAGCAGAGCATAAAGAGTGTGTACCATTCCGTAGATTTAATGGCGGTGTGGGAAGATGTGCACAAGCCAAGCAGTTTGGCACAACGCAGGGTAAATAATATTTTTAATTTGTGATTTATTTTAGACATTTTATTAATTCTGAAAGCTTTTTTTGACCAAAATTAACTTATTTCTTTGATAGGTCGCTGGCCAAAAAAATCTGCAGAATTTTTATTACAATTGCTAAAGAATGCTGAAAGTAATGCTGATCTTAGAGGCCTTGATATTGATCGTCTTATTATTGATCATATTCAAGTAAATCATGCTCCTTGCCTTAGAAGAAGAACTTATAGGGCACATGGCCGCATTAATCGTAAGTAAATATTTATATTTGTAAGAATTTATCCCAGATCTACTCAACTTATTTTTAAATAAATTGCTTAAGCCTTACCTCATTCTAAAACAAAATTTTAAATTTGATAGGTTTGAATTGTATATAGGGTTTATATTTAGCACATGCTAATCTCATAAGTTTGTATGAAACGAATGCATTTTTAAAAAAGGATGCTGATATTATTTCTTTATTTAGTCATTAATTAGATATTTATTATGTTTTAAAAGTTCCTTAATTTGAAACATCAATGCCTAAATTGCAAAAATGACATCTGACCAAAATATTACAATCACTAAATATCAACAATGTTTTAACAAGGGAGTTGATGAAAAAAATGTATTTTTTTTTTTTTAAATCACTTACTATGCATGAATTTATTGAATTGTCATGAGAATTAAATGTAGTATAAATGGAACCTGCTAAATATGGCTGCGTCAAGGTTCAATAAATCAAACTTTGAGTTCTTGTATAACATATTAAAATATACTTACTAATTAAGCATTCTGTGTATAAATTTCAATAATTTGGCACTTGGCATTAGAAATAAAAATGTTTTAGCAACATAATCATTTGAAATATGTACAGTACTTATTACAGAAAAAATATTAAAGGTCAAAACTAATCAATATGAAGTTACACATTTGCAGTCATTCTATCCAAGTTATTAAAAGTCGGTAGCATGAATAGAAATTGATAAATAATATGTAAAATGGCACAAAAATAAGCAAATTATTTTTAATTGTTGAATTTATTAGTTAATATTTTTCAAATTTTCAATAAAAGAATTTTTTGAAAATATAGAGGTTTCAAAGAATCGTAGAAAAATTGAGTATGGTTAAAATTTAAAATACATTTTTTATATTCTCTATTAATTATCTAGCAGAAGTAACATTAAAATCAAATATTTCAATAAATACAGTTATACTAATTAATATGAAAAACCAATCATGTTTATGCTCACAAATTTTTTGTTTTGTACAACTTAAAATATAGGTATTTTTTAAAATACATATTTAATTATATTTTTTGTTTGGAAATAGAGAAGTATACTATAAGCGTATGTTTAGAAATACCACCCAGATGCACCTAGAGGATCTTATTATGGCTTGCAGATGTACTCTATCCATAGTACCAAATCACATTAGATTCGCTGAGTGAACCTGGGTTGTATTTCTGAACACAAGTTAATGAGTACATTTTTAACTGTTTAAATTAAGTCTTCCCCTTGACTTAGAAAAATACTAATTTTTGAATATTCTTTTTTTTTTTTTAAGTTTCTATAAATATTGCTGAAACATGTAAAATAATAAATTTAAGAATGTAGAATTTATAATTGTTTTTAGATATTGTATATACTTTGTTTAGATTACAAATCTCCCTGGTAAATTTATCAGAAATTGAAATTATGTGAATAAATTGTAGCTTAATTTTGGTATTTTTTTGCATTTTAAGGCTATTCTTTATTTTATTTACAAAACTATATTTTTAGCTGGATATTCTTTTAATTGGTTTATGAGAATCAGAAGTCTCTCTATATGAATATTTAATTTTACATTTAATTAGTGCATTAGGGCCATTTAAACCATATAACGGGTAAGTCTTTTGTATAACAGAATGAGCAATAATTTGAAAGGAATGCAAATTCTGATTGCTAGTTTTCCAGATTTCTTCTGTGTTCTATTGTATACGAGGCTTGCTTGTTTTATTATTAAAACTGCTTGTAAAAGATGAATATTTCTTAACAATATGTGTCATTTTGGTAAAATAATATTTTTTATATGCGCTCTTATGCAATTTTTTCTGATACATTAATGGCCGTGTTCTAGAATTCACTGCCAGTACTGTGAATATCCTATTGTCTTCTTTCAATGCTTCATTCTTGACAAAGATATAACAATGTCCGCAGTACTGGCTGTGAATTTTAGAACACGGTCAATATAGTAACATAAAAAATCTTAAAATTAATCATATTATTCTACAATAAAAAAAGTAGTTTCTATTAAAAAAAATTAAAGTTAGCCTTTAAATTTGTAGACAGAGGCCATTAGAAAAACACACTGAATTCATTAAATATTTTACCTTATACTAAATAGCTTTGAAATGTAACAGCTTAATCTATCTTAGTAAACAGCAGAAATTTCTTATTGTCAAGTGTGCTGGAAAACCCTAATATTTAAAATTATTGTTCCATCGATTATAGGATAAGACTGCTGAGAAAACAGCCTGTGTCTTTGCCTATTTTAACTTTAGATTAAAGAAACAAAATTATATGTATATAAGTTTATAAAAACAGTTTTATTTTTACAGCTTATATGAGTTCACCATGCCATATTGAAGTTATCTTGACTGAAAAGGAAGATATGGTACCAAAAGCAGCAGAAGAAGAACCTTCAAAAAAGAAATTGAGCAAAAAGAAGCTAGCTAAACAGAAAGAAAAAATGATGAGGGAATAATTTAAGTTTAACAGCACGTGTTATATGTACTTTGATGAAAACAAAATAAAGGAAAACTGAATAAACCTTTTGTCATCTGTCTGCCCTCTTTACTTAGTAAATCATTTCACAATAAAATACAAGTGTAAGATATATTTTTTTACTAGTAAATCATGAATAATATTGTCTGAGTTTACCATAATGAAATATAAAATACCGTTAAATAACGAAAGTAAAATATGGATAAGCAAATTAAATTCTTCTATCGTGAATACAGCCATTTGCTCTTCTAGGAGTATAGTGGGAAATTGAATCCTGTGTTGTTCAGCTATTATGTTGTACGTTGGGTGCAGAAATCTTGCGTCAGGGAGGGGAAGTAGGAATCTGAGGGGCGAAGGGATTTCTAGGGATTTTGTCCGTAGCTGTCAAATGACGCGATTAACGGGATCCCTCACGCGTGCTTTACCGACAGTACAAGTCAATAAACAATTCGTTTAATAAAAGTAAAATGCGAAACAAATTGCAAAAACGCGCTTCTTTATGACAAGGTGCCAATTCTAACGAATCAATCCAGCTTAAAAAAACTCAAATCGGATGAAGAATGACGCTGTACCACTGTCCCGCGTTCTTGAAGTGGAAATAACCAAAAGTAACCTCTCTTCAAGAACGCGGCACAATGGTACAGCGTTATTTTTCAACTAATTTGAGTGTTTTTAAGTTCGTTTGACTCGTTATAGGACTGGCACATTATCCTACAAATGCCCGATTGTTCAATTTGCTTCGCATTTGAATTATATTAACTTAATTGTTTATTGACTTGCACTGTCGGTAAAGTAGGCATGAGGGATCCCGTTAACGGGATCCCTCAAGCCCTCTGTAGCCAACATTACGGAACGAAAAACGAGAGAGAATTGTCCAGCGCTATTTTTCGACCGATTTCAATGTTTTTTGGCTTGTTGGAATTGTTAGGACTCGCACCGTGTCATAAATAAAGCCGTATTTTCCAAAAAACGTAAAAAAAATAAAATTGTTTAAAAATTTGCATTAATAATATTTAAACGCAAAACAAATTGAAAAATCGGGCTTCTTTATGACGAGGTGCCAAACCTAACGATTCCAACGAGCCCAAAAACATTGAAATCGGTTGAGAAATAGAGCCGTACCATTGTCCCGCGTTTCTGAGGTGGACGAAAAGCAAAAATTTTTAGGAAGGAAGCTAGGCAGGCTAGGCTTCCTCCCCTCTCGCGGATCACGCTAACGTGTTCCCCCACTCTAGCATCGAACCTTACTGCGAAGCTTTCCTCTCATATTTACGCTATTCTCCTATCTGTAGCTATACATATATAAATACTGCTAAAATAATGTTGAGAACATTTCATCTTGCCGATATAATGAAATTGCTAAAAATGCAATTATCATTTTGAAATAAAATTGTAGAAAAGGAGATTTCGTAATGCTTGAAATATAGGGCATACGGCGAAACGCGGGACAATGGTAAAGTCGTATTTTTCAACATAATTTGATGAAACTAGTAATAATTAAAGCCATTCATCATGTAGATTGTCCTAAAGAGCTCGCATTTTCGGTAAAGCTTATAGTTTTTCAGCTATGAACGATTGAAGTTGCACGGCGCACAAATACATATTTCCTCTCCCGCTTAGATCAGCTGTTGCGCACGTCCATCCTCAATCGCTCATAACTGGAAAACTATAAGCTTTATCGAAAATGCGAGCTCTTTAGGACAATCTACATGAAGAATGGCTTTAGTTATGACTAGTCTCATCAAATTCTATTGAGAAATACGCCTGTACCATTGTCCCGCGTTTCGCCGTATGCCTTATATTTCAAGCATTACGAAATCTCCTTTTCTACAATTTTATTTCAAAATGATAATTGCATTTTTAGCAATTTCATTATATCGGCGAAATGAAATGTTCTCAACATTATTTTAGCGGTATTTATATGTGTATAGCTACAGATAGGGGAATAGCGTAAATATGAGGAAAGCTTTGCAGTAAGTTTCGATGCTGGAGTGGGGGAACACGTTAGCGTGAGCCGCGAGAGGGGAGGAAGCCTAGCTTTCTTCCTAAAAATTTTTGGTTTTCGTCCACCTCAAAAACGCGGGGCAATGGTACGGCTCTATTTCTCAACCGATTTCAATGTTTTTGGGCTTGTTGGAATCGTTTGGTCTGGCACCTCGTCATAAAGAAGCCCGATTTTTCGATTTGTTTTGCGTTTAAATATTATTAATGCGAATTTTTAAACAATTTTTTTTTACGTTTTTTGGAAAATACGGCTTTATTTATGACACGGTGCGAGTCCTAACGATTCCAACAAGCCCAAAAACATTGAAATCGGTTGAAAAATAGCGCTGGACACTTCTCCTTCGTTTTTTGTTCCGTAATGTTGGCTACAGAGGGCTTAAGGGATCCCGTTAACGGGATCCCTCACGCGTGCTTTACCGACAGTACAAGTCAATAAACAATTAAGTTAATATAATTCAAATGCAAAGCGTATTGAACAATCGTGGGTTTGTAGGACAATGTGCCAGTCCTAACGAGTCAAACGAACTTAAAAACACTCAAATTAGTTGAAAAATAATCCTGTACCATTGTGCCACGTTCTTGAAGAGAGGTTACTTTTGGTTATTTCTACTTCAAGAACGCGGGACAGCGGTACAGCGTTATTCTTCAACCGATTTGAGTTTTTTTAAGCTCGATTGACTCGTTATAATTGGCACCTTGTCATAAAGAAGCCCGTTTTTGCAATTTGCATCGTATTTGACTTTTATTAAACGAATTGTTTATTGACTTGTACTGTCGGTAAAGCACGCGTGAGGGATCCCGTTAACCCTCAATTTTGGATCGTAAACAAAAGAAATATTTTCGGAAAACGATTGCGGAAAAGAAGGAAGGATTTAATACATAACAAAGAAGACAAAATATATCAGATGAGTATAAATTAATAACAAAAAATGAAAATTATTGTGAATTTATAAGGAAATATACTTTGTGGTTATTTTATTTCAGTTACAGGCTAAATCCTATTCTTTAAGAGTTTAAATCGCAGGAAAGAAATACTTAAAGACCAATGAATGAAAAAGGACTGATTTATAAAGCATTTCTGTGTGCATGGCCCAGTCATTTCTATAATTGTGACATAATGTTGTAATAGTGAATGTGTAAGCGATTACTGTGTATACAAAGAAATTTTATTACAAAATAATCATAATGTAGGATAATGTTTTGATTCCTATTATTATAAATTAAAGCTAGTTCAATTAAAATTTATTATTTTAATTTCTTCCTTAACCACACACAAATTCTATACGTAAATAGTAATTATATATTCTTGTAGAACCTATCTTTAAGCTACTCTAACTAAATCGCAACTATTTTAAATCTGTGCAGGTAATAACTATTTACTTCAATGATTTTTATTATTCAATGTGAGACAAATTGTGTAAAATTTCTGCTAATTTCTTATTGATCCGTCACATGCTTCCTCATCTCGTATGACATTTATTTGTCTTGATTGTTCCTTCTTCTTCTAGTTTTCAACACATAACAATAATTTTATTATCATTTTTAAATACACGCAGATAAGGTGATTATGCTGATTTGTAATTAATTTTATAAATATTGGAATGATTGTTGAATCATTGTCTTATTAAGTTAGGAAAATGGGCGTTTGAATGATGCTATTTAAATTGGGCCTCTCTTCTGTGAGATATGTTCTCATAATACTTGGATAGATAAAGTTCCTTGAAAGTTATGTGTATATTACTGAGTTCATCTTATTTTTTAGCTTCAAGTAGTTTTCCAGCAACGTGTTTGAATATATATTTTGAATATAGAATACTCTTATTTCCTTACTCTTATTATAATGTTGTCAGGAATGATAGAGAGATATGTCAATCATCTGAAAATGATAAGATATAAACATGGCGACTGGATAAATTAAGGTTTTAGGACAGATAAGTCTCATGAACAAATAGGAATAATAAAATAAGTATTGCATATTGGGAATGGATATTCAAATATGTAGCTGGAAAGTATAATTTGAAGCTGAATACAAGATGAACTCAGCAGTATACATAAACTTATTGGTCGACAATATTCTCTCAAATGGAAGGAAAAGATATCATGTGGATGAGGTGCCAAACATATTTAAGTACAATAATGTTGGCTTGTATAATAAATGGCTATTATTTGTTTCTATTATTTTCCGTTTATTCAGTTATTTTATAATACACTTTTTGGACCATGCTTCCTTTCGCACGCCATGCTTAGCAACAACACTAAGAGCCTCTGTCGACCTAAAAAGAAAGAGGAACAACAGTGCTGGCACCATGGACGATCTCTGGAACTAGTCTTATACTTATGCGTTTACCAACCCAACAAATAAGTTCAGTGTTCATTCTACAAATTTAATACAGCAGTAGTTTACCAATCATCCTAATTATTATAGAAACAATTAGACAGCAGAATAAGCATATATATATCTGAGCATATTTGAAAATATCTAGAGAATTATTGGTATATGTGTTGAAAACTAGAAGAAGAAGGAACAATCAAGACAAATAAATGTCATACGAGATGAGGAAGCATGTGACGGATCAATAAGAAATTAGCAGAAATTTTACACAATTTGTCTCACATTGAATAAAAAAAATCATTGAAGTAAATAGTTATGACCTGCAGATTTAAAATAGTTGCAATTTAGTTAGAATAGCTTAAAGATAGGTTCTACAAGAATATATAATTATTATTTACATATAGAATTTGTGTGTGGTTAAGGAAGAAATTAAAATAATAAATTTTGATTGAACTAGCTTTAATTTATAATAATAGGAATCAAAACATTATCCTACATTATTATTATTTTGTAATAAAATTTCTTTGTATACACAGTAATCGCTTACACATTCACTATTACAACATTATGTCACAATTATAGAAATGACTGGGCCATGCACACAGAAATGCTTTATAAATCAGTCCTTTTTCATTCATTGGTCTTTAAGTATTTCTTTCCTGCGATTTAAGCTCATAAAGAATAGGATTTAGCCTGTAACTGAAATAAAATAACCACAAAGTATATTTCCTTATAAATTCACAATAATTTTCATTTTTTGTTATTAATTTATACTCATCTGATATATTTTGTCTTCTCTGTTATGTATTAAATCCTTCCTTCTTTTCCGCAATCGTTTTCCGAAAATATTATTTTTGTTTACGATCCAAAATTGAAGGTTAATCGCGCCATTTGACAGCTACAGACAAACTCCCTAGATATCCCCTCGCCCCTCTGATTTCTGCTTCCCCTCGCCTGGTGCAAGATTATTGAACCGAACTGTACTACGCAATATTGACCAATCAGAGCTCTCAGATTCCATCATTTCGAGTGCTATAGTCAACTAACACGAATCTCCTATCCTCCTTTGTTAGAAAAAGTCCCTGTATATATGTTTAACGTATGATAAAAAAATAAATTGCATTTATAATACTTGAAACGACACTATAGACTTTGCTAATACATACTATGTGTCAAATAAAAAATTACCCACTTTATACATTTTAGTAATAATTTAAAATTTTTCATTATTTGGAAAGCTTATAATATTTCTTTCTGAAGTCATATTTGAGCAGTGTCTCCTCTTCACAAGTGCCTTATCAAGAATAAGCATAATTAGTGGAACTAATTGTTGAAGGCATATTACACATGTAAAGGGCTACGCATGGGGTAAAACCTTTTACGAAGGGTGATATGGCTATATGAGCTACCAGAAATAAGAAAATGTACTATTATGTCTTCGTAAATGGTTTTACCTCAGGCGTATTCCCTTTACATGTATAATATGCATTCAACAATTGATTCCACTAATTATGCTTATTCTTGATAAGGCAATTGTGAAAAGGAGACACTGCTCAAATATGACTTCAGAAAGAAACTTTATAAGCTTTCCAAATAATAATAAATTTGTAATTATTACTAAAATGTATAAAGTGGGTAATTTTTTATTTGACACATAGTATTAGCAAAGCTTATACTGTCGTTTCAAGTATTATAAATGCTATTTATTTTTTTATCATACGTTAAACATATATACAGGGTGTAACGAAACGACCGCCTTTTCTCGTAACTGGAGGTTCGGGGTGATAAACTGAGTTCACGTTTAAAATTTCGTTCGAATCGTTCAAGAGGTTTAAAAGTTATTTACATTTAAAAATCACCCTTTTTCGGTCCTTTTCGAACGACTTTGATTGCACAATGAAAAGTGGAGAAAGTGAAAAAACAATTGATGAACACCCCAATAGAATGTAAAAGTTATCGATCGCGCGCGATAATACTTTTGCTATTTATTCCATTAATCTGGCTATCAGATTAATTTTAAAAATAGCAAAATCCTTTTCATTACATTTCCAATTCAATTCAGTACAATTATCATTGACTGAATTTATGGTAAGAGCGAAAAGACGCAATGAAAAGAAAAGTATCAGAAACTAAGATGTTGCGCGAACGCACTGATAATTTAATAAGAAACGCATGAGGGCATTCTCTTTCTACTAACGAAGCTAAAGAGAATGATTCAAAATCAATACATTGATGATAGAGAAAACTAAACTTACCCATTTAATGTTCTCCAAGTTCTTTTACATCAAAGTTTTTAAGAAAGCTTTAACTGGCTCCTCGATGATTTCCAGAAAGCACACTATCACTGATTTTGCATTTAAAAACTCGCGAATTTAAGCAAATTAGGTATTAACCTACGTTCCTTCAAAACACCGGTTAATTTGACACTTTTGAACTGTTTGAAGTATGCTGAAGAGAGAGAGAGAGAGAGAGGAAAAATAATAAGTCATTCGTTTCGACCACTCTTAATCAGCCTACTTCAAATAGTTCAAAAGTGTCAAATTAACCAGTGTTTTGAAGAAACGTTAGTTAATACCTAATTTGTTTAAATTCACGAGTGCTTAAATGCAAAAACAGTGATAGTGTGGTTTCTGGATATCATCGAGGAGCCAGTTTGAAGCTTTTTCGAAAACTTCGATGTAAAAGAACTTGGAGAACATTAAATGAGTAAGTTTAGTTTTCTCTATCATCAATGTATTGATTTTAAATTATTCTCTTTAGCTTCGTTAGTAGAAAGAGAATGCCTTCATGCGTTGTGTATTAAATTATCATTGCCCTCGCGCGACATCTTAGTTTCTGATACTTTCCTTTTCATTGCGTCTTCTCGCTCTTTCCATAAATTCAGTCAATGATAACTGTACTAAATTGAATTGGAAATGTGATGAAAAGGATTTTGCTATTTTTAAAATTGATCTGATAGCCAGATTAATGGAATAAATAGCAAAAGTATTATCGCGCGCGATCGATAATCTTTACATACTATTGGGGTGTTTTTATCAATTGTTTTTTCACTTTCTCCAATTTCCATTGTGCAGTCAAAGTCGTTCGGAAAGGACTGAAAAAGGGTGATTTTTAAATGTAAATAACTTTTAAATCCCTTGAATGATTCGAACAAAATTTTACACGGGCACTCAGTTTGTCACCCCGAACCTCCCGTTACGAGAAAAGGCGGTCGTTTCGTTACACCCTGTATATACAATTAAGTTGTTATTATAACAAGTAGAATCTACACTTTTACATGGATCTGGTATGTGTTACATATAAATAGTAATTAAAAAAACAAATATTTTCAGATATTATTTATTCTATATCATTAATATACCTAGCTATATTGTCAACTTCTATTCATTATTCTATTTCATAAATCTAAAGAAAAAAATCAATATTAATTCTATCACTTTGTACAATATCCATATCAAAGAATTTTCAAAAATATGCCGTAAGCTTATGTCATTTTAAATATAATTGCTTTCTATAATATCAGCTTATCTTTTTTATATATTTTTAAATTAAAATTATTTTGGATAATAGTTATTGTCACTTCAATTACATCAATGCCGTTCGCTGTTGGTACGTCAGTAATACCCCAATGCGGTAGCCAAATCTGTCTGATCAGTCTGATCACCAACCCTCTGAGGATGCTTACGTTCAGTGATCTGATGCGGGTTAGGGTTAGACCCAGTTTCAGAGCTGCAACTTTCGAAAAAACTCTAGATGGATCCGAGTCTAGTGAGGAGGCTTCCGCGAATGGATCTGATCAGATCCGGGTTAAAGGGGATTAAGGTAGGACGTACTCAGACGCGATCGAAATTCAAAACCGCATTGGTAAAATTTCAATAAGCAAATAAAGGTAAACTTAGTTATAAACTTTTATTATTAACATTTTATCACGTAGTTTTTTAATTTCATCAGGTAAAAATAAAAAATTAAGAAGAATTAAATTATATTTAAAATGATAACCTTAATCTTATTTTTATTGTATTTAAATGGCAATAAATTTTCTGTATATTTGCAATTAATTACTAAATTTTTTCAGAAATAAAGATGGATCAATACTACGCTCACAATAGATATGTAGGTATGTAAAGTTTAAATGTAGTACAGAATACTAAAATAGTAAAGTATTCAGTTTTATTAATTATACTTTAAATTCCTGCACAACCCAAAACATTGGAGTGAAAAAAGTGTATTTGCATTAATTATTAAATCTTAATTTCATTAGACTTTATTAAAAGGAAATATTTTAATTAATACTTTCTTTTTTTTGACAGATCTGAATAAATATTCCTGGACAATTGGAAGCACAAAATTGTTGTTGGAACATATAAGGAAAAATAAAAATATAATACAAAATAAAAATATTGGTCAAAAAAAATTATGGGAGGTAATTGCTGCAGAATTAGGTAAAAAAGGATATTTAGTTAATGGCAAGCAGTGTTCAAATAAATGGAAATCCTTTAACTTGTTGGTAAAACCTATTGCTATTGGTCACTTGTCCGTTTTTGACACTTCAATCACGTCGGAATACGTCCTACCTTAACCCCTTTAACCCAGACCCGATCAGATCCACACGCGGAAGCCTCCTCACCAAATCCGGGTTAATCTAGGGTTTTTTTCGAAAGTTGTATTACTGCGACTGTAGTAAACCCTAACCCGGATCAGATCACTGAACGTAAACATCCTGAATCTCCTGATCGGATCGGATCGAGCTCACGCGGGTCGCGGAAGCCTCTAATCCATTTAGTAATTTTTTTTTCCGACGTTGCATTCCTGCGGCTAGGTTGGATCGTGATCTGGATCGGATCACGAACGTCAACGAACGTAAACGTCCACAATTTCCGAGAAGCCTCTGATACGTCTAGAAATTTTTTTTTCGACGTTACATTCTTTCAGCCAAATCGTGATTTTGATCGGATCAAGAACGTAAACGCGTTCCAAATCTCCTCTCTTTCAAAGTTTCAACCTATATGGTGCATTTATGGAGCCACGTGAATTTTAATAATTCTCAAAAGTTTATAATCATACGTTAAAGATGGTTTTGGATTTAGATTTATTTCGAGAAGATAAAGGTTTTGATCCAAATATATTACGACAAAATCAAAATAACCGTTTTAAAGATGTAGCTTTAGTCGAAACGGTTATTGAAAAAGATAGGTGTTGGCGACAATTGCGACATCAAACCGATAATTTAAATAAGTTAAAAAATGTTTGCACTAAAGAAATAGGTGAAAAAATGAAGAACAAGGAATTTATTGGTGATAACGAAACAATACCTGATGAGATTGCAAATAATATAAATAGCCTCACTTCAAATAACCTCAAAAGTTTATCTGTCACTCAAATTAAAGTAATCCAGTCTCTGATAAATGAAAATATCACAAAAGTCAGTGAAGATTTAATGAAAGTTGAAGCTGAGCGTAGTTCTGCTCTTAAAGAAATAGGCAATCACTTGCATGAATCTGTACCTATTAGTAACAATGAAGATGAAAACAAGGTAAGGTAATCTATTTTAATTTTAATTACTGTCTTTAATTACTATATGATTCCTGCAGTACATATGTTATTGGGATATAATTTGCTATGAATAGCATAGCAAAATTCATAAAGACAATTAATATTTTTTGATTATAAAGATTGGAGAAACAGCAAGATGTATGCATGATGTCATTTGTATCTTCACAGTGGCTGAGAGCACTAAAAATATAAAATAGAAAAATAATCATGTTGATCAGCATATCATGGGTTTACAATAGACAGGGAGACAAACAAGTTACTGGCTTCTTCTCTCTATCACTTCTCTCGAGACATCTTTTATAATTAAGGCAATTTATTATTAATGGTTTTGTTAAAAGACAAACAATCGAAATGATGGGGAAAAGCAGTAAGTTACTTTCAGTCATCCATTTCTATTTGTTAACCAATCTTAAGCTGAAATCAGACGATATTGTTTCATGTGCTAGATTGCCTGCTGAATTTAGAATGGTGACTACTAATTGGGTATCTATATTGTTATAACCCATCATTAATTGACATTCCAATTCCAGCAAGTACTCCAGCGAGTGAAAAAGTATTTTCTGATTTCTACTTTATGGTTGCTTTCCAATTAGCTTAAAAATCACCACAATCGGATACAAATGGTATATTGCATGTCACACAAACTATACATTTGTGTACGATTGTGTCAATTTTTAAGCTAATGGAAAGCACCTTATATGTATATGTATGCTTATCCTTTTTCCTATCATTTTTGTTCTAAATAATTTTAACTGATGGAGGAATTTAAGATAATTCAGTAATAGATTCAGACTTTACATTTCAAACATGCTTTAAATTTGAAGGAAAGAAAGTTTGGTTATGTAATGGAGTAATTAACAATAAAATATGTTGAAATGGTTAAAAACCTTCGAAAAAAATAAAAATATATTTTACTAGTATTTTGGCATCTAGTGTGTGTAATCCCTATTACCTATCTTTTTTTTCTCTCTCTTATCAATCAATTATTTTAAATGGGAAATTTTAATTTTTAATTTAATTTTATTCTTTTAAGAGACTTTTAATAATAAATGTATAATTTAAAACTTATTTTAACTTTTTAAAATTTGTTAAATGTATGTTGAAGCTAAATAGTTTAAAAAAAAGAAATTCTTAATTAAAAGAGATTACATTTAATTTATTTTTTATAGTTAATTTAGCAAAATTAAAATGAATATTTGGAATATACTTTTACAAATAAAGCGACTTCTTATGAATTAAAATGAAGCAACAAATACCATTTTTTTGGATTAAAATAACTTATTGAAAAAGAATGGTTACTTGCTGATTAGTTTGAAAATCAACACAATCAGACGAAGATGGTACATCGCATGTCGCACAAACTATATCTGCATCTGTGTAGATTATCAGACTAACTGGAAAGCAACCATAGTATAAGTTATAATGTTGTATTGAATTTCAATATACCTGAAAACCCTGAAAACGACTGAGTAGTTTGTCAAGATGATTGCTGATTTTACAAAAGAAAAATAGCCAATGTGACTATATTCAGAATTGTGTCAAATATAATAATTTAATTTACTTTTATTTTGTTATTTTGCATTTAATCTGGCAGATTATTCAATAGCTTGTGAGCTCTTTTATATACACTTAGGCCAGTCGGTAGAGACTTAAAATAGTCTTTTCATGACAAAAATACTAACAGCAAACCGACTGTGCGATCATATAGAAGAGGGGGCGTAGATTAATGGGTATATGTTTTTCACTCGAGTTTCGTGTCCGGCTAATTGTTGTAAACAATTATAAGACTGAAGATAGCCGCGAGTCCAGGAAACGCACAGCATGAAGTTGGCGAGTCACCCGGTATACGAAATCGGTGGCACTCCTACTTTCAATCGAGTTTTTTAAAAATAAAGAAATCTTTTTAATTTCCTTTAACAAGACAGTTTTGAAGCTGCTTAAATTCGGTATCCAACAGTATGGATTTCACGAGGGTTTGTAACTCCCTTAACCCGCCAAAAGGCGCGTGCTTTTTTTTTACGTAGATAGGCGCGTGGGGTGCCACGGACACCCCATTTGTTTTTCGTTATTAGGCGTAAAATATTTACGAATTTAGATTTATTTTCAATAAATATCATCTATGTGACGTTCCCTTCGTATACGATAGCAGTTGCATGTCTTTAAGTTATTTATATTAATTAAACACTAATACTTGTAAGTGATTGCACAAATTTTTCGCTAAGCTATCATTAGATTTCTATTCTTGGGGTGTTTTGGACACCCCGCGCGCCCATTGACGGGTTAATGCTCTTAAGAGAGAAACAGGACATTAACCTAACAAACTCACGTTTTCCAACTTTCGGCTGGATTTTTGAAATAGCTGGAAATTTTTTAAATTTTTTTCACCTAGACAGTCTTCTAGCTCATTAAATTCTTAATAAAATAGTATGCATTTCGTGAGGGTTCGCAACTCTCTTAATGCCCTTTGTTAACTGAGAAGTGAACAGAATACGACTTAGATAGATGAACTGCCAGTTTCTAACTTTGGGCTGGATGTTTGAAATAGCAGGAAATTTAAAAAAAAAATTTCACCTACATAGTCCTCTAGCTCATTAAATTCTCAATAAAACAGTATGGATTTCGTGAGAGTTGGCAACTTCCTTAATGCCCTTTTTTAACTGAGAAATATAACATTTTATTGCATAAACTGACGTCTTCTAACTTTGGGCTGGATTTTTGAAATAGCAGGCATTTTTTTTAATTTTTTTCACACACAGTCTTAAAGCCCATTAAATTCTGAATATAAGGATATACATTTCGAAAGGGTTCGCGACCCCCTTAATGCTTTTTTTTAACCAAGAAGTAACCAGAATTCAGAATAGATGGATAAACTAACGTTTTCTATCTTTGGGCTGGATTTTTTAAATAGCAGGCATTTTTTAAAATTTTTCTCACACACAGTCTCAAAGCCCATTAAATTCTGAATATAAAGATATACATTTCGAAAGGGTTCGCGACTCCCTTATTGCCCTTTTTTAACCAAGAACTAAAAAGAATTCAGAATAGATGGATAAACTAACATTTTCTATCTTCGGGCTAAATTTTTAAGTAGCAGGAATTTTTAAAAATTTTTTTCACATACACAGTTTCAAAGCCCATTAAATTCTGAATATAACGATATGCATTTCAAAAGGGTTCGCGACTCCCTTAATGCTTTTTTTTAACCAAGAAGTAACCAGAATTCAGAATAGATGGATAAACTAACGTTTTCTGTCTATTCTGAATTCTGTTTAGTTCTTGGTTAAAAAAGGGCATTAAAGGAGTCGCAAACCTTCTCGAAATGCATATCGTTATATTCAGAATTTAATGGGCCTTGAGACTGTGTATGTGAAAAAAATTTTAAAAAATGCCTGCTATTTAAAAAATCCAGCCCAAAGATAGAAAACGTTAGTTTATCCATCTATTCTGAATTCTGGTTACTTCTTGGTTAAAAAAAGGGCATTAAGGGAGTCGCGAACCTTCTCGAAATGCATATCGTTATATTCAGAATTTAATGGGCCTTGAGACTGTGTATGTGAAAAAATTTTAAAAAATGCCTGCTATTTAAAAAATCCAGCCCAAAGATAGAAAACGTTAGTTTATCCATCTATTCTGAATTCTGGTTACTTCTTGGTTAAAAAAAGGGCATTAAGGGAGTCGCGAACCCTCACGAAATCCATACTGTTTTATTGAGAATTTAATAGGCTAGAGGAATGTGTAGGTGAAAAAATTAAAAAAATTTCCTGCTATTTTAAACATTCAGCTCAAAGTTAGAAAACGGCAGTTTATCTATCTAAGTCATATTCTTTTCACTTCTTAGTTAACAAAGGGCATTAAGAGAGTTGCGAACCCTCACGAAATGCATACCATTTTATTGAGAATTTAATGGGTCAAAGACTGTGTAGGAGAAAAAAATTTTTTAAATTTCCTGCTATTTCGGAAATCCAGCCGAAAGTTGGAAAACGTGAGTTTGTTAGGTTAATGTCCTTTTTCTCTCTTAAGAGCATTAAGGGAGTTGCAAACCCTTGCGAAATCCATACTGTTGGATTCCGAATTTAAGCAGTTTCAAAACTGTCTTGTTAAAGAAAATTAAAAAAATTCTTTATTTTTAAAAAACTCGATTGAAGGTAGGAGTGCCACCGATTTCGCATACCGGGTGACTCGCCAACTTCATGCTGTGCGTTTCCTGAACTCGCGGCTAGATAGTCGCGGCTACCTTCAGTCTCATTAAACAATTTGATGCCAAAAATTCGCTTTTTTTGTTTTTTTGTTGTAACTTTTGATCTAATGGAGCAATCTTAGTACCCCCACCAAATGAAATTTAGAGCATTAAAAGACGAAGAGATTGCCTGGTCAAAAGTCCTGATCGGGTAATTGGCAACGGAAAAAAATCGGAAAATTAGGCGTTTTTTCAAAATTTCATAACTTTGCCATTTTTTGAGCTGGAGCACCGGCATTTTGGGAAATTGTAGATAATTATAGGTAGTTTAAGTGTGTAAAACCCTAGTACTGTCAGATAATTAGTTTAGTCACAACAGCAATTTGAATTTTCGAGAGTGCGATTTTCGAGCGAGGCTATATGAAATTCTGTAAGGGTGATTTTAATTTTAAAAAAAGATTTGAAAAGTTGAAATTATGCCCTACAATACTGCAATTTCAGAATTTCGATAAAATGATTGTCAGTGGTTGAAAAAGCTACGCAAAGTCGGCGCAAAACGGCCGAGAGCGCTCTCGCGCTGGAGTAGTTGGGGCCGACCGGCGGTAGCGGGGAAAGATATATATATATAGTAATAGTCGCACGCGGCACGCATCGAGCTACACTTTACGTTAACATTTCTCAGCAAGTACTGGAGCAATTTTAATGATTTTTTTTATATAGGGGTTACGGAATCTCAGGAATTTGATTCTGTGGTCGGTTTTGAAAGATAATGTTAAGATGTGCGCAGTGCGCGACTATTACTATATACATATATCTTTTCCCGCTACCGCCGGTCGGCCCCCACTACTCCAGCGCGAGAGCGCTCTCGGCCGTTTTGCGCCGACTTTGCGTAGCTTTTTCAACCACTGACAATCATTTTATCAAAATTCTGAAATTGCAGTATTGTAGGGCATAATTTCAACTTTTCAAATCTTTTTTCAAAATTAAAATCACCCTTACAGAATTTCATATAGCCTCGCTCGAAAATCGCACTCTCGAAACTTCAAAATGCTGTTGTGACTAAACTAATTATCTGACAGTACTTGGGTTTTACACACTTAAACTACCTATAATTATCTACAATTTCCCAAAATGCCGGTGCTCCAGCTCAAAAAATGGCGGAGTTATGAAATTTTGAAAAAACGCCTAATTTTCCGATTTTTTTCCGTTGCCAATTACCCGATCAGGACTTTTGACCAGGCAATCTCTTCGTCTTTTAATGCTCTAAATTTCATTTGGTGGGGGCACTAAGATTGCTCCATTAGATCAAAAGTTACAAGCAAAAAACCAAAAAAAAGCGAATTTTTGGCATTAAATTGTTTATAACAATTAGCCGGACATGAAACTCGAGTGAAAAACATATATCCATTAATCTACGCCCCTTCTTCTATATGATCGCACAGCCGGTTTGCTGTTAGTATTTTTGTCATGCTAAAATGCTCTACCGACTGGCCTAACTGTGAAAAAATGAATTGTCCCCTTTGTGTTATGGTTTAATATAAAAATTTGTCAATGAAAATTCAAAATGAATTTAAGCGAAAGGTTTACCAACTAAGGACTGTATAAATGTATGAAACTTAAAGTTTAGTACATTCTTGTTTAAGATCAAATGCCTCACTTTAACATTTAATCCAATGCTTAGCTCAGTCTTCGTTTTAAACACTTGCAAAGCTAATATTTGATTTTAGTGTTGTTTATTGGTACTGCCCTAACTCTCCATAGATAGTCAAATATATTATTTTCTGTTGCTTCTTAACTGTTTCTGAATATCTCATTGTTATGTTCTGTCACATAACAAAACTAAAATGTTTTTAAATTTAAACAATGTTTCACAGGTACAGTCTGAATATATCCCATAAACTGACTTTAATGATGGTTCTTATATTAGCATATATAAAAGCCTTTGACTGATGGCAAATAATCATTAGTAAGCACTTACGGTCACCGTAACCGCGTAACCGTAGTTCTAGGTAAAGAAAACCGGAATACGTAATGCACTTAGAAACTACCTTACTACAATGTGCAGTACGTTAGTTTTCTCTGCCTTTCGAACTACGGTTCCAGTTACTGTGACGTAAGCGCTTACAGATGGTTCTCTGCCATTAGCCAACTACAAATTAATTAACTTTTTTATCCTTTAAATATATATAATATTTTTTAAATAAGACAATTGGTACAGTATGCGAAGTTTAATGATCCTCTTTGTACCACACGGTAATATAGATGTTTAATAGAAAAAGTATATTGTAAAATTAACTAAGAAGTTAAACAATCAATTTTCCATAGAATAGATTTCTAACTTTTTCATTTATGTAGCACTGCTTATTTTGTTTGTTTAACTGATATTTTCTTATATAGTATAAATATTTATGTTGAATCTCTCATTGAATAAATTAATTTGTGTTGAGCTCAATTATTTTTACTCCTATTAATAAAATTTTTCGGTAGGATCTATGCAATACAGAGTTTTGGTTCGTCTTTCTCTAACTCTTTGGATACAACTAAAAAGGAATTTCCATAAGTTGCCTTAAAAGAATATTTATATCTCTTAGGCCGACATTACAGGGATTGAAGACTGATGCACCTTATGTGTAGCAATTAGTGAAAGGAATACATGATGGACAGAAGAAACATGTTCACTGCTTCTACTTGAGATTAGGAGGGAGATTGTTCATGCCGTGTTCCGCAATAATCTCTCCTTTTTGTTGTTGATTGTTCTGGGTTCAGGAGACCAGTTCTTATTTTCCCCCAGTGCTTTGGTTTGATTATATTATGTGGATATGTTCATTGAATGGGCAAAGGGGAAGTCGTATAATTGAAAAATATAGCAAAGGTGATTATCATAGGTATTAAATGAGGATGTAGTACGACATCCAAGATAGATAAATGATATTGTGGTAGAAACTTTGGGATATGAATTCAGATAAGAAATGGATACATTTTTAAGTTATTGGTAAAATGATGTTTATTTTCGAAAACCAGATCCAACCTAGAGTGTCTTCATCAAATTCAGCCATTATGTTCAATATTTACGGATTGTTTGAAAAGCTTAGATATTTGACATCTGGATAGTTATTTGAAATTTTGAAAACTTTTAAGCAGGGAAATACATTTAAAAGTTTCAAAAGTTATATTTTTTTTCTTTCATAAATAGTTAGATTATACCTTCAAAATTATATTCCTAAAATTATAAAATAAAATTCAAAAAATCTAAGAAGTTATAGCCTTGGCCCTTTAAAAGCGGCAGTCACGCTATATGGAGTGACGCATTTTACGTGCCATAAGTGGTAGTCCTGCCGTTTGGCGTGACGAAATGTTTTTGTCCAAAAAAATAAAGTAAACTTTTCCAACTTCACTCATCTGATTTGTCGATATGTCTAAGCATGCACTGACTTTGGAAAATCAAAATTAAAATGCGTACACAATATGGTGGATAAAATACTTAAAAAACAGGTAAATTTAAAAAAATTTTTTATTCATCGGTTTAGAGAGTTTCTAAAAACGAATATATAAGTGAGAACAAAACAAAACAATAATAATTTTTTATCGTTGTCTAGAATTTGACGTTTTCAAACAATTTTTTGCACTTTTTATTAAATATTTAATAACTATTTTTTTTATAAATAACTCACTTCTAATAAAATAATTTACTATTCGAAGGTTTTTAGAGTTGTGTAATATGAATCTGATTCTAACAATGTCAAATTGAAAATAGTGTACTAAACAATACAGAAATTCAACTACATTTGTGGCTTTTGTGTTGCTAATTTCATTCAACAATCTGATGACTGATTTGTGTCATCAGTGGCCCGAAAAACCCAGAATACTTAGTTTCATAATAGTTGATAAAAAAAGTATATTTGCCACTTTGTGTGGGCTCACTTCCTTTCAATTTTGCTTGATACTCAAAGAGTTAAGGGAATGCGTCGAGCGTCGAAAAAGTACTTACAAATTATCTTCTACAATTTTTGAAATTTGAATATTTTCATAGTAAACAAATAAGCTCGTATTGTTCTACTTAATTGATATAAAGGCTTACTTTGTGGATTAAAAAAAATCGGATAGTAATAATTATATTTTATTCTTCATCATTAATTTCGAAAAAGAGAGCCTTTACGACCCTGCGCCAAACTTCAACGAGTAATTTGATACCAAGAAGAAACAAATATTCCCATAAATGTAGACGATTTTTTAAAGAAACTATAATAGCGCAACAAAGCCAAATTCGCTTTGTACCCAATAACTATGTAGATAGGCTTGCGATATATGTTTTAATGTTGTTAAATAATTGGGGTTTTTACTTTGAATGAGAGTAGATATCAAGAAAGTCAGTATGAATTGTACTGCTAAAGTCAGAGGATAGAATTTTCCAGTTATAGTTGTATGGGAGTGATAGTAGATTTGATATTAGGGTCATTCTACGTCAAAACAGACAGATTTCGGAGTACAACACCGATTCTTTTTAAATATATGTTAATATATAAGAAAATACAAGACTTTTGGCTAGTTTGAGTCAAAAATCTTTTTTCGTTTCGGAGATACGTGCTGTCAAAGTTTGCAGTTTTACTGTTTTTGGTAAAAACACGTAATCTTTGAAAATATATATCTCCTAAACGAATAAAGATAGAAGACTGGCTAGAACGAGTGTACTCAGAAAGAGTCATACTTTATTAGAAAAATATAACAAAAATAGTTTGTTTTAATTGGTTAAAACTATTAACAATTAAAATAAACATTTGAATTAACAAATGTGTTGTCATGCTCTGACAATTATAAGAAAATATCAGGAATGTTCCTTGGAATGTCCTCTACAAAGAAAAACATTAAAACGCGTATACTCTCTTGGTGTTCATAATGAAAAAAAATATTTTATCAGGACGCGCACGGCCAGAAGCGTCGTTCGAGCGGCGTAAACCGGTGAGGCGCATGCGTAACTGAGCGCGACTAGTCTCTACATGTCGGAATCCATCAATCTATGGTATAATGCGAGTTAATAACATGTTTTAATTATTTGTTTATGTTTTTATAACTATTATAATTTAACAATAAATTTATTATTATTCTGCTGTATAAGCAGTCGTCATTTATTTACAAAATAATTAGAAATAAGACATTTGAACATGGCATTGAATATACAAATTATATACTAATTTATATTTACATATTTTATTAAATTATGGCAGAAGAAAATATTATGAATATGAAATTGCTCTACTGAAAATATTTAACAACCTTTTACAATTGTATAATTATCTGATTGAGGAAAAGCTTTAGTTTGTAATTGTGTCTTTGAATCTATCGTTAAAAATGCACGATAATTTCTAGTTCCTTTAACTATTTTCACTTTTCAAAAAAATCTCGTACAAAGTGTTTTAATAAGCATTAAAATAATTTAAACGAGATTTTTTTGAAAAGTGAAAATTGTTAAAGGAACTAGAAATTATCGTGCATTTTTAACGATAGATTCAAAGACACAATTACAAACTAAAGCTTTTCCTCAATCAGGTAATTATACAATTGTAAAAGTTTGTTAAATATTTTCAGTACAGCAATTTCATATTCATAATATTTTCTTCTGCCATAATTTAATAAAATATGTAAATATAAATTAGTATATAATTTGTATATTCAATGCCATGTTCAAATGTATTATTTCTAATTATTTTGTAAACAAATGACGACTGCTTATACAGCAGAATAATAATAAATATATTGTTAAATTATAATAGTTATAAAAACATAAACAAATAATTAAAACATGTTATTAGCTCGCATTATTCATAGATTAATGGATTCCGACATGTAGAGACTAGTCTTGCTCAGTTACGCATGCGCCTCACCGGTTTACGCCGCTCTAACGACGCTTCTGGCCGTGCGCGTCGTGATAAAATATTTTTTTTCAATATGAACACCAAGAGAGTATACGCATTTTAATTTTTTTCTTTGTAGAGGACATTCCAAGGAACATTCTTGATATTTTCTTATAATTGTCAGAGTATGACAACACATTTGTTAATTCAAATGTTTATTTTAATTGTTAATAGTTTTAACCAATTAAAACAAACTATTTTTGTTATATTTTTCTAATAAAGTATGATTCTTTCTGAGTACACTCGTTCTAGCCAGAGTCTTCTATCTTTATTCGTTTAGGAGATATAAATTTTCAAAGATTACGTGTTTTTACCAAAACAGTAAAACTGCAAACTTTGACAGCTCGTATCTCCTTAACGAAAAAAGATTTTTAACTCAAACTAGCACCAAAAGTCTTGTATTTTCTTATATATTAACATATATTTAAAAAAAAATCGCTGTTGTACTCCGAAATCTGTCTGTTTTGACGTGGAATGGCCCATAACTATAAGCAACATTTTTCTATTGTACTACAAGGTATAGCTGATGCAAATTGTAAATTCATCGCTATCGATGTTGGTGCTTACGGTAAACAAAGCGATGGAGGAATTTTTTCTCAATCAAATATCTATAAACGATTAGAAGCTACAACTTTAAACATACCAAATGATCAATGTATTCCATCAACAGATATTTTGACTCCTTTCGTCATGGTAGGCGACGATGCCTATCCATTAAAATCATATTTGTTAAAACCATATTCTAAATTGAATTTAGCAGAGATGAAAGAATTTTTAACTACAGATTGTCTAGAGCTCGGCGTTGCATTGAATGCGCGTTTGGAATTTTAACCGCTACATGGAGATGTTTAAAATCTGAGTTACAAATGGAGCCAAAAAATATTGACATTGTAATAAACTGCATCTGTTTACTGCATGATATTATTATTGATAAAGAGGGTTCTCCTAATTCTAATAACATTTATAACGTGTTAGAAACAAGAATGCCTGGTACACGAAGTTGTAATAACTATGGACAAAACGCGAGTGAAGTAAGAGAAATTTATAATAAATATTTTACGAGTTCAGTTGGCTAAGTGCAAATGCAATATCATGTCATATATTTATTTAAAAGAAATAAATATGTATTTACCATTATAATTCATTTCCTTACTAATTTCTTCCCACATTCGACGTGCTAAATCTCTGTTATGATAGGATTTGTCTTTCATATTCCAGAGACATTATTTTCGAAAGACTAAGTTAATTAATTGTTCGTTATCCATTATATGATTTATGAGATTTACGATACTGGTATGCGAATGATGTCATAAGAAACATTCATTTATTTCAACGACTAGCGTCTTCTGTTAGTTCTGTTCGTACATGATCAAACGAAACGCATTCTCTGAAAGCATTCATCTGTTTCTTACAAATTTATATTTTTCATTCGTCAGAACGATTTTACGTCAGAATATGCATCTACTGTAAACACAGCCTTAAGAGCTTTAATTTTTTTCTTTTTCTAAACTTTTACAATGTAAAGGACCATATTCAATCCCTGGACAGGCCGAAACAAGAACTCCAATAATCTGAGCAAAATCAACAATCTTATACGATATTTCCTTCTGAATTTGGCTAGTAAATTAAATGTATAATAAATTTTATTATTAGGCAAATACACAGCCATCTTTCTAGTATCTAATATAAAACCCAGATACTTGCACCGAGTATTAGGTATCAAACTTGACTTTTTTCAATTAATAACCAGACCCAAACGCTCAAACAATTGACATTTAAAATCTATATTAACACTACAATTTTCAAAAGAATTTCCTAAACAAAGTATATCATCCAAATAAATAACTGATAAAAAACTTTTATCACGAAGATAACCTACTACAGGTTTCATCAGCTTTGTAAAAATGAATGGGCTTGTTGAAAGACCAAAAGGTAAACACGTAAACTCAAATAATTGATTTTCAAATATGAACCTTAAATATTTTCTGCTCGAAGGATCCACAGAAATTAAAAAATATGCGTCTTTCAAATCCAACGTGGCCATGTACATATTTAGATATAACAAATTGCGTGCTAATCGCAGATTCTCTATTTTAAAATGCTCTGTTTTAATGCACAAATGTAATTTCTTAAGGTTTAAAATAAACCTATAATTTCCATCCGACTTTTCCGCCAAAAAATAAGTAGAAACAAACTGAGATGAACATGGCTCACAGATTTCAATAGCTCCTTTTGCTTGCAAATCTATCATTACTTTTCGAATAACAGATATTTCTTTTTGAGATAATTTTGTATCGGAATTGTCTCCTGAAATGGCTCTTTTTCAAAAACAATAGTATATCCCTTCAGAATTCTTTGGATGAAACTATCCTTCGTGATATTTTTCCATTTTTCACGAAAATGTTTCAATCTACCTGCTGTTCTAATTACCTCTTCCTTTGTATTATCTTGTATACAGTCTATAATCGATGACTGGAACGACGATTCTGTTTTTGATGTTCGCTGGATTTCCTGTAAAATGACTGTCTCACCGGAATTCTCGCTGAAGCCGATCTTCCCTGAGATTTTGTCTTGTAGCTCGCCTGAGTCATCAGCCTTTGTGTCGCAGACGAGCTCTTCCAGTTTCCCTGGTTAAACTGCAATTTCCTCATCTGTTGAACCTTAATCTCTTGTCCAATTTTTTCATTAGACTTAAGCTGTTTAATTTTTTCACCAAGACGCTCTTCAAAAAGGAAAGTATCTGGCTCTCGCTTACATAAAGCATCTGCAAAAGTTTTTGACAGACCTGGAATAATAGATGCGCTTCTTGACATAGTATGAAAACGATGTACCTCTACAAGCAATCTTGCAGCATTCCAAACATTTTCCAAAATCTTTTTTCTTTCATCTGATTTCATTTTAATCAAAGAAGTAATAGCTGGGATTAAAGCAGAAAGAGCAGTACCAACCATATTTTGAGTTAAAGTAAAATATTTATCCTTTTTCAAAGAATTATCATTAATCAATAATTCTTCATTTAATTTAGGAGCTTCCAAAGAAAACTCCCCAGCTATTGGATATCTACTAAATAAATCATCCTTAGATTTCTTTTTTAGTGGTGTTTTCAACCACATCTTCCAACGTTTGGATATACTTCCATGGACCAGTAATTTATTTTCCATCATTGAAGGTTCCTCACCCAAAATTTTAAGGAGATTTTCATCAATCTCAAAGTCATTTTTTTCAATGACCTTATCCTCATTTCCTGACTCCTTAGACTCGATTATAATCTCTTGGACATCATCTTCCTTTATCGCTATCTGCTTATTAATCTCCTGTCCACGTTCATCATTACCTAAAAGGTTGGATGTAAATTTTAATCAACTATGTTCAACCTCTCGTGTTGACTCAGTTGTTATTTAAACGAAACACCGTTTAACTATGTTCAGCCTCTCGTGCTAATTCAATTTTAAATCCAAAATAATTTATTACATAAACCAAAATCTAAACGTGTTGTCTCACGTTCAACCTCGATCTCAATTTCAATTTTAAATGATTACCTTCATCATTTTGAGACATATGGCCATCATCCTTATCTGATATATTAGAAGACAGAGGGAATCTTTCCAAAATTAATGTTTCCAATTTTTTCATCATCTTTCTTAAAATTTCTTCATATTCATTCTCCCTACTCCGAGATCTCTTTTTTCCTTTTCCCATTTTTCGTAAGAATGTTTTCCACGATGCGACTTGTTAGGCACAAAAAAGACGAATAACCAAACTGAAGGAAGCGGGTCACCACCAGTGCTACTGCAGCGCCATACAATAACCGGACAATCCAAAAAGTTTATGTAAAACTTCAAAATTTTTTGACTTATTAGGTATAACTGGACGTTACTACACTTCGTAATCTCGAAGGGCGAGACACGAAGTATAATGGAACTGAACACAATAAAGACAACGATAGTTAGGTTTGGAAGGAGGGTGGGTGGGGAAATGAGGTGCAGGTGGAAGGGGGGATGGATTAAGGAAGAGAAAGAAGTAAAAGATTTATGTTCTTGGACGAGAAAAATGGCAGACAGGATGAGCATATTGGAGAAAGGGTGAGGACGACAGGAGCGATGATAACAAAGGGATAGGAGTTAGGAAAGACAGTTTTTAGGAATATTGTGGAAAGAAAGCTCCAGATGTTTGAGAGGTTGGTATGGCCAGTGATGGGGTACGGTGCGGAGATATGGGGCTGGGAGGAGAGAGGAAGAATAGAAGCAATGGGGGAGAGATTCATAAAATGAGTGCTGGGAGTAGAATGGTTAACACCGAAATATTCAGTGAGGGAGGAGGTGGAAAGGGATAAGATGAGAGGATGAGTAGGAAAGAAGGCATGAGATTTTAAAGGAAGGTTAAAGCAGGGGAAGGAAAAAGATGGGCAAGAGAATGCATGAAGGAGATAGAAGAGAGAGAAAAGGGAAGGAAGAAGATCAAGATAGGAAGAGGAGAGGAGAAGGTTTATAGAGGGATTTGGAAAAAAGAGATATGGGATGGGATGGGAGAACAAAAAAGATAGGGAAAGAATATGGAAGGAGGTAGAGATGGAGAGGAAAAGGAGGGAGAAGGGGAGGAAAGAAGGAGAATGATAGGTATAGCAAGATATAATAGGTGGTACAGGATGATGATGGAGGAAAAAGTGCCGGGATATCTAAGAGGGAGAAGGAGGGAAGAGGAGTGAAAGAGAATAGCGAGGTACAGATTGTAGAACGAAATGAGAGAAGGGCAGTATTGGAGAAAGGAAGAGGAGAGAAAGTGTAGACTATGTGGGTGGGGGAGGAAAAGTTGTGAGCATGTTTTAGGATGATGTGGAAAGGGAGGGGGTGGCGAGGAAGGGGTAGAGGAGAGAACGAAGGATATTTTAGATGGGGAAGGAAAGGGGATTGAATGAATGAGAGAGTTGGATGAGAGAAAGAAGTGAATGTTTACGCGCCGGATGCGGGGGTCAGCGGAAGGATGAGTGGAATGAAAGTATGAGTGATCCCTCTCTATCTGTTGCGAAAAGAGAGGCACGAAATAGGATAGGGTAGAATAACTCAGCATCGTCTGAAACTCCACGTTTAATCACGAAGTGATATATATATTTTAACGCATAATGTTTATTTTTGTGATCAGATTATGTTGAAACATAACATGTTCATATTATCCTGAGCTCACATCGTGACATTTACTGACGAATCGTGAGGACATGCTATGCTCTACATTTCACGTCATATTGTAAGAAAAAAATGAGCTCATATGTTATGATAATAATATGAAGATTGCTGTCGACACACCATGAGTGAATTATGAGTACATTGAATGTAATTGTGGTAATACATTTAATATTTTCAAATAACGAGTATTCAAGAAGCAAGCTATATATCGCTATCAGCGCTACAGCACGTACATTTTTTGTTTTAATTAATGTGACCGATAAAATTACAGCCAGTCGAAATATATAGACAAATGGAACTTTGCTACTAACCAACGTCAGGCAGTGTAATGGACAAGGTATCAGTCTCATTATTCCAACGACCAGCGTTCAAGACCCACCAGGGAAAACGATTTTTCATCAGCAAAAGTACGGTCAAAATTTGGACATCAAAAATGAAAGTAAATTTGATTAAATGCAGAGCGAAAATGTTGCAACGCCGGCGTTAAAAATTGAAAAATTATCCTACATCGGAATTCAACATTTTCTATCATTTAATGATACCTCATGACGTGAGTGCAATCTGAGGTACAAATGAGTCCTCATCTGTGTCTATTTTTGTCATCACGGAATACTGCATTCTGAGGACAATATGACAACATTATGACAGGATTTTGCTATCTGGGGGAGAAGAAGTAGAAGATTATGAAGAAGAATCATAAAATTTCGGTATATACAATGTGTTTCACGTAAGACACCCCTCAGAATGGATACAAAATGACGTGTATTTCTTTAACTATTACAGATATTCAATTTTTTCATAGAACTTTTTGAAAACCTCTTGTTATTTGCTTTCAAAAAGGTCATATGAAAAAAGTGAATATCTCTTAGAATTGAAGAGATACGCGTCATTTTTTGAATCCATGCTGTGAGGCGTGTTACGCGAAACACCTTATATATAGACAACAGAATATGAGATCTTTGTATTACGTGAACTGTTTTTGATGTTTATGATTTCAAATAAAAGCTGATTTAAAACCATTTTAAGAAAAGCTTTACTTAAATCATGACAATGGATCATTCACGGAGATAAATTGGTTTGAAAATAGGGATGGCTAAATTTACTGTATAAGTTATACGGCGGTGCTCGGCAGTATGCACTTGCCGCCGAAACACTATCGTGTCTCTTGATGATATTTTAGAAAGCTCTTCACATACGATATAAAATGATGTAAAATTATAGGTGTTCCTTTTAAAAATATCGAGGTTAACTTTGTGTGACTTTCAAATATCGTCTCAAAGTTAAACCACTTAATCCGTCTGATATCCCTCTCATAGTTATAAAACTGTTGTGGTTCAATTGCTGATTCACGACAAACTTGAAATTCTTTTGTATTATAAGATTTATTGAGATTTGTTTACAATGTTTCTTCTTTATACAAGTTGATAACCAGAGCTATGAGCTAGTTAATAGTGTACTTAATAGGCAAAGGATTGCCTAGAGAAGTCTAAGAGGCAGGAGGACTGAAGGTCCTAAAAGATTCGACTGGTTCCTCTTAGCTGTAGACTCGAACTGATTTTTGGGGCTGCACGTTTGGGGCTCTTTCCCTCAAAGTGCAGCGTCAAACATTACCTTATAAGATAACATTTGCGGGTCCCAATGGTCAAATGCGTCATTGTTCTAGAACATTCGACTGCCGTCGAAGTGCATTTGCCACGTGTCGGGACTTAGCCTTGGCGACAGTGTGAACGAGCTGCGTCTGGCGCTTCGTATTACACTCAGGAATTTGTCGCTATTAGGAGTATTTCTCCTTTACAATGAGGCTATTGGTATTTTAGTATAACTATGATAGATTTAGATTTATTAATTATGTCTTCAAATGATAATAATATTAATAATATTAATTATATTAATTATATAATGCTTATTGTAGCAATGAGTTATGTATGTTTATTCTATGTACATAACAAAACATTTGTTTGAGACATCTTTTGCAAATCCAATTTCATTTAAAATAATTAACTTGAAATTTATGCTGTATGAACCTCAATACAAAATTTATTCTAATACTTTAATCGTCCATTATAATTCATTTATTGAAAGTAAAGATATTTTATGAATGTATAAAAGGTTTATTGAAAAGGAGGTGCAATTAACGGTCACGAATTCTGTAACGAAAAGAGCTCAGTTTAATAGCAATATTTAAAAGTAAACCCACGAAATATTTTATTTAAATATTGTTACAGAAAATTTCAGTGGAAAATATCATTGGAAGGAGAGAACGATAATGATATTTGAATTGCTCACATTGTGGAGTATGCATTCAAATAAATCGTGTCTATTCAAAGCCAATATATTGAAAGTTTTTTTCGGCACATTTTCAACTTTGGAAGTATCTGTATAATTTTTTAGCTACTCCAGCTGCTTCCCCCACTACGCTGTCTGAGGAAACTATATTTCTTTCGGTAGAGCGCATATCAGTGAATTCATTCTGGGTCTAAGCGGACACGCACAACTCTTACCTTCCAGCTCATATTACTCTGTATAGGTTTGAATGTCAAAGTGAGGGGACCGTGTAGATTTAGACTAGCTTTATTGACAAATACTTTTCGGTAAAGGTTTTCAGTAAGAACATTTCAGTGGAAGCTAATGGCAACCTAGCTTTAAAAAGTGACTGAAATGCAAATCACCGCTAAAATTCGATTTTCCTTTAACCTTTATAGTCCGGAAAGCTACTATAGTGGCGCGTTGGTGGTGGCAATATTTTCAAAGTTTATCCCATTGACATTAATCAAAGGACTGTAATAATTCAAACAAATAAGTAAGTGAATAATATGCCCGGGCTGTAAAGGTTAATAACATCGCAGAAATTGTGCCGAAAATTTAGGCTTCCATATTTTCAAAATGACAAGTTCTATTATAATCTCATTAATCTCAAAAATTGCGCATTTTAAAAGTCTATCTGTAGGTATTTTGAGATTGTTGAAAGGTTCATTATTTCCAGAGATACAGGATTAATTGTGAATAATCAGAAATGAAAGCTTCTGCAAAAAAAAAATCACTGGGATTTTGTTAATATCATTTTCGAATCTTTAATAAGTCATATCCATTATTTAGAATTTCTAAAACGTGAAACATATTCACGACCCAGTAGAGAACAACCAAATAAAAGTTAATCGTTTAGCAATATTGGTCTGTTTGATATAACAAAGTCAATTAACGATTATATACTGTGCCGAAGCTATTTGATCGGTAGAAATCAACTTTTGCTTAGCGGTAAATATTAAGTTTAAGAATTTAAGCATAGGAAATTTCATAACGATCGTATATCAGAATGCATTTGAAACCTTCGTGGAAAATAGTAGATAATTTTTCACTCTTTTTCGTTAAGCCAATTAGTCCCATGATTTTCCTATTCTATATTTAAAAAAAATCAACGACTACCGTCAAATAAATTTTATTAAGAAAAAATAATACCCAATCAGTTTTCTTATAACTAATTGTACTTTCCAAGTTGTATTCCAAAGTTTGGTGAAAAACACTGCATTTTAAACTCACTCGTTCATATTTTTATTTTTCATTTTCAAAGTAGCGGTCGCTCAATATTCGCAAACTTTTTCGTTATTACTGGGCCTTCCCGTATCTAAATATTTCTGGTAGATACAAATTAATCTGAAACTTGGTATGTCTTCTGAGTTTGACCAACTGAAACTAATTGTGTTTGGGATAATTTTGTTAGGTGGAAAGAACATTTGGAGATTGTACGCAAGATAAGAAATACTCACATGTTGATTTAATCCATATGATTGATGGAATGGACGGTGATCGTGGTGCAAGCGTCTCTGGTGGAAGAGGTTATTTCTTGATTGGACCAGCAGTATTTTTGCAACAAGCGTTAATACATCTGGCATTAAAGAAACTTTTGGAAAAGGACTATAAGCCACTGTACACACCATTTTTTATGCGGAAAGATGCTATGCAGGAAGTAGCCCAACTTTCTCAATTTGATGAGGAACTGTATAAAGTAACTATAATACGCTTAATAATATTTTTAATATTTTGGAATTTATCTTAATTAATAAACGTTGAAATTAGGTTGTTGGTAAAGGAAGTGAAAAAAATGAGGATAAAGAATTGGAAGAAAAATATTTGATAGCTACATCTGAGCAACCAATTGCTGCTTTTCACAGAAATGAATGGATAAATGAAAACCTATTACCAATAAGGTATGCTGGATTGTCTACATGTTTTCGGCAAGAAGTAGGCTCTCATGGTAGAGATACAAGAGGTATCTTCAGAGTGCATCAATTTGAAAAGGTAAAGTGTAGTCTTAATTTTATATTAGTTAATTAAGACATGTGTAATTTCAATTTGACAAATAATTTAGGTAGAACAATTTTGTTTAACTTCTCCGTATGATAATAAATCATGGGAAATGATGGATGAAATGATTGCAAATGCGGAAGAATTCTATCAAGAATTAGAAATTCCTTACCGTGTAGTAAATATTGTTTCTGGTGCATTAAATCATGCAGCTTCAAAAAAGCTTGACATTGAAGCATGGTTTCCAGGATCAAAAGCATTTAGAGAACTAGTTTCATGTAGCAACTGTTTAGATTATCAAGCACGAAGGTTACTAGTTAGGTGAGTTTTTATGTCTCATATTTAGATAGTAATAAAATGTTTTATTTTAATTTTTCGTATTGTTTAAATATGGAATTCTTATTTGGTTGTTTAATTTGCTTAGGTATGGTCAGACAAAAAAAATGAATACAACCACTAACTACGTTCATATGTTAAATGCAACAATGTGTGCTGTAACCCGGGTGATTTGTGCAATATTGGAGGTTCATCAAACCGATAATTGCATAAAAGTTCCAAAAGTACTCTCTGCTTTTATGCCAAAAAGATATCAAAAGGAAATACCATTTGTTAAATCTGCACCTATAGAGGACTCTGAAACAAAAAAACAAAAGAAGCAAAAAGAACGCGCAGAAAATAATAAATAAGCATTCCCAAGTTTTCTTATTCATACTGTTAATTTTTACACTTCGGTATCTATGTATATATATATATATATATATATATATATATATATATATATATATATATACAATAGCAAATATGTATCTCTCGTGGAATATTTAAATAAAACTAAATACATAATGTGAACTAATAAATATATGACTTTTTCAATCATTTGTTCTTCAGCCTTTATAGATAATTGAGAGTTGAGTTTTTGAATAATTTAGTCGAATCATTTATTTATTTCCTAAGGCTGTGATCGCTTTTGTACTGCTATTACTGTGAGTATCATCTTATCAATGTTAATCTTGAGCATTAAACAAAGACAGAGTGATATTTGTAATACTGCCAGTATAAGAACGGATGCAGCCTAAATATATTAGCTGAGTTCGTAAATTGATACAGGACGTTTACGTTATATAGTCAGATCCAGATCACGGTTCAAACTATCCTCAGTGATGCAACGGCTCAAAAAAATTCTAGATGGATATCTCGAAAGCCTCTGCGAATAATCGTGATCTGATCTAATCAGAAGATTCACAGGATTGGTGATCAGACAGGATACTGTCGCCACTCATGAACCAACAACAAACATTTATTATGACCTGGGTGTAATAAAATTCTACAAATTTCTTATATAAAAAAGAAAATAACAAACTGTAAAATATTTATATTTACGATTTATATAGTTATTATGTAGCTAGATCCCAATTAGCATAAGATATTATTACGAGGTATTTCAAATCATCATTTTTTAATAATCATTTAAAAATATTTCATTATTATTCATATAATATTAAAAAATTGAGTATATTTAATCATGGAATATTATTTAGCTAATATGGCATAGTTACGACTAAGTAATATTTTCAGTTTGTTTCGTATTACCTATTATTTGGAATAACTGTATACAATATACATAGAATATTATTAAAGTATAATATTTTGAAATCAGTGCTGCCAACGTGTGGATTAGTTAATAAATGTTGGATTGGCAATATTGTTCTAAGAGGTAGGAATGTTAGAGGTATGTAAGGTGGACCAATAGGCGTGAGCCTAAACCCATTACTAGGAAGGAAAACAAAAGAGGCATGTGAGGACGAGCAGCTAGCAACGAAGCCACCTGCTATATATCGACGTTGGGTGATTACTTTTAATCACATTTCAAATATAATGCATCATATATTACCTTTTATCACGTTTAGTTATAATTTTTTTTTTCATCGCGAACCACGTTATTTTGTGAAAAGATATAAGAAATATCTAACCTTAACAATAAACGAGAATTTTTGCATTTTGCTGTAATTGTTAATCGAAACTATCTAAGTAACTATAAAGTAAGAATTGATTTTCATTACTTTAAACATATGAAAGTATATAGAATATTCATTCTTACAATTAAGTTTTTTTACTAAAAGTGTTACGGATTATTATTTTGATAATGACAATTATACATATAAAATGTTTAATAGTTTTATTACTTCTTTACAATTTTATAAAAATATTTATAAATCATAATATCTAACACATGATGTTTTATTCCGCTAAGCTTTCTTTTTTGCGTACTACTAACTACTGCTTGTCGACCCCACTCCTTACTGTCTTCCCATACTCTCTGCGACGTAGACCGAGTGCCGCCGAATCTGCTCGTTCGGTAACAGGACAATATTGCCATTTTGCTTTTCATATGTCGGTTTTTTGGCGTGGTTTTGAAGCCAGGCTGTCATATTGCACCCGCTTATTCGATCTTCAATGTGCGGTGTCACCACCCAACGGCATCTATTGGCCACCAGAGCTTGAAGCAGAGATGAAACGGGAGATTGCTCATGGCAGGGTCCTAAAATAATCCTTGCCGGTAGGCGGCGCTGATGTTTGTAGGCGTCGAAAATTCCATAAAACCACTAACGCCATCTGTCGGACGCGAATGAGAAGCACTTTGTTAGGCACACACACCATTACTGTGGTGCGTATGCGTGTGCAACCTCCTTCGGTTAACATCGCTCAGCATCGGACATCTTCGCTATACATCGAGTTCCAGAGAGAACGGCATAGTTTTATCGGATCTCTCTCTCTCCCTCTCGATCTAACTTTCGTTTAGCCGAAGAGCCGAGTAAAATTCCTTTTCGTCCTTCTGCTTCAATCCTCCTCCATCTTTCAAACCTCAGATTCGAGTTCGATTCCATCCAATAATTTTTTTTTTTATTGTAGAATGTTTATTTTTTGCCATGAACATATTAGATTAAAAAATATGTAAAAATGGGGTCTTAATAATTCATAGTTACACTCAAAAGATCTTTATTAAGTCCTACACTTTAAATATTCTTATAAAAATGTAATTTTTATTTCGTTATCAATTCAAATAAGTTATTAATGATTACTATAAATATTCTAAAATGATAAAAAATGAAAAAAAAAGAGTTGAAGAAGTCTCGAACCTGGGCTCACCGGTTCCAAAAGCCGAGACCTTACCACATGCGCTATAAGAGATTTAAGAATATAAATGATAAACTTGCATAAACTTTATAGCTACAAATTCACGTACTCTCCTTGTTACACAAATACAAGTATACCTTCTTTCGATATATTTATACTTTATACTGTGAAATTAAATCAAATGTATGAAAATATTATTATGTTAATTATATTGCCCTAAAATCGTTAATACATTTTCTATAAATTCGCCGTTTTGACTCCTAAATTAATTTACAGAGACACATAAAACATTATTTTGTTCTGTTTAATTAATAGCTGTATGTTTAGAAAAAAATAAGCTTGTAATTATACAGAAATATTAATTTAAATAGTTGAAGCGGTGAATTTGTAGAGTAATAAATATTAACGATTAAGATGACTCGCGCGTTAAACCATGCATGTAATGGAACGAAAAATACAATCTTTTCGAAAAAAACCCAAGTTCTAAAGGGAAATGAAAAAATATTTAGGTAATAAAATGGCATGCGATGCAAATATAAACGTGAAGTGTTCTGTGTTTCACATTGCGTTTTAAATATTATTTGACACTTCAGAATTACTAATTCAGTCAAATAGCCGGAATTGATTTATTACAAATTTAAAATATGTCTAAATAATATAGTACATGTCTAGGGCCATATAATTAACCTAATAATATTTTCATACATTTGGTTTAACCCATTAACGCCCAAAACGGCAAGAATCAAAGGTTTACTTTGCGATCAGATTTAAAGTGCTAAATCTTGTTGCACATATCGCAAAATACCTTTACTTATGTTTTCGAGGTCGCTCTACAAGATGGTATAATTTAAATAATGATTTGGTTGCGTGAAAAAAAGATATAGTGACTTTTTCCTCAAAAAGTGCTAAAAATTTTGCGACAAAAGTTTTAAAAGTTAAATTTTCTACTAAAATTTGATGTTCCTTTTCATTAAAAATGGGCACAAGTTGGCACAAACATTCCAAAGTTTCAAAATATCGTCCGTAGGAAATGAAAAATTTTTGATGGTCGAAGCAAAATGGCGGCAAACACGATTTTTTGTTACAAAATTTCACAAGCTTTTTTCTCATCAATTACGAACTTTATTGAAAATTTCCCAAGGATAAAAATGTCTTATAATTAATTGAAGAATATTCTAAATTTTTTCAAATTTTTTATCAACAATTTTTTAAATTTCAGTCTCGTAATATTAGGAAAAATAAAAAATTGTTTATAAAAAATTTGAAAAAAATTTTGAATATTCTTCAATTAATTATAAGACATTTTTATCCTTGGGAAATTTTCAACAAAGTTAATAGTTTTTTAGAAAAAAATATTAATCTCGTTTACAAGCTGAAATTGGAATATTTTAGCATTTTTTAGGGTCACAAGTCATTGATATTTAGTAGGTTACTTATCTTATACCCACATTTTTCCTATTTTCAATACTCTTTCTTAATGTTTGTTAGGAAAGCATGTTTTGCAAACATATGCGTTGCATCCTTTACAGAATTTGTATGTTTTTATGGGACATGATGAGCATTTGCTCTGCTTTTCTACACGTTTGGATACATGAGTTTGTGTAATTTCTTTTTCTGGATTTGCTAAATAATGCTTAGCAATATCTAACGTAAACTCTTTTGTAGACTTTTTATTCCCAGTACTAGCAGTATTATATATAACAACCGAGTTCGTAATAGATGCCTGAATCAAACGTGTAAAAACTACCCATGTCCATTTTTTACTTCTGATGCTGGGCAATAAATTATTACAGTGAGCATCATGAGTATCAACTCCTCCCATATATTTGTTATAAATATGAAAAGCGTGTGGAAATTGGATTTCTTTCTTTTCATGTTCTTTAGAACTATAACGCTTTATTGGAAGAGTTGGATTTACACCTGCCGCCGTAGATGCTATGGACACCGGCTTTGAATCCATTACAGCGATGTAATTTATTTGACTATTTTTGTCATTTTTAACAGCAAATGTTCCTCTCTCTGCCTTCTTACATATTTCGTTTTTAATTTTAACTCTATCATTCCTAATAGTACCTGTGGCTCGTAATCCTATATTTCGTAAGTGTAAAATCAAATCAAAACTTGTGAAATAATTATCAAAATAGACATGGTAAAGATTTATCTTTCGAGGAGTTGTATTATGCAGGAAATCTTTTAGTAAATTCATTACTACTCTGCTACCTAATGCACATTTCATCAGCACATTCGTTTCTATTTGATTCTTACCACAGTACAAATCCCAACCTAAGAGATAACCATTACTAGTACACAGTCCCCACAGTTTTAATCCAAATCTTATTGGTTTTCCTCTAATAAATTGTTTCAAGCTCGTTTTGGCATATGATTTTACCATCATTTTATCAATTGACATTGCAGTTTGGAAATATCCAAATTGAAGAATGTTTTTTTGGAATAAGTTTATCAAAGAACGTACTCGCCATCCTTTATCATTTGGATTATTGTCTGATGCTTAAGAATATTTTATATGAGCTTTTATACTTTCGAATTGATTACGAGACATTACTAACGAAACGCCGTTAGCAGACAAAAAGGGATCAGTTGACCAATAGTCGCATTGTGATTTTCTTTTGTTAAAGCATGAAAAAATTACAATTCCTATAAATATATCTAAATCAGATCGAGAAAGTTCAAAATTATTTTCCTTTGTTGCTTTACTAATATAATTTTTGATTTCATCAGAAAAAGAGGATTCGAATAATTGAACTGGTGTACTTTGCACAATCATTTTTTTCTGGCTGTCAGATAACAGTGTCTCATTTTCAATTTGATCTTTACAATTTTTTTCACCGTCAACCCAGTTATACTCATGTTCTGCTTCTAATTTAGTTAAATTTGCAGAATAACCCTGGTATACTTTTTTATATGACGTACAAGGAAAATCATTATAATTTTCATCGTCTGAACCAGAATCATTATCGCCAGAATAATTAGGATCGGGAATCAAAATTATTTGACTAGATTCTTCATGTGAACTATCATCATCAGATTCAATTTCTGACATTCGAACTTGTCGTTTTCTCTTCGACATTTTTGAATTATCAAATATTTAAGAATATAAAAACTTTAGATAAAGACTATATAAAACGTTACATGTGATGTAAGAAAAATAATTGATATAAAAAAAGAAATATAATAAAGAATGAAGAAAAACTTATAGTATACCGTTGATGATAGATTTCACTTCAATCAAAAAAAGTAAGCGCTAAAAATGTATTGCATACCGTCAGTGAATCTTTTTAAATCTTTAAGTATTGTGCAGCTCTTATAAGAGAAGTCTGTTCACCTTATTAATATGAAATTCATTTTTTCTAAAAAACTATTAACTTTATTGAAAATTTCCCAAGGATAAAAATGTCTTATAATTAACTGAAGAATATTCCAAATTTTTTTCAAATTTTTTATAAACAATTTTTTATTTTTCCTAATATTACGAGACTAAAATTTAAAAAATTGTTTATAAAAAATTTGAAAAAATTTTAGAATATTCTTCAGTTAATTCTAAGACATTTTTATCCTTGGGAAATTTTCAATAAAGTTCGTAATTGATGAGAAAAAAGCTTGTGAAATTTTTTTAACAAAAAATCGTGTTTGCCGCCATTTTGCTTCGACCATCAAGAATTTTTCATTTCCTACGGACGATATTTTGAAACTTTGGAATGTTTGTGCCAACTTGTGCCCATTTTTAATGAAGAGGAACATCAAATTTTAGTAGAAAATTTAACTTTTAAAATTTTTGTCGCAAAATTTTTAGCACTTTTTGAGGAAAAAGTCACTATATCTTTTTTTCACGCAACCAAATCATAATTTAAATTATACCATCTTGTAGAGCGACCTCGAAAACATAAGTAAAGGTATTTTGCGATATGTGCAACAAGATTTAGCACTTTAAATCTGATCGCAAAGTAAACCTTTGATTCTTGCCGTTTTGGGCGTTAATGGGTTAATTTCACAGTATAAAGTATAAATATATCGAAAGAAGGTATATTTGTATCTGTGTAACAAGGAGAATACGTGAATTTGTAGCTATAAAGTTTATGCAAGTCTATCATCTATATCCTTAAATCTCTTATAGCGCATGTGGTAAGGTCTCGGCTTTTGGAATCGGTGAGCCCAGGTTCGAGACTTCTTCAACTCTTTTTTTTTTCATTTTTTATAATTTTAGAATATTTATAGTAATCATTAATAACTTATTTGAATTGATAACGAAATAAAAATTACATCTTTATAAGAATATTTAAAGTGTAGGACTTAATAAAGATCTTTTGAGTGTAACTATGAATTATTAAGACCCCATTTTTACATATTTTTTAATCTAATATGTTCATGGCAATAAATAAACATTCTACAATAAAACAAAAATTTATTGGATGGAATCGAACTCGAATCTGAGGTTTGAAAGATGGAGGAGGATTGAAGCAGAAGGACGAAAAGGAATTTTACTCGGCTCTTCGGCTAAACGAAAGTTAGATCGAGAGGGAGAGAGAGATCCGATAAAACTATGCCGTTCTCTCTGGAACTCGATGTATAGCGAAGATGTCCGATGCTGAGCTATGTTAACCGAAGGAGGTTGCACACGCATACGCACCACAGTAATGGTGTGTGTGCCTAACAAAGTGCTTCTCATTCGCGTCCGACAGATGGCGTTAGTGGTTTTATGGAATTTTCGACGTATTATGGCGTACAACGACACGCACTACAAAAACGTACTTACTTTGTACTATACCAAAACACCCTGTAACTGTACCTAAACTCACCCTGTACATAAAAACTATATCAATGTAGCGTACTATAGTCACTATGTTATAAGATTTGCTATAGTTTACCAAAATGTGAAGACTATAGTAAGCACAAAATGTACTTTATTTTACGCGACATCTGTAGGAACTTAAGTTATGTAAATATTCAAATTTTTTATATTTATCGGATAAGAGAACGGAAATGAACCGTAATTATTGTTACTTCCTTTTTTCCTTTCTTCTTGTGTCGGAGCTTGTACCGGGCGGATGTGAAAAATATAGAGCATTGAATATATACTTGATTGTGCCTTTCTACTTGAAACCTAAAGTGAGAAACGAGTGCTAAATAGCTAATCTGAGGAATTGGAACGTCAAGCTCCCCACAAATTGGTGACCCCGACGTGATCCGAACGGATTACGATAACGAGCGACTACTTGGCAGTTTTTCCTTATCCGCATTCGCCCACATGGTTGGGACCGGCTCAATCCCGCGAACACCTGTCGTATCTCAGACCTCGGTTCCACGGAGAATAATGGACCAGGAGGACAACACACGTTTCGACGAAGATGAAAGAATTCTCCATGAAAATGTTTCGCATCATGCAGTTGATAAAGAAGCAACAATCAATCTCAGCGAGGACATCATAGCCGCCGTTCGAAGACCCCAATTGCCGCCGTTCATGAAGGACAGACCGGACATTTGGTTTATCCTCATCGAAACTGAATTTAATGCTAGCCGAATCAAAAGGGACGATACCAAATTCAGTACAGCCCTGAGAGCGCTGGATCCTGATACGCTGCAACAAATCACGGATATCATATATCTACCTCCAAGCACGGACAAATATGAACATTTGAAAAAAACCGTTATCCAACGACTTTCCGACTCTCGGCAGAAGCAGATACAGAAACTTCTTAATGAGCTCGTTCTGGAAGATAAGAAGCCTTCACAGTTGCTCCGAGAGATGAGAGATCTTGCAGCTGGCGGAATTAAAGAAGACATGCTTCACACGCTTTGGGTCAACAGACTCCCGTCTCAACTTAGACTGCTATTAATTGCCTCAGAATCGCTGAACCTAAATGCATTAGCCGAAATGGCTGATCGAATGATGGAGATATCGGGAAACTCTCCCAGTGTAATGGCCGCTAGTCCTATGGTAAATAGCGTGGACTCATCTTCACAAGCAGTTATAAGGCTGGAAAAAAGGTTGGATGATTTTGAGAAGGTTTTAACGCATTGCCTCACGCAGCTTACGGGACTCATTACCCAGCTTGCCTTCAACTCGAATTCAAATTCGAACCAGAACAGAGGCAGGTCCAGATCAAGGTCAAAGCAGGCAAACAATAACCAATGTTATTTCCACAATAAGTTTGGGAACTTGGCAAAAAAATGTATACTTCCTTGCTCCTTTTCGCAGAGCAAACAGGGAAACTAGAGAAGCTGTCATCAATTGGGGCGGTACATGACAGTGAATCACCGGGCCAGAGGTATCGTTCAGATACAGCCTCAGTGACCTCCGAATTCCGCCTACACCTTCATGATGCGAAAACACATCGAAAGTTTTTAATAGACTCCGGATCTGTGGTATCCATAATCCCGTTTCCAACAGGAGTGGTTAAACCTAAAAAAGACGATTTAACTCTTTATGCGGCAAATAAGACGCCCATCTCTACGTACGGTAATCGGATCATCGATGTTGATTTAAACCTACGAAGAAAGCTCACGTGGTCATTTATAGTGGCAGATGTTTCAGAAGCAATAATAGGTGCAGACTTTTTGAAACGCTTCGGTTTGTTAGTGGACTTAAAAAACAGACAATTGATAGACTCAGTGACGGGCATTACTTCTAAAGGGAATCTTCACAAGGTGCGGTGCTATAGTGTGACTACCATTGACTGTAGAAATCCCAGTGCAAGCCTGTTCAAGGAATTCATCAACATCACCAGGCCTCAACCAGTTCCAAATATTAAAGCTGCAGACTATGCACACCACATCACCACACAAGGACCACCTGTAACAGAAAGGTTTAGAAAACTAGCTGGAGAGAAAGCTGATGCAGCAAAACTCGAAATACAGCGTCTCCTTGATTTGGGAATTATACGACCTTCGCGCAGCCCTTGGTCAAGCCCAATCCATCTAGTTAAGAAAAAGGATGGCTCGTGGAGATTATGTGGTGACTATCGGAAGCTGAATGATGCTACAATACCTGACAAATATGCACCACCGTTGATCCAGGATTTATTCACCAGACTGCATGGCAGCAAAGTGTTTTCGACAATAGACCTGGAAAAAGCATACCATCAGATACCCATGCGAGCTGAAGATATTCAGAAAACAGCAGTTACCACTCCATGGGGTTTATTCGAATACATTACCATGCCATTTGGTCTGCGTAATGCTACCCAAACTTTCCAGAGATACATTGACTCTGTGCTTAGAGGACTGGACTTCTTGTTTGTGTATGTAGATGATATACTTGTATTCAGCAAGTCTCAAGAAGAGCACAATAAGCACCTTAAGCAACTCTTCAAGAAACTTGAAGAAGCAAGATTACAAATCAAAACAAACAAGTGTGTAATGTGCCAACCTGTGGTGGAATTTTTAGGTTATAAAATAGATGAAAAAGGTTACTCACCTACCATGGAAAGAACTGAAAAGATTCTTAATTTTCCTAAGCCTGCCACTGTCCAGGAATTAAGGAGATTCTTGGGTATGACAAATTATTACAGGTCATGTATGCCTCATGCTGCTTCATATCAGTCAATACTCAACGAATACCTCAGAGGATCCAAGAAGAATGACAAGTCTCCAATTGCTTGGACCGCTGCAGCTGAAGAAGCTTTTGAAGACACCAAGAGGGCACTCTCACAAGCTACGAGGAACACTTTTCTTTCAAACGATGCTCGACTCACAATTGTAGCCGATGCCTCCACCACTGCCATAGGTGCTGCCTTGGAACAATTGGTTGGGGATGAAATACAGCCAGTAGCTTTCTTCTCTCGCAAACTAAGTGAGACAGAAAAAAAGTATAGCACATATGACCGAGAACTGTTGGCAATATTCGCTGCAGTGAAACATTTTGAACATTATTTGCAATGCAGGAATGTTACGATTAAAACGGATCACAAACCATTGGTATATGCTTTCAAGCAGAAATTAGCTAAAGCATCGGAGAGGCAACTTCGCCAATTGGATTTTATTTCACAGTTTACCACGGAAATTGAATACCTTAGAGGCGATGAAAACATAGCGGCAGACGCATTATCGAGGATTAGCACAATTGAGATGCCTACAATACTTGATGCAGGTACAATTCAGCAGGAGCAGCAATTGGATCCAGAGCTTCATAACCTAATTTGTAGACCGACATCCATTAATCTGCAAGAAATCTGTGTTAAGCCTAATGTCAAGATATATTGTGATATTACTCATGGAATAGTCAGACCTTACCTGCCAAAATCTCTGAGGAAGGAGGCATTCAATGTAGTGCACAATCTGTCACATCCTAGTCGAAGACTAACCTCACAACAGTTGAGGGAAAAATTCATCTGGCCAGGAATCAAGAAAGATGCGTTGCGTTGGGCCAGAGAATGTCTACAGTGCCAGAAATCCAAAGTGCAACGTCACAACAGGCTGAAACCAAATCATATAGATGTGCCAGAATCAAGGTTTAATCATATTCACCTTGACATAATACATATGCGTGAAGTGGATGGCTACAGATACTGTCTTACCATGATAGATCGTTTCACAAGATGGCCTGTAGTTGTACCACTAAAAGACATTACAGCCGACACCATCACCACAGCCTTATTCGATCACTGGATCTCAAACTTTGGAACTCCGATAACTATCACAACGGACCAGGGAAGTCAATTCGAGTCACTTTTGTTCACAGCAATGTCAAACTTCATTGGAGCTAAAAAGAATAGGACAACAACGTATCACCCGCAGTCAAATGGCATTCTGGAGAGATTTCATAGGACCTTGAAAGCAGCTCTGATGTGTTCACCCCGTTCTTGGATCAGCATTCTTCCAACAGTACTTCTTGGGCTGCGCACCACTCTCAAGGAAGATATCCAGGCCACGCCAGCTGAAATGGTGTATGGAACTAACTTGCGTATCCCTGGCGAATTTTTTGTTACAGCTGAGATGCCTCCAGAACCTCAAGTTTTCATAGAAAAACATAGGGAGTACATGAGAGCATTAAGGCCAACGTCCACAGCACACCATAATAAAGCCAAATGCTTTATTTTTAAGGATTTACATACCTGCACACATGTGTTCATTCGTTGTGATCATACCAAAGCTCCACTTGAAGCTCCATATGTGGGACCATACAAGGTGGTGAACAGGATCAATGACAGAGTCTACGAAATTGATGTCGATGGAAGCCTGCAAAATGTGTCAGTAGAGCGATTGAAACCTGCCTATATGAACAAACCTGAGGACACTCTGAACCAAAACTCGTCATCCGGGAAGATTGTGCAGCAGCTAGTCACTCCAGGTACTTCTCAAGAGCCCACTACAAGCGAACCTATGCCAGAGCATCACTGGACAGCGAGCTTGGACAAGCCAGTAAAAAACTATGCTTCACGTGGCAAAGTAACCTTTAAATCATAAGATTAACAGGTTAACTTAGGGGGGAGTACTGTAGCGTACTATAGTCACTATGTTATAAGATTTGCTATAGTTTACCAAAATGTGAAGACTATAGTAAGCACAAAATGTACTTTATTTTACGCGACATCTGTAGGAACTTAAGTTATGTAAATATTCAAATTTTTTATATTTATCGGATAAGAGAACGGAAATGAACCGTAATTATTGTTACTTCCTTTTTTCCTTTCTTCTTGTGTCGGAGCTTGTACCGGGCGGATGTGAAAAATATAGAGCATTGAATATATACTTGATTGTGCCTTTCTACTTGAAACCTAAAGTGAGAAACGAGTGCTAAATAGCTAATCTGAGGAATTGGAACGTCAAGCTCCCCACATCAAAAGATGTACCACGACATCTGTGGCTGTGAATAGGGAATAGGAAATATGCATATAGATATAATTACTTTAAGCTATTTTTATATTCTCTTCCTTCCGGAACTCTAAAGAGTGAGGATCTGTGAACAATAAAGAAGACTGAAAAACGGATAGACGCCATTTTCTTCCACTTGTCGTTGCCCATGTTTAAAGTTGAACCTAGAGAAGTGAAACATTAAGAATCCTCTTGCATCGCATGGTAAAGAAGCACCGCAAATTGGTGACCCCGACGTGATAAAAGAAGAAAAAAGGAAAAGTGGTGCAGACTAAAACGTTTCGCCACGAGATAACGAAATGGCGGTGCAACGATCTCCGATGGGGCACACCATGCCCATAATAGTGACCGACAAAGAAGATAACCCAAGAGGTCAACCTGAGACGGGTTTCTTGCAACAGAATACATCCGAAGACCAGCCCGCGCAATCCGAGAAGGACCAATTTGCAAATTACATAAGGGAGGACTTCATCTCGGCAATACGGAAGCCGCAACTCCCGCCATTCATAAAGGATAGGCTCGATATATGGTTCATCCTGATAGAAACGGAATTCAACTCTTGCAGAATAAGGAGCGATGAGGCCAAATTCAGTGCTGCCTTGAGAGCCTTGGACTCCGAAACCCTGCAACAAATAACCGACATTATATACTTACCTCCGGATAAAGAAAAATATAGCCAGATGAAAAAGACGGTTATCCAAAGATTATCTGACTCGAGGCAGAAACAAATACAAAAACTGCTAAACGAGCTAGTCCTAGGAGACAAGAAACCGTCCCAGCTTTTACGAGAGATGAAGGATCTGGTAGCAGGAGGCATCACGGACGACATGCTGCACACCTTGTGGTTAAACAGGTTACCTAGCCAGTTAAGAACTTTACTCTTGGCATCCGACTCACTGGATTTAAAGGCATTGGCAGAGATGGCAGACCGGATGATGGAGGCCATGAGCAATACATCTTACATTATGGGAACAGCTCCTACGCCTGCAATAAGTAGTGTCGAACCAAGAGCAGTAATGTCCCAATTAGAGAAACGGATCGATGATCTACAAAAGGTACTCACTCATTACCTTACTGAGATAACTCAACTGATGTCGAGATCAATATCTGACCACTCAAGACACAGACACAGGTCCCGTTCGAGGACTCCTGACAAAAGAAACGTATGTTATTATCACCAACGTTTTGGCAATACAGCAAAGAAGTGCACTACCCCTTGCTCTTTCACAAATTCTCAGACCTCGGAAAACTAGGGAAACTGTCATCAATTCAGGCGGTACGTGACAGTCAGAAGCAGCAAAGACATGTGTCATCCACGGCACCAGCTGAGCTCCGCCTACACCTACATGACATCCGAACGAATAAAAGATTTTTAATCGACTCAGGGTCAGTGGTTTCAATCATACCTGTGCCAAATGAGACAATGAATCCAATGAAGGGTAATCTGCAACTATTCGCAGCAAACAACACCCCAATCAGCACCTACGGGACAAGAAATCTGGTAATAGATCTTCATCTACGTAGAAAATTCACTTGGCCTTTCATTGTGGCAAACGTCAAGGAAGCTATAATTGGGGCTGACTTTCTCACACACTATAATTTGATGATCGACTTGAAAAACAAACAATTAATAGACTCCATTACAGGTCTAACATCAAGAGGTAGATTGTACAAAACCGAGTGTCACAGTGTCACTACAGTGGAAGCTAACTTACCTCATTCAAACCTGTTGCAACAGTTCGTGCAAATAACTAAACCACAGCAAGTTCCCAACCTCAAGGCCACAGAATTTGCACACCGGATAGAAACCACTGGCCCTCCTGTAGCTGAAAGGTCATGTAAACTTGCTGGAGAAAAAGCACAAGCAGCGAAGGCTGAAATCCAACGTCTCCTGGAGATGGGAATATGTCAGCCATCAAGCAGCCCATGGGCAAGTCCCATACACCTAACAAAGAAGAAAGAAAACACTTGGAGACTCTGTGGTGATTACAGGAAACTAAATCATGTTACTGTACCAGATAAATACTCACCACCTACAATCCAAAGCTTATTTACCCGGTTACATGGGTGCAATGTCTTCTCTACAATTGATTTAGGAAAAGCGTATCACCAAATACCTATGTACAAGGAAGATATCAAGAAAACAGCCATCACTACGCCTTGGGGGTTATATGAGTACGTAACCATGCCATTTGGTCTCAAGAACGCCACTCAAACCTTCCAAAGATTTGTTATGTACATAGAATGAACATACATAACTCATCGCTATAATAAGCACCATATAATTAATATCATTAATATTATTATCATTTGGAGACATAATTAATAAATCTTAATCTATCATAGTTATACTAAAATACCAATAGTCTCATTGTAAAGGAGAAATACTTCTAATAGCGACAAATTCCTGAGTGTAATACGAAGCGCCAGACGCAGCTCGTTCACACTGTCGCCAAGGCTAAGTCCCGACACGTGGCAAATGCACTTCGACGGCAGTCGAATGTTCTCGAACAATGACGCATTTGACCATTGGGACCCGCAAATGTTACCTTATAAGGTAATGTTTGACGCTGCACTTTGAGGGTAAGAGCCCCAAACGTGCAGCCCCAAAGTTAGTTCGAGTCAAAAGCTAGAAGGAACAAGTCAAGTCTCCTAGGACCTCTCAGTCCTCTTATCTCTTAATTTTATCCAGGCAATCCTTTGTCTCTTAAACTATAATTATATAGCTCATAGCTCTGGTTATCAACTTGTATAAAGAAGAAACATTGTAAACAAATCTCAATAAACCTTATTATACAAAAGAATTTCAAGTTTGTCGTGAATCAGCGATTGAACCACAACAGATTCATCGATTCAGTGCTGAGAGAATTGGACTTCGTGTTCATTTATGTTGACGACATACTGGTATTCTCAGAATCTCAAGAACAGCATAAGGAGCACCTATGGCAGCTTTTCAACAAACTGCAAGAGCATAATTTGCAAATCAACTCCAACAAGTGCAACCTGGGAAGAACAGAAATAGAATTTTTAGGTTATCACATTGACAGCAAAGGTTACTCACCAACAAAAGAAAGAACTGAAAAGATACAGAATTACCCAAAACCAGAAACTGTGTAGGAACTCAGAAGATTCCTAGGGATGACAAATTACTATAGGTCGTACATGCCTAATGCTGCTTCTTATCAGTCAATCCTAAATGAGGACCTTAAAGGATCGAAGAAGAAAGACAAGACGAAGATTCACTGGACTCAAACAGCTGAAGATGCCTTCCTCAGAACAAAAAAAGAACTTGTCGAAGCTACAGCAAATACTCACCTTTCACTAACATCTCCTCTGATACTGATCACTGATGCATCATCCACAGCAATTGGAGCAGCACTTGAACAATATGAAGACAATGTGCACAAACTAGTTGGATTTTTCTCACGCAAGCTCAGTCAGACAGAGTGAAGATACAGTACATATGATCGTGAACTTCTGGCTATAACGTGTCACAATAATGCTAGGCAAAATTTTAAGGGATGATAGAGGAAGTAAAAAGGAAAATATTTTGTCAACAAACCTGGTGTCTCCGAGCCTCCAATTTTGATCTGCAACCGTTAAAAGATCATATGTAGGTGAGCGCGTTCAGTAGTGTTGGTGTGGAACATCAGCTGACAGGCAGAGCGGCGGCGGTCCACAGCCAGGTCCGTAGCATTACGCGAGGCACTCCCTTTTCTTCCACATTGAAACTTTATCAAGTTAATTTTTACCTTGTCCACTACACTTTTTAGGCAAGGCCTTTTTGCACATTGTCCACTATCTACGCTCACAATAATTGTTCAAATTGCCTCCCGCAATTGGAGACACATAATTGCAAACGTCTTTGCAATGACTCGCGAACGCGAGAAAATATTCCCGTAGTGTTACGGATAGTGTCACACGCTGCAACAATGCGCTCGAAAAGCTCATTTGGGCTTTGGAAAGGCTTTTCATTTACCAGAGCCTTCAAATGGCCCCACAAGAAAAAGTCCAATGGGGTGAGGTCAGGTGATCGCGGCGGCCATTCGAATGCACTACCTCTCCCTATCCATTTATTTGGGAATTTTTCTCTTACGCATTCTCTTGCTCTTCTTGTAAAATGAGCCGGTGCTCCATCACTTTGGAACCACATGATTCGCCGAATGGAGAGCGGAATGTCTTCCAAAAGTTGTGGCAACGTTTCTTCCAAAAATTCGACGTACATATTGCCTGTTAATCGGGACGGTAACAGGTAAGGACCCACTATGTAGTCGTCAATGATTCCGGCCCAGACATTTATGGAAAAGCGATTTTGCACGTGTGTCACTGCCGTAGCGTGAGGATTTTCCGTATCCCACATGTGGCTATTGCGCGAGTTGAAATAACCATTCCGAGTAAAGCAAGCTTCGTCGGTGAAGAGTACATGCCGTGAAAAGTTTGGATTTTCCGCACATTTATGCATGAACCACGAACAAAAATGCACTCGCCTCTCAAAATCACTGCCAGTTAATTCTTGCACTTGTCTTAAATGAAAAGGATGCAACCCTTCTTCATTTAGCACACGCCACACGCTCATTCTGTCTACATGCAATTCGCGCGCAATAGCTCTTGTACTTTTTTCCGGAGCTTTTCTAACACATTCGAGGACACTTTCCTCGAATTCAACAGATCGTGTTGATCGACTTTTGCCAGGTGGAGCTTCTGGTTTTAATGACCCGGTATCGCGCAATCTTTGGGCAATCGCCACAAAGATTTTACGGTTCGGATGCCTTCTATTCGGAAATCGTTCTTGATAAATTCGCGCAGCTTTATTAGCATTACCGTCGGCTAATCCGTAAACGAAATGCATATCTGCTAATTCCGGGAATGAATAATCCATTTTGCACTGTCTTTTACGATGAGACTAGAACGAATGAATAGCTAACAATAAAACGACACACAGTTTCAACTGATGAATTCGTTTGTTTTTTAATGTTTACAATTTTTTAGAATAACTAGTACAAAAAACTTCCCAAAAATCTAATAAACATAAAATATTTTCATTTGTGCTAGCTATTCTAAAAAATTGTAAACATTAAAAAACAAACGAATTCATCAGTTGAAACTGTGTGTCGTTTTATTGTTAGCTATTCATTCGTTCTAGTCTCATCGTAAAAGACAGTGCAAAATGGATTATTCATTCCCGGAATTAGCAGATATGCATTTCGTTTACGGATTAGCCGACGGTAATGCTAATAAAGCTGCACGAATTTATCAAGAACGATTTCCGAATAGAAGGCATCCGAACCGTAAAATCTTTGTGGCGATTGCCCAAAGATTGCGCGATACCGGGTCATTAAAACCAGAAGCTCCACCTGGCAAAAGTCGATCAACACGATCTGTTGAATTCGAGGAAAGTGTCCTCGAATGTGTTAGAAAAGCTCCGGAAAAAAGTACAAGAGCTATTGCGCGCGAATTGCATGTAGACAGAATGAGCGTGTGGCGTGTGCTAAATGAAGAAGGGTTGCATCCTTTTCATTTAAGACAAGTGCAAGAATTAACTGGCAGTGATTTTGAGAGGCGAGTGCATTTTTGTTCGTGGTTCATGCATAAATGTGCGGAAAATCCAAACTTTTCACGGCATGTACTCTTCACCGACGAAGCTTGCTTTACTCGGAATGGTTATTTCAACTCGCGCAATAGCCACATGTGGGATACGGAAAATCCTCACGCTACGGCAGTGACACACGTGCAAAATCGCTTTTCCATAAATGTCTGGGCCGGAATCATTGACGACTACATAGTGGGTCCTTACCTGTTACCGTCCCGATTAACAGGCAATATGTACGTCGAATTTTTGGAAGAAACGTTGCCACAACTTTTGGAAGACATTCCGCTCTCCATTCGGCGAATCATGTGGTTCCAAAGTGATGGAGCACCGGCTCATTTTACAAGAAGAGCAAGAGAATGCGTAAGAGAAAAATTCCCAAATAAATGGATAGGGAGAGGTAGTGCATTCGAATGGCCGCCGCGATCACCTGACCTCACCCCATTGGACTTTTTCTTGTGGGGCCATTTGAAGGCTCTGGTATATGAAAAGCCTTTCCAAAGCCCAAATGAGCTTTTCGAGCGCATTGTTGCAGCGTGTGACACTATCCGTAACACTACGGGAATATTTTCTCGCGTTCGCGAGTCATTGCAAAGACGTTTGCAATTATGTGTCTCCAATTGCGGGAGGCAATTTGAACAATTATTGTGAGCGTAGATAGTGGACAATGTGCAAAAAGGCCTTGCCTAAAAAGTGTAGTGGACAAGGTAAAAATTAACTTGATAAAGTTTCAATGTGGAAGAAAAGGGAGTGCCTCGCGTAATGCTACGGACCTGGCTGTGCACCGCCGCCGCTCTGCCTGTCAGCTGATGTTCCACACCAACACTACTGAACGCGCTCACCTACATATGATCTTTTAACGGCTGCAGATCAAAATTGGAGGCTCGGAGACACCAGGTTTGTTGACAAAATATTTTCCTTTTTACTTCCTCTATCATCCCTTAAAATTTTGCCTAGCATTATTGTGACACGTTGTATTTGCAGCTGTCAAACACTTCAAATACCTGTTGGAATGCAGAGAGATCACCATCAAAACGGACCACAAGCCATTAGCCTATGCCTACAAACAGAAATTAGCAAAGGCATCAGACAGGCAGCTCAGGCAACTAGACTACATATTTCAGTTTACCACGAACATAACATACCTGAGAGGAGGAGATAACTCAGTTGCAGATGCATTATCTAGAATCAACTCAATAGTGATACCAACCATCCTTGATGCTGAAACTATAAAAGAAAAACAACATGAAGACAATGAACTTACCAGTCTGTTACAGCAAAATTCATCACTTGTGCTCCAAGAAATCATAGTGCAGCCTAATATGAAAATTTACTGTGACATAACCCATGGAATAGTGCGACCTTACCTACCAAGAAGCCTAAAGAAAACAGCATTCGACATTGTACATAACCTATCACATCCCAGTCGTAGAGCCACCTCACTGAAGCTAAGAGAAAAGTTTGTTTGGCCTGGCATCAAAAAGGATTCAATTCAGTGGTCCAAAAAGTGAATAGCTTGTCAGAAAGCAAAAATTCAACGACACAACAAAGTAAAACCCAACCACATTGAAGTGCCAGAATCCAGATTCAACCACATTCACCTGGACATAATTTTCCTGAGAGAGGTTGATGGATACAAATACTGCTTAACAATATTGGATCGCTTCACAAGATGGCCAGTTGTGGTCCCACTCAGGGACATTCACACAGAAACCATCATAACTGTCTTGTTTGACCACTGGATCTCACACTTTGGCACTCCTATCACCATCACGACTGATCAAGGTAGTGAATTTGAATCTACTCTATTCAGTGCCTTATCAAACTTTCTCGGAGCAAACAAAAATCGCACAACACCTTATCACCCTCAGTCAAATGGGATAATCGAACGTTTTCACAGGACACTAAAAACTGCCTTGATGTGTTCACCCAAACCATGGACCAGCATTCTCTCCACTGTTCTGCTCGGACTTAGAACCAGTTTGAAGGAAGACATCCAAGCAACACCTGCAGAAATGGTTTACGGAATTAACTTGAGAATACCCGGTGAGTTCTTTGTAACAAGTGAAATACAACCTGATCCTCAAAATTTCATTGAGAAGCACAGAGAGATCATGAAAGCATTAAAACCAACCAAGACAGCTCACCACAGCAAACCGAAGGTCTTCATACTAAAGGACTAGAGAACCTGTACTCATGCCTTTGTACGATGTGATCATGTAAAAGCTCCTTTAGAGGCACCATACGTGGGACCCTACAAAATAGTAAAAAGGGTATCAGATAGGGTTTATACTCTAGAAATAAATGGAACCTCCCAGAATATATCCGTAGAAAGACTGAAGCCTGCATATATCAGCAAATCAGATGCAGCAGAAAATGGAAACGTCACAGAAGAAGAGGAAAAACCCACACCTACTCATCGTTGGACCTCAGTGATGGATGAACCAGGGAAAACCTACCAGAAAAAGAAAAACGTAACCTTTAAAAAATTAACAGGTTAACTTAGGGGGGAGTGATGTGGCGTACAACGACACACACTACAAAAACGTACTTACCTTGTACTATACCAAAACACCCTGTAACTGTACCTAAGCTCACCCTGTACATAAAAACTATACCAAAAGATGTACCACGACATCTGTGGTTGTGAATAGGGAATAGGAAATATGCATATAGATATAATTACTGTTAAGCTATTTTTATATTCTCTTCCTTCCGGAACTCCAAAGAGTGAGGACCTGTGAACAATAACAAAGACTGAAAAACGGATAGACGCCATTTTCTTCCACCTGTCGTTCGCCCATGTTTAAAGTTGAACCTAGAGAAGTGAAACATCAAGAATCCTCTTGCATCGCATGGTAAAGAAGCACCACAGTCTACAAACATCAGCGCCGCCTACCGGCAAGGATTATTTTAGGACCCTGCCATGAGCAATCTCCCATTTCATCTTTGCTTGAAGCTCTCTTCATAACCTGAAAGTCAAGATCGATCTTCCTCATATCGCATTTATGGCAATCTTCCGAAATTCCGTTCTATTTAATTATTTTATTTTCGGCTGCACTCGACCAAATCTAACTTTTGTCTGTAACAAAAAGAATATTTTATCATATAAAATGTTTCTTAGGCATTTGCTTGTTATCCCTTCTCTTTACTTCACTTAAAAATTTTGAGTATCATAAATGTTATAAGTATTTTATTTCTTCAGTTATAAATATATGATACAATAAAAATTGTATATAGAAATATGCCACAAGTAAATGGTAAAATTAAATATAACAGTTACTTTTATCGTTATGTAAGAAGAGAAGGTGATTCTGTCTTGTTACAAATAAGTACTGCTAGTACTAGTAATTATACACAGAATCAAACGAATAATTATAAACAGTTAATTGATACTACTACATATTCTGATTTATCTAAATCTACATCTAATATTAATAGTCAATCTACTAATAGATACTTCAGCATAGAAGATTTGTGTGACATTGACAACTTTGATGATGATAATACTAATAATCTTGACGATATATATACTACATTTTCTAATAATAAAGTTTCATTGAAACTTAATAACTTAAAGAGGAGTAATCTTATAAATGCACAAGACCTTTCATAAAATTGGGCAATAGAAAATAATGTAATTCATGCATCATTGAAACAATTATTACTAATTTTAATTAACCCTTTAATGTAAAGATTTACAGAATTTACAAATTGATTTTAAACTCATGCTATTTATAGAAAGAAAGTTGTGAGTAATTAAAACTCCATATACATTTGTTTTAAGGGTCGCTCTTTCGATTGGTATAATCAAAATACCCAAAATATCAATCTAGGGCTTTCATTTTTCCAGAAATACTAAAAAAAACGCATTTTTTGAGTAGGTATTTTCTTAAATTGAATATTTTACTATGTTATCGGTACTTGGGTAACTACTGATTAATCAGTTACGTATTCTCGAAATATGTACTTCAAATATATGTATTCAAATTTTTTTGTTTTTAATGTTTTCTAATTCAAAATGGCGTTTGAACGATTATATATGTTCTATATTGAGAATATGGCTATATTGCGGATCTTTAAAGTTTTTTCGCAACATATTTATGCGAATTATATTATTTCCAGTTTTGTATTATCGGTTTAAATGAGAAAGATCAAACTGCTGAACTGATGGATGACGAAAACATCTTACAATTGGTGGATTTCTTAAAATATCATAAATTTGTCACAGAGACTAATATTCTATCTGTTTTATGACTATTCAGTATTGTACGATAAAATTTGTTACTTATCTAAACATTTTATTTATTTTATCCATAATTTTTGTTATGCACTATTCCCACTATTCCACATTGTTCCGCAGTTCACACACACATTCAAACCGAAAAGTCAAACGAGCAGTATGTTCCAATTTATGCGAGCGCTGACACGAGAATTACTCGTATCAAAAATTTATAGAAAACCGCACGCACTTTAAATTTTGGCCCAGGGATTTTTCGGTGAAAATTCCCTCTACCTGAATAAGTTATATGTGAAAATGTCACCTACCGATTATAATGGTACCACAGCTCTCTAGACACCTTATTAGATTTTTTTTTAAATAAGGTAGAATCTTGTTTGCTTCGACTCTTTGGATGGTAAGCAGGAATATTTCTTTCGTGGCATTCCGTACAATATGTTTTCCATTTTTCAAGTTAAATTCAAGTCTGTTAATAAAAATATTTAAAATGGAATCATTTATTTTGTCTATATTATTCTTCTTTAAAAATCTGCATATATATTGCATAATTAGGATTTTAATTCCTGTATGCTGCTGTGTTAAATATTTCACAGCTACTTTAATAATAGTCCTAAAGCCAACCTGTATATATAAATATATATGTAAGAAATAATGTACATTCTTTGGTTTAAATCTAACTGCAATTGTAGTAAACTTACTGGAATAGCATCCACTGCGAGTTTTAATGCATCTTGGAAATGCTTCTTATTTCTTTTAAACGCATTAAATAAGGCGTCAAGACATATGACTGTATAAGGCTTCATCTTATTGCCATGATTTTCTGCGAACAAAGTGAGGCAACGAATCGCTGACAAAGCTATTTCTTCGCGCCAATCTGATCTAATTATCTGGAAAGAAGATTATTTTAAATATTAAAAGTTAGTACATAAAAATAAATATTACATTTATTAATCTAATATAACGTCTTCCCTTTATACAGGGTGGAACGATAACGCTGCACTTCCTTGAAAGGGGTGATTCCTGAGATCTTTCTAAGCAAAACGCCGTTGGCCGTTTTTAAATCTAGCCACTGGTTAAGGAGAAGTAGAAGATTAAATTTTGTATGCAATTATTGATTCCCCATATGAATGCAATAGTATTGGTATATACGTGTGACAAGTGCAAGTATCAGAGAGAAGTTGCTGCTGTAACGTTTCACTCTCGCCTTTTATTGATTTTTCGGAATCGGTGAGAAGTTGCTGCCGGTTTGCTATATTGCCTTTTTATTGATTAATGGGAAATTTTGAAATTTAATTCGCGTTCTTGTGAAAAAACTAACGCGTACGCGCAATTTACCTACGGAGAATCTTGGTTATATGTTATTGTGCGTCCCCATACAATTTAATTTCCGATGCTAAATAATTAATGGGCAAATCGGGATAATGCAAATTAAATTCTATGAGGATTGCACACATTAAACCAAGACTGTGCTCCAGTCAATGAGCGCTCATGCTCATAAGCGCTCTGACGTGCCCAAGCTAGCGCTCACTGACTGGAGCACAGTCTTGGTTTAATGTGTGCAATCCTCATAGAATTTAATTTGCATTATCCCGATTTGCCCATTAATTATTTGGCATCGGAAATTAAATTGTATAGGGACGCACAATAACATATAACCAAGATTCTCCGTAGGTAAATTGCGCGTACGCGTTAGTTTTTGCACAAGAACGCGAATTAAATTTCAAAATTTCCCATTAATCAATAAAAAGGCAATATAGCAAACCGGCAGCAACTTCTCACCGATTCCGAAAAATCAATAAAAGGCGAGAGTGAAACGTTACAGCAGCAACTTCTCTCTGATACTTGCACTTGTCACACGTATATACCAATACTACTGCATTCATATGGGTAATCAATAATTGTATTCAAAATTTAATCTTCTACCTCTCCTTAACCAGTGGCTAGATTTAAAAACGGCCAACGGCGTTTTGCTTAGAAAGATCTCAGGAATCACCCCTTTCAAGGAAGTGCGGCATTAACGTTCCACCATGTATTATAACAAAGCCTTTTGATTAAACATACTTTTCATTATTATAAGTAAAATTACAATAAGTAACATAACATCCTTATTCTTCAGCTACGATTAACCAGAATGATCGTATTCATAATCGCTCCTTAAGGAGGTCCTTACGGCCGTATAAATAGTCGTTCCTTAAGGGGCCGTACTCATAGACGTGACTCTAGCTAGACTCGAACTCGACTTGAATAGAGTTAACTCGAGTTTGGATGAAGGAAGTTTCTCGAGCTGAACTCGAGCCAAGCATTGATTGGTTCTATAGTATCCTAACTTATCGACAAGTGTAGCAAAATTTAGCTGTCTTGCCTGTCTTGTATGTTTTTTTTTTACCATAAATGTTTTGACAGATGTAGGTTATGTTAAAATATGTCAAATAGTAGGATAAATAGAAGAAAATTAATGAATTTTAAATAAGTATAACTTTTTTAAATTATTTAAATAAAATAGGATATGATTCTTCCTGTTACCTTTCTTTATTTTGCAGGTGGATAGATTTCATTTACCTAGCTAAAAATAAAGAATTATAGAACATTATTTTTATATAAATATTAAAGATTTTGAAAAAAATTATAACTTGGCATAATTTTGCTTGAGGTATAGTTTCTCTATTTTAAAATTTTGAAATAACATTTGCTAGGTTCCCAGTCAAAGATAAATAGTGAATTACCTCTGAAAAAGAAGCAATGGCTTGTGGTCCTTTTGTTTCCATGCATTGAAACAAAAATAACGTTTTTCTTTTAAAGATGTATGTTAGATATTTGAAAATAATACCATTGGCATTAAATTTGTACTACTTATTCTTTTGAGTACTTCAGACCTGCATGCCAATTTTTAAAGCATTTCACCATACCCTTTTTAAGAAATTAATATTCAAATATTTGCATTTTATATGGACTCTTATGATGCCACGTCAAATGTCGATCGGTTTTCTAATATAGAACGTGTAAAAGTAACAAGGGTTAAACAAAAAATATACTTATTATAAGTATAGTAATTAATTAAAAATTCCAGCGAAAGGCACTAATATTCTACCGTTTAGTTTCTTAGAAATTTGAATTTGAAGTGAAACAATCGTATGAAATAATATGCCAGTCGGTAACTCCATTTGATTTGGCAACGCTGTAATAAGCTAGACAATGTTACGCATGCGCGTAATGGTCATATTAAAAAGCAATATTTTAAATTATTTTCAATTTTAGAAATACTTTTTGTGTGAATATTAACTCATAATGAGAGAGAGAGGGAAATATATTAAATAAAATATATATGTAAAAAATAACATGAATTTATTTTCTTTGATAACAATTAAAAATTTATAATTTTAACATGAATATAAACAATATTTTTAACATAAATGTTTTATGCATGCGCCTAAAGTTAAAACATATCACACTACTTCACATGCTGTTTTAAAAATGCTACTATTTTTTCAATTACTTTAGGATTTTTGGTAACCCTCGGTCTTCCGTTTATGCTTTCACCTAATAAAATTTGTATACCCTTTTCATCACTAGCAAGAAAAGCTTCGGTGAGATTCTCAAAGCGTATAGCTTGCTCTGCCATTTTAGTTATCATGCCTTTAGAAACAAAACCATCTAATACCTGCAAACTTTGTAAATACAGTGTCCTTCGAATTAAACAATCATGCCTATTTAAATAAAAAGCAAAAGTTTTTGCTGAATCTAAAAGAGTAGATTTACTAATTTCAGTTTTTTCAAGCACTTGTTGTAATAATTCAACATCGACTAAAGCATCATGGGCTCCATTACTTTCCAGATCATACTTTTCAGCTAAGGTAGTTAATTTATAATTAGTCATACCTTTAACAACTTTTTTTAAAGTGGTAAGTGAATCAGCAAATCCATAAATCCACGGATCAAAATTTGATTCCATTTTACAAATATTAATAGCATTTAACAAGTATTTAGCGTCAAAATTGACGTTGTGTGCTACAAGTAAGCAGGCCGATCCAATGCTGATGAGAAAATTTAAAAATTTACAAAGACCATCTTTTAATTGTATTGCCGGAAGGGAGACGCCATTTTTTATTAAAGTACCGTGAGAAAATGATAATCCATGTACTTCAGTGGATTTCATTGATATTCTGTTCTTGGGCAAAATATAGCAACAGAAAGTTTGTTGGTTACATTTGGCAGCAATTTGCAAGATCTCTGCGTTACCAAATCCTGACGTTTCAAGGTCGAACAACACTACAGCTAGATTTGAAGGTGGTGGTTTGCTTTCGTTTCTTATTTTTATATTATTAGAAACTTGTAAGCCTATTCCACTTTCGTAGTTAATTCCTTCATTGTTTTCTTTGCTTTCTCTCTCTTTATTTCTGGTACGTCGCAATTCTAGTCTTCTTGTTTTATATTCAGTGGATTTACATTTCTCAGCTCTCCACTTATTCCAGGCAATTCTTCTATTATAATAGTTTTTACTGACTGAGCTAGGACTTAATTTCAACTTTTTACAGACGTTATCAGGCCAATCGGCTCCAATGTTTTTATCACAAATGCCAGCGGCTACTCGAAAATCATATGATTCACTGCCTCCGTAAAATCGATTTTTTGGGGCATGAATATGAATCATATTGTTTACACTTTCGTTAACCTGGCTAGAGCCACATGGTGCAATTTTGAAAGTATTCTTTTCGTATAATTGAAGTAGAGCAACTAAATCATTATACAAGTTTTGACTTTCAAGAGACTTTGGCAGTCCATGTTTGTAATTTGAAGGATCTTGCACATATTTACACCAAGACCCACAAGAATCATGCTTATTGAAAACATGTGCTGGTAGATTCTGGAAAGCGAGCTTTAAACTGTCTGGATTTTTCTTATTTTGGTGTACAGCATAGGAAAAATTTCTTTTTATATATTTTACAGCCTGATATGAATTTCTGGATAATTCCTTATGTTTTGTAGCCAATCTATAAAGGGCTCTACTAAAACAGGCTTTGACATGATTGGTATCGGACCACTTTATAATTTCAGAAGAACTTATTCTATTTATGGCTGCTAAAGTCGATGCATCTTCGTCACCAATAAAAACACCTAATTTTACATTAGCTGATTTCATGGATTCACTGGATTGTACAATAGTCGCCGCAACATCGGCTTCCATTGCTTTTGCGCTTCCACTGAAATTCAGTCTGCAGTTATGGTCTTCTTGATTATGGCCCAAACTACATTTTTTGCATTTTTTATTCCTTACTCCAAAATCAATGACTTTTCCCGATAGGTGACCAATGAAAGTTCCAAATCCGGACAAAGAATCATAATTTCTTCCATTTCCACGTTTGGGCCATGACATATCGTAGGATAATATTACATTTACTACTTCCTTTCTTTCTGTTAAATTAATTTCGGAAGATGTTACCACTTTATCTTCATTTCCAACAACTGGTAGATGAAATTCTTCAGGCCTATATAAGTTGCAAAAGATGAAGTAAATGAAATTGATAACATACATTTTAAATTTAATGTCTTTCCTATTTGGAAAATACTATTATTAATAATAATAGTGGACATATTAATACATTCGATTAATAATAGTAATAGACATAAATTATAGAGATACTATGATTTCAATTTGTATGTCTATTTCATTAAATGAAACAGATAATATAATATATCTAGATTCTTATTCATTACTCAGAAAACTTATACGTATGTGATATAATTATTATATTGTTGAATAGACATATAAATCGTTGTACTGTATACTAAAGAACAAAAATAGTTACAAAAGTTTCTTTAAATCTTCTAAATTGTGCTCTGTTAAAGTACGCTCTATCTCAGCAGCTTCTTTGCAGCTTTCTCGAGCAACGTTTTCTATTTGGGGCCCAACTTCTCTCTCATATGATTTAAATGTCCCTGGATTCATCGTTGGAATATTCAATCCCGCAAGGAATTTGTTAACGTGTGATATGCCCATTCCACCATTTAAAGCACCTAGTAAATGAAAATGTACACAACAATATATAATTTAATAGTATATATTGCAGGTATTCTAAAGATAGACAAAGAAATTATAAAACTTACTTAAAGCAATTTTTGAATTCACATCAAATCTACGGTATCCATTGACATCATGCTGTTTGGAAGTGGGTACCTCATTCAATAATAAGCATTTTTCACAGCATATAATAAAAGTTTCGGCTACACCATGACCTTTTGAACTTTCAATTTTGTCTAAGAATAAGCGTTCTTTACACGACTTGCACCATAAACTTTTAGCAATAGTTTCTATTTCCACAATTCGTCGTCCTTGAACAGGAAATAATTCCTCTGTCGATTTTGGTTTTGAATGTCTCCTCTTTTGTGCGGCTACTATCTTCTGCTTTTTTAAAATTTGCTTCTTCGTGGCAAATCTTCCTTTTAATCTTTGGAGCACTGAATTTTGTTTATCGCTCATCATAAATAGTTATTTATAATTACGGTTAATAGACAGTATTTGACTTGAGTGCGACGTTGCCAAATTGTGACACTACTACGCTACTCAAAATTTGTAATATTAAAATGTAATTTTGGTCATTCATAATCCTAAAGGGAAAATCATAATAAAACTATGTATTTAAAATTAATTACACAATTTTAAAATTAATTACACAATTTTAAAATTATAAATGTACTATTTTCACATTCATATCAAAAGTATGCTTACTTGACTAGAGAATTACTAACATACATCTTTAAATAGAGGATCCATTTTTAACTCACTCTAATACAACTCTTTATCTTATTTCCCTAACAACACATTATATTTTAGAAATCTATCCGAAGACTAGCAATCTTTCATGTTTCGTTGTTATATTTTTTGAAAGCTATCAGAAAGTTTGTAAGTGCTCATGTTTTATACGTTTCATAGCTTCGGTAAGTTGCCGCTAGAGGTGCCACATTTGCTTGGACAATACGAATAGTGACCTACAGTTATTTAGTTATCGCGGTTTAATTAAATGTAGTCAGTTAGTAAAGTGCAGCTGAGCGTTTTAACGAAGATCTCGTAATAATAATAAATTTACGGTATGTATCAATTTCATTTTATACTTAAAAACTATAAATTAATTAAATTTATAATCAAATGCAAGCAGGCTGATAAATGTTGACTGATGGATGGACGTAATTCATAAATAACATATCTGCTGGCAGTCAATTACACTAATAAGCTAACAAACATGTATTATTCTTCACAAAAATATAAGTATTATTCAAGTCGGCATATAAGAGGAATTGCAAAACGTGAAACCGATTTAGTGTTTGAATATTGTAATTTACCAGAAAATCAACCTAATCAGGATGCAATTGCCATTGATCGCGTAGAAATACAAGGTATAGTTTTAGGAAATAATATCTTTAATGATAACAGCAGAGTTATTGGTTTGAATGACAGCTCATCAGTAGAACCATTAAGCAACAGCGAGAGTACTGACTCTTAAATATCTTAAATCATACATTGTTAGATATTAATAATTCTGAAACTAATGAAAGAAGTTTTGAATTTGAAAACAAAGCATCATCTACAATGAACAACGAAGAAAGTAATAGACTCTGATGTATAAGCTATGAGTTTGTTAAAACTTCTTTGGATGAAACTAACATTAATTTAATTAATGACAATTTTTCTAATGAAATATCACGTTGGGCTTTAAAAAATATTGTGTCTCATGTGACACTTTCTTCGCTTTTAAACGTATTAAACAATTTTACTAGTCATAGGTTTCCAAAAGATGCCAGATCTTTGTTTTGAACACCTAGAAACACAAATGTTAAAAAAATGTGTAATGGCAAATATTTTCATTTCAATTTAAAATCAATATTTATAAAAATGCTAAGAAAGATATATGAAAATAATATTTCTATTGCAAAATTTGATTTATTAGTGTTAGAGTTAATGACATTTTTAAATGACAGATGGCGCTGAAGTACGTGAGTTTGTGGCGTCTGCGTACTCAATCGTGTTGGCAGCACTGCGCGTCGCCAGCATTTAAAATGCACTGAGTTGGCTACTCCAATTTTTCCCTATGAACGTTAACTTAATCCTTTTCAAAAATTGAATCGCTCTCTTGCTCGGGAACCTTCCAGGAGGTTGCTTCTAAGTGCCTCTGCAGGTGTAGTGAATAAAAAAATACATTATACTTACTGAAAAACTTTGTGCAATTGATCCTGTAAGCAAATTCAATAAATCAATTTAAACTAAAATAAACAAGTCTAGTACAAGTTGATCTCCACGAGGATATATGAACATACTCAAAAGAAAAGACGAAACGACTACAGAAAATACATGGTGACCCCGACGTAATCCTGTGGAGACATTTTCTTTCTTTTCGCGAGTGCTACACATAAGCTAAAAGCAGCTTTTAGCACCGATTTCGCATACATTTTTGTCTTTCATCACATCCTGGCCGTAAAAGGATCAAGAACAGTTCAAAAAACCACGTGCTACCAAGTATTGAAATTCGGTAATGGGAGGAGTGGAACGTACACCTCCTCAAACAAGGAATTCACAGTCTCAGGAAGGACAATCGTTGTTGGACCTTGATAACCCAACGGAAGATCTAAACATGAATGCAGGTGAGAACCGTGAAGCCGGTGAAAGTGCCTCACAAATCTCACAAGCGGCGACAACCGATTCTTCCAAAAGCTATCATATTCAGGCTCTTTGGAAGGAAAAACTGACAGCATTCATATCGGAAGCACCTGACGTTTGGTTTTACATAGTTGAGGCTGAATTTGCAGCTGGAAAAATCACGAGCGATGATACCAAATATCTAGCCGTTATTCGAGCACTCGATGCGAAGACCTTGGCGATGCTCACGGACGTCCTTAGGCAACCTCCGGAAAAAAACAAATACACAAATTTGAAATCCGCTATCCTCAACCGACTCCTCGAATCAAGAACAAAACAAGTAGACAAACTACTAAGAAACTTGGCTTTGGGTGATAAGAAACCTTCTACACTTTTAAGGGAAATGCAAGATTTGGCAAAAGGAGAGATCGGTCAAGACATTCTACGTCAGTTGTGGCTGGAACGATTACCTGCTCACATACGACCACATTTGCTAGTCACCAATAATTTGAATTTAGAAGTGGCAGCTGAGATGGCAGATCGGTTACTTGAAGTCTTCAACGCGTCTTATGTAATGGCGACGTCCACTTCAGGTGGTCAACCTAGAAATCAAAATGATAAATTGGAACAAAAACTCAATGATATGCAGGCATTGATAGTAACTTGCATGCAAGAAATTAAGGAATTGAAGATGCAAAATAAAACGGAAGAAGTGTCTGGGGGAAGCCACCATTCTAGAAATAGAAGTCGTTCCAAAACTCCGTCACGACAAAAATGCATTTGCTATTATCATGAGAGATTTGGCAAAGAGGCAAGAAAGTGCACCAGCGAATACATGTTGAACGAAGTCTTCAAGCAGCAACAGGGAAACTAATCAAGCTGCCATCCTTACAAACGGTTGATGGTAGCTCCCAAAATGAACTCGAAGAGAAACGCCTCCACCTGCGGGACAAGAAAACCAATTTCAAATATCTCGTGGACTCAGCCTCAGATGTTTCAATTTTCGCTGCAAATCTAATCAAGAAAAGAATGCTACAAGGGGATATTACCTTATTCGCTGCAAATGCAACTCCAATTAATACATTTGGGACACAGGATTTGAGTTTAGATATAGGACTCAGAAGGCCTTTCCAATGGCTATTCATAATTGCCGACATACCTATGTCAATTATAGGAGCAGATTTTCTAAGTCATCACAACTTGCTGATAGACTTAACAAATGGAAGGCTGATTGATTCAACAACAGGACTCACAACCCGAGGTGAAATATTAAAGTCTCTGCATCATAGTGTTTCAACTTTGGACTCAGCTAACCCATTCTTCGACATACTTTCGAGACATATAGCTGTCACTAAGCCACAGACCAAATTTCATCCTTCGCACACAGATCCAGTAGAATTTGCTCATCGTATCCTCACCAATGGACCACCTGTAGCACAGAAATTTAGAAAATTATTTGGGGAGAAAGCAAGCGCAGGGAGAGCAGAAATACAAAGCCTTTTAGATAATGGAGCATTGAGACCTTCAAGCACCCCATGGTCCAGCCCAATTCACCTAGTCAAAAAGAAAAATGACAGTTTTAGAATGTGTGGTGACTACAGAAAACTTAACGCAGTTACAGTTCCAGATATGTATCCACCACCACTCATTCACGACGTTTTCTCTTTGTTACATGAGAAAACGATTTTTTCTATAATCGACCTTAAAAAGGCTTATCACCAAATTCCCATGCATTCAGAAGATATAGAGAAGACTGCGATAGCAACTCCATGGGGACTCTTTGAATATGTGGTGATGCCTTTCGGTCTGAAGAACGCGACGCAGACATTTCAACGTTTCATCAACCATGTGTTCAGGGACTTGGAATTCGTTTTTGTGTACGTGGACGACATATTAGTGATGTCCGATAATCTTCAGCAACACAGAGAACATTTGGATCAAGTGTTAAATAGACTGAAAAGAAACAATTTATCAATTAATTTGACAAAGTGCAATTTTGGGAAAAGTGAAGTGAACTTTTTAGGATACAAACTGAGTGAAAAAGGTTATGCACCATTGGATGACAGAATTGAGCGTATAGTTTCTTTCCCGAAACCTTCAACAGTCATAGAACTTAGAAGATTCTTAGGGATGATAAATTATTACCGCAAATCCATTCCACACTCAGCAGAGCTTCAAGTACATCTCAGCAAATACCTCACCACGTCAAAGAAGAAGGACAAGACTCCTATACCGTGGGACTATAATGCAGAACAGGCATTCAAAGCTTGTAAAGCTAGCCTTTCCTCTATCACGTTGATGAGATATCCTTTGTTTCCAGCACCCATGTCTTAAGACTGATGCTTCCAGCATGGCAATTGGAGCAGCACTTGAGCAGCAGGAAGAAGGAATTTGGCATCCAATTGGTTTCTTCTCACGCAAACTCAGCAACACAGAACAGAGGTATGCGACCTACGACAGGGAACTCTTGGCCATCTTTGCAGCTATCAAGCATTTTGAGTACCTGTTGGAGGGAAGGCATTTTGTTATCAAAACGGATCATAAGCCACTTACCCATGTTTTTAATCGGAAAATACACAAGCTCTCTGATAGACAGGCTCGACAGCTGGAATATATATCACAATTCACTACTGAGATCACTTACCTGGAAGGAACTGAAAATGTAGCAGCTGACACCATGTCACGCATTAATACAATCCAAATGCCGACTATACTCAGTTCAAAGGTCATTCAAGAGGAGCAAAAGAAGGACAACCAGCTTCAAGAGATCCTAAAAAACAGCAAGATTTCACTTAACCTACATAAACTTACCGTTGAACCAGACGTCGAGATCTGGTGCCAAGTAGCAGATGGCAGAGTTAAGCCATATCTCCCAGTGTCTTTACGCAGGATTGCCTTCAAGGTTATCCATGAACCAATACACTCCAGTATACGCAGCACTTCTCGCAGCTTGAGGGAAAGATATACCTGGCCTGAAATTAGGAAAGATGTAACCAGTTGGTCACGTGAGTGTATTCCATGTCAAAAGTCTAAGGTACACAGACATAATCGTGCACTGCCCAATCACATTGGAGTTCCAAACAATCGTTTCAGCCATATACACATGGATATTATAGTGCTCCCAAATATTAACGGTTATCAATACTGTTTAACAAATATTGTTGGATTCTCACGTTGGCCAGAGGCTATACCACTGATGGACATGTCAGCTGAGACTATTACACAAGCATTTTTCACTCACTGGGTTTCAAGATATGGCACACCACTCACGATTACCAGCGATCAAGGAGCACAATTTGAATCGACACTGTTCCATTCACTAGTACGAGCAATTGGTGCCAAGAAGATTAGAACCACCGCCTACCATCCTCAATCAAACGGCTTGGTAGAGCGGTGGCACCGAACCCTCAAGACATCCTTGATGTGTTCTCCCAGACCATGGATGGAAGTACTTCCAGTAGTACTGCTTGGACTTCGCACTGCATACAAGGAAGATCTATTAGCCACTCCAGCAGAATTGCTATATGGCACGACGTTGAGAATTCCTGGCGATTTCTTCATCAATATGGAGCAACAGGCTGATCCACAAATCTTCATAGATAAGCACCGAGAATTGATGCAAGCCCTTCGTCCTACTCCTACGGCACACCACAACAAGGCGAAAATGTTTATCCTCAAGGATCTTCACACCTGCACGCACATTTTCCTCAGAGCCGACCACAGCAAACGACCTCTTGAGCATCCATACAGTGGCCCCTACAAAGTGTTGGAAAGAATTTCAGACAGAGTGTTTCAGATTTTAGTCAACGGAGAAAAGAAAAATGTGACAATTGACAGACTCAAACCTGCTTTTGTGGCTAAAACGGATGAGAATTTCGGCGAGGACACGGAGGACGCTCAACCACAATCATCCCACAACTGGCACAGCAACATTGACACACCAAAATGAACCTATAAAAATGTTGCATTTCAAACTCTATGAAACTCCCATTTTAGGTTAGTTTTCTCTTGAGGGGGGAGTAGCTGTGGCGTCTGCGTACTCAATCGTGTTGGCAGCACTGCGCGTTGCCAGCATTTAAAATGCACTAAGTTGGCTACTGTAACGTCCCGGGGAGAATTTATTAGTAGCCCGGTGGGTACTGAAATAAACCGTTTCAGGCACTATGCGTTAGCCTAGTTAACCCTGGGCCGGTGGCGATTCAGACAAAAATGCGAAAAAGATGGTTTTCTACTTACTGTACGGAGAGTCGATGATATAGAGATGCAGTGGGCAGCTTCCTCGAGGAGTCCTTGAATTGGGTGCAAGATCGAGAGAGAGAGAGAGATGAAGAGAGATGAAGAGAGATGGATAAAATCACTGCGTCTAGTCTCGAGTAAGAATTTATGTGTATTTATAAAACGAGTACAAAGATTAGAAAGATTACAGATGTAGCAAAATGTAGCAAAAGGTAGTAGCGCAAAAAAAAAAACAGAGTGAACGAGTCTAGATGCCCCCGAGGTTTTTATACACCCCGGGAGGGCAGGACACAAGCGTCCAAGGAGCCTGGTGGGAGAGCATGGGGAAGATAAAGTCAGGAGTATTCATTGTTAGTCTTCCCCCACTATGGCTGCCTCAAGACGCTTGCACCTCACCTACACAGTAGCCTTATGTTAAGAACGGCGGGGCCCGATGTCCTGCACCTTGGCTTCGCGCGGTTCATAGCGAGCCAGATTCCCGGCGCGGGGGATACAAATCCTCCTCTGAGGCATCCCAGCGTACGGGGCTCGAGGGCCCCCCTAAGATGCATACGGTGCATGCTGTATCTAAACCCGAAATCCGTGTGCGTCATCGCCGGCATTCCCGAAGGATCCAATAATTGGGGTTGTTTATCACGCACTCGACGCATGGCCCACCGCTGGTGAAGGTGGCGAGACACCGGGTGCATCTCTCAAGAACTTTGTAAATTAGTTCCTCGCACGAGAAACATCGGGCGTCTATGCGCCCGGTCTCCCGGGTTCCTCCAAGACCTCTGTCATGGAGTAGTGTCGTTTGTGTGTCCCCGACATCCGGATATAACAGTCCATGCATAACATTCCGGGATGCGTCGTGTTAGTTCGGTGGGCGATACGCATCCCCCTGTTATGTACATAGAATAAACATACATAACTCATTGCTATTATAAGCACTATATAATTAGTATTATTAATATTATTATCATTTAAAGATATAATTAATAACTCTAAATCTATCATGATTATATTAAAATACCAATAGCCTCATTGTAAAGGAGAGATACTCCTAAAAGCGACAAATTCCTAAATGTAATACGAAGCGCCAGACGCAGCTCGTTCACACAGTCGCCAAGGCTAAGTCCCGACACGTGGCAAAATGCACTTCGACGGCAGTCGAATGTTCTAGAACAATGACGCATTTGACCATTGGGACCCGCAAATGTTACCATATAAGGTAATGTTTGACGCTGCACTTTGAGGGTAGGAGCCCCAAACGTGCAGCCCCAAAGATCAGTTCGAGTCAAAAGCTAGAAGGAACAAGTCGAGTCTCCTAGGACCTTCAGTCCTCTTATTTCTTAACCTTAACCAGGCAATCCTTTGTCTCTTAAAAACTATAATTATCTAGCTCATAGCTCTGGTTATCAATTTGTATAAAAGGAAACATTGTAAATCAAACGTCAATAAACTTTATTGTACAAAAAGAATTTCGAGTTTGTCGTGAATCAGCGATTGAACCACAACAAACTGGTGGCAGCGGTGGGATCCGTTGACTGGTGAAGACCAAACCTACATAAATCTTCATCCCAAGGAAAATCAAGAAAATTCTATTTCTTCGATCGACCAACCTCTACAAGGACGAACCGACGTGGATGATCATCGATACTCAACGAGACATCCGCCAACTTCGCCTTTCTCAGCAACGGAGCGACAAACCCACAACTTCGAGGTTCACCCCGCATACTACCTCACGACTATAAGAAATCAACGACTGGAAACCAGCAGAACTTGCAGCCAGCCAACCAGTGAAAATGAGCTTTTGGTGAGTACGGTACCAATCATATCAGTAGCAATTTTATTTGTGAACATTGTAACCGCGAGCCCATAGCGTTCGTAGTACTAAATTTTTTCCATGTACCGTAATCCCGATAATTTAGACCGAACTCAATCTGAACCCAGTCTAACTCCCGCGACACATAGCGTACTTCGACCAAATCGTGTTTCAATCTCCCGAGAGATAGACAGTTGCATCTCTCAATTAGGGAATAGAACTTTGCGTACTCTTAGGGAAACCGACGAAGGAACCCCATTTCGAAACGTAAATACGCGAAGACGGAATAGACTAACTATGGCTCACCGTGGCAACGCGAATAACGACGCCCCAGATTTAGACCATAGTTACACCGCGGAACGTCCCCCTATCAGAATAGAAGACGCACCAACAAACACGATTCCACTTGACGAAAGCGTACCTCCTAGCGCCATAGATGCTGAAATTAGAAGATTACACCACAGCATAAGGCCCCGCGATATTAGCATAATGGAAGAAGAAAACGCGAGACTGAGAGACGAACTCTCCAGGTTACGACAAAATTTTAATAGGTTCCCCTCGAGGACCTCCACGGCAAGACCGACACAAAGAACATCGTATGTGACTCCATGCGAAAAACCTCGATACGCGCCAGATCTAGACGATGAGGAAGAAGAAGAACCTCACCACGGATATGCTTCCCTACACGTAACTCTTGGAAGAATTCCAAAGTATAAAGGAGACCCAGACGAGCTAGAACCGTTTGTGAATTCCATAATTATGGCAAACCAAAATCTACACCCGTTAGATAGAGACGAATTTCTACGGCAGGTTAGATTCACTATACTAAGAGGCAAAGCTTATACCGAAACTAAGCACAAAGTAATCGAAAATATCGAGCAACTAATACGAGAATTAGAAGAAGCATTCAAACCCCGACGGTCTACCGCGACCCTTCAAAATAGTTTAAATCGATGCCGACAAGGAAAAGATGAATCGGTACGATCCTATGCTTCTCGACTAGAAGACATATTATCAGGTTTGAAAGAAAGATGCATCACGCCAGCAAATGACCCGGCTAAAAACGAAGCCATAGAGGAATTGTTAACGCAACAAGCGAAACATCAATTCATAAAAGGATTGAATTTTAAACTCCAAGTTATGGTAGCATCTTGCGAGCGTGCAACTCTAAGAGAATCAATTGCTATCGCAATCGATCGTGAATCCTTGACTCGCTCCGACGAAGAGTACAGAACTCAACAGGGCTCGACCCATGGCAGACGCGATAACCAAGAAAAACAACGACCCTCCGGACAACGGAATAATTCGCACCTCCATTGCAAACGCTGCGATAGGAAAGGACATGTAGCCGAAAAGTGCTACGCGCGACTTAGCAACGCAAAACGGACTCAGAGTCACTCATCTTCCGTTAACAAAGTATCCACCTCTTGCAATTATTGCAAAAAACCAGGACACACCGTCCAAGAGTGCCGCACATTAAAAGCAAAGCGAGAAAGAGAAGCTCAACAGAATGCAAATAATTCAGAGCAACCAATTAACGAAAACCTGAATCGACCAACACCTGTAGGAAATTTAACCGCTAATATGGTATTATGTACTCCCATAAAAAATCTGATCGAAGTACAAGCCGCTGAATTCATACGACCAGCAACCTTACTCTTCGATACTGGAGCCGATGTCTCCATAATTAAAATAAAAGTCCTGCGCAAGGAAACGATAGCTGACAAAACCCCGATTACGCTAACAGGAATAAGTGGAACACCTGTAAAGACGCTTGGATCAGTTTACCTACACGTAAAAGTCGGAAAATACACTATAGCCCATAAATTTCAAATAGTACCAGACACCTTTTCGCTAATAGCCGACGGACTAATCGGTATGGATTTCTGGAAAAGAAACAGTTTCCATTATGAAAAGGACGTGTCCTTCACAATGCTGGGACACACCTGGCCAATGAAACAAGTAGTATCACGCACGGTATCACTAAAACCGAGATCCCAAACATTAGTAGCCGCGTTAACAGATAGTAAACAAGACGGCATTGTAAACGGACACCAAATACTACCTGGAGTGTATATAGGTAACTGTGCCACTAGGCCAACCAACTCTACCTGCTGCGTCAGCATTTTGAACATCACGGAGAAAGAACTAGAGATACCCTTGCCTACAGTTGTGTTAGAAGATATTCCGAGTCCACCGACTCAGGGCGACGACCCCTCTGTACCCATAACCGTATACGCTGTCAATAACTGCGCCAGCGATCGACTCGCCCGGTTAAAGTCTCAATTAGAACTAAATCATTTAAATCAGGAAGAATTGCGCACTCTAACAGAACTCTGTGAGGAATACAATGATATATTTCACTTAGAAGGTGACAAACTCCTCACCACTGAAGCGGTAAAACATACCATTACTTTGGTAGAAAATACCAAACCTATCTTTAAAAAACCCTATAGGTTACCTGAAAAGCATAAACAGGAAATTGATAAACAAATTTCTCAGCTAGAAGCTGACGGAATAGTACGGCCGAGCCGAAGCCAGTGGAACGCGCCACTGCTCGTGGTACACAAGGAAATATAAAAATGCGCATCGTCGTAGATTTTCGCAAGCTAAACGAAGCTACTATAGGTGATGCCTATCCATTGCCAAACATCACCGAAATATTGGACCAACTAGGCCACTCGAAATATTTCACCACCCTTGACCTAGCCTCTGGATTTCACCAGATAGGCATGGCTGAAGAAGACAAGGAAAAAACAGCCTTCTCCACACCCCTAGGGCACTACGAGTACAACCGCATGCCCTTTGGATTGAAAAACGCGCCAGCTACGTTTCAACGTTTAATGAACACCGTATTATCCGGACTCCAAGGGATCCAATGTTTCGTTTACCTTGACGACATAGTAATTCACGCCCCTACTCTAATAGAGCACAACAAAAGACTGAAACAAGTATTCATTCGACTGCGTGAAAATACTCTAAAGCTGCAACCGGAAAAATGCCGTTTCCTTTGCAAAGAAACTTGCTACCTGGGTCATATAATTACGGACAAAGGCATCTCTCCAGACCCAACTAAAATAGAAGCTGTAAAAAATTTTCCAGCACCCAAGAGCGTAAAGGACGTACAATCCTTTTTAGGCCTAGCAGGCTATTACCGAAGGTTCATTGACCATTTTGCTGACCTGTCGAAACCCATGACGAACCTATTAAAGAAAGGAGTGAAGTTCAACTGGACCTCCCTAGAACAATCATCATTTGAAAATCTAAAGGAAAGATTGACTACTGCACCACTTTTACAGTATCCAGACTTTCATCTTCCTTTCATTCTGACCACGGACGCCTCCAATAAAGCAATAGGAGCCGTGTTATCGCAAGGCGAGGTAGGCAAAGACCTCCCCGTTGCTTACGCCAGCAGAACGCTTAACAAGGCCGAAGTAAACTACAGCACCACGGAAAAAGAATTAGCAGCTATAGTTTGGGCTGTACAAAATTTTCGACCTTACTTATATGGTACTAGATTTACCATCATCACCGATCATCAACCACTTACTTGGCTTTTCAATGTAGAAAACCCAGGCTCCAGATTGATGCGTTGGAGATTAAAGTTAGCCGAGTACAATTACGAAATTAGATACAAACCAGGTACTCAGAATACAAACGCAGATGCGCTAAGTCGTATATACGTGACCACGCGCTCAAGAGCACGGCAAGCCGCCCCAAGGCCAACCGACTCAAACGAAGATGCAACCTCAGCTAACTCCGACGCCGAGGAAAAAACAGCTGATGAGAAGCCATCAACCTATACTCCCGCAATGATAAACCAAATCCTTTACGAGTATCACGATACTCCCTTCGGAGGACATGAAGGCGTAAATAGAACCCTGCAGAGAATTAAAATTAGACACGTTTGGCCAAATATGAAAAAGGACATTGAAGAATACATAAAAAAATGTGACAAGTGCCAGCGCAATAAAACAGGCAACGTGAAACGTGCACCAATGCAGATAACAGACACGCCAGTAGAACCCTTCGAAAAGGTCGCCCTAGATATAATAGGACCATACCCTGCGACCAAACAAGGAAATAAGTATGCCTTAACCTTCCAAGACCTTTTCACAAGGTACAGCATAGCCCTACCAATTCAAGACCAGTCAGCCTCTACTGTGGCACGACTATTCGTTGAAAGGATCATTTTTTCTTACGGGCTACCCCAAAAGGTTTTAACTGACCAGGGCACTAACTTTCTAAGTAACCTCTTTAAGGACGTCTGTAAGCTATTAAAAATTGACAAAATACAGACCACGGCATACCACCCACAGTCGAATGGTGCGCTAGAAAGGTCGCACCGAACATTGGCGTCGTACTTAAAAAACTTTGTCAACGAAGATTTAGACAACTGGGACGAATGGTTACCCTACGCCATGTTCACCTATAACACTACGCCACACACAGCTACAGGCCGAACGCCTTTTTCACTACTATTCGGGCGCGAGGTTGAGTTACCAACCACGCTCAAATATCCGCCGCAACCTACATATACATTTGAAGATTATTATAACGAGCTTCGCGAAAGAATTCGCTCAACAGGTAACGTCATGAAAGACCAATTAATACGGGAAAAGGAAAAATCGAAGATCTATTATGAACACAATACTCAAGAATAAAATTACGAAGTAGGAGACCAAGTATTGTTAAAGCGAGAAATGATTCGCGCTGGAAGACCAAAGAAACTGGAACCCCTATACGACGGTCCCTATACCATAACCGCAAAACTAAGCGAGCTAAATTATGAGTTAGCAGTGGGTAAAAAGAAAATCGTAACCCACGTCAATAGGCTAAAGCCTTATCACGTGTAGTTACCGACTCGACCACCCACACATACCATTCTCTCTTCACACTTTTCCCCATCAACCTAATCTACTTCCTACTATAATACTATCTTACAACTACCAATTACTATAAATCACTACCACTAGAACTATCTAACTATACTAATAGTTTTTATAAAAAAAATATCAAAATCAATTCCTAAATACTTTCATTATAACTAATAAGTTAAGCTCAATAAAAAAAAAAAAAAAACTATTTTTAATTTCTACGGTATCTACATAATTTTTCCCTTTCATATTATTATTAGAATTTTTATTATTTTTTTTACCTTCCTTTCCTTTTTACCTTACTGTCCCTAAAAACTTAACTAATAGGAAAAGGTACTAAGACTAGAAATCAAATGGATACATTTTAAAAATATTGAAATTTATTCACAAAGAAGGGGAAAAGGTTTCTACAATCTCCTCACCTCCTCTTACAATTATTACGAGTTTTAGGAACATAAATATAATTGTTCTTATTTTTATATATATAATAATAAAAAAAAAAAAAAAATTTTTTTTTCCGGCTAAATTAAGCCATGGTATTTGAGGACGTCCTTTTCCTCCAAGGGTGGGCCCGTCCACCCCTCGACCTGCTGGTTGGGGTACCCCCAGCCACGGTAGGGCTCCACCCCGGTGTACTGGAGCCACCTTATCCCGAACAGGTCGAAAACGACCCAAAAACAGTCCTCAAGGCAGTCGTAGTCCCACTCCTGGTCATTGTGGATGCGGTCAGACTTCCGGCACATCCTCCTGAACTGAACTGCACCCACGTTGAAAATTACGACTAAATAAAAAAAAAAAGGGGGATAGAAACTACGAAATCAAAACTAATTAAAACAAAAAAGGAGAGAAAACGAAAATATAAGGATACTCACCATTGTCGAACTTGAGGAAAAGACGACGCCCCTGGCCGTCAATCTCTCCACGGTCATACATGTCCCTCCGTTTGTAAACTTGGACAGCCATAGCACAATGAACGCAAAGAAACTTTAAAACTTTTTCGGTCAAATCAAGACGAAATGAAATTCCCCGTACGGAAACCGCTAATATATAGTGCATTCCCCACTTCACGCAAATTCACGCAAAAACGCTGACCCAATGTCTACGAACTAGACGCACCTTCGCGACCGACTAAAATAACTCCCATGTAGAAATAAAACTTGTTCAAATTTTACATATTAAAATTCCAAAATTAACCAAACATACCCTTTATTATAGGTGCATGCTGACCCTTATGGTCATAACGATCCACAGAAGCTCCCAGCAAGTCCAAAATATTCCCATCAAAGGTCAACCGGGACTATTCTATGAAAAATTCGGCACGGTCAATTTTTATAAAGAGAAATGGAAATTAGTGATAACTACCGACATAGTAGAATACCGCCAAAGACTCGCGCAACTAAACAAATTCCTATACGACCACGCCCTTTGCTCCACACAAGAAGGAAAAAAAATCTGTAAACACTCCGTCATTGATACCGTCTACAAATTAGAGACAGCCGAAAAAATCCTAGACGAAATAGATGAAGTAACGCTACATCAAGAGAGAAACAGACGAGGACTAGCAAACGGAGTAGGGTCAATCGGAAAAATTTTATTCGGAATAATGGACAGTAACGACGAAGAAGAAATAAATAAACATCTACAAAATTTAGATCAAACAGTAGAAACCAACAGATTAGCACTCCTAAAACAAATACAAATTATCGACCAAACCATAGAAACTTATAATAACACGATACAAAAAATAGATGCGAACGAAAAAATGCTGATGAAAGCAGCACGTGATCTAGAAGCCCAAGCGGACGAGCGAGAAGCTCTATATAACATTAATCTTACATCCGAAGAATTAATGATAGACACAGATCACTTATTAAATTTCGTGATAATGGCGAGCCAAGGAATAATAAACCCGAACATTATTCGATACACAAAAATTATCGAATACCTTAAAGATGCGATTCCTCACATCCCTCCTGGCACGCAATTCCCTTTTCCATTAGAAACACTAAACATCCATTTAATTTCCAAACTAATGCAACCCACAATTTATACCAAAACAAACAAACTAATTGTAGTACTCCATATACCTCTAATAACACCCAAAGAATTCGATCTTTTACAAATATATCCAATCCCAATCCCTATTCAGAATTCTACAACATTACACTCCATAATAGATTTAAGAAAAGATTACATAGCGATAGATAGCATCGCTGAGCGATACACAGAATATACCGAAGACGAACTACGAAAATGTTACACGATAAAAGATAATTATTTCTGCCCGACGGATAAACCATCCAACAAAATAAAGACAATTAATCCATGCGAAATTGCATTATACTTAAAATACATAGATATAAATACGTGCGAGCATAAACTTATACATTTAGTGCAACCGATGCTAATTCCCATGAAAAACCAAGCCTCGTGGATATACTCCACACCGCGATTAGAAATTGTAGAAGTAATCTGCAAACAAAAACCTACTTATAATATAGAATTAATGGGCTCCGGAGTAATTAATTTATATAAAAATTGTATCCTAACAGCTACTGATTTTGTTTTGGAACCCGTACAAACCTCCAAGCCCAACAAACATAAGAACTATATCCCGCACTATAATTTCTCTTTGAGAGCCATAGATCCTGAAAACTACGTAGCAGCAATCAACACAACCAAAATTCCCAGGCTGCATAACATCTTGAACAAGGTCAACGACCTCAACACGCTCAGCATCCAGCTAAAACAGCTGAAAAAGGATGTACAGAACGAAGACCTAGGACAACACCACACCTATCAACATATGGCCATCTCATATTCTACTACAACGCTAATCATCATAGGATTAACCATCTACATAATCTGGCGATATCTTCACAGAAGACCAAAACCTAAGCCAAGACTCAGGTCAATACAGGCATTGGCATCCAATGCCATCGTAACAGATGACGTCGCCGCCCCAGCAACAGACGACGTTGTCCCGACGCACATGATTATCGTCACACCTGAGCAAGCGGCAAACATTCAATACGAACCCGATTATTAACCACCTACCCTCTTTTTCCAGGGGGGGAGGGGTGTTATGTACATAGAATAAACATACATAACTCATTGCTATTATAAGCACTATATAATTAGTATTATTAATATTATTATCATTTAAAGATATAATTAATAACTCTAAATCTATCATGATTATATTAAAATACCAATAGCCTCATTGTAAAGGAGAGATACTCCTAAAAGCGACAAATTCCTAAATGTAATACGAAGCGCCAGACGCAGCTCGTTCACACAGTCGCCAAGGCTAAGTCCCGACACGTGGCAAAATGCACTTCGACGGCAGTCGAATGTTCTAGAACAATGACGCATTTGACCATTGGGACCCGCAAATGTTACCATATAAGGTAATGTTTGACGCTGCACTTTGAGGGTAGGAGCCCCAAACGTGCAGCCCCAAAGATCAGTTCGAGTCAAAAGCTAGAAGGAACAAGTCGAGTCTCCTAGGACCTTCAGTCCTCTTATTTCTTAACCTTAACCAGGCAATCCTTTGTCTCTTAAAAACTATAATTATCTAGCTCATAGCTCTGGTTATCAATTTGTATAAAAGGAAACATTGTAAATCAAACGTCAATAAACTTTATTGTACAAAAAGAATTTCGAGTTTGTCGTGAATCAGCGATTGAACCACAACACCCCGAACGAAGTAGAGGGGTTGCGTCCCTCGGATGGAGCGGGTTTCCACGAATGGATACATTATGCCTCTGGAAGGTAAAATGTAGGTAGAGCAGAGTCCTATTTGGAATGCGAAGCGTCGGTAAGCGGTTGGCGGGTTCTGTACAGAGGTGGCGCTGCAAAGCTTATAATTAACTTATTATATGGACAAGCAACCAGGGGAAAGGAAGTTCGGTGATACGCCGTGGGGTATCGTCTCAGTGGCTAAGGCCTGGACGTTACACCTCCCCCCCCCCCCCAGAATTTAAAGAAATTTACGAGAAGCGAAATTTCTTTGTGACGAAGAATTAGGAATTCTTCACACCATAGTCTTCCTGTCCCTTGGTTTCATGTAGCAATTCTAAATAGGCGGCATTTCGGGTAGTCGGGGCGCCGGTGGTTTGATTGCGTGGCACCGAAAAATTATCTTCCTTGCGGGCGATCAGGTCCTCCCTTCCTAGGGTTTCAGCGGGATATTCTTCGGTTTGGACGGTGCTTCCACGGTTTCGTTTTGCTCGGTGCAGTAATATGCTAGTTAACGAGGTCCAGCAGGCTCCCAGGATTTGTAATCCGCATCCGTACGCAGAATGTAGAGCATATCCGTGCAATAGGGTATCGCAGGTGGTTTTGATTAGCCAGCAGATGATGTATACTCCCAGTAGGCCAGCGCTAGTAGTTTCGAAGGTGGTGATCCACGTCCAGATAGTGTGTAGAGAGGACATGGTGATTTTCTCGATGGCTTCGTCATCGAGCAAATTTTGCACAGAGACGCCGTTCTCGAGGGATGCCTTCCCGGAGAAACTCCTTACCACATTATTCGTCAGGGCCATACGTTCAGCAGGGAACATCAGGTGGTCCCTTAATTTGTCAATGTCGTTCTGATTGTAGATTCCCGAAGTTGCGAGGTTGCCAGGAGAGAGGTATTTCCACGTAAGTAAGGTCTTTGGACGCAGCTTCTCTGGTGGGACGGCATCTAAAGCACGGGGCAGTAGCCTTATCCATCCATGCTCGGTTAAATGTCTCGTCGGCAGCACGCTCGAGCAGTCGCGGCGCGTGCCGTGTTTCTTCAGTATTCTCGACCTTGGGGCGACAAAGTAGGAGGTATTCAGATGGGTGACCGGTAGCTCGAGATAATAGTCCTTGGTCTCGCGTATCTGTACTCTAACGGGTGTGCATTTTATTATGTATATAACTTCTCCGGCGGGGTCGGCGGTGTATCCAGGTCCTTTCATCAGGGCATATGCAAATTCTAAAGGATTTGCGATGGCGGTGGATAGGGCTATTTCCAGCATCTGTCTTTCGACGTCGCATTGGTGCCGCATGATGTCTACGTAGAGGGAGCTGACCTGATTCCTGATATGCCTTTCGACGTATACAAACTTGGAATTTATGTAGGTGAATAGGTCCATGTTTTCGACGGAAAGGTCCCGTTTTCGAGCGAACGTGTTGCCGGGTTGCGTCTCGAGGATGAAGAGCTTTGGATGTTCGGTTCGGTAGAGCTCGTATCCGCAGATCCTGATGCTGTTGGTGCGTGTCAGGGCAAAAGTGACGTCATTGCTAATCACCGAGAAGACCTCGGGAGAGTTAGGCGAATCAGGCTCCCGCGTCTTCTGAGCGACTCCCTCGTAGAGGATGTCGTACCCGCTGAAATCGCATTGGGAGGATGGAGCCAGTCTCCAGAACGTGTATCCGTCTTGGAAGTCCACACACTCCAGTTCCCCGACGTTGCATACGGTTCCTGAAGGGAGGTTTATTTTCCCGGTAGGAGTTTGTAGGATACTTACTCCGGACTTCAGGGTGATTTCGAGGGATCCTTGAACAACTACGTTATCCCATGACCCATAAGTATCCGCGTAGTATTCGACAGAGCAGGTGCCATCGGTGCTTATCTTCCCAGCGGTGGTGAATGATTGGGATGTGGTGGAGTTAGATTTCAGTTCTCCGAGGGCGATGTGGTCATTGAAGCGGTAAATCCCGGTGTCATGCATTAGTCTACATTGTTTCTCGTTGACTTCTTTGATATATGTAGCATAGCCGTTGTGCACTGCAGATATGTGCGAGTGCATTCCACAGTGATACACCGTTCGCGAATAATGCACTAGGCATTGGATTATCTCTATCGGCTGGAAGTCGGCTACTTGGAGAATTTGGACGAAAGTCGGTGTGGTTTCTGTATGGACGGTCTTGATATTGCAGTCGTCCACGTCGAGCAGGCTAATTGTTGTCACGTTAAGGTGCGGTCCACGACAATCGTACCCGAGCAATCCCACGGCACCGCGGATATACATTATAACTAAGGCGCAGAAGTAGGCGTAGTACATGCTGGGTCCTGAAATTCAGGGGTTGCCTTACATAGTTTAGCTTTGTTAGCATGCACAATGCGCGTTTTAGTTTTGTAGCGGATCTTAAGATTATTGTTAGTAGTTACTTCTAGAATTAAGTAAGGACCCTCGTATTAGTTCGCGAATTTCCCCGCCCTGGGTTCCTTCAGAATGTAAACCAGATCACCCTCTTGAAAAGAGACTCGGTTGATTCTCCTGTCGTAGTATTCCTTGTTTCTTTCCTTTGAACGAATTAGATTCCCTCTGGCTAACGCTTGGACGTCGTAGATTTTGTTATATAAGTCGATAATGTAGTCGGTATAGGTGATCTCGTTAGACTCCTCCAGAGGAGGGTTGGAAGCTGGTTGTCGGGCCAATCGCCCAAAGATAAGTTCGTAGGGTGAGAATTGGGTGCTCTCATGCAGGCTAGTGTTATAAGAAAACGAAGCCAGTTCCAACCACTCGTCCCAGTCGTTATAGCTAGAGTTCGTGTAAGCCTTTAAATATTCGACAAGTACGTGGTGTGATCTTTCAAGGGATCCGTTCGACTGCGGATGGTACGCGGTGGTCTTAAATTGCTGAATGTTAAATTTTCGCGCGAGGTTCCGCATGACGCTGGACAAGAAATTGGATCCTTGGTCGGTCAAGAGGGCCTTCGGGGCGCCGAACACGCATATCAAGCGCTTGAGGACGCCCTGGGCAATCTCAATGCTATTAGCTACTTGAATAGGCGTAGCGACCACGTACTTAGTTAGTAGGTCCTGCATGGTCAAGATATATTTATGGCCACGCGGGGTCACAGGTAGCGGACCAACTATATCTAACGCGACTTTGTCGAAGGCGGCCCCCGGGGTATCCGTTAATATCATAGGTTGTTTGGTTTTGGTCCTTACGAGTTTCCTTAACTGACATCCACGGCAATTTTGGATGAAGGTTTGGATATCGCATTTCATCGATTTCCAGTAGTAGTGTTGCCTTAGTCGTGAATAAGTTTTTCCCACCCCTTTGTGTCCCCCTATGCTGGACTCGTGGTATTCGGTGATTAGCTCTTTGCGTGACGCTACGTCGGGAGTTTGTATTAATTGTTTGCATACAACGAAGAGCAGGCCCTGCTCGTCGAATAAAGTAGTGATAAGGTTAGTTACATGCTTCCATGGCACGTCGTCAATTGAGGCGGTTTTGGCGATACAAATTGTTTTGGGGCGGAAGGTTCTATGGACCTCTAATAGTGATAACAGTGCGAGTCGTAAATTGTCGGCGGTGATCTTATCAGCAGTGTGAGTCTTGACGGGAAGCGACACGAGGATTTTATTGTTTTGATAAACAATATGCGCCTCGCATAAACTAAGAGCTTGATAAGAGGGTAGGGCATTAGCAATCTTTAATTCGGTAGCCCCTTTATCATGTGGGTTGCCGCTGCAGTCGATGAATATGACCATATTATCGTTCCGATGCAACAGGCAATCTCGTGATTCTATTAGTAGGGGCGAGAGGGGTATATCCGCCCGATGCCCATCGTCGGTGGCAATGACAGGCCCGCCGGGAGCGTCGGGAATGAACGTCGGTGTGTTATCGTTTGGGTCTAGATACAGAACGTCAATTGTTTTGTCTTCCAGGTCAGAGCACGTCCCGTCTTTGTCATCCAGGTATTGGTCGTTACGCCCGGCGTCCGGGTCGTATAAGACCCCGTTGTAAAAAACATGCTTCTTCCCTTTCGGCGTGATTTACAATGTTCGTCGGCGGAGGGTTTCTAGATAGGGCGTCGGCATTGTCGTTGATTTTGCCCGGCTTATGTTTAATGTCGAAGTCGAAGTCGGAAATTTTTAACCACCAATTCCACAGACGGGACGATTTGTCTTTAGCGTTCTTTAGCCAGACGAGGGGTTTATGATCGGTTGCAACGGTGAACCTTCGTCCATAGATGTAGTGTCGGAAAGTGGCAACCGCGTAACAGATGGCTAGGCATTCCTTTTCGATGGTAGAGTATTTTATCTCTAACTTGTTTAGTACTCGCGAGGCATATGCTACTGGTAAATCCTTTCCCGGTTCCCCTTGACTTAGCACGGCTCCGATCGCGTACCCCGAAGCGTCGGTTGTAATAATAAAAGGTTTATCGAAGTCCGGGTATTGGAGTATGGGGTCGGTACACAGTGACTCACGTAGAGTTTCAAAAGCTTTTTGTTGTAGTGGGGTCCAAATAAAAGGTTTTGTCTTTTGCAACAAGTCGGTCAGGGGCTTAGCTATTTTAGAAAAATTGGGTATAAATCGACGGTAGTACCCTACTAGACCCAGGAATTGTTTTATATTCTTCGCGTTTTTTGGTAACGGGAATTTTTGAAGAGCTTCGACCTTTTCGGGTCGGCACGTACCCCGTCTTGGTTAATGATGTGTCCTAAGTACGCTACTTCTTTCCTCAAGAATTTGCACTTTTCGGGTTGTAGTTTTAAGTTTGCCTCCCCTAGCCATTTCATTAGCCTTTCAAATTTTACGTTATGCTCTTCCAAGGATTTAGCGTATATGACAATATCGTCCATGTAGACGAATAGCCCGTTCCCCTGCAGGCCGGCTAGCACCGAATCCATGACCCGTTGAAAGGTGGCAGGGGCATTCTTTAGACCGAACGGCATACGTTTGAACTGGTAGTGGCCGTAACGTCGAAAAAGCTTTTTTATGAGCATCCCTATCGTCCATTTTAATTTGGTGGAAACCCGAGGCTAGATCTAAGATAGTGAAATATTTCGCGTCACCGAGTTGATCTAGAATTTCAGTGATGTTGGGTAGGGGGTAGCGGTCAGCTACGGTTTTTTCGTTTAATGCGCGATAATCTATTACCATTGTAACGTAGGGGTCAGCCACCTCGCCGAACCAAAGTAGATCGCACACGTCCGTGTGCAATACCGGTAGTATTGCACATTGCTGACACCCGGAATTCTTTTCCGGAAATGCGTCAAACCTTGGGCGTCGGCCGTGGATGTGGAGACTTTTTGGTCGTCATGTGTCGAAAGATCATGGCGCTACTGACGACACATGACCTATTAAGCCTCCTACATATATGCGAGTTCCGCGACCCTCAAGTCGAGTCTTATTCTGTGCAAGCTTAGCCGCTGCCGCATCTTCCGCGTTCCAAGGTCGTAACTCTAGTGTTCGTTCCACGGGAGCAGAGTACTCCACCGTATTCTAACTAAAATCTCTTGCCCAGTCGCCGTGTACTGGTAGTTAAGTCTAGTATAATTCAATCCGAAACAAGTCGTGTAGAAATCATCGCGAGTGTGTATCTTTCAGTCGTGCCTAACACGTACCGTTCTGAAAGATAACAACCACTGCTACGAACTGATTATAATTATTTAAGTGCGAGTAATCCACAACCATAGGAGGGTCTAGTCTCTCCAATAGTTGTGACGAACAATAAATAATCCTGCAAATGCTGATACAGCATATTTAGTGTTTACTGTAAGTACATTTGTAATATCTGAAAATATATAGATTTGTGTCAAATCTGCTGTTCCAACGTGTGTTTATACACACTATCATTCACCCCGAATCCTGCCAATTCATTACATTCTTACCGCTCGGAGTGTAATACTTTAGTTCATTGTACTGTGAGTCGCAAAGCTCAATCGGCGTTTCTACTGACCCAGACTGTAGTGTCTAGTCAGCGCGAAACACGACCGATAGGCGGCCACGACTACCCAGTACGTAACAAATCTGGTGACAGCGGTGGGATCTTGCAAGAAATTCCGTTTCTATAGAATTTCCTCAGGGTGTGAACAGCTTGTTTGACACAGTTTTATTCAAAATTTTCTACTAACTTCCGATATAAAATGCCTTTCACCCCTACACGATCACCACCCGGACCTCCACCTCTTCCACCCGCTAACGGTAGCCACCGTGGAAATACGTCCGGTTATTTAAATGTTTCCAACGGAATATGCTCTCCCCGCGGAGAGGTATTAATCCAACTCCAAACAGTACCATCTTACAATGGCTCCCGAGACGATCTGGGACCTTTTATAGAAAATTTAGAAAATATTTACTCTACCCTGTCTGACGCCGTACGTTTGGAATTTGTTCCCTTGGTATTGGCCAAGTTGATCGGTTCTGCTCGTGTGAGCGTTACTGGTAAACGGTTCCCTACCATCAAGGACTTGATCACTCACTTACGACGAAAATTTCAACCTCCCCGGACTTTCATAGATTTAGTCACGCAATGTGGAAAATTAGCTATGCGCCCGAACGAAGCCTTAGGTTCGTATATAGACCGAGCTGAACGCCTAAAAGCTGACCTCGATGCCGCCTATGAAAATAAATACGGGTCAGAATCTCTCGATTTGATACAGGAGCCCAACGATCGGGAGTTTCTGGAAGTATTCATGGATGGACTAGCTCCCGAATATTACACCCCCGTGTATTCCAGAAACCCCCGCAATCTACAAGAGGCTTGCGACTACGCGCGCTTACGGGAGTTCGGTATAGAGAGAAGAGAAGCCTTCGATCACTCCAATTATTCTCCTTATTCCCAGAATCCAAGTGCCTATCAACCTTCCCCGTACTATTCATCATATCCTTCCCCTCATCCTTCCCAATACTCTCCTTACCCTCGCTATCCTCAACCTCCTCCTGCACCCGGACCTAATGGTTATCCACCTCCTTCCGATCAACACTATCGGTCTCGACCCCCTAGACCTCCACAGTCAGAACCCTACGATCCAGAGCTCACCTGTGGACGGTGTCGAAGGATTGGGCATAGAGCATCCAGCTGTAGAGCTTTACCTGCCTATCCTTCCAATGCCCATGTTCCCACAACTGCAGTAATAGAGGCTGTCGAAGAGACCGGTGATTTAAACTACGATCAGGTTCGCCCGGACGACGCGTCGACGAACCCATCATAGAAACCGCGTCCGTTCAAATTTTAACTCCACCCGAGAAAAAGAGTAAAAACCCGCCACCTGTACCCGCCATTTTGAGCTATTCGCCTCACGCGACCTTAGTACTCAACAAAGTACCCCAACTGAGCTACTTGGACGGAGAATTTTTGGTGGATACAGGCTCCCACATTAACATCATAGTGTATAATGCCCTTCGAGAAGATATTGGCCTCGAATACCCCGACTTCCCGGCCCTCCGAGGTCTCAGAGGACAACTGGAAGTAGTAGGATCGGTAACCCTTACTATCGATGAGGAACCTCATCGATTCCAAGTCATAGAAGACTTCGACATCCCTTACACCGGAGTTTTGGGGATGCCCTTCCTCAACCAAACCGAGGCACAGATATCCTTGTTACATCGGTCCCTGGTTACCTCTAGTAAACCAGTGAGGCCTCTACCATTCAAAAATAGTGACGAGCTCCTAAGTATCAGAGAAGGGTGTACTAAGGCCAACGCCTCTCATCACCCTCCTCAGTCCCTTAATGTTACCATAAGCTCGCCGGCAACATCACCTCCGGAGGAAGACGCTCCAATCACTCTTCCCTACCTAGGCGAAGACCCTAGACGAGAGTTGCCCTACGAAGACGATACCCACGGAATTGAACCTTTAAAACCGCAGGAAAGAACTATAGCCTTAGAAGCACTGTTCCTCAAAACCCCTCCGGAAGATCCAGAAGCTCAAACCGTGATTAAGTCACTAATTCATGAGTATTCTGACATATTCTATTTGACGGGAGATCGACCCGACACGGAGAACAAGGCCGATCTTTACCATTAAATCTATACCCCCGGAGGAGCCGCTTTCAAGATCCGACAGTACCGAATTGAAGAAACACTACATTCCGAAGTACAGAGCCAGGTCAATGTACTTTTAGAGAATGGCATAGTAGTCCCTTCCTCGTCGCCCTACAATTCTCCTCTATGGATAGTACCAAAGGCGCCCGACTCTCAAGGAAAGAAACGGTGGCGCCTAGTTACCGATTTCCGTCGATTAAACGAACAAACCGTAGGAGATTCCTACCCTCTACCTATCATAGTGGACATCCTGGACAAACTAGGAGGATCTAAGTATTTTTCTATTTTCGACTTGGCCAGTGGATTCCACCAAATTCACCTCCATCCTAAGGATAGGCATAAAACAGCATTCTCTACTCCCTTCGGACATTACGAGTATACCCGGATGCCCTTTGGACTCAAGAATGCCCCTGCTACCTTCCAGCGCCTTATGGATCGAGTCTTACAAGGACTCCAAGGACAAGAACTTTTTGTATATCTTGACGATATTATTGTATTTTCTGCCACACTCCCTGAACACATCGAAAAATGCAAGCGCTTATTCAGCAGAATTCGACAATACGGTCTCAAGCTACAATCGGAAAAGTGTGCCTTCCTAAGACAACAACTCACTTATTTAGGTCACCTTATCAACCCGAATGGCGTCCAGCCCCTTCCCTCTAAGGTGGAGGCTGTACGAAAATTTCCAGTACCTACCAACCCCAAGAACATCAAACAATTCTTAGGATTAGCCGGTTATTACCGACGTTTTATTCCAAATTTTGCTCAAAGAGCCAAACCCCTGACTCAACTGCTCAAGAAAGGTATCACCTTTACTTGGAACGAGGAAGCCCAAGCTAGCTTTGAAGACTTACGAGCCTGCCTGTGCGAAGCTCCAGTTCTGGCCTATCCAGACTTCCAGATCCCGTTCATCATCACCTGCGACGCTTCGGAATTTGCCATAGGAGCCATCCTCAGCCAAGGAAAGCTTGGACACGATCGACCCATAGCCTACGCCTCTCGTACGCTTACCGACCCGGAAACTCGATATTCTACTTCTGAGAAAGAAGGACTGGCTGCTGTATATGCTATCAAGCAATTCCGTCATTACGTGTACGGAAGAAAACTCACGCTCATCACCGACCATCAACCTCTCGTCTGGCTCAGCAAGGCAACCGACCCCACCAACCGCATCCAAAGATGGAAACTCTGTTTAGAGGAGTTCGATTACGAAATCATCTATAAGAAAGGAACAACTAACTGCAACGCTGACGCTTTATCGCGAAATCCGGTGCCGATTGCTTTGCCTGTGTTCCGCGATGACCCCAGTTACCTTCCCCATCAAAAACAACTTCCGGTAGACTCACAATCAATTGGTGCACGTCTGAGAAGTCGTCGCCGCGAGACCGCCGCTCCTCTTATTAATTACGCCGAATTAGACTCTTCTGCTGAGCTCGAGACCTCCACCGAAGGTCACCCTTCAACCAATATCGACTCCCGGCCCCCAACTAGCATGTTACCAACCCTGCTAGAAGAAACGTCTCTCCCTGACGACACCAACCCGGAAAATCCTCTGGAAGACGTCCCTGAGGAACCCAGTGTACTCGGACATTCTTTTGAAGCCGAATGTACCCCTCTGACCACCGAGCAATGTTCTATTATTAGCGACTTGAGCTCTAGCCAAGAAGAAATTCATAAACTTTTGACGTCCCTCCACAACGAACAATCATCGGACGAAGACACCGATTCCGATGAGGAAACCGACTCCGACTCTTGCATCACACCCACCGCAACCTCCGAACCTCTAAACTTTACTCTTCCATCTCCTGATAAGATAAAACCCATAGGACGATCCACGTGGATACCCAGTGATTTCGAAAAACCCGAAGAAGAACTTTCTGGCTCCGACGCCGATTCGGATATCACCGTAGTGGATGCCACCCAAAACAAAACCATGCCGCCTTCTCAATACGATCCATCTCTAGATCCTGGTCTCATCCGTATCGAACCCAATCCTATCTCAGAAAAATTCCAATCTAGCTCTTCCCCTAACCCTATGCGATGTAACATAGAAACCTCTGATTATGTTCTATGCCATCGTCCTAACAACATTGTCCATCTGGTCGCATCTGACTGTTCCTTTCAAGACCCCATTAGCCAAATGCTCATAGAGACTGGAAAGCTCGACCTGAAAACCATAAAAAGTCATCCTTTTCCTATTGGGTCCATCCATGACTTTTCCTACAAAACCACCAAGATCATCCTAGTCATTACCCATCCCAGCGAGTTAATCCCCGCCAGCGACGAAGAAATTCTTAATTCTCTGAAAAAGTTAAAAGAATTTGTCCATAAGAATAACATTACAAAGTTCAGCATCGGTCCGTATAAACTCGGAACCACCCGGCTGACGTCGCGATATTTGAGCTCCGTCTTTTCCCGTGCATTCCACGATGACGATGTCGAAATCACTATCTGCACTGGAGAAGTAGTGACTCCCCCAGCTCAGATGAGAAGACACATCATCGTGGAGTATCATGGAGGCTTAGTTGGAGGTCATAAGGGAGTGACCAAGACCTATCATAGAATTAGGGAACATTATAATTGGCCCGGTCTCCATAAGGACGTCCAGAGCATTATACGCTCCTGCGATAGTTGCCAACGGCAGAAATTGGTTCGCGTAAAACCTAAACTGCCAATGCTCATAACTGACACCCCCTGTGCCCCCTTCGATAAGGTAGCCTTGGACACCGTAGGCCCTTTTCCAGTTACGCCCTCCGGAAATTTACACGTCCTAACCATGCAGTGTAATTTGACTAAATTTTGCATTGCTGTCGCAATACCTGACATTCGCGCCGCTACCATCGCTGACGCATTTTCGAGACATTTCGTTGCGCAATTCGGACTTCCGCGTGCCATTCTCACGGATCGAGGCACCAGCTTTTTAGGAAAACTACTCAAAAGCGTAACCTCTCTTTTTAAAATCAAGCACTTAACCACCTCCGGTTACCGACCCCAGACCAATGGATCCCTAGAGAGAAGTCATTTAGTGCTCACCGAATACCTAAAACATAATATCAACCAGTATTCGGACTGGGATTTGTTCATCCCCTTCGCCATGTTCTCCTATAATACCTCTGTGCACGAAGCTACAGGGTTCACGCCATATGAATTAGTTTATGGGCGCAAGGCTCAATCCCCCGTCTCCGCCTATGCGATCGAGGAGTTATTAACCTACGACGCATACGCACAGGAGCTGGCTCAGCAGTTAACCCGGCTTCACGCTTTAGCCCGAGAACGTGAAATCCAAGCTAAAGAAAAATCTAAAGAATATTACGATCGAAACGCCGCTGTTGTCTCCTATTCCCCTGGAGATTTGGTCTATGTCCTACGAGAACCTAAAAAGCATAAATTAGACTCCCAATATGTCGGACCATATGTCATCGAATCGATCAACGACAAGCATAACGCTATTCTCCTTACTGACTCTGGAACTCCTATAACTAAACATTTGGACAAATTAAAACCTGCCTCTGCACCCCCCTTCCCTACATCCGCCTCTACTAACCACAAAGCTAACGCATGTCCGACTTTCTTTTTATAGAAACACTCTTCCAGCATACTTAGCATTGACTAACGACCATTGGTGACGATTAGCGTTTACTAGCAACTATTGGTGATAACTATCGTATACCCGCCTATGAGGGATGACTAGCGTTGTCTCGCTTACTCATCTATTTGTTTATTTGTATATTCTTGTGGTTGTTTACCGGCAGCTAGTGAAATATTTTCACCACTCCATCTAACGCAGGCGCCATCAGGCATCTTTGAACATCACCACCATAGGAGAGTCTAGATCCGAGACCCCCCCATAGGAAACCTCCATTTTAATCCACCCGCCGCTTACAGGAATTGGACAGAAAGGAATTGCTCCACCCACCACCTCCCTTGCTACCACCATTCTATGTTCCTATTAGGTTCCGGTATTTCTAATCCTTAACTAACTTGCGGATTCGTACCTTCCTCGGAACGACCGAATATGAAAACCCTCGCAGGATTGGATTGGAAGGAAACCTTTAATTAAACCACCATACAACATTCCTTTTCTTAAGATTTTCCATATATTGTTACATGTAAACCTTCCTTATCATAAATTCTTTTGTACAAATACTACTCAAAATCTAAATTAAATCTACATGAGGCCGTGCCACCGGAGCACCTCTTCCTCTGACAGCTCCGGCTCCCATTCGCTCCAGGGATCCTCTATTTGAAGGTTGATCCTCCTCCATCCGCTGTCCTGCAGCCAGCGCAGCCCCAGGAAGTCGAAGTCCTCTCGGAAGGACCAGGTCTCCAACATTCGGTCCGCCAGGTCGTCGTTGGCCGCCCGAGAGGACCTCCTCTCTTCCCGGATCCACCGAATCTCCTCCAAGTCCAGGACTACCACTACAATCACGAGAAAGAACCGAATTACAAGCTTCTCCCTGCGGCATAATTTCAACTATCACACTACTTACCGGAGCGAGTGTGCACGGCCACGCCTCCCGAGAACCTTCTTCCTCCAAAACTCAGTAGACTGGGGTATCTTCCTCGGGCCATTGCTCGTGCTATTCCTTTTCCTTTTTTCCTCTCGTCTTTTTATCTTCCCCAACCTCTGCCAACACTGTTTCTGTCGTGACGGTAATTACAGTACAATATTGATTCCTCCTCAAACTTCACTTTTATACCAAATTTCCCACTCCGCTCCCGATTGCAACACCACTTCGTGACGCACGAGATTCACTGCACCACACGACCGAAATCGCCATGACAACCATTATAAATATATTATTTATAATGATGTTAAGCATCACACGGATCTCCTGGACCCACTCGTATAACATCACTCATCTAAAACATAATCCTGGCATCTTCTTCGAGAAGATCGCCACTCTACAGTACTATCCAGTACTATGGAAGGTCGCCACAACAATTGACATCACCAGTTTGACTAGCCAAGCCCCTAATCTCGGAAAGTTCTACGACACACTCTTCTATGTGTGCAAGGGCAACATCTCTTGCATCAATGATAGTAAACTTGAAGAGATCGGACGCAAAATTGTTGACACCGAACGTTTTGCTTCAATCCTTCGCCGAGGCGTACATCCTACGGACCTTAATCGGAACCGTAGAAGCGCTCCCCTAGGATTCGTAGGAGGACTCTCTAAAACCCTTTTTGGTACCTTGACCGAAGAAGATGGCGAATACTACACCAGCGAAATCTTAAAGCTACAAGAGAAAGGAGCACTCACCGCTCATCTATTGGAAAAACAGACGCATGTGGTACAATCGGAATTCTCCGCCCTGCACCTTTCTATCACTAACTTAAACAACCATACCCAAGAGCTTCAAGAACAAACCAAGGCTTTGGCCGACGCTATCGCTCTCACCGATGATGCCCTTGAACAGGAAAAACGCGCAAGGGTACATCGAGATTACATCCGACAAATGGAAATGTATTCCGATCAATACAGGACCAGTATTCTATTCCTTGTGGATGCTGTTCTTTTCGCTCGTCGTGGAATTTTGCACCCCATGATACTCACGCCTACACGGCTACAACAGGCCTTGCAGGAAGCCACCCTCAGGACCGGATTTTCCTTGCCTTTCGACGAAGAGGAAGTACTGATGGAAGACATTCAAGAACTCTCCCACTTACACGTTAATTATTACAAGGGACAATTGGTGGTCGTGATCGAAATCCCTTTAATCAACCAGGAAAAATACCATCTGTATAAAACTTATCCTTACCCAACCCACCATAATCGTCCCGATAACCAAACTATCACCACCTTTATTCAACCCGCCCATCCCTATCTAGCAGTCTCCTCTTCCCAACGCTTCTACACCCCCATCCCTTCCGAGTCCCTATCCCATTGCCTTCATCACCTGAAAACATACTACTGCGCTCCTGGCGCACCTCTTCATAAGATCGCGTATAATCAAGAATGCGAGTTATCCATCCTCCAGCACCATGACACTACCCAATGGACTGGTTGCGACATCAGGGTTGCCTCTTTCACCGGTCCCTTCTGGACCCCTTTGGTTCAACCCCGAACCTGGCTATACTCTCTCCCAAAACCGGAACAAATCACCCTCATCTGCCAAGGAAACGTACGGGGAACTGAAACCATCCTTGGAGATGGAATTATCCAATTAGAAGCAGGATGCTTCGCGGACACTACATCTACTCAGCTACGATCACTGCAAACCCTGATGGTGTCCGATGTTACTCACTTCGAAGCCCTAGAGCCGATGCCTCTCCCTGAACTTCTACCCGAAGGTCACATACCAGCTTTACAAAAATTAATAAAAATACAGCCTATTAAGAGTAAACCATTGGAGGACTGGAATCTATCCAAAAACAGCGTAGCCCTCAAGGACATAGCCCGAGAAGCAAAGGACCTACAGAAACAAGACTCCACTACCCTTAGAGCATCCATCATCTCATATGCTTCATCCGGATCTCTTTTTATCTTCATTATATTAATCGCTGCGGCCCTGTGGTTTAAACGAAATCCGACACCTGCGCATACCAGCCCGACGTCAACCACCTCTATAAGAGTTCAAAGCACTCCAACGATAGCAGCCGAAAGCATACCAATGCTTCCGGTACGCACCGTCAGCATGCCATTTCAACAACCTATTCGACATGTGCAGAGTATGCCGTACCTGGAACCAATAGCGATGCCACGGGACTCGCTACCCTTTAGTTAATAAGTACCGAATTCCTTTAGAAACTGTCGGCAGTTGGCCTGACCCATACTTCTCATCCTGGAAACATTGACCTCCACAGGACAATGTTTCATCTAAGGGGGGAGGTGTAACGTAGGGGTCAGCCACCTCGCCGAACCAAAGTAGATCGCACACGTCCGTGTGCAATACCGGTAGTATTGCACATTGCTGACACCCGGAATTCTTTTCCGGAAATGCGTCAAACCTTGGGCGTCGGCCGTGGATGTGGAGACTTTTTGGTCGTCATGTGTCGAAAGATCATGGCGCTACTGACGACACATGACCTATTAAGCCTCCTACATATATGCGAGTTCCGCGACCCTCAAGTCGAGTCTTATTCTGTGCAAGCTTAGCCGCTGCCGCATCTTCCGCGTTCCAAGGTCGTAACTCTAGTGTTCGTTCCACGGGAGCAGAGTACTCCACCGTATTCTAACTAAAATCTCTTGCCCAGTCGCCGTGTACTGGTAGTTAAGTCTAGTATAATTCAATCCGAAACAAGTCGTGTAGAAATCATCGCGAGTGTGTATCTTTCAGTCGTGCCTAACACGTACCGTTCTGAAAGATAACAACCACTGCTACGAACTGATTATAATTATTTAAGTGCGAGTAATCCACAACCATAGGAGGGTCTAGTCTCTCCAATAGTTGTGACGAACAATAAATAATCCTGCGAATACTGATACAGCATATTTAGTGTTTACTGTAAGTACATTTGTAATATCTGAAAATATATAGATTTGTGTCAAATCTGCTGTTCCAACGTGTGTTTATACACACTATCATTCACCCCGAATCCTGCCAATTCATTACATTCTTACCGCTCGGAGTGTAATACTTTAGTTCATTGTACTGTGAGTCGCAAAGCTCAATCGGCGTTTCTACTGACCCAGACTGTAGTGTCTAGTCAGCGCGAAACACGACCGATAGGCGGCCACGACTACCCAGTACGTAACACCATTCTCCACCGACGCGTCCCGTCGGGATCTGCTTTCTTCGGTACTATCCAGACCGGGGAGTTGTAAGGGGAAAAGGAGGGTTCTATGATGTCGTTCTCTAGTAATTCCCTGACTTGCCTATCAATTTCGGCCTTGTGGATGGGAGGGAAACGGTATTGCTTTGTGAATATCGGCGTTTCGGTTTCGGTGTCGAATTTACATTTCAGGGTATTGGCTGGAGATAATAGGACTCCGGCCGCTTGAATTTTTCGTAGTGTTTATTGGTAAGAGATACGACGTACTCGCGTTCTTCGGTGTTCAGACCGTCCAGGTCCAAATCCAACCCGCCCTCGGCGGCGCTATATTGAAGGAGACAGTGTTCGTCTCGAAAAATGGAAAAGATGGAATTCTCGTTTGCCGTCGAGGGGAGGTGTTCGGTGGAGCCCTTCGAGGGGGCGTGGGGGTCGGGTAAGTAGTAAATTTGGCTAGACCCGGAGGCCTTATCTTCTGATAAGGATTGCGAATTAGAAGTAGAAGATTTGGAAATTTCGAAATTCTCGTTAGCCGTCGAGAGGTTGCATTCAGAGGAGCCCGCCGAGGGGGCATGAGGGTCGGGTGAGTAGAAAATTTGGCTGGACCCGGAGGCCTTATCTTTCGATAAGGATTGTGAACTAGAAGTAGAAAAATCGAGGAGCTCGATTGTGGGGATCTCGACGGTGAGGGTTTCCTCCCCGGTGTTATAAGCGTACGTATGGGCGAAACCCTTAATATTGTTAACTAGGGCCTCACCTAAATAAAGCCCGGGGGCTTGATGGATTCGGGGTACGTACCCTGTTTTAATTTCGGGATTCCCTATCCTAAGTTTGAAGGGCGTGCACGATCGCTTTGTAATCTTTACTGTTTCGGATTTTTTGAATGGTACCACCACTTTTCCCCAACGAAGACATTCGTTGTCGTACTCGATGCCCGCCTTGGTTTGGGAGAGGAATTCGTCGCCAATGATCTCATCTTGTTGGATAGGGAAATCATCGGGAACGAGGTGAAACTTCGAGCGTATGCCGTAGAGGTGTATGGTTGCAGAGCCGATAGTCGAGGTTTTCCCTTGTGTTATGCCGGTTAAAATTACCTTTTCGGTTCGATTTATGGGTTCGTGAGTTATTTTAGATAATTTGATTAGGTTGATCTGCGCGCCCATGTCGATTAAAAATTCGGTGGTACCCGCCAAAGAATTAGTGATGCAATCCACGCTTTTGTGATTGCGATTGGCTAAATTGATCGCGGTCGTTCTTAGTTTTGTCTGCCCTGTCCCGTTTGAGGAATCCGGTCTAAAAAATTTACCTGTAATTGTTCGTCGGGTTCCGTAACGGGGAGGGGTTCGTATGGATAGGTATGTGATTCATGCTGGGAAAACCCAGTCGCTGAGTCTGGCTGGGGTTCGCCATTTTGTTCAAATTGAACCCTAGCGTGCGGAGGTTGATATCGGGGGTAGTTTGGCGATTGTTGAGTTCTGTTGGTGGGTTGACTATTGGGGCTAGGTCGGGGAGTGAAAGGGGTCCATTTCGGGGTGGGAGGTAGGGGCGTTTTGCCGCCTCCAGGCTAACTTCCGGCATTCGGACATGAGGTGCCCGGGATTTTTGCAATAATTGCATACCTTTTGCGCGGGTTGCGGGAGGCGTTCTGCGTTCCCTTCCCTGGGATCCTGCGGCCTTTTCTCCGCCGCGGGAGCGGATCTTTCTATCTCTATGGCGTTAACGATAGCCCGTTCGAGATTATCGTATTGGGTGAAACGCACCTTTATGCTAAGCTCGTCGCGCAACCCGTGAATGAAATATTTGAGAATATCCGTTTCGTATTTTGACAAAGCGTTCGGAGGCGTCTGTCCCTGCCATTCCTCGTCGATTCCCTCAAGCAGGGTAGTGGAGATTAGTTTGAAACGCGAGACAAACTCGATCAACGACTCCCTATTTCCCTGCTTAATTATGCTCAGTTCACCTAGGCACTGGTTCACGGATTTGTTCATGCCAAACAACCCTTTCATGTATTTCTCGTATTGCGGATAGGAGTCAAAGCTGGCCCCCAGTGTGATGCTACTCGCGGACCCCTGCAGTTTATTTATTAAAAGTTCGATAAGTAGTTTTTCTTGGTCGGGAGCTACTTGCGCCCGAGCTTGGCGACAGCTGTATAAGTATCGGCGAAGCGTCTCGGGTTTTCCTTCATAAGGTATGACGCCTTCCGCGGCTTTGTATGGTGATACGGAGGAGGTTAAGCTAGAAGCAGTGCTGGGGGAGTTCGCGCGTTCGACGGAGGCCGAGATTTTCCTTTGCTGCTCCAGGTGCGCGATGTGACTCCGCAGTTTCTCGTTCGTGGATCGATGCAATTGCGCGTTCGTCTGTGCTTCGCGGAGTTGAGAGCACAAATCTTCCATCCTTTCGATTAGATCTTGATTGTCCTGTTATGTACATAGAATAAACATACATAACTCATTGTTACAATAAGCATTATATAATTAATATAATTAATATATTTAATATTATTTTCATTTGAAGACATAATTAATAAATCTAAATTATCATAGTTATACTAAAATACCAATAGCCTCATTGTAAAGGAGAAATACTCCTAATAGCGACAAATTCCTGAGTGTAATACGAAGCGCCAGACGTAGCTCGTTCACACTGTCGCCAAGGCTAAGTCCCGACACGTGGCAAATGCACTTCGACGGCAGTCGAATGTTCTAGAACAATGACGCATTTGACCATTGGGACCCGCAAATGTTACCATATAAGGTAATGTTTGACGCTGCACATTGAGGGTAAGAGCCCCAAACGTGCAGCCCCAAAAATCAGTTCGAGTCAAAAGCTAGAAGGAACAAGTCGAGTCTCCTAGGACCTTCAGTCCTCTTATCTCTTAAACTTATCCAGGCAATCCTTTGTCTCTTAAAACTATAATTATCTAGCTCATAGCTCTGGTTATCAACTTGTATAAAGAAGAAACATTGTAAATCAAAAATCAATAAACCTTATTATACAAGAGAATTTCAAGTTTGTCGTGAATCAGCGATTGAACCACAACAAACTGGTGGCAGCGGTGGGATCCGTTGACTGGTGAAGATCAAACCTACATAAATCTTCATCCCAAGGAAAATCAAGAAAATTTTATTTCTTCGATCGACCAACCTCTACAAGGACGAACCGACGTGGGCAATCATCGATACTCAACGAGACATCCGCCAACTTCGCCTTTCTCAGCAACGGAGCGACAAACCCACAACTTCGAGGTTCACCCCGCATACTACCTCACGACCACAAGAAATCAACGACTGGAAACCAGCAGAACTTGCAGCCAGCCAACCAGTGAAAATGAGCTTTTGGTGAGTACGGTACCAATCATATCAGTAGCAATTTTATTTGTGAACATTGTAACCGCGAGCCCATAGCGTTCGTCGTACTAAATTTCTTCCATGTACCGTAATCCCGATAATTTAGACCGAACTCAATCTGAACCTAGTTTAAATCCCGCGATACAAAGTGTACCTCGACCAAATCGTGTTTCAATCACCCGAAAGATAGATAGTTGCATCTCTCATTTATGGAATAGAACCTTACGTACTGTTAGAGAAACTGACGAAGGAACCCCATTTCGAAACGTAAATACGCGAAGACGAAATAGACTAACTATGGCTCACCGTGGCAACGCGAACAACGACGCCCCAGAATTAGACCATAGTTACACCGCAGAACGTCTGCCTATCAGAATAGAAGACGCACCAACAAACACGATTCCTCATGACGAAAGCGTCCCTCCTAGCGCCATAGATGCTGAAATTAGAAGATTACACAACAGCATAAGGCCCCGCGAAATTAGCGCAATTGAAGAAGAAAACGCGAGACTGAGAGACGAACTCTCCAGACTACGCCAAGATTTTAATAGGCTCCCCGCGAGGACCTCCACGGCAAGACCGGCACAACGAACATCGTATTGGACTCCCTGCGAAAGACCTCGATACGTGCCAAATTTTGACGATGAGGAAGAAGAAGAACCTCATCATGGATATGCTTCCCTACATGTAACTCTCGGAAGAATTCCAAAGTATAAAGGAGACCCAGACGAGCTAGAACCGTTTGTGAATTCTATAGTTATGGCAAATCAAAATCTACACCCGTTAGATAGAGACGAATTTCTACGGCAGGTTAGATTCACAATACTAAGAGGCAAAGCTTATACTGAAACTAAGCACAAAGTAATCGAAAATATCGAGCAACTAATACGAGAATTAGAAGAAGCATTCAAACCCCGACGGTCTACCGCGACCCTTCAAAATAGTTGAAATCGATACCGATAAGGAAAAGACGAATCGGTACGATCCTATGCTTCTCGACTAGAAGACATATTATCAGGTTTGAAAGAAAGATGCATCACGCCAGCAAATGACCCGGCTAAAAACGAAGCCATAGAAAAATTGTTAACGCAACAAGCGAAACATCAATTCATAAAAGGATTGAATTTTAAACTCCAAGTTATGGTAGCATCTTGCGAACGAGCAACTCTAAGAGAATCAATTGCTATCGCTATAGATCGTGAATCCTTGACTCGCTCCGACGAAGAGTACAGAACTCAACAGGGCTCGACCCATGGCAGACGCGATAACCAAGGACAACAACGACCCTCCGGACAACGGAATAATTCGCACCTCCATTGCAAACGCTGCGATAGGAAAGGACATGTAGCCGAAAAATGCTACGCGCGACTTAGCAACGCAAAACGGACTCAGAGTCACTCATCTTCCGTTAACAAAGTATCCACCTCTTGCAATTATTGCAAAAAACCAGGACACACCGTCCAAGAGTGCCGCACCCTAAAAGCAAAGCGAGAAAGAGAAGCTCAACAGAATGCAAATAACTCTGAACAACCAATTAACGAAAACTTGAATCGACCAACACCTGTAGGAAATCTAACCGCTAATATGGTATTACATACTCCTATAAAAAATTTGATCGAAATACAAGCCGCTGAATTCATTCGACCGGCAACCTTACTCTTCGACATTGGAGCCGATGTCTCCATAATTAAAATAAGAGTCCTTCGCAAAGAAACAATAGCTGACAAAACTCCAATTACGCTAACAGAAATAAGTGGAACACCCGTGAAGATACTAGGGTCAGTTTACCTACACATAAAAGTCGGAAAATACACTATAACCCATAAATTTCAAATAGTACCAGACACCTTTTCGCTAATAGCCGACGGACTAATCGGCATGGATTTCTGGAAAAGAAACAGCTTCCATTATGAAAAGGATGTGTCCTTGACGATGCTGGGACACACCTGGCCAATGAAACAAGTAGTATCACGTACGGTGTCACTAAAACCGAGATCACAAACATTAGTAGCCGCGTTAACTGATAGTAAACAAGACGGTATTGTATACGGACACCAAATACTACCTGGAGTGTATATAGATAAATGTGCCACTAGGCCAACCAACTCTACCTGCTGCGTCAGCATTTTGAACATCACGGAGAAAGAACTCGAGATACCCTTGCCTACAGTCGTGTTAGAAGATATTCCGAGTCCACCGACTCAGGGCGACGACCCTTCGGTTCCGATAACCGTATACGCTGTAAATAATTGCGCCAGCGATCGACTCGCCCGGCTAAAGTCTCAATTAGAACTAAATCATTTAAATCAGGAAGAATTGCGCACTCTAACAGAACTCTGTGAGGAATACAATGATATATTTCACTTAGAAGGTGACAAACTCCTCACCACTGAAGCGGTAAAACATACCATTACTTTGGTAGAAAATACCAAACCTATCTTTAAAAAACCCTATAGGTTACCTGAAAAGCATAAACAGGAAATTGATAAACAAATTTCTCAGCTAGAAGCTGACGGAATAGTACGGCCGAGCCGAAGCCAGTGGAACGCGCCACTGCTCGTGGTACCCAAGAAACCCGATGCACAAGGAAATATAAAAATGCGCATCGTCGTAGATTTTCGCAAGCTAAACGAAGCTACTATAGGTGATGCCTATCCATTGCCAAACATCACCGAAATATTGGACCAACTAGGCCACTCGAAATATTTCACCACCCTTGACCTAACCTCTGGATTTCACCAGATAGGCATGGCCGAAGAAGACAAGGAAAAAACAGCCTTCTCCACACCCCTAGGGCACTACGAATACAACCGCATGCCCTTTGGATTGAAAAACGCGCCAGCTACGTTTCAACGCTTAATGAACACCGTATTATCCGGACTCCAAGGGATCCAATGTTTCGTTTACCTTGACGACATAGTAATTCACGCCCCTACTCTAATAGAACAATAAAAGACTGAAACAAGTGTTCATTCGACTGCGTGAAAATACTCTAAAGCTGCAACCGGAAAAATGCCGTTTCCTTCGCAAGGAAACTTGCTACCTGGGTCATATAATTACAGACAAAGGCATCTCTCCAGACCCAACTAAAATAGAAGCTGTAAAAAATTTTCCAGCACCCAAGAGCGTAAAGGACGTACAATCCTTTTTAGGCCTAGCAGGCTATTACCGAAGGTTCATTGACCATTTTGCTGACCTGTCGAAACCCATGACGAACCTATTAAAGAAAGGAGTGAAGTTCAACTGGACCTCCCTAGAACAATCATCATTTGAAAATCTAAAGGAAAGATTGACTACTGCACCACTTTTACAGTATCCAGACTTTCATCTTCCTTTCATTCTGACCACGGACGCCTCCAATAAAGCAATAGGAGCCGTGTTATCGCAAGGCGAGGTAGGCAAAGACCTCCCCGTTGCTTACGCCAGCAGAACGCTTAACAAGGCCGAAGTAAATTACAGCACCACGGAAAAAGAATTAGCAGCTATAGTTTGGGCTGTACAAAATTTTCGACCTTACTTATATGGTACTAGATTTACCATCATCACCGATCATCAACCACTCACTTGGCTTTTCAATGTAGAAAACCCAGGCTCCAGATTGATGCGTTGGAGATTAAAGTTAGCCGAGTACGATTACGAAATTAGATACAAACCAGGTACTCAGAATACAAACGCAGATGCGCTAAGTCGTATATACGTGACCACGCGCTCAAGAGCACGGCAAGCCGCCCCAAGGCCAACCGACTCAAACGAAGATGCAACCTCAACTAACTCCGACGCCGAGGAAGAAACAGCTGATGAGAAATCATCGACCTATACTCCCGCAATGATAAATCAAATCCTTTACGAGTATCACGATACTCCCTTCGGAGGACACGAAGGCGTAAATAGAACTCTGCAAAGAATTAAAATTAAACACGTCTGGCCAAATATGAAAAAGGACATTGAAGAATACATAAAAAAATGTGACAAGTGCCAGCGCAATAAAACAGGCAACGTGAAACGTGCACCAATGCATATAACAGACACGCCAGTAGAACCCTTCGAAAAGGTCGCCCTAGATGTAATAGGACCATACCCTGCGACCAAACAAGGAAACAAGTATGCCTTAACCTTCCAAGACTTTTTTACAAGATACAGCATAGCCTTACCAATTCAAGACCAGTCAGCCTCTACTGTGGCACGACTATTCGTTGAAAGGATCATTTTTTCTTACGGGTTACCCCAAAAGGTTTTAACTGACCAGGGTACTAACTTTCTAAGTAACCTCTTTAAGGACGTCTGTAAGCTATTAAAAATTGACAAAATACAGACCACGGCATACCACCCACAGTCGAATGGTGCGCTAGAAAGGTCGCACCGAACATTGGCGTCGTACTTAAAAAACTTTGTCAACGAAAATTTAGATAACTGGGACGAATGGTTACCCTACGCCATGTTCACCTATAACACTACGCCACACAGCTACAGGCCGAACGCCTTTTTCATTGCTATTCGGACGCGAGGTTGAATTACCGACCACGCTCAAATATCCGCCGCAACCTACATATACATTCGAAGATTACTATAACGAGCTTCGCGAAAGAATTCGCTCAACAGGTAACATAATGAAAGACCAATTAATACGGGAAAAAGAAAAATCGAAGATCTATTACGATCACAACACACAAGAATCAAATTACGAAGTAGGAGACCAAGTATTGTTAAAGCGAGAAATGATTCGCGCTGGAAGACCGAATAAATTGGAACCCCTATACGACGGTCCCTATACCATAACCGCAAAACTAAGCGAATTAAATTACGAATTAGCAGTGGGTAAAAAGAAGATTGTAACCCACGTCAATAGGCTAAAGCCTTATCACCTGTAGTTACCGACTCGACCACACACACACATACCATCCTCTCTCCTACACTTTCCCCTTCACCCTAATTTACTTCTTACTACAATTTTATTTCATAATTACCACTAAAATTTAATAATCACTATATACTAAAACTAGTTAACTATAATAATGAATTCTTCTACGAGTAATCAACCTTACCATATTTTTATATATCAAAATCAACTCTTAAATATTTTCATTACAATTAATAAGTAAAGCTCGATTCAAAAAAAAAAAAAAGAAAAGAGATATATATACATAATTTTAATTCCTAAGATATTTTTATAACTTTTCCCCTCCCTTATTATTATTAGAATTTCTTTAATTTCTCCCTCCTTCCTCTTGCCCTAACTATCTCTAAAACTTAACTAACAGGGAAAGGTACTAAAATTAGAAATTAGACATACATTTTAAATAAATTGAAATTTATTCAAGAACAAAGGAATCACTTCACCGCCTCTGACACTTGTTAAAAAAAAAAAAAAAATTTTTTAAATATAAATACATTTGTTTAAATTTGTAAAATACAAAAAAAAATTTTTTTTTGGCTAAATTAAGCCATGGTATCGGAGGACATCATTTTCCTCCAAGGGTGGACCCGTCCACCCCTCAACCTGCTGGTTGGGGTACCCCCAACCACGGTAGGGCTCCACCCCGGTGTATTGGAGCCACCTTATCCCAAACAGGTCGAAGACGACCCAGAAGCTATCCTCCAGGTAGTCATAATCCCACTCATGGTACCTCTGGATGCGGTCCGACTTTCGGCACATCCTCCGGAACTGCACCGCACCCACGTTGAAGATTATGACTAAATAAACAAAAGAAAAGGGATAGAAACAACGAAATTAAAATTAAATAGAAACAAAAACTAAAACAAAAAAAAAGAGAGAGACACTCACCATTATCTAGCCTTAAGAAAAGGCGACGCCCCTGGCCGTCAATCTCCCCTCGGTCATACATATCCTTCCGCTTATAAACTTGTACAGCCATGTCACTATCGGTTTCCAGAACTTTGAGAATCGAAATGAAATTCCCCGTACGGAAACCACTAATATATAGTCCATTCCCCACTTCGCGCAAATTCACGCAAAAACGCTGACCCAATGTCTACGAACCAGACGCACCTTCGCGACCGACTAAAATAACTCCCAGTAAAAAATAAAACTTGTTAAAATTTTTCACATTAAAACCCCACAATTAACCACACTTACCCTTTATTATAGGTGCATGCTGACCCTTATGGTCATAACGATCCACGGAAGCTCCCAGCAAGTCCAAAACATTCCCATCAAAGGTCAACCGGGACTATTTTATGAAAAATTCGGCACGGTCAATTTTTATAAAGAAAAATGGAAATTAGTAATAATCACCGACATAGTAGAATATCGCCAAAGACTCGCGCAACTAGACAAATTCCTATATAATCAAACCCTTTGCTACAAACAAGAAGGAAGAAAAATCTGTAAACACCCCGTCCTTGATACCGTCTACAAGCTAGAGACAGCCGAAAAGAACCTAGATGAAATAGATGAAATAACATTACACCAAGAAAGAAACAAACGAGGACTAGCAAACGGAGTAGGATCAATCGGAAAAATTTTATTCGGAATAATGGACAGTAACGACGAAGAAGAAATAAATAAACATCTACAAAGCATAGATCAAACAGTAGAGACCAACAAAATAGCACTCATGAAACAAATACAAATTATCGACCAAACTATAGAAACTTATAATAACACGATACAAAAAATAGATGCGAACGAAAAAATGCTGATGAAAACAGTACGTGATCTAGAAGCCCAAGCGGACGAGCAAGAAGCTCTATATAACATTAATCTTACATCCGAAGAATTAATGATAGACACGGAACACTTACTAAATTTCGTAATACAGGCGAGCCAAGGAGTAATAAATCCGAAAATTATACGATATACAAAAATTCTCGAATACCTTACGGATGCGATCCCTCACATCCCTCCTGGCACGCAATTCCCTTTTCCATTAGAAACACTAAATATACATTTAATTTAAAAACTAATGAAACCCACAATTTATTCCAAAACCAACAAACTAATTGTAGTATTTCATATACCTCTAATAACGCCCAAAGAATTCGATCTTTTGCAAATATATCCAATTCCAATCCCTATTCAGAATTCTACAACACTACACTCCATAATAGATTTAAAACAGGAATACATAGCAATAGACAGCATTGCTGAACATTATACAGTGTATACCGAAGACGAACTACAAAAATGTTATACGATAAAAGATAATTATTTCTGCCCGACGGATAAACCATCCAACAAAATAAAAGCAGTTAATCCAGGCGAAGTTGCATTATACTTAAAATACATAGATATAAATACGTGCGAGCATAAACTTATACATTTAGTGCAACCGATGCTAATTCCCATGAAAAACCAAGTCTCGTGGATATACTCCACACCGCGATTAGAAATTGTAGAAGTAATCTGCAAACAAAAACCTACCTATAATATAGAATTAATGGGCTCCGGAGTAATTAATTTATATAAAAATTGTATCCTAACAGCTACTGATTTTGTTTTGGAACCCGTACAAACCTCCAAGCCCAACAAACATAAACACTATATCCCGCACTATAATTTCTCTTTGAGAGCCATAGATCCTGAAAACTACGTAGCAGCAATCAACACAACCAAAATTCCCAGGCTGCATAACATCCTGAACAAGGTCAACGACCTCAACACGCTCAGCATCCAGCTAAAACAGCTGAAAAGGGATGTACAAAACGAAGACCTAGGACAACACCACACCTATCAACATATGGCCATCTCATATTCTACTACAACGTTAATCATCATAGGATTAACCATCTACATAATCTGGCGATATCTTCACAGAAGACCAAAACCTAAGTCAAGGCTCAGGTCAATACAGGCATTGCCATCCAATGCCATCGTAACAGACGACGCCGCCGCTCCAGCAACGGACGACGCTGCCCCGACGCACTTGATTATCGTCACACCTGAGCAAGCAGCAAATCTTCAATAGGACCCCGATTATTAGCCACCCACCCTCTTTTTGCAGGGGGGGAGGGGTGTTATGTACATAGAATAAACATACATAACTCATTGTTACAATAAGCATTATATAATTAATATATTTAATATTATTTTCATTTGAAGACATAATTAATAAATCTAAATTATCATAGTTATACTAAAATACCAATAGCCTCATTGTAAAGGAGAAATACTCCTAATAGCGACAAATTCCTGAGTGTAATACGAAGCGCCAGACGCAGCTCGTTCACACTGTCGCCAAGGCTAAGTCCCGACACGTGGCAAATGCACTTCGACGGCAGTCGAATGTTCTAGAACAATGACGCATTTGACCATTGGGACCCGCAAATGTTACCATATAAGGTAATGTTTGACGCTGCACTTTGAGGGTAAGAGCCCCAAACGTGCAGCCCCAAAAATCAGTTCGAGTCAAAAGCTAGAAGGAACAAGTCGAGTCTCCTAGGACCTTCAGTCCTCTTATCTCTTAATCTTATCCAGGCAATCCTTTGTCTCTTAAAACTATAATTATCTAGCTCATAGCTCTGGTTATCAACTTGTATAAAGAAGAAACATTGTAAATCAAAAATCAATAAACCTTATTATACAAGAGAATTTCAAGTTTGTCGTGAATCAGCGATTGAACCACAACAGTCCCGTCGGGCTGGGGCCTCGGCGGCTTGCCCCTCAAGTTCGAGTATTTGCGCTTCTAAAATCTTAATTTTTTCTTCGAGGGTCCCGGTCTGGTCCCGGTCATGTCTAGCTAGTAGGGCCTCGAGTTCGCGACAGCGGGTTTCTTTCCTAGAGAGTTCGCTTTGTAACATTTCCGCTTCCGTGCCGGTTAAACCCCTTATCCACTTCTCATTCTCGGCTTCTAGTTCGGCAAGTCTGCGATTACTATCGACTAATTCGGCTTGTAGTTGGTCGAAGTGGGTCTGAGTTAGTCCCTTACCGTTCGCCATGTTAGTTATAGAGAGCAAAAGGAAGCAAGAGATTTGTACAGCAAAAGAAATTTTGGCGGTTCACCGAATCGCGAATCCCACTTTTGACACCAATTTTTGTAACGTCCCGGGGAGAATTTATTAGTAGCCCGGTGTGTACTGAAATAAACCGTTTCGGGCACTATGCGTTAGCCTAGTTAACCCTGGGCCGGTGGCGATTCGGACAAAAATGCGAAAAAGATGGTTTTCTACTTACTGTACGGAGAGTCGATGATATAGAGATGCAGTGGGCAGCTTCCTCGAGGAGTCCTTGAATTGGGTGCAAGATCGAGAGAGAGAGAGAGAGAGAGAGAGAGAGAGAGAGAGAGAGAGAGAGATGAAGAGAGATGAAGAGAGATGGATAAAATCACTGCGTCTAGTCTCGAGTAAGAATTTATGTGTATTTATAAAACGAGTACAAAAATTAGAAAGATTACAGATGTAGCAAAATGTAGCAAAAGGTAGTAGCGCAAAAAAAACAGAGTGAACGAGTCTAGATGCCCCCGAGGTTTTTATACACCCCGGGAGGGCAGGACACAAGCGTCCAAGGAGCCTGGTGGGAGAGCATGGGGAAGATAAAGTCAGGAGTATTCATTGTTAGTCTTCCCCCACTATGGCTGCCTCAAGACGCTTGCACCCCACCTACACAGTAGCCTTATGTTAAGAACGGCGGGGCCCGATGTCCTGCACCTTGGCTTCGCGCGGTTCATAGCGAGCCAGATTCCCGGCGCAGGGGATACAAATCCTCCTCTGAGGCATCACAGCGTACGGGGCTCGAAGGCCCCCCTAAGATGCATACGGTGCATGCTGTATCTAAACCCGAAATCCGTGTGCGGCATCGCCGGCACTCCCGAAGGATCCAATAATTGGGGTTGTTTACCACGCACTCGACGCATGGCCCACCGCTGGTGAAGGTGGCGAGACACCGGGTGCATCTCTCAAGAACTTTGTAAATTAGTTCCTCGCACGAGAAACATCGGGCGTCTATGCGCCCGGTCTCCCGGGTTACCTCCAAGACCTCTGTCATGGAGTAGTGTCGTTTGTGTGCCCCCGGCATCTGGATATAACAGTCCATGCATAACATTCCGGGATGCGTCGTGTTAGTTCGGTGGGCGATATGCATCCCCCGAACGAAGTAGAGGGGTTGCGTCCCTCGGATGGAGCGGGTTTCCACGAATGGATACATTATGCCTCTGGAAGGTAAAATGTAGGTAGAGCAGAGTCCTATTTGGAATGCGAAGCGTCGGTAAGCGGTTGGCGGGTTCTGTACAGAGGTGGCGCTGCAAAGCTTATAATTAACTTATTATATGGACAAGCAACCAGGGGAAAGGATGTTCGGTGATACGCCGTGGGGTATCGTCTCAGTGGCTAAGGCCTGGACGTTACACTACTCCAATTTTTCCCTATGAACGTTAACTTATTCCTTTTCAAGATTTGAATCGCTCTCTTGCTCGGGAACCTTCCAGGAGGTTGCTTCTAAGTGCCTCTGCAGGTGTAGTGAATAAAAAAATACATTATACTTACTGAAAAACTTTGTGCAATTGATCCTGTGAGCAAATTCAATAAATCAATTTAAACTAAAATAAACAAGTCTAGTACAAGTTGATCTCCACGAGGATATATGAACATACTCAAAAGAAAAGACGAAACGACTACAAATTGTGGCGACACGAGCAAGCAACATGACGGTGATCAGTGCTGACACCACAGCAACAATTTTAAGTTGGCAACAGTTTCATGCTAATAATTTACATACAGGCAATTCAATGTCAGCAACTATACTTTGCGGGTAAACGCATACTGCGAAAAACATATACAGTGGTGGCAGAGATAATAAGAACGGTACGTTAAAGCGTCATTAGAAAAAAATTTGTGATAATTTGCAGGAAGATTAGGTGCAAATTGATTTAGTAACAGTTGAATTTATTGTAAATAAATGAACTTTATTGTCCAAATATCAGAAATGTAAATCAATGAGTTTTTAGAAAAAGTGACTGGAAAAAATAATAAGAACATTGCTACAGACGTGATAGAAAAAAAAATAAATTTATCAGTAGCTATTTTAATTGATTTAAATCAATATTTAGTCGAATATCCTTTGTTTTTTAGCACTTCCTGACACCTTCGATTCATGGAATCGACCAAATGTTCGCACGTTGCATTTGAAATGTTGCTCCAAGCATTTTCGATTTCTTGCCATAGTAAATATTTATTGGTAACTTTTCCTTTCGATAAACACTTTTTGATATGACCCCACAAATTTTCAATAGGGTTTAAATCAGGCGACTGTGCAGGCCATTGCATAACTGACACTTGGTTATCTTCAAACCATTTCTTTACCAATTTCGAGGAGTGTTTCGGGTCATTATCTTGCTGGAAAATGAAATTGGCAGGCATATTTTCCCTTGCATACGGTAGCATAATATAATGTAGAATATCTCTATAAGTCTCTTTTGTCATAACATCTTTAATCCAAAATATGGGGCCTACTCCATTACGGGAAAAGCATCCCCAAACCATGATGCTACCGCCTCCAAATTTAACTGTCGGCTTTGTATATTTAGGATTGTATTCAGAATTTTTAGGCCTCCTAACGTACATTCTTCCATCAGATCCAAATAAATTGAACTTGGTTTCATCGCTCCATAAAATGTTATGCCACTGTTTATCTCTTTCTTCTCCAAGCAGATTTAAATGCTCTTCAGCAAACCTTATACGAACCTTGATATTTTTCTTTCTAAGTAACGGCACTTTCCTAGGCACTCGTCCATGCAAATTTGCATCTTGCAATCGTTTTCTAATTGTCCTTGCACTTATCGGAGCGTTTGTCATTTGCTTTAGTTTTACTGAACCAGCAAACGGATTCACTTTACATTTTCTTAACAATAGACGGTCAAATGTCGCTGTGGTTTTCCTTGGCCTACCTCGATTTTCTGTTAACTTGACGGGTTTTAAGGCACGGTGAACCATACATTTAGATCGATTTATCAATTTGGCAATGTATCCAATTGATTTTCCCTCTCTTCTCAAATTTTTAATTAGCAATTTCTCTGCATCACTACAATGAGTTGATCTACCCATTTTAAACTCACTGTAAGCACAATTTTCAGCAATAATTTAAACAAGAACAGCAAAACTTAAAGTGCACTAAATCATGGTATGGTAAGTGTATGAAAAATGTTCACCTTTGTTTTTAATCAGTCGAATACTAAAGCGTTCTTATTATAATTACCAGTCAGGTGAGCACTGTGAAACTAAAGTTATACACTAGTTGCGCTCTAAATTGAAATTATGTACATGTTTATTTACAAAGCTATTCACGGTCAATGTGTGAAGTATGATACCTGGATTACATTGTTTACCAGTGCCTACAGTACATACCGTTTGTCTGAGAATACGAAAATTGAATTCGTTCTTATTATTTCTACCACCACTGTATATATATGGATGACCCTACATGTAATATTATGTATATATATAAGGACCCCATGACCCCATCTTTCTCTTTTTGCATCCCGGAATTTCAAGGAAGTTCCTATAATGTAAAGAAACTAATAAAAGACTGATTAGTGAATTAAAATAAAAAACAAAACGCTTAACAGAAAATTGGAGAACAGCAGTCATTTACTCTACCAACTATACATTTTCCTACAGAGTTATGGCAACGCCGGTTGCAACCGTTGTTTTTTGAATTTTAGTCGTTAGAGAGGTTTGTTTGGCGTCTGTATGTCCTTGGTAGAGAAATTGTCCTTTGGTTGCAACCAAATTGTGTACTGATTTGGATTCTTATTAAAACGTGAAACTTATTTCTTATGCATTTATTATTACCACTGCAATAGGTTATGGGCCCAGTGGGAATATATGTTTCAACGACGTAAGGAAGTTTAAAGAAACAAAGAAAGTGGCTATGGAATCATCACCCTGTGCAATCACAACCAATACAATTAGGTTGGAAGGACCGAAAAACTGGAATGTATGAAAATTTCAGGTAAAAGTAGCTTTATAGAGTTGTGGGCTTATGGAAACTGTAAAAGGGATTGATGAAAAACCAGAAAGTAACCAAAGAAGAGAGCTTGAAAATTGGCTGAGAGGAGACGCTAAGGCAAAAAATATAATTGTTTCAAGGTTGAGTAAAGAAACTATGGTGCACGTGCTTTCATGTGAAACAGCAGCTGAAATTTGGAATAAATTGAATAGTGTCTATGAACACAAAGGCGATACAAGTATCCTGGTAATACAACAACAGTTTTTCCAACTAAAATGTGATGACAAAATGGAAATATCAGTGTTTCTAGCAAAATTACAAGAATTGCAGACGAAACTTATACAATTAGGTGAAGAAGTATCAGACAAATTTGTTATCAGCAAAGTATTAATGTCATTACTAGAGAAGTATAACTATTTTATAGCAGCCTGGGAATCTGCTGTTGAAGAAAGACAAACTATGGAAAATCTAGTTGCAAGATTGTTAATAGAAGAGGACAGAATGAAGTTAAAGTTAGAAAAGAGTAACTGCACTCCACTTGCAATAAAAAGTCATTTCAATGATAGGAAGTGTTTCAAATGTGGCAAGCCAAGTCACTTGATTAAAGATTGCAGAGAAAATATGGTGTCTAGTGACAAAAGAAAATGTAATTTCTGTAGAAAGTATGGACATATAAAAAAGGATTATCGCTTCAGACTTAAAAAAGAAAAAGAAAAAGAAGCTACAGATAAACTTAACGATAAAGAAAATAAGCGAGATAATCTAATGCGTTTATAATGTCTGCTCTTACAACAGATCCAAAGCTGCAAACAGAATATTATACAGATAAATGGTTAGCAGACAGTGGAGCTACTGAACATATGACATTTAGGCTAGAAGTATTAAATGGATATAGTAAGTTGTCTGAGCAGTTACCAATAGCTCTAGGCAATGGAGAATGTTTGTTTGCTGAAGGTATTGGTACGGTTATTGTAGAAGCTTTCAATGGAGAACAGTACGTAAGAACTACGTTACACAATGTACTTTATGTACCAAAGCTGAGATTAAATTTATTCTCAGTAATAGCAGCTTTAGATAAAGATTATGATATGAAGGCAAATGATATTGGTATTCAATTCATCAAAGATAGTAAAGTATATGCATCCGCATTTATAGAAGCTAAATGGTTTGTTATGAATTTTAAAAAGGCAAATGTGGATCGTAACATGTTTGCAGGAGCAACACAAAGTTTGCAGACATGGCATGAAAGAATGGGACACATGAACATTCCTAAATTAAAAAGTGTTCTAAAAGATAATAATATTAACTATGAAAATAATATGGACACTTGTACAGCATGTTTAGAAGGTTAACAGCATAAAAAGTCATTTAAAAGAAGTGAAAGAATTACTTCTCATGTAGGTGAATTGGTACATGCAGATTTATGTGGCACAATGGAAAAAGATTCTGTGGGTGGGTCTAAATATTTCCTGCTACTTAAAGATGATTTTTCTAAATACAGAACAGTATATTTTCTTAAAAATAAATCAGAGACAATAGATAAAATTAAAGTATTTTTAAAATTAACAAATAACGTTAATCAGCTGAAAGTAAAAACGCTTAGAACGGATAATGGGCTTGAATTTATAAATAAAGAAGTGAAAGCCTTAATAGAAGAAGAAGGAATTATACATGAGACCACAGTAAGCTATACGCCGGAACAAAATGGTAAGGCGGAACGAGAAATGAGAACTATAGTAGAATCGGCACGAAGTATATTGCACGGCAGAAATCTCGATAAAAGCTTGTGGGCAGAAGCGGTTAATACCGCTGTTTTTATTCCTAATAGGACGGATAGAAATTCAGATGGAAAGACAGCAATAGAACTATGGAGTGGAAAAAGGTTTAACTTAGAGGAATTAAGAAATTTGGTGATGAAGTTTATGTTCATGTGCCAAAAGAAAAAAGGCAGAAATGGGATAAAAAAAGTGAAAAGGGTGTTTTTGTAGGGTATGGAGAACATACCAAAGGATATCGTATTTTCTTTCCTATTAATAATAAAGTACAAATTAAAAGAGATGTAGTATTTACTACTCAAAATAAAGAAAAAGATAACATTAACAATAATTCACAGGAATTACTAACGGAAGGAGTAAATAAAATACTAGATCATAATTTTTATAATGAGGATGAACAAAATCAAAGTGTAGAAGAAGAATTAGATAACCTAGAAGTGGGAAACTATAGGCAGACAAAGTCAAGAAACGGTGAAAGTAGCGTTGAGAAAGAACGTAATGAGATGCAACAAACAGAGGGAGTACAATCAGCATCAGAAGAACAAAATGATCAATCTAATGGAAGATCAAGAGCTGGACGTATTTATAAAAAAACAAGCTGGCTCAAAGATTACGAAACTGTTTTTCTAACGCAAGCACAACGTGAACCTACAACTTATCAAGAAGCAATTAGTGGAGAAGACAAAGAAAACTGGGAAGAAGCAATACAAAAGGAACTATATATACTAGAAGAAAATAATACATGAAGTGTCGTTGATCTACCTATAGATAAACAATGTATTAGTATTAAGTGGATATTTAAAATTAAGGAATTAATAGACGGAAAGAAACTGTACAAGGCTAGATTAGTAGCAAGAGGTTTTGAACAAAGTGATTGTTTGAATATTTATGATTTATATGCTTCAGTAGCATAACTAAATAGTTTTAGAGTTTTCATGGCAGTTGCTACTCATCCAAACTTACCAGTTTATCAAATGGATTGTTATGTACATAGAATAAACATACATAACTCATTGCTACAATAAGCAATATATAATTAATATTATTATCATTTGAAGACATAATTAATAAATCCAAATCTATCATAGTTATACTAAAATTCCAATAGCCTCATTGTAAAGGAGAAATACCCCTAATAGCGACAAATTCCTGAGTGTAATACGAAGCGCCAGACGTAGCTCGTTCACACTGTCGCCAAGGCTAAGTCCCGACACGTGGCAAATGCACTTCGACGGCAGTCGAATGTTCTAGAACAATGACGCATTTGACCATTGGGACCCGCAAATGTTACCATATAAGGTAATGTTTGACGCTGCACTTTGAGGGTAAGAGCCCCAAACGTGCAGCCCCAAAGTTCAGTTCGAGTCTACAGCTAAGAGGAACCAATCGAATCTTTTAGGACCTTCAGTCCTCCTGCCTCTTAGACTTCTCTAGGCAATCCTTTGCCTCTTAAATACACTATTAACTAGCTCATAGCTCTGGTTATCAACTTGTATAAAGAAGAAACATTGTAAACAAATCTCAATAAATCTTATTATACAAAAGAATTTCAAGTTTGTCGTGAATCAGCGATTGAACCACAACAAACTGGTGGCAGCGGTGGGATCCGTTGACTGGTGAAGATCAAACCTACATAAATCTTCATCCCAAGGAAAATCAAGAAAATTTTATTTCTTCGATCGACCAACCTCTACAAGGACGAACCGACGTGGGCAATCATCGATACTCAACGAGACATCCGCCAACTTCGCCTTTCTCAGCAACGGAGCGACAAACCCACAACTTCGAGGTTCACCCCGCATACTACCTCACGACTACAAGAAATCAACGACTGGAAACCAGCAGAACTTGCAGCCAGCCAACCAGTGAAAATGAGCTTTTGGTGAGTACGGTACCAATCATATCAGTAGCAATTTTATTTGTGAACATTGTAACCGCGAGCCCATAGCGTTCGTCGTACTAAATTTCTTCCATGTACCGTAATCCCGATAATTTAGACCGAACTCAATCTGAACCTAGTTTAAATCCCGCGATACAAAGTGTACCTCGACCAAATCGTGTTTCAATCACCCGAAAGATAGATAGTTGCATCTCTCATTTATGGAATAGAACCTTACGTACTGTTAGAGAAACTGACGAAGGAACCCCATTTCGAAACGTAAATACGCGAAGACGAAATAGACTAACTATGGCTCACCGTGGCAACGCGAACAACGACGCCCCAGAATTAGACCATAGTTACACCGCAGAACGTCTGCCTATCAGAATAGAAGACGCACCAACAAACACGATTCCTCATGACGAAAGCGTCCCTCCTAGCGCCATAGATGCTGAAATTAGAAGATTACACAACAGCATAAGGCCCCGCGAAATTAGCGCAATTGAAGAAGAAAACGCGAGACTGAGAGACTAACTCTCCAGACTACGCCAAAATTTTAATAGGCTCCCCGCGAGGACCTCCACGGCAAGACCGGCACAACGAACATCGTATGTGACTCCCTGCGAAAGACCTCGATACGTGCCAGATTTAGACGATGAAGAAGAAGAAGAACCTCATCACGGATATGCTTCCCTACATGTAACTCTCGGAAAAATTCCAAAGTATAAAGGAGACCCAGACGAGCTAGAACCGTTTGTGAATTCTATAGTTATGGCAAATCAAAATCTACACCCGTTAGATAGAGACGAATTTCTACGGCAGGTTAGATTCACAATACTAAGAGGCAAAGCTTATACTGAAACCAAGCACAAAGTAATCGAAAATATCGAGCAACTAATACGTGAATTAAAAGAAGCGTTCAAACCCCGACGGTCTACCGCGACCCTCCAAAAATATTTTAAATCGATGCCGACAAGGAAAAGATGAAGCGGTACGATCCTATGCTTCTCGACTAGAAGACATATTATCAGGTTTGAAAGAAAGATGCATCACGCCAGCAAATGACCCGGCTAAAAACGAAGCCATAGAAGAATTGTTAACGCAACAAGCGAAACATCAATTTATATAAGGATTGAATTTTAAACTCCAAGTTATGGTAGCATCTTGCGAACGCGCAACTCTTAGAGAATCAATTGCTATCGCTATCGATCGTGAATCCTTGACTCGCTCCGACGAAGAGTACAGAACTCAACAGGGCTCGACCCATTGCAGACGCGATAACCAAGGACAACAACGACCCTCAGGACAACGGAATAATTCGCACCTCCATTGCAAACGCTGCGATAGGAAAGGACATGTAGCCGAAAAATGCTACGCGCGACTTAGCAACGCTAAACGGACTCAGAGTTACTCATCTTCCGTTAACAAGGTATCTACCTCTTGCAATTACTGTAAAAAACTAGGACACGCCGTCCAAGAGTGCCGCACCCTAAAAGCAAAGCGAGAAAAAGAGACTCAACAAAATGCAAATAACTCAGAACAGGCAATTAACGAAAATATAAATCGACCAACACCTGTAGGAAAAACTAACCGCTAATATGGTATTATGTACTCCTCTAAAAAAGTTGATCGAAGTACAAGCCGCTGAATTCATTCGACCAGCAACCTTACTCTTCGACACTGGAGCCGATGTCTCCATAATTAAAATAAGAGTCCTGCGCAAAGAAACAATAGCTGACAAAACTCCGATTACGCTAACAGGAATAAGTGGAACACCTGTGAAGACACTAGGATCAGTTTACCTACACATAAAAGTCGGAAAATACACTATAACCCATAAATTTCAAATAGTACCAGACACCTTTTCGCTAATAGCCGACGGACTAATCGGTATTGATTTCTGGAAAAGAAGCAGCTTCCATTATAAAAAAGGACGTGTCCTTGACGATGCTGGGACACACCTGGCCAATGAAACAAGTAATATCACGTACGGTGTCACTAAACCCGAGATCCCAAACATTAGTAGCCGCGTTAACGGATAGCAAACAAGACGGCATTGTAAACGGACACCAAATACTACCTGGAGTGTATATAGGTAACTGTGCCACTAGGTCAACCAACTCTACCTGCTGCGTCAGCATTTTGAACATCACGGAGAAAGAACTCGAGATACCCTTGCCTACAGTCGTGTTAGAAGATATTCCGAGTCCACCGACTCAGGGCGACGACCCTTCGGTTCCGATAACCGTATACGCTGTAAATAATTGCGCCAGCGATCGACTCGCCCGGCTAAAGTCTCAATTAGAACTAAATCATTTAAATCAGGAAGAATTGCGCACTCTAACAGAACTCTGTGAGGAATACAATGATATATTTCATTTAGAAGGTGACAAACTCCTCACTACTGAAGCGGTAAAACATACCATTACTTTGGTAGAAAATACCAAACCTATCTTTAAAAAACCCTATAGGTTACCTGAAAAGCATAAACAGGAAATTGATAAACAAATTTCTCAGCTAGAAGCTGACGGAATAGTACGGCCGAGCCGAAGCCAGTGGAACGCGCAACTGCTCGTGGTACCCAAGAAACCCGATGCTCAAGGAAGTATAAAAATGCGCATCGTCGTAGATTTTCGCAAGCTAAATGAAGCTACTATAGGTGATGCCTATCCATTGTCGAACATCACCGAAATATTGGACCAACTAGGCCACTCGAAATATTTCACCACCCTTGACCTAGCCTCTGGATTTCACCAAATAGGCATGGCCGAAGAAGACAAGGAAAAAACAGCCTTCTCCACACCCCTAGGGCACTACGAATACAACCGCATGCCCTTTGGATTGAAAAACGCACCAGCTACATTTCAACGCTTAATGAACACCGTATTATCCGGACTCCAAGGGATCCAATGTTTCGTTTACCTTGACGACATAGTAATTCACGCCCCTACTCTAATAGAACAATAAAAGACTGAAAAAAGTGTTCATTCGACTGCGTGAAAATACTCTTACGCTGCAACCGGAAAAATGCCGTTTCCTTCGCAAGGAAACTTGCTACCTGGGTCATATAATTACAGACAAAGGCATCTCTCCAGATCCAACTAAAATAGAAGCTGTAAAAAATTTTCCCGCACCCAAGAGCGTAAAACACGTGCAATCCTTTTTAGGCCTAGCAGGCTATTACCGAAGGTTCATTGACCATTTTGCTGACCTGTCAAAACCCATGACGAACCTATTAAAGAAAGGAGTGAAGTTCAATTGGACCTCCCTCGAACAATCTTCATTTGAAAACCTAAAGGAAAGATTAATTACTGCACCACTTATGCAATACCCAGACTTTCATCTTCCTTTCATTTTGACCACGGACGCCTCCCATAAAGCAATAGGAGCTGTGTTATCGCAAGGCGAGGTAGGCAAAGACCCCGTTGCTTACGCCAGCAGAACGCTTAACAAGGCCGAAGTAAATTACAGCACCACGGAAAAAGAATTAGCAGCTATAGTTTGGGCTGTACAATATTTTCGACCTTACTTATATGGTACTAGATTTACCATCATCACAGATCATCAACCACTCACTTGGTTTTTCAATGTAGAAAACCCAGGCTCCAGATTGATGTGTTGGAGATTACAATTAGCCGAGTACGATTACGAGATTAGATACTGTTATGGGTTCACACCGTGACAAACTAATTCAAGTACTTTTGGTACAACTAAATTTATTCAGTCCTTGTAGAGTTATTTTACAATGTTGAATTATAAAGATAAATTATAGTTATACAGGTTTTAGAGGTTTTTTAATAAAATGATTATCTAATTGAAGTTAGATTGAATTTAGAGTAACTTGGGAGCTAATGCTCAGATAAAGTCAGATGACTTGTTCTAGTTACTGCTGGGCCTGGACTGATCGGTCAGGAACCGAGCAGTCAAGTCGTTGCCTCAAAATGCATCGATTCTCATGACCATATATGGTATGGTTTTAGGGAATCGATCGTGCGTCAATGGTTACTAAGTCGACCGTGCGTCAATAAGTCGGTTGTTCTAATAGCTGACTAAGACTTTTGGCCACGCGCGCTCTGAGGCCCTGGCAACAGAGTAGTTCTGTTGCCTAAGAAGGAGGGTCAGGTTGCATACGAATGACGCCACACGGCTCTTGGTTAGAATGCAACCGGAGCCTTTTTGAATTTAACTAACTTTTATTAATTAAATGTTTTAATTCTAGTTATTGGCTAGTTAATAGAGAAAAGTAGTATAAGTAGTTATATGTATATAACACCCCTATCCCCCTGGGGGAAGAGTACCATAAGGGACTCTTAATTGTTTACAGCACGGACATATGATCGGAGTTTTGAGAGTTAACATCCTCTTGCATCTCCATAGCTTCTTTTTTTATTACTCTGGCCCTTGGCTTGGGTGTGGGCTTACGTTGACAATGGCGCCACAATGCGTAGAGTCCTATTCCAAGTAGAAGTAAAACCAAGGCTGATTAGGAAGATACTGTGTGGTGAAACAGGTAGTGACCCGTCCCTTGACCTTTTTTTTCTAGGTCCTTCTCAAGGTCCTTTAATTGAACGCTGAAGGTGTTGAGTTCGTTCACTTTGCTTAACACATTGTGAAGTCGAGGTATCTTGTTGGTGTCTGCTGTATTTATGCTGTTTTTGGGATCAATTGTATTTAGAGAAAAGTTATAGTTTGGAATGTAATTCCTTCGCTTGCTTATTCTATAGGTTTGTACGGTTTCCAATATAAAATCAGTAGCTGTTAGCAAACAATTATTATGTAGGTAAATTGTCCCGGAGCCCATTAATTCTACGCTGAATTTCGGTTTATTTTTACAAATTATTTCTATAATTTCTTTATGCGGAATCGTAAATATCCATGATGATGGATTGTTCATTGGTATCAGCATTGGCTGAACCAGGTGTATTGCTTTATGTTCACATGTATCTGTTTCTATCGCTTTCAAATATAAGGCAATTTCACACGGGTTTACGCTTTTTATTTTTATCATTGGTTTTTCTAACGGGCAAAAATATTGGTCGTTAATTGTGTTACACCTTTCTAATTCTTTTAGGTCATATTCTGTGTACCTTTCTGTTGTACTATCTATTGCTAAGTATTCTCTTTTCAGATTTATTATTGTAAAGAGTGTTTTTGAAAAGTTTGTTGGAATCGGAATAGGGTATAAGTGTATAAGCTCGTATTCTTTTGGTGTAACTAGTGGTATACTTAATATTACTAGTAGTTTATTAGTTTTAGACCAAATTGTGGGTTTCATTAACTTTGCTATTAAGTGTATATTTTGTAACGTGGTGGAAACCCGTTACAGAAAAATGATTATTGTTAGCTCTTCTTCGGTCTCCCCCTTAGTGCCTCCCGTCCCCTGGATGTATGTGTGTGAGTGAGTGAGTGAGCATAGATGAACCTTCCGTGTGATGGTAATGTAGTTACCCGCTGAAGGGATATTGTAATCGCCATCCACGGAAGGAGAGTAAATGTTTTTAGGACATGGTATGATTGCGGATTGAGCGAATGTCAGTAGGTTGTATATTATTTAGGATTAAATATTATATTTCTAATGGTAAATTTTATCCGTAGCTTATAAGACCGATTCCCTGCTCCAACATGAGCTAGAAAACTGTTATTGTCCTATCCTTTACGCTCCCATGCCCGAATGCCTATAAGGCCCTCTCTCTCTAACCTTCCTGCCGAGCGCGGTTGTTTACGCGACGCTCCTACCGTCCCCTTACCCAGTCTCCCCGCCGAGCGCTTCGCCGGTTCCTTCCCGTTACCGCGCCGCGCCTCGAGCGCCAGGCAGCGAGTCCCCGTCCCCTCCCCTTACCGCGCTGACGCCTCGCGCGCCTAGCTGCGTTCTCCCCGGCCCGCGCCACTACCGGCCCATCGTTGCCGACCCCGCACCGCATCGCCCCGCTGCCGAACCACGAAGCCATAGTGTCGTCTGCTGCTAAGGACGACCGCGCAGGATTCTAGCGCAGGAGCTAGCCAGCCGGCTATCATGCCAAGTATATGGGTGATTAGCCGGAACGGCGAGAAATATGGATCGCGGATCCATACCTAATTAATGATTGGTCCCTGGATCCCGATCACAACTATGACACCCCGGAATGAGGGAAATGATTGAGAGGACGGAGGAATATCCGTCAAATTGGGCCAGATCTTGTTCTACTATCAGAGCATCAGTACGTGGTCTAAGTAGAGAGCTGGGTCGTCGCCGCAACTATTGAAATTCGGTGTAATTCAATATTGCGGGCCCCAGCCATCGATTCATTGGAGTTTGACGCGGAGTTCTCGTGGCGGACGTCGTGGGATCGCTGGATTTCATCGTCGGAGCCGCCGGAGAATTTTCCCTCGCCCCTTTCCCTTCCCCTTTTTGCCTCCCCTAGTTTTCCTGTTAATTAGTGGTTAATGAAATCATTGTGCGCGTATAATAAGTGTGCCAGGACATCGCGGGAGGCCTCTCCCCCCGAGAATAGTTCGTGTTAATAAAGATTGTGTCCTCGCAGTTGGATCGTGTGTATTACTTATTTACTTTAACCCGGAATTCCCTTTCCGCGCGTTACAAATTGGCGCCCAACGTGGGGCCCCGCCGCGTAGAGTGTCCGAAGTGCCCGCGAGTGCAGTGATTTCATTAAAAAAAGTGCAGTTTCCGAATTTTCTCCTGGTCTTCCCCTACTCCCCCCCCCCCTCCCCTACTGGGTTCGGCCGTTGGCTCTGGCGGTGACCTCCCGCGTTTCCGTGCGTCGCGGGTGCGGGTCGAGTGCTCGTGACCTCTAGTGTTTGTTTTGATTTTCGAACTTCAGAAGTTTTCGCGAGTGATTCAAACTGTTCAAATTGGAAATTTGCCGCTGCCTGCCTGCCTTGCCGGCCGCCGCCGCCACCGCCATCTGCCGCCGCCGCTGCTGCACCTGCCGCCACCTGCCCTACCGACGTCTCTCTTCCCCCACCGCCAACGGAGTGCTGGGACCGCTGCTTCCCTGGTCGGCGTAAAAGGTAGGTGATGAGCATTTCTCCACCCTCCCCTCCCGGTTTTTCCCTCGAAACATATCGCGACGTTGTTCGTACCCTCCCCTTACAGATTATTTTATTAATTTTACGCTCCTACGGACTACAAATTTCCGGGTCTCCCTCAATTCTTCGCGATCGACTTTTCAGGTTTCGTAGTCGTTTTTTGTTCGGAGACATGTCCATCCCGTGGGAAATGGACCTTGACGTTCGGGCCGCCGGGAACAGAACCGAATCTTTCGAGAGTGACAATAGTGGGAATTCCTACTATTGGGACTCCATGCTCGCGCCGGACGTAATGCCTCCCCCACGAACGAACTTGACCTTCCCCTTAGATTGCGACCTACCCCCCTCCGCTAATATAATTGCCACCCCTGCGCCAAGACTACCCTTAGCTCCCCCCGTGGAACCCCGCAACCCCCATGGATCTCGGGAGATCCATTTAATTGATCTATCGGGCGACGAGATCCCTCCCACCCCTCGACGGGAGGTGATTCAACCCCGTCGCAACGCCGTTAGTTTTTTCTCCCCCGTAGCGACCACTATTGCCGAAGAATCGACTTCGCGTTTACAGGAATCCACCAGGACGGAAGCAGCTTCCCGGAACAACCCCTTTCACCCTTGTTCATTTTCAGGAAGAACGGAACCTCGCTACGAGAATTTGCCCTTAGCCCCCCCTCCCGCCGATCAACCCCCGCCCCTGCCGCGTAAATTTTCGTCATTTCAGGATTCTAGCGCCCCGGATCGTGTGCCGCTACCCCGAACGCTACCCAACACCCCTTTGACGCACCCCTCCCCTACCCCCTACCAACCTGCCTTCCCCCCTCCCTCCCGAACTACCCCTTTACTCCGCCACCCTTCCCCCAGGTGGAATCCTGCCTCGATCCTCCATAGTACCTACACTATGGCCCCGTCCCGTCCCAATCCCCCTCCTCCCCTGGCAACCCCTAGATGGCACGGACCGAACCAGTATGAAGCGACGTCGCCTATGGCCCGTCAGGCTTCATACCCAGTACGTTCTAACGCCGAGTCTAGTGCCCCTTACTTTCCGACCCATACTCCCACCCCTATGCTCACCCCTACCCCAATCCCGGAACATGCCCAACAACCCCCTCAGCCTAGCACCCTTCGAGAGTTTGATCCTTATTACTTAAATTCCTCCCACTTATCAGAGACCCTTACCCCGGAAATGCGCGCGTGGGATAGTCTCACTAAATATATCCCTGTGTTCACCGGACAATTCGACGAGGACCCTCGAGAGTTTCTGGCTTCCTTGCACGAGTTGATCCAAGGTCGAAATCTAGCGGCCCCGGCCGTCTTACGCGCCCTCCCCTCTGCTCTCGCCGGAACCGCGTTAACCTGGTTCAGACTGGAAAGCCCCGCATGGACAGGATATTACGATTTCGTCAAGGCTTTCTGCAAAACCTTCGCCGTCAAATACCCCGCCCACGTAATCCGACGAGAAGCCACCGCTCGAACCCAAGGACCACAGGAACGACCGCTGGACTTCATTATGAAAATTAGGAGAATTTTGGGACGAATGGACCCCCCTATGGAATTGGAGCAGCAACTGGACCTGGCCTACCACAATCTACTTCCCCTGTATCGCCAGAAGATAGCTAGAGAAGAGCTGTCCAGTTTCCAGGACCTGATCAACGAGTGCCATCGAGTGGACACCAGAAGGTTGGCTGATCGTTCCAAACATCCTCCCCCTCCCCTGCCCTCTGCGTCCCTATTCCCTACTGAGGCGTATAACCCCCTTACCAGCCCTCGTAATCCTGCCGCCCCCATTGAAGCCGAATTAACCCTAGTCCAAGGAAAAGAACCTACCCTCACCGTCACTCCCAGTTCCCCGACCCCCAATAAACCCTCCTCCCCGACCTCCCCCCAGTCCAAACCCTCCAAAGCCCCCCGCAACAAACCCGCAAAAATTCCTCAAAACAGTACCCCTCCTACCCTGCCGAATACTCCTCTCGATCCTAATCAACCCCTTCCTGGAAGCCCAGCCACTGGAGACACGGATTCCCAAAAGATGAGGCCACCCCCGAACACCTGCTGGAATTGTCATCGCCCAGGACATCATTTTCCCCAGTGCTCCCACCCACGAGGGAAATTCTGTTGCCGTTGTGGACGGATGGGCACGGTCACTAAGACCTGCCCCAACTGTAAAGATAAGCCGAGCCCGGGAAACGAATGATCGGGACATCGTTAGGACTCGACGATTCAACTCCCGACCCCAAGAGTCCCAATACCGCCCTGGATTCCCTCCCCGAACTCTCCCCTGCCTCCCCCATCGAACATGATCCCAGATATTTCCTAAATTTACGCATTGGCCAACACACCTTCCCCGCTCTGCTGGATAGCGGTGCTGCCCGCTCATATTTCGGGAAGAGAATAGGAGACCTCCTGAAAAACCACCTACGCCACATAGTAGCATATATACAAGTTGCTAATGGAGCCGTCGAACCAGCCCAAGGAGAAGCCCGAGTCCGATTCCACTTGGACGGGCAGACAGAAGTCCTGGCGATTCGGGTGTGCAAAGCCCTAGGATACGACTGCATCCTAGGAGTGGATTTTTTGGAAGCCCTGCAGATTACCCTGGACTTCGCAAACCTGACGTGGCGCACTCCTAACTCTCCCTCTCGACCCTTACGCCCTCCCTCTCCTACCGAACCCCCCGTTGAACTTACCCTTGATGGCCTAGCCCTAGTTGCTCCCTCTCCTAGCGAAAAGGAGACCCTCCAAACCCTCTGCCGAACCCTGATGCCCATTTCCGACCAATCCCTCCCCCCTACTCCCCTCACCTCCCATTATATTGATATCCAAGGTCACCCTCCCATTAAACAACGTCCCCGCCGTCTATCCCCTGCCATGCTAAAGGTTGCGCACGCAGAGGTACGGGACATGCTGGCCGCTGGAATAATTGAAACATCCAGTAGTGCATGGAGCAGCTGTCCCGTCATTATCAAGAAAAGTACTGGCAAATTTCGCTTTTGCATCGACTACCGAGATGTCAACCGCGTAACCAAGAAGGACGCCTACCCCCTGCCCAACATCGATGCCATCCTCGACGGATTAAGAACAGCCCGTTACATCACCAAATTCGACCTGAGCCAAACTTACTTCCAAGTCCCCGTAGACCCCGAATCCCGAGAAATAACTGCCTTTACCGTCCCCGGAGCCGGCCTTTTCCAGTTCACCCGAATGCCCTTTGGCCTTACCAACGCCCCCGCCACCTTCCAGCGACTGATGGACCGACTCATCAAACCCGAATGGTCCACCCACGTCTTCGCATACCTGGATGACATCATTATCGTCAACGAAACCTTCGAAGAACATGCGGAGTACGTGGAGAAAGTCCTAAAAGCACTAAAAGCCGCTAACTTGACCGTCAACCCAGAAAAGAGCGAGCTATGCTGTCAGCAGGTCAGTTACCTGGGCTACATCATCGATAAGGAAGGATTGAAGGCCGACCCTGAAAAGATCGCCCCCGTCGTACAATACCCCGCCCCGCGAAACATCAAGGAACTACAACGCTTTCTGGGGATGGTGGGCTGGTACGCCCGCTTCATAGACAAATTCTCCGAGCACAAGGTCCCACTAACGCAGCTCCTGAAGAAAGACGCACCCTGGAAGTGGGAAGAAGCACAACAAACCGCCTTCGAAACCTTAAAGTCCGCTCTGTCCTCTACCCCTGTCCTCCTCCGCCCTGATTTCTCCAAACCCTTTATAGTCCAGACCGATGCCAGCAACTCCGCGATAGGAGCGGTCCTGACACAAATGAGCAGCGGAGCGGAGCTTCCGGTGGTGTTCGCGAGCCGAGTGCTGAGCCCCGCGGAACGAAACTACTCCACGACGGAAAAAGAGTGTTTGGCGGTATTGTGGGCCGTGAAGAAGTTCCGCCCCTATATAGAGGGTACGGCATTCCGAGTAATTACCGACCATAGTAGTTTGCGGTGGTTGCAGCGGCTACGCGATCCCACTGGGAGGCTCGCCCGTTGGGCATTGGCCTTGCAATCGTTCGATATGACGATCGAACATAGGAAAGGCTCTGCTAATGTTGTCCCTGATGCCCTCTCCCGCATGTATCCCTCCCTTGTCACCGCCCTGGCCACCATAGGGTCTTCCCAAAATCATTGGTATTTGAATCGCTTGAAGAATGTACAAGAAGCTCCCTGGAAATACCCGGATTGGAAAGTTCACGAGGACAAGTTGTACTACCATCGCCCAAATCCACTGATAGAACCCGCCATGGAAGATATGAATGCCTGGAAATTAGTATTGCCTCCCGAAAGCCGCCCCCGAGCCCTTAGCGACGCACACGATCCTCCCCAGTCCGGCCATTTAGGAATCGAAAAGACTTATGCCCGCCTAGCCCAAGATTTCTATTGGCCAGGAATTTATCACTCCGTAGTGAAGTATATCCGAACTTGCCGTGCTTGTCAGACCCACAAACAGTCCACCCAAGGCCCCCCAGGACTGATGAGAGAACGAGTCGTCGAAGAACCATGGACCCTCGTAGCTGCAGACGTTATGGGACCGCTTCCGCAAAGCAAAAACCAGAACAAATATCTGTTGGTCTTTCAGGACACCTTCACCAAGTACGTAGAGTTGAAAGCTTTGCGGAAGGCGGATGGCAGATCTATCGCTGCCGCTTTTTCTTCCCTTATAGTCCATCGCTGGGGATGTCCGACGTTCTTCCTGACCGACAACGGCACGGAGTTCGTCAACAAGGATATTAAAGCCCTTACAGAAGCTTACGGAATTACCCAAATCACCACCCCCCCCTACCACGCCCAAGCCAACCCCGTAGAGCGCGTAAACCGGACCCTAAAGACCATGCTCGCGATGTACGTTGAGGGAGACCACCGCGAATGGGACAAAAAACTCGAAGCGCTGCAGTTTGCCCTAAATACGTCAACCCAGAGTTCGACCCAATTTTCCCCCGCGTTTCTCAATTTTGGCCGCCACCCCTTACCGATCCGAACCCTCGCAAAAGAACCCTCCCCTACCGAATACGAACCCCGCGATACCGTAACCTGGGCAGACAGAGTTACTAATTTAGGACATTTGCGGGACTTGGTCCGGAAGAATTTAGGTGAAGCCACTCTCCGCCAAGCAGCCCGGTATGACCAAGGACGACGGAACGTCGAGTTCAAGGAGGGCGACCAAGTCTTGCGCAAATATTACGTACTCTCGTCTGGCACCCAGGGATTTGCCTCGAAACTGGCCCCCAAATTCATAGGCCCCTATCTCATTGACACGGTCCTGTCCCCAGCAGTATACCGCCTCAAGGCCGAGGACGGCACTCTAGTGAAACGAGTGCACGTCAAAGATCTGAAACCCTACTTTGCTACCCCAACCGATAACCCTCCTCCCGTCGTATCCCCACGCGATCACCCCCGCCCCCGATTTCAGAAACAGACCACAGTGCAGGATCGGAGTTCGAGCGACGCCAGGCCGAGAGGAACACCCTCCAGTACGGAGTCCACACCGGCACTTCAGCGACCCCGGACCCCGGTTACCGTCCCCAAACCCCCGAATAACGAACGCCCACCCCCTCGCTCCCCCGTCCGACTTCGGCCCCGAACCCAACGTCCACCCCCCCGCTAATCTGTTAATATTAAGAACCGCCACAACCCCGCTAATTGGTTTTTGCCCATTTACAGGATGCTGCCACACCATCGGGCCGGACCGAGGAGGATGTTGGGCCGGGAGGGTCGGACTCCGCCGGGGAGCCCACCCCGATCCCCGACCGAGCCCGGGCCCTCCTTCGGCGTCCGCGATCCCTTTCCCCCGGCCCGCGAATTATATTATCCCCCGATTGTCGCCGGCGACGAGGCCGGCGGGATCCAGCCCCTCCCGCCAATGACGGAGGAGCTTCGTCGGAAGCTTCACTTGTCTTGGCGGGAGGCGGCTAAGCCGCGGCCGCTGCAGCTCCCCACCAAGGAGGAGGCTGCTGCGGTGCGGACCGCGGCCCGGGAGGTACGGGAGGCGCTGGAGAAGCTAGAACCTCCGCGCCGATCCCGCCTCCCGGAGATGGATCCCGCCGACCTCGACGCCTATTACTCCCCGATAGCGTCAATGGAGCCCTACCAATCCTCCCCCCCTTCCCAGTCCCCCCGTCGCCCCGTTTCCCCCGAACCTCCCCGCCCGCCCCGCCACGTCCATTTCTCCCTGCCCCCCGTCCCTGGTCCGCCGTCCTCTCGCCCGCCCGTACCCCCTTTCCGTCCCACTTGTCCTTCTCCCGTCCCCGGCTCCTCCGGCTCCCTCCTCCGCCCCCCTCTGCCGTAATGTCCCCCCTTCCCCCCTTTCAGCCCCAGGCTGCCCCGGTCCGCCCCCTAATGCCTCCCCGAACCTCCCCTCGTTCCTTCGCCCCTGCCCCATCCACCATCCCTCCCCTAATGTCCCTCAATATCTCCCCCCCTCCCCAACTATCCCGTCCCAGTCCTCCCCGCGGCCCTATGACCCCCCTTCTGTCCCTACAGACCTCTCCTCCCCCTCCTTCCTCCCTCACCTCCTATTCTCCCCCTTCCTCCCCTATTCCCTCTTTCCCTCCCGCTCCCCGACGTCAGCCGTCCCCGGGCCCCGTTCCCGCAGGAGCGGGGGTCACCCCCACCCACCGGCCCAACCCCAAGGGGTGCTGGGCTTGCGGCGGGAGTGGGCATTCCTTCCGGGGATGCCCACAACCCAACCGCCTTCTTTTTTGTTTCGGTTGTGGGTGGGAGGGGGTGACCAACGCCACCTGCCCCCATTGTCGCCGCTCGTAAGGAGCCCGGCCGACTGACGCCGATCCCCTGTCCGTCCTATCCCCCCCCCCCCTATGTGTCTATGTTGAGATAGTCCCCTATATGTGTTGCCCTTAGCCCGTTGCCCCAGCCGCCCGAAAAATAGCCGATACCCCGCCGCCCTAAGAAGCCAGCCCCTGAACCGTTGCGCCTAAATAGTTCGAAATTTACAGTATTATGTGGATTTGCTTAAGTTGCAGTGGATGAGAGCGGTCAGTCGCTATTTCAAATACCGCCGCAGTCTCGATCGCGCGAATTGATAGTTCCATGTTCGAATCACGGGTCGAGTTCCCCGCGTAGCGCTCGCCTCATCCATATAGAGTTCGGTTCGCGATCGCCCAGTCCCCCTCAAGCTGTTGCGGCTTTGGGCAAGCCAATTAGTTTCGGGAAAGTAACCCCGGACGGGGAAAAGCCCCCCCGGTTCCAACACACCTCCTCTTTCCTCATCCAGGAGCTCATCGCCGACCAAGCCGTCCAGGTAAGCGTTTATTTCAATTTTATTGGCATGGTGGTGGCGTGTGGGGTGTGTGTGTGGTTGGGTGGATCGGCGCACTGGTTGCAGCGGTCATTCCGCTCGAATTTAGCACTCGACTCGCGTCCGCGTTCCGCCGGAACTCCCCCCATCCCCTGCCGCGAGTCTCCCCCCGCTACCTGAAGGTAGTAACGTAGAAATTTAAGGACAAATTGGGCCACAGAAGCCCTAAGGGCTCGACGACCCAATTTTCTCCACGGTTCTCCCAGGAAGGGAAATTTTTGATTATTTTGTTAATGGGCAAGAGCCCTAGTAGTCGGTGCAGTGGCACCTAGATAAATTAAGAGCTCCTGTAGTTCTGGTGGCACGACAGTGCCAGATTTTAGTTTGATAGTTAAGAAGGCGCGTAGCGCCACCCCTTTAAGTTGTATCGAGTCAAGAGCGCGATAATGCGCTAGATATTCCGAATTATGTACAGTTAGTAGTAAGTTACGTTGACCTTCCGCATAAGGACCCTTTAGTAGATTAAGCATATTTCCCCCTTTTTATAGAAAATTTGAAAATTTCCGAGGCACATTCTCCCGCGATGGTTTAGAGTGTAAGTTTTTGTAAATAGTAGGTTAAGTTAGTATAGCTCCACCTACCTACCCCCCCCCCCCCCCGAGGTCCGAGCTAAGTGGGGAGGAGTTGTAACGTGGTGGAAACCCGTTACAGAAAAATGATTATTGTTAGCTCTTCTTCGGTCTCCCCCTTAGTGCCTCCCGTCCCCTGGATGTATGTGTGTGAGTGAGTGAGTGAGCATAGATGAACCTTCCGTGTGATGGTAATGTAGTTACCCGCTGAAGGGATATTGTAATCGCCATCCACGGAAGGAGAGTAAATGTTTTTAGGACATGGTATGATTGCGGATTGAGCGAATGTCAGTAGGTTGTATATTATTTAGGATTAAATATTATATTTCTAATGGTAAATTTTATCCGTAGCTTATAAGACCGATTCCCTGCTCCAACATGAGCTAGAAAACTGTTATTGTCCTATCCTTTACGCTCCCATGCCCGAATGCCTATAAGGCCCTCTCTCTCTAACCTTCCTGCCGAGCGCGGTTGTTTACGCGACGCTCCTACCGTCCCCTTACCCAGTCTCCCCGCCGAGCGCTTCGCCGGTTCCTTCCCGTTACCGCGCCGCGCCTCGAGCGCCAGGCAGCGAGTCCCCGTCCCCTCCCCTTACCGCGCTGACGCCTCGCGCGCCTAGCTGCGTTCTCCCCGGCCCGCGCCACTACCGGCCCATCGTTGCCGACCCCGCACCGCATCGCCCCGCTGCCGAACCACGAAGCCATAGTGTCGTCTGCTGCTAAGGACGACCGCGCAGGATTCTAGCGCAGGAGCTAGCCAGCCGGCTATCATGCCAAGTATATGGGTGATTAGCCGGAACGGCGAGAAATATGGATCGCGGATCCATACCTAATTAATGATTGGTCCCTGGATCCCGATCACAACTATGACACCCCGGAATGAGGGAAATGATTGAGAGGACGGAGGAATATCCGTCAAATTGGGCCAGATCTTGTTCTACTATCAGAGCATCAGTACGTGGTCTAAGTAGAGAGCTGGGTCGTCGCCGCAACTATTGAAATTCGGTGTAATTCAATATTGCGGGCCCCAGCCATCGATTCATTGGAGTTTGACGCGGAGTTCTCGTGGCGGACGTCGTGGGATCGCTGGATTTCATCGTCGGAGCCGCCGGAGAATTTTCCCTCGCCCCTTTCCCTTCCCCTTTTTGCCTCCCCTAGTTTTCCTGTTAATTAGTGGTTAATGAAATCATTGTGCGCGTATAATAAGTGTGCCAGGACATCGCGGGAGGCCTCTCCCCCCGAGAATAGTTCGTGTTAATAAAGATTGTGTCCTCGCAGTTGGATCGTGTGTATTACTTATTTACTTTAACCCGGAATTCCCTTTCCGTGCGTTACAATTTAAATTGTCTAATGTTATTGGGAATTGCGTACCCGATGGAATGTGTTGTACCGCATCTTTTAAATATTGTAAGATTTTTGAATGTGGGATAACTTTTGGGTTTATTACTCCGTTTGTTGCTTGTATCGCAAAATTTAGGAGATGATCGGTATCTATCATTAGCTATTCCGCGGCAAAATCTGTATTGTATAAGGTTTCTCTTTCTGCTTGCTGCGTAAGCAGACTATTCGCCGTGCGTGATAGAATTTCTTCGTTTGCGTACAAATTTCTTACGCTACTATTAAATATTTCTAGATTCCTAACAATAAGTTGTATTTGACTTTTTAATGCTTTTTTATTAGTATCTACTTCGTTATCTAGATCTTCTAAATGTTTATTTATTCTTTCTTCATCTTCGCTATCCATTGTTCCGAATAACGATTTCCCTAATGAACCAATCGCATTAACTAAACCTCGCTTTGACCTATCTGTGTGTTCTGTTATTTCGGTAAGTTCTTGGAAGTTTCGTTTGGTCGTGTTTAATTTGTAGTCTATGTCGTTTATCGTGTTCATGCAAGTTTGCTTGTTATAGTCGTTGTTACAAAATCGTTGTTCTTTCATTATTTTTTCTAGTGTCCTGTGTCTCGTATAATATTCAGTGACGTCCGTTGTGATTACTAGTTTCCATTTTTCTTTATAGTAGTTTATAGTTCCAATACGTTCGTAAAAGAGTCCTGGTTGTCCAACTATGGGGTCTATTTTGACTTGTTGTTTCGTCCGTCCAATATGGATAATTGTTAATAACAATAGGAACCTAGAAAGAATGTTATTTATTAGAAAGTGAAAGATTTCTTTCTTTTCTTGTCTTTTTTTTTTACAATGCTGTACGACCCATGGCTTGAACGTTATACGGTCGCCAGGTCAGCTTTTTTTTATATGCGTTCCTAAGTGGGGATTTTCCTATATAATGTGCGTTTTTCGGACGTAAAGTCATTTTTGTTCCTTCTTTTAAACTGTGCAGTCGCTCGACGTTTATAAGAAAAATGGTTAGTGCCCGAAAACAACAGTTGGCAAGGTACCGGCCTCACGATCGGGGTTTGTGTAACGAATACGGCGTTCCCCTGTTTGGATTTTTTGGTGGTTGTAAATATTTAAGGAATTACTTTTGTTATGTATTTGATTGTAACTTTTTCTTTTTTATTAATATTGTTGTCTGTTTCATTTAGTTTTGTGGAAAAATCTCCGGGCAATCACGGAGCGAAGGCAATATCGCCGGCAGGAGCGGCACTTCGCAGAGGCACGCGCGGACTTCGCTGAGGAGGATAACGACTTCCATGAGGTCTTCGACTACTATGGGATCCGGTGGCTACAGTACACCGGCGTGGTACCCAAACGTGGCTGGGGGTACAACAACTGCCAAGTGGAGTATTCGAGGGGGTGGTATCAATATGCCCCCTCGGAGGACTATGTCCTATGGTACCACGGATTGATTAATTAAGAGAAATAAAGAATTTTGTATTATTTTATGTATTTTCTTTTTATAATAAATTTATAATCTTACTTAATTTTGTAATTTTCCTTTATGTTTTCCTTCCCAAAACGAATTTTTGAATAAATTATTGATTTTACCTGATTTCTTCTTATTTTTATTTGTATTTTCCTACCTTTTAGTATGTAGTTAGTTATAAGATAGCTCAGGTTTAGTTTTAATTACGATTGATTGTTAATTTGCAGTAGAATAGACTTGTTAGTTATTAAAAAATTTTACAGTATTAATTATTAAAACTACGCGATTACTTATTATACTTATTTAGCTTATTCACATAATATAGGGTTTTAATCTTTTTACGTGTACATTCACGAATTTTTTTCCGGTTAGTATTTCGTAGTTTAAATCGTTTCGTTTCCTTGTAACCGTATAGGGACCATCGTAGATAGGTTCAAGTTTCTTTGGTCTACCATGCCGAATCATTTCCCTTTTTAGTAAAATCTTATCTTCTATATTAAAGTCAATTTCTCACGTGTTTTTATCGTATTGCAATTTAGATTTTTCTTTTTCCTTTATCAGATGATCTTTCATCATGATACCTGCCGAACGCATTCTTTCGCGTAATTCTTCACGGTAATCTCCGTATGTATATGATGGTTTCGGCGGTGCTTCTAGAGATGTTGGGAGTTCTATTTCTCTCCCAAATAACAATGAGAATGGAGTTTCGTTAGTGGCAGTATGAGGGGTTGTATTATATGCAAACATAGCGTATGGTAACCACTCATCCCAATTATTTAAATCGTCATTAACGTAGCTTTTTAAGTATGACGTTAGTGTTCGATGCGAACGTTCTAAAGCTCCATTTGATTGTGGATGGTATGCGGTTATTTGAATTTTCTCAATTTTCAACAATTTGCATACGTTTTTGAAGAGTTGACTGGCAAAGTTAGTACCTTGATCAGTTAATACTTTCTGCGGGATTCCAAATATAAAAAGTATTTTTTCCACAAAGTATTTAGCCACTGTACAGGGTGATTCTCTAACGGCGGGGCATAGGAGATTCGTGTTAGTTGACTATAGCGCTCAGGATGATGGTATCTGAGAGCGCTGATTGGTCAATATCATGTAGTGCCAACATGAAATGGTCCGTTACCAATAGATGAATAAGAAAAATGAGACCCATTCGCCATTTTGGAGTGGAGAAGTATTTACATGCTAGTTGTAGCAGAAAGAGGTGTGAAATGGAAAAATGTCAAATAGTGAGGTTACTAAAGTAAAAATGGAAAATAATGAATGGAAAGTTGGAATATTCTTACTTTCCATTCATTATTTTCCATTTTTACTTTAGTAACCTCACTATTTGACATTTTTCCATTTCACACCTCTTTCTGCTACAACTAGCATGTAAATACTTCTCCACTCCAAAATGGCGAATGGGTCTCATTTTTCTTATTCATCTATTGGTAACGGACCATTTCATGTTGGCACTACATGATATTGACCAATCAGCGCTCTCAGATACCATCATCCTGAGCGCTATAGTCAACTAACACGAATCTCCTATGTCCCGCCGTTAGAGAATCACCCTGTAGAAGCTGACTGGTCTGGTATTGGTAAGGCAATACTATACCTCGTAAATAAGTCTTGAAACGTCAGCGCATATTTATTTCCACGTGGTGTTGGCGGGTAGGGTCCAATAATGTCAAGTGCTACCTTTTCAAAGGGTTTTAACGGTGTATCCGTAATAAGCATTGGAGCCCTTTTTACTCCCCCTGTCTTGTTTCTTTGACATTTGTCGCATTTTGCGATGTATTTCTGTATATCCTTTTTCATGTTGGGCCAGGTATGTCGGAGTTTAATTCTCTTTAAGGTTCTGTGTATACCTTCATGACCTCCTAAGGGTGTGTCATGGTATTCGTACAGTATGCGAGCTATTTTTTCAGCGGGATATGTTTCCTCTTTTTCCATTATTTCTGACTCGCTTTCTTCTTCTGATTCGCTTTCTTCTGGCCTTGACGAATCAGCTGTGTCGGCGTCAACGTTCGGCGTCTCCCGTTCTGGGTCGACGTTCGGTATCTCCTGTTCTGGGTCGACTTTCGGTGTCGCTAGCGATGTAACAGGTTCAGTTGTCGTCTGTTTTTTGCTGATTTTTTGTTTCTCCTGAATCAACTTAGGATATGCTATTGGAGATTTTGCCTTATTACTTGTTAGCGGATCTGAGGGTACCTTTTTCGCTGTGGCCCTTGTGACAACATGTATTCTACTAAGAGCATCTGCGTTGGTGTTTTGTTTTCCTGGCTTATACTTTATTTCATAGTCGTATTCTTCAAGTTTCAGTCTCCACCTCATGAGTCTTGATCCTGGATCTTGAATATTGAATAGCCATGTCAAAGGTTGATGATCAGTCACTATAGCGAATTTTGTTCCATATAAGTATGGTCTGAAATTTTGAATTGCCCAAACTATGGCTGCTAGTTCTTTTTCGGTTGTACTATAGTTTATTTCTGCTTTGTTTAATGTTCTGCTGGCATATGCCACTGGCAGATCTTCTCCCAGAATTCCTTGTGACAATACGGCTCCTACTGCTAATTCAGATGCATCCGTAGTTAAAATGAAAGGTTTTTTAAAATCTGGGTATTGCAATATCGGTGCACTTACGAGTTTCGTTTTCAGTGTGTTGAAAGCAGTTTCTTCCGCCGTAGTCCAATGGAAATTTTTTCCCTTTTTTAAGAGTTCTGTTAATGGTTTGGCTAGGTCAGCAAATTGGTCTATGAAACGTCTGTAGTAGCCTGCTAAACCTAAGAATGACTGAATGTCTTTTATATTTTTGGGTCGTGGATATTTTTCCACAGCTGTTGTTTTGCTCGGATCAGGATAGATTCCTTTATCTGATATTATATGTCCCAGATAACATGTTTCTTTTCGTAGAAAACGACATTTTTCTGGTTGTAGTTTTAATGTATTTTCCCTTAATCTGGTAAACACTTCTTGTAGCCTCTTGTTATGCTCTGTTAAAGTTGGTGAATGGATTACTATATCATCCAGATACACGTAGCATTTGATTCCATGTAGTCCTGATAACACTGAGTTCATCATACGCTGGAATGTTGCGGGTGCATTTTTCAAACCGAATGGCATACGATTGTATTCGTAGTGTCCCATTGGCGTAGAGAATGCTGTTTTCTCCTTGTCTTTCTCTGCCATTTCTATTTGATGGAAGCCTGATGCTAAATCTAATGTTGTGAAATATTTAGAATATCCTAATTGATCTAGTATTTCTGTTATATTTGGTAAAGGAAATGCACCTCCTACCGTTACTTCGTTTAATTTACGGAAGTCTACGACTATGCGCATCTTCACATTTCCCTGGGCATCAGGTTTCTTAGGAACTACCAGGAGTGGTGCATTCCATTGACTTTTACTCGTACGTACTATACTTTCTTCTTCCATCTGGTTTATTTGTTTATCTATTTCGTTTTTATGTTTTTCTGGCAGACGATAAGGTTTCTTGAAAATTGGGGTGGTCCCTTCTTTTAGGGTGAGTGTGTGTTTTACTGCTTTTGTAGTCAAAAGACGATCCCCTTCTATTTGGAATATATCGCTGAAGCTTTTACAAATCATGTATAATTTCCGTTTTTCCTCTTCATTGAGATGGGCTACATCTATGAGATTTATCAGTTTGTCAATTCTATCTTCGTTGTAATTGTTTATGTGATAAATTGCTGGAGGTTGAGAGTGCTCGATGTTTTCTTCGGGTGGGTCGGGAATTTTTTCTAGTTCCACTATTGGGGTATCTATTTCCTGCTCGTCTTTTGTAACATTGATTATGCTGACGCAGCAGGTAGACTCAGACGGCCTGGTGACACAGTTTCCCATGTACACGCCTGGTCTTATTTCTCGGGCTGTCGCTAGCCCATCACTCGTGCTATGTGTTATTGCCGCCATTAAAGTTTCGGTTCTCGGTTTCAGGGTCACTGTCTAGGGAGCTGAGTAGTGCATTTGCCAGCTGTGTCCTAGCATCGTGATTGAATGATCTCAGTTTACCGTGTAAACATTTTTCTCCCAGAAATCTATACCTAAGATTCAGTCTGCAATTAATGGGAATGAACTAGGTATTACCTGGAATGGATGCAGAATTATATGTTTCCCTACTTTCACATGTAGTTCCACTGTTCCTGCAGTAGTGAATGGGTAGTTTCCTAATCCAGTAACGGTATTTTCCTTTTGGTTGATCATCGTTCTTCCTTGGAGAACTCCTGCTTTTATGATAGAAATATCAGCTCCCGTGCCAAAAAGTAACATAGCTGTTCGTTTTTTAAATTCATCAGCTTGAACTTCTATTAAATTTCTATGTGAAGAGTTCTGTAATACGTTTAGTCTCGTTGTGTCGAGTCGTACTCGTTCCTCTGCTTGTGACTCTGCGGCACTTATTTGCTGAGTGGATTCCCTTTGTTTTTTCCTTTTTAAGGTTCGGCACTCTTTGACTGTATGTCCAGGTTTTTTGCAATAATTGCATACATCAGATATTTTATTTATCGATACTCTCTTATCTTGAGGTTTTTTAGCGTTAGATAATCGTGCGTAGCAATTTTTTGCGAGGTGTCCCTTTCTGTCGCACCTTTCGCAATGTAGATTATCATTTTTCTTATTGTTATCTATATGGGAACCTTGTTGAATTCCTCTCTTGTTGTGATTAGGTTCATGATAAGATGGGTAGGTGCTATCTTCTTCTATAGCCATAGAGATAGCTTCTTGTAGAGTGAGGCGTTTAGAAGCCTTCACTATCGTTGCAATACGCGAATTTAAACCGTGATTAAATTGAATCAATGCTTGTTTTCTCAGCAATCCTTCTATTGCGGCATTACTGTCTGCTGAGTTTCCTGGGTCTAAGCTTAATTATAATAGCTCAGTTAGCAATCCTTCTATTCGGTTAGCGTATGCTTTTACTGTCTCGTCCTTTCTTTGACGGCTAGTATATAGGTCGTTTTGTACGACTGCTACTGATCGTTTAGGCCTGAATATGGCTTCTAATTCTACGACTAAATCGTCGATTGTATCAATGGCCCTATGTTTAAGTTCATGGAACGCTCTGCCTTTTAGACTTGAGAATCTAATGAATTGTAATAAGTCGCTCTGATCTTTAGGGGCTATACCATCGTGAATAAGGTATGCTGTACTTATAAATGGATCTAATCCATCTGGATTCCCTGAGAAAGTGGGTAACATTTTCATAGCTGTATCGAACGAGAATCGGGGTTTCAGGTCATTTTCTAAATGAGTTGATTCTTCCCGTTCATGATCTGAACCGTGGTTTAACGGTATAGAGAAAGTCCTCCGTGAAGATTTCTTTATTGTGGAACTTCCGCAAGGTCGCGGTTCGTTTTCTGTTGCATATAAAATTGCATCCTGCCAGATACGTAATTGTCTAAGTTCTTCTCTTAGCCTAGCATTCTCTTCTTCGAGAGGATTGGCCTTTCGTCGTAAGGTTTCAGTTAGTCTGTTTATTTCAGTCGTTATTGGCGACTGAGACACCCTTGGGGCAGGTGTTAAAGGTAGTCTGGTATCCAGAGTTCTATCTGGATTTTGCTCAGGAACCGAGTTTGGGTCATGAATAACAACACGATCGCGATTTACCATAACGGAGCTTCCGCGCCTACGAATAGTAACATTGCGTCTAAGAACACTGCGGTCTACGCTCCCAACTAATGGATATCGGTTAGTGTTTGTATTTGATGAGCTAGGAAATGCAACAGTATCGGTCACTTTTGGGCTTTCCGAATCGAATAGTGCACGTTCGGTATTTTCCTGCACTTCATGCAAGAAGGAAGTTGCTTCGTCACTGATAGAAACTTGATTAAATAAGCTCCTAGAAGTTGCTGTAAGATTTGGAACCGATTGAGTCCGGTCAAGGTTTCTGTCGTCTTGACTCATGAGAAAATTTTCCTCTAAAATTTAATTCGCTCGCGGGGCTCGCGTTTACAATGATTTGCAAAGTAAATAGTTTTGCTACTGATTTTTTACAAGTTGGAACCGTACTCAACAAAGATCCATTCTTCTTCAGTTGAGTCCTGATGTCGTAGGTCCTCTTGTAGATTCCTTGAGTAAGCTGGTCGGTGATGTTGAATTCTCTAGGATAGGCAGTGACCTTCCGAATGAACGAGGTCGAAATGTTGAGACTCCGATAATGATCGATGAATCCCTTGAGGACTGGAGTACTGAGGGGTTGATTTGAAGTGAAAATTCCTCCAGTTGTTGTCGTCGTAGTAGTTGATGAGCGTAAGGAAATCTCCTTTCTTTTCCCTGCTGCTTCACCAGTCGATAGATCTTTCAGCCTATCCCACCGCTGCCACCACTTTTCTTATGGGTTCACACCGTGACAAACTAATTCAAGTACTTTTGGTACAACTAAATTTATTCAGTCCTTGTAGAGTTATTTTACAATGTTCGTTTATAAAATAAATTAATAGTTATACAAGTTTTAGAGGTTTTTTAATAAAATGATTATCTAATTGAAGTTAGATTGAATTTAGAGTAACTTGGGAGCTAATGCTCAGATAAAGTCAGATGACTTGTTCTAGTTACTGCTGGGCCTGGACTGATCGGTCAGGAACCGAGCAGTCAAGTCGTTGCCTCAAATGCATCGATTCTCATGACCATATATGGTATGGTTTTAGGGAATCGATCGTGCGTCAATGGTTACTAAGTCGACCGTGCGTCAACAAGTCGATTGTTCTAATAGCTGACTAAGACTTTTGGCCACGCGCGCTCTGAGGCCCTGGCAACAAAGAAGTACTGTTGCCTAAGAAGGAGGTTCAGGTTACATACGAACGACGCCACACGGCGCTTGGTTAGAATGCAACCGGAACCTTTTTGAATTTAACTAACTTTTATTAATTAAATGTTTTAATTATAGATATTGGCTAGTTAATAGAGAAAAGTAGTATAAGTAGTTATATGTATATAACAATATATATATATATATGAGCAATTCCACCAATTCGGGAACTGGTTAAATCGGCTCACATCCCAGATTTTTTTTATATTCTCAGATCTTGTATTCTTTATCGAAAAATGATTCTCTAATTTTTGCAGAATTTTTTATCCATTATTTACGACGTGGTTATATTGGAAAGTTTTTAATTTTAACTACGTCCTATCTTTTAATTAAATTTCTATACTTTTTCAAATAACTTAATAAATTTTTTTCACACATGATTTCCATGTAAAAAAATCTCACCTTTCCAGTGGAATAATTGTTTTTCTAGTAACATCACTTTATACCGAAGAAATTAGCGTTTAAAGTATAAAAATCAATTTTTCAGGAAATGCGTATATTTTTTTAGTATTTTTTTCATAAATTTGAGAAAATTTCACAAGGAACCTGTAACTTTCAAAATGGGATTCCTATTAAAACTCGTCGAATCGATAATAATAAAATAATAAAAGAATTAATAATTAATAGTTTACCGCAAGTATTATGGACTGTTTCGATTCTTAGGGACTTTTTTTCCAAGTATGACACTAGAGCTTGTAATATTTATTCGAAATGACTTAATTTTATTACTGAAAGTGCCGGTGTCTTTGCGTAAAAGTCGAGATTATGTAGGAGTACCAATCTAAATTTTTTGTTCCCCAACCCTAAATATAGAGACCGTGCACACCTGTTCAATGACAGTGAGATAAGAATGTATATTGATATATATGCATACAAATCAGCGCAAACTATCGGTCAATTTTCGCAGTTTTTGAGTGTAATTTATTTATACGTATACAGTTATACATTGACACTTCACTATCATTGTGTTGGTGTGCACGGTTTCTATACTCTTGTTTTGAAAGTTTAAAGTTTAAAATTTGTAAGTTTGAAGTTGATTTAAAAAAATATATATACAGAGTAGAAAACACATTGGGGGAGCTATTACTACAATTAAAAAAATTTAATCTGGTACTCCTACGTAATCCCGACTTTTACGCAAAGACACCGGCACTAGTAGTGTAGTAAGGCCGGTTCTGCCCCCCCCCCCCACTCCTGTCCACTCGGATGAGCCTGGTTGCGAGGTAGTGGGGGGAGCCAAGAAGTGCTAAGCGGTGGTGGTGGGGGAAATCGGAGGCTCCACGTGAGCTCGCAGCAAGTATAGGCGAGAGGGTTGCGGGGGTGCGGGAGGATACTTGCAGCATTTTGACGTCACACTCCCACTCCTCTGACGTCAGGTCTCAGTTAGTAAAAGCAATTTCCTAGATGGTAAAACAGATTCTCCCTGCGCTTATTGCTGAATTGATACGTATTTAAAATAACTCAAAGATACAAATACATTCTGATCACAATGCTTCAAATTTCACACACACATTTCATTCGTTCCTTACAATCTATTTCTCCTTCATATTCATTTCATGCCTATATCATTACAATTTTCCTCATTGTTATTCAAAATCTACCACTTCCACATCCTTTACTTCTATATCATTTACTTTTAACGTTTCCATATCATTATAACTATTATTACTGTTTTCAACGTCTGTCTCTAAAAACCTTAATCACAGTTTTCAGTACCTGAATCCAAAAGTTCAATCACATCAACTTTTACCATCTCTATACCATCACTGTTTTCACTATCTGAATCCAAAAGTTCAATCACATCGACTTCTACCATTTCTATACCATCACTGTTTTCACTATCTGAATCCAAAAGTTCAATCACATCTGCTTTCTTCACTTCTACCATTTCTATATCATCATCACTTTCCTCATCAGTTCCCAAACACTCCACTACCATCACCATTTTATTTACCGCATTCAATATACCCATATCAATGTTATGTTCTGCTATATCTTGAACTATATTACTACCACCCCCATTCTCTTCTATAATATTCACTATTTCTTCATACACTTCACTTTCAGCTGTATATGCGTGGTGTAGTTCATAAAGGAACTGTATTTCCTCCTCTTCCACGTATATCTGCTGTTCTTCCTGTACCTCTTCTTCCTCATCATCACCCTCGTACCCTTCGTTTTCCACATCACTGTCATATACTTCATCCTCCTCCTCTATTTGTCCTTCTTCATCACTATCAATTAAACGTTCCAATATTATCTCCAAATCTCTGTCAATTTCGTCTAAGATATTTATAATGTTTACATCCATACAGCATTCGCACATTATATTACTTCCACCCATTTTCTACTGCTACTATTTGAACTCTTGGAGGTAAGAACAGAACTTTAATGAGCTGTTTAGAATTACTTAAGTATATAAAACATTTCCACCTCCAGCTACCTTAAGAAGAGACGCCCTTTCAACGAAAATCGCTGTGTGTGTGTGTACTTATCATTCATGTTTTATTTCTTTTGATAGAATTACACCCCAGTTTAGATAAATAAACACATATCATCCTCTTACTAAGCGAAGAAACCAAAATCATCGTGAGAATGAACGTAATAGAGATGCAAGGCAGAGAGAGAAATGCTTAAGATATAATACATACTATGGTGTAGTAAATTTCTACGATTAACCGTAATCGAAAATTTATCACAACACTTTCGTGATAAATTTTTCAAGATTGACCAATTGATGAAATGTGTAGCACTATCCCCCATTACTTAAATTCATACGCATGCTTTTAATAGAAGAATAATTTTATTAATAAGCCTAAGTCGTTTAATTCTTACATATGATACATATTAGAAAGGTTTGTATGAACGATATATGTTTTGGATGTTCAAATACTTTTGATGCATCAAATTTCAGCGAGAGAGAAGCCTGCTCTAGATATACAAATATCTTTGACGTATTAAATATCAGCACGTGATGAAAATTTAGTACCTCTTATACGCTCCACACTGGACCTTACCGTATAACGATATGTCTACGTATGGTGAAATTGAGATCTTCAGCAAGATCATATTTTTTTTTTAAATATTAATATATGTTTTATCCAGATGATAGATCTTTACAGATATGTTGATCGCTAACACATTGAAGATCATCAATATGTCCTTGAATGATTCATGCATATTCTTTTAATAGAGTCATAATTTGATTAATCAGCAGTATATCATCTTACACATTTTCAACAAAAAATTATTTACCCCTTCCACCAATGAATTTTACCCCTTCCATCAACATTTTTTTTCTATATAAATGGATTCGAACAATAGTGAACCAGCTTCAATCTGTTCAAACTTTAGTTAGTGCATCGACCACACAAGCAGCAAGAATCTTCAAATCAGTACTTTAGTTAGTGCATCAATCACAACCAGTAAGAATACTCAGATCAGTTTATACCTCAGTCTCAACTAATAAAGAAAGGTAGGAATATATTATTCAAATATTGTTTTGGTTTTCAATAATAATAATAATAATAGTTTTCTGCAATACAGGGTCTAGATAAAATGGCATTTTTAACTGGAGTTAATGCATCTCTGAGAAGACATTTGTTAAATTAAACAGTGTGCGAAACAGTGCCTCAAGTTGGCTCCGAACCTGTGGTCAGAAAGGAAGGCCTTATTCTAAAATAAAGTATTCAAAGCCAGGTTATGTGGTAAGAGAGTTTTTATTTAATAAATAAATATATACAAAAGTTTACAATAATTTTACAAAAGAACCGCTAAGTTAAAATAATCGACTTCCTAGGGAATTTGTCGTCGTCAAATTCTAGGGAATTTCGGTAAACGAAGTTTCCCAAGAACCCCAGAGACTAGAATTCCCCAGAAAGGAGCGCGGACTTATAAGCTCCCGGACTGGACAATTTCCCTAGGGTATTCCCTAGTAAAATCCCCAGCCCCGGGAGGAAGCGAAGTTGGAGAAGTGGTTTTTAGGGAAGGGGAAGTCCCCTTGCCCTTCGGCCGCCTTCTCCAAGAGCTCTAGTGGCTCCGAGCCACCCCAACCCCTAGGGTGAATTCTACCCCTCCCACTACCCGACTCGTCGAGAGCCCTGGACTTGGGGGTCGGAACACTGGGTCCGAGGTAGTCCTCGGAGGCAGTGTGGAGGGGAAGGAGAGGGTTGAATTTCTCCCGGGCAGTCCCCGGAGAAATCTCCCTTAAGGAGGGAGGAATGTGCCGCAGAGGGGAAGTCCCCTCTTGGTAGGCAGTGGGTGGTGGGTGATACTTACCAAAGTATGCTCCCAAATGAGTTCGCCGGTGGAGGCGCTCTTCAAGATGCCGGTGAGGCGTCAAACACAAGCCGTGGAGGCGTCAAGGTATGCTGCTGTTGCTGCTGTCACACAGCTGTCGAGCTAGATTGGGGTGCGATGGGTCCTTATCAAGGACCCATCTATATAATTCCGCGGCACGAAACTTGCCAGCGAGAGAGCTGCTCGTGGCGCTGGCCACCTAGTGGCCAGGCGCGCAAGCTGTGCCGCGGCCGCGACGCGCCAGGGCCAGTAGACGCGCAAGCGCGCCGCGGTGAGAGATAGAGTGAGATAGAGGTAGCGGCTATACGCTGTTGGTATAGCCGTCCCCTGTGAACGCAATAGAGATAGGGAGATATCGCAGAAAATGTGGAATCTACTTCTCAGCATTTTTGCTCCTCCCGATCTCGAACAAACTCCCCCCGTTGACGCGATGGCGTCAAGAAGGAAGAATAAAATTAACTGAGTTTAACGATTTTATTTACAAAAAAAAAATAAAATAAAATATACAAAACAGATAGGGACGAGACGACTATTTTTTGGGCTTCATTTGAAGCTTTGCGGAGTGAAGCTCCAAAGCGGGGGACCACCGTAGGGTGATCTTGCCCTGTGGGGCCCAGGCCTTCCATCGGCGTAACTTAAGGGCCGTATAAAGGGGCACCTCTATGGTTTGCCCGAATGCGCGTACCGTGATTTTTTGCGCATTGCGCTCAAGCTCCCTGGCACTGGGATCATCCAGGGTTTTCCCAGCCCAGTTCACTGAGGCAATGCGCTTCTGTGAGGCCATAACGGGCCTCTGCCGTCTGACCCGCGGTTTGGATGGTGGTGGTGGTGCCGGCTCCTCATTCGGCCCCGCCGGGAGGACATGGCTGAACAGCCGCCGAAATTCACTTTCCTCCCGGGGGGCATGTAATTCTAGGACGTCGTCCCCCTCGTCCTCATATCCTACGCCCAGTAGGTGGGCCCATGGATAATCCGCCATGCTCAAAAATCGCTGCACCAAAAAAGGCAAATGATGAGTACGAAGACTCAGTAAGTATTGTTGGAGTTTTGGAAGAAAAGACATGGCGGAAATCATAGGTGTTCCGAAGGTTTGGAACAGGAAACAGGACGACCTGAAGAGTCCCAGGACGCCCGAGAGGGGAGGTGGTAACCTGAAGAGTCCCAGGAAACCCAGAAGGAGAAAGTTAAGCGACCTGAAGAGTCCCAGGAAGCTTGAAAAGGAAAGATGACAACCTGAAGAGTCCCAGGATGCCGGAAAGCAGGGTAAAGATAGACCCTGATACGACCCAAAACGAGGGTTAAGAAGGGAGTTTACAGAGTTGCGAGAGACTCCGTTGAATCTCTTTTCTCGCGGTTTTAACTATCGCTACGCGAGCTACCCCGTCTACTCCAGGAACTAGTTTGAGAATCCGCCCCAAGGTCCACATGCGCGGGGGATTGTTAGGTACTTTAACAAGAACTAGATCTCCTTCACCAAATTCCGAGTTAGAATTTTGCCATTTCGGCCTATGCTGCAGAGTATGTAAGTATTCGGAAGACCATTTCTTCCAAAATGTCTCGGTGATTCGATTCACGGTTTGCCAACGGTTTAATGATGATTCGCGTAAATCCAAGGTGGAAAGTTCAGGGGGGGAATTTAACGCCCGTCCTGACAAGAAATGCCCCGGAGTGAGTACGTCCAAAGACTCTGGATCATCATGTAACCGCGATATAGGTCGTGAATTTAGGCAGGCCTCAATCTTAGTCAGTAGTGTGGTCATTTCCTCGAAATTAGGCACGAAAACTCCAAGGGAGCGCTTCAGGTGGTGTTTCATACTTTTTACAGCACTTTCCCAAAGACCGCCCCAGTGGGGAGTAGCGACCGGAATGAATTTCCACTCGATTTCACGGATGGACTCGGTGGGTTGAGCGCGGGCGGCTTCTAAGGCACATCGGTAGGCGCGTTTTAGTTCCGCGTCCGCTCCTTGAAAATTAAGGCCGTTGTCTGAGTACATAACGGCGGGTTTTCCACGACGAGAAATGAATCGAGACAGCGCAGCGAGGAAGGCCTCGGTATCCAATCGAGAAACGAGTTCCAAGTGAACAGCACGGGTGGATAGACATACGAACACTGCCACGTAACATTTTATGGATTTTGCGTTACGACCGTGATGCAATTTAACTAAGAAAGGCCCAGCATAGTCTACTCCGGTGTGTTCAAAAGTGAAGCTTCGCGAAACCCTAGCGGCAGGGAGTGATCCCATAAGCTGGTTACCGAGTTTAGCGCGTTCGCGAACACACGTGACGCATTTGTGAACGCATGATTTTACTAGATTTCGCGCATTCACGACCCAAAACTTTTGTCGCAACGTGGACAAAGTTAGTTGGAGCCCCCCGTGAAGTGTATCTAGGTGCGTTTGCCTAATGAGTATGGCCGTTAAGTGGCAATCCGGAAGAATAATGGGGTGTTTCATTTGTTCAGAAATTTCGGCGTTCCGAAGCCGCCCCCCTATTCTTAGGATTCCTTGTGAATCAATGACCGGATGTAAGGAAAGAAGCTTTGACCGCGACGGTAAACGTAACCCATGATTCAAGGCTGAGATTTCGCTCGCGAAGTGTGTTCGTTGAACAACCTTTATCAAGGCTTCAATCGAACTGCGAATTTCCGATGCAGACAGGAGGAAGTCCTCCCATTGGCCGGTTTTCCTGGTCCGCTGGACAAATCGAAGAACATAAGCCATAACTCGGACCAGTTTAGACCAAGACGAAAACTGATCAAAAAACCAACACTCAGTTGTGTCGAATTGAGCGGCTAACGCTACCTTCCGACTTTCTTCCGCGGTTTCAAAGACCTGAACGGGATTTGCGGTGTGCTCACGGAGAAAAGCAGGCCCATGCCACCAAAGTGAGTCCTCTGATAACTGTTGAGCACTGGTTCCTCTTGAGCACAAGTCTGCAGGATTCAACTTAGTGGGTACATAATGCCAGCTGGCTTCCGATAAATGCGTTTGGATATATGAAACGCGATTAGCCACAAACGTCTTCCAATGCACAGGTTGCTTTGCTATCCAGGCTAAAGCGACTTGCGAATCCGAATAGCAACGAATCGCATCACAACTCCCGACCAAGCTTCCCTTGACGTGAACCAATAACTTGACTAGAAGGGCAGCTGCGACCAACTCCAGACGAGGGATTGAAGTGGTCTTGATCGGAGCGACCTTTGTTTTGGACATCACTAAATGTACCGAGAGGTTACCGTCCTCATCAGTGAGGCGTTCATAAACGACTGCGCCGTACGCAAGTTCTGAGGCGTCACAAAATCCAATTAATTCGCGTTTTCCAGTAGTCAGTGATTGTCCGGTCCACCGTGGAATCCGTAAAGTCTGTAAGTCTCGGAGATGCTCATAGCACTTGAGCCATTTTGACTGAATAGGCTCAGGAATTTCTTCATCCCAAGAGAGTCTAAGCAACCAGGTGGATTGCATTAACTGCTTTAGAGTGATGACTATTGGAGAAATCCATCCCAATGGATCGAAGATCTTAGCATTCTCTGATAAGAGGATGCGTTTGGTTAGTACACCAATGTGTGAAGGAGAAACACGGAAGCGGAAGCTATCATCCCCGTGATCCCAATATATGCCCAAGACTTTACTTGATCCAGCAGGATCCTCAAAGAAAGAATGCAGCTCGGTAGGTTCAAGCGGGGAAGACCCCGGTTGATTGAATGCCCATTTGCTTAAGGAGAAGCCCCCTTTTGCCAGTAGAGCGATGAGTTGTTCCCTGACCGAACTAAGTTGCTGTAAGTCATGGGCCCCAAAAAGTATATCGTCTACATAAGTAGAATTTAATAACACATCCTGCGCGAGAGGGAAGTTAGCTCCGTCCGTGTAAGCTAATTCGCGCAAAACTCGCGAGGATAGGAAAGGTGCCGGTCCAGTACCGTAGGTCACCGTGTTGAGTTCGAAGGCCTGAAGCTCACCGGAATCAGACTTCCATAAAATGTTCTGATACTTGCGGTCCTCAAAACGCACAAGAATCTGTCTGAACATTTTAACAATGTCAGTGACGCCTACATATCGAAAGGGACGCCAATTCATTAGGATCCGCGTGATGTCCTGTTGGAGCTTGGGTCCAATGAATAACGTATCGTTAAGCGAGACGCCAGTAGAGGTTTTAGAAGATGCGTTGAATACAACGCGAATCTTTGTTTTCTGGTTCTCGGTCTTAAAAACTGCATGATGAGGCAGAAAGACGCGAAAATCAGAGTTCAAAGGAACAGGAGACATATGTCCTAACACTTGATACTCCTGTAAGAATTGAGAATAACTTTCAGCTTGTTCTGGAGAGGTTTCCAATCGCCGAAGTATTCGTTTTAAGGTTTTCTCTGCTACCCGAGAGGAAGAACCTAAGCTGTGCTTCTCGATGTCAGATCGAAAAGGTAAAGCAACGACAAAACGACCTGAAGAGGTGCGTGATACCGTATTCACAAAATGTTGTTCACAGAGGGAGTCCTCGGTGGACATGGGTTTGACTTCCGGAACTTCTTCCAGTTCCCAGAAGTCGCGAAGAGTTTTTTCTACCTCAAAGCAATGATGCACCGTGACACTATGAGAGCGACCAGCCTTGGGTACGACCCCCGAAACGATCCACCCGAAAATAGTCCGCTGAGCAAGCAACGTATGATCAGGAGAATGCATGTACGGGCCTTCCATCAATGCTGCAAGATAGTCTGCACCAATGAGCACATCAATTGGAGCCCTGGTTGAAGCGAAGTTATCAGCCAGATCAATTTCGCTAAGTGCTGGAAAGGACGACGGAGAATAAGTCGGAGGCATATACTGAGTAATCCTGGGTAAGATCAATGCAGTTACGTCCAACGAGACACCGTGTCGTGATAGAGAATGAAGCGTAATCTGTACCTCTGCTCGAACGTTTTGAGCCGAATTCAGAGAGACGCCATGAATGGTCGCGTTGACACGTTTTCGTGATACCCGTAGCTGCTGAGCTAGATTTTCCGAAATAAAGGAAGTTTCGGAGCCTGTGTCAACTAAACCGCGGACTATAATACGAGAACCGTCATGAGCGTCGATTCTGGCAGAGAAAGTGGCCAAAAGCACTGATCGGGTGTCGGAAACACTAAGATGTGTTGTAGTATTCGAGCTAGAGGGTTCTGGCTCGGAAAAGGAGTTGACCGCGGGGGTAGACCCCCGTGCCTTGCTCCCCCCGGTGCCAGATTTGTCAAAATGTAATAAAGTATGATGCATTTTACTACATTTCCTGCATCGTGACGAAGAAGAGCAATTGGAGCAACTATGCCCGGGCCTCAGACAGTTGATGCAAAGATTCTGTGAAAATGCGAACTTTGAACGTGCCTGAGGTGTCAATGCAAGGTAGTCCTTGCACTGATACAAGAAATGGTTACTACCACAGTGAGCGCAACCGGTACTATTCACGCTAGTAGCGTGTGACTTCAAGGATCTCCCCGATTCCTTTTTGGAAGTTCTAGGTTTGTTACCTAATGATTGCAAAGAGTTAATGTGACGCGTTAGAAACTCCGAAAATTGAAGAAAGGTGGGATAATCCTTGCTGCTTCCCAGATACATCTCCCAGGCCAAGCGGAGGGTGTCATCCAGTTTGTTCTTCAGTGAATGAACAATGATGGGATCCCAATGATCGACGCCGTAACCCATAGTTTTGAGGGCGTTGAGCGCAACCGTGACCGAGTCCCTAACTTCCTTGAGAACTTTAAAATTGTCACCCCGAAGCGTGGGTACTTGCGAGATCAGGTCCAAGAACGTATCCGTGATCATTCGTCTGTCAGTATACCTAGCTACTAGAGTGTCCCATGCTATCTCATAGTTCTCGGAGGTGATCGCTAAAGATTTAATAACCGTAGCCGCTTCACCTTGCAAGCAAGATTTTAGGTAGTGGAACTTGTCTCGTCCGGAGACATATGCCTTTTCATGAACAATGGAACTGAATGTTTCATAAAAGTTGTTCCATTCTAAATAATCCCCGGAAAACTTCGGCAAATCGATAATTGGAAGCCTAATGTGGTTTATTTCGCCTGAAGGCGCCGTGGGACCTGATGCTGGCATCACCTGATTGGAGCGAAGTTCATCTAAATGTCCTAGGATGTATTCTTCCGCGTCACTATGGGCATCAAGGGCCGCTTCATACCAACTTTCGGTTACGTAATCCATTTTAGCTAATTCAGCCGGTTTAGTATGAGTAGTGATCTTAACGTGAGTTTTATGCAACACCTTAAGCCACTTCTCGACGGCCGCAAGCCTATCCTCCAAGAAAGGGAGGGTGAAGTTGCGTACTCCACGTTTCTTAATGTTAACGACCAACCGAACGAATTCATCCCGAATCATGGGCACGTAATTGATCGCTTCTAGTAATTCCCCTGAGCTAGGCGTAGTCATCTTGAATCTCTATTCCAGAACAAACCACAATCTTAACCCAGTCAGAATCTCCAACTTAAAAACACTGATGCACTTCGAACGTTTTTTGCCGGAAATCCGGCTCGAAGGACCAAAAATTTGTGCGAAACAGTGCCTCAAGTTGGCTCCGAACCTGTGGTCAGAAAGGAAGGCCTTATTCTAAAATAAAGTATTCAAAGCCAGGTTATGTGGTAAGAGAGTTTTTATTTAATAAATAAATATATACAAAAGTTTACAATAATTTTACAAAAGAACCGCTAAGTTAAAATAATCGACTTCCTAGGGAATTTGTCGTCGTCAAATTCTAGGGAATTTCGGTAAACGAAGTTTCCCAAGAACCCCAGAGACTAGAATTCCCCAGAAAGGAGCGCGGACTTATAAGCTCCCGGACTGGACAATTTCCCTAGGGTATTCCCTAGTAAAATCCCCAGCCCCGGGAGGAAGCGAAGTTGGAGAAGTGGTTTTTAGGGAAGGGGAAGTCCCCTTGCCCTTCGGCCGCCTTCTCCAAGAGCTCTAGTGGCTCCGAGCCACCCCAACCCCTAGGGTGAATTCTACCCCTCCCACTACCCGACTCGTCGAGAGCCCTGGACTTGGGGGTCGGAACACTGGGTCCGAGGTAGTCCTCGGAGGCAGTGTGGAGGGGAAGGAGAGGGTTGAATTTCTCCCGGGCAGTCCCCGGAGAAATCTCCCTTAAGGAGGGAGGAATGTGCCGCAGAGGGGAAGTCCCCTCTTGGTAGGCAGTGGGTGGTGGGTGATACTTACCAAAGTATGCTCCCAAATGAGTTCGCCGGTGGAGGCGCTCTTCAAGATGCCGGTGAGGCGTCAAACACAAGCCGTGGAGGCGTCAAGGTATGCTGCTGTTGCTGCTGTCACACAGCTGTCGAACTAGTTTGGGGTGCGATGGGTCCTTATCAAGGACCCATCTATATAATTCCGCGGCACGAAACTTGCCAGCGAGAGAGCTGCTCGTGGCGCTGGCCACCTAGTGGCCAGGCGCGCAAGCTGTGCCGCGGCCGCGACGCGCCAGGGCCAGTAGACGCGCAAGCGCGCCGCGGTGAGAGATAGAGTGAGATAGAGGTAGCGGCTATACGCTGTTGGTATAGCCGTCCCCTGTGAACGCAATAGAGATAGGGAGATATCGCAGAAAATGTGGAATCTACTTCTCAGCATTTTTGCTCCTCCCGATCTCGAACAAACAGTCTCGAGGAAAATAAAGAATATGAAATAATTGAAATGATGAAAATAAAGACTAAATATGGAATGAGGATAATAGCGAAACTATCAACGGAGGATTGGTTTTATCTCCCTGCCCGGATGGTTGCCTTACTCGAATCACAGGATCAGTTTACGGAGCTGATAAATGCAGCATAAAAAATATTTTAATTATGAAATATTTAGGTGGGAAATATAATAATTTAGAATTTAAGATTAAACAATAAGTGATTTGTATAATAAATGAGTGAATAAATGCTTTATATATATTTATTAAAAAGTGCTTTATTTTTTTTCTAACCTTACATATCTAACTTACATTTCTAACAATATTCGTAAGCGGATTATAGTCTACAATTTTATCATGTATAATTAAACAATAGGCTGTAGTATTACTCGGAACATTTTTCCAACACTCGATTTCAATCTTAACATCGACCGTGCCTGTTTTAACCGACTCGTTCTGATGTGAACAATCAATTACAAAGAGCGGACCGTATTGCAAGAAGTTTAGGTAATCGAGCATTGGTTTCGACAGTTTTTCTCCAGCATAATATGAGTGGAAAAACTTTACATACAGATCATAGAGTACGGAGTAGCGAGATTTCGTGAAATCAGTGTCGAGACGATCGTACGGATAAAATTCAGAATTTAAATAGACTTTAACATCACGTACATCGCAATCGCTAAATTTAAGTACATTCGAGTACTGATCGTTCTTCTTATTTTTTCTAAACGCTAGTATCACGTATCGTGGCTTCTCCAATTGTGCAGCTGCTTTGACAGCCCATATATGTCGCTGTGTTTGAGGTAAAAGGGGATATTCGTAGAGCTCCCAAGAACGAAAAGCCATGGTGAGATTTTTATTCTGCTCGATAATGCGTAGAAATTGTAGTTTGGTAAATTCATTTAAAGTTACATGAGGCATTCTCCATTGCACTCGGTGCAGTTCAATCCCAGAATCGGTAAACTGATTCGAAGAAAATATTGAATTTATATCATTACGCGCTCGTATCAGAATGAGCTCATGGCGTGCATTGATAACGACACGTTTGTAATCTTCGCAGAATCCCGACAGCATATGCAGGGGAACGCAAAAGCTGAATGTGTCAGCAACATTGTCACGCTCTTGAGTGGCAACGAACCAACCAGAATGACGTAGACTTATACTCTCTTCACTGCTTAAAGATATGAGATTCTTCAAACTGGTAGTGATACCAACGTTTTTGCACCGATCAATCTCAATACCGTTCAATTCATAACGAATTTCATCAAACAGAAATGCCATGGAATTAGCGTCGAGCATAACTTTATCCGTCAAAGGTGTAGTAGCAGCACGAGTACCTTCAATCAGCTTCCCCTCTATGTAGAGGTAACTACCACTGGGAAAAAGAATCAAATATTGCTGTTGTATTGGGATACGAATTTCATCGCTATTTCCCAATGATGCATTCGCATACGGATTGTAAGCATGTATTTCCAATTTAGTGATGCGGTTGTCGTACGCAGGCTGTGCGGTAACGTTCAATGGATCCATGATTTCTTTTCTTCACAGTCAGACCCGATGAGTGTAAAAAATCTATATTTTTTCTTGTCAACACTGTTTTGCCACCGATTACGTTGCTCCCTATTTCACTCTGAGCTGATGTATTCAGCTCTGTTGCAGCTAATTGACTGATTGTTTCATCGAGTAATGTTGGTTTATAATCGTCGGTATTCTTATAAATCAACATCTTCTAATGTGTAATCGTATGGTGATTTCCTCCTTTCCAAAATTTACAAGACGATTGTCTTGGTCGAGAATACGTAATGTGAGACGATCGATTACCCTTGCAATGACTGGCAAGTAAATGACGTTCTTCGGTGTTTCAGAGATTTTATAGCCTGGTGGAACGCTTGGGAAAAATTCGTGGATGACATGTCGTGGTCTACCGTTCATATATGCACCAGCGGTAATGTTACATTCGATACGTAGAATATTTACTTTTAAAATATTCACAGGTTCGTCCAATTCAGCCCAAGTGTTTGGTAGGATTACGCGGTCCGACGAAAATCCTAACAGATAACCAATATTATTAATTTTTGTAAAATCAATAGAATATTTGCACATTATTTCACTTTTCAGTGTGTTATTATTGGCACGCAGAATAATAACATTATCATCATACGGTAACTCCAACCGCATACGCAAGTATTCATTTATCGCACTCAACTCATAACAGCCTGTAGGTATGGTTATTAGTTTATTTTTACCAAAGTAAAAATTATTATTCGTCTCATCTACATTGGTGATCGAGCAGAAACGTTGAAAATCTACGAGTCCCAGCTCATAGTGACCGTCATCCAGATTGATCGGTGGGGGTGGTCCCGTTTGACCACGTAATTATTGGACACCGGTATTATTCGCCACGTAACAATTGCACACGTTACATTTCACCACGTAACAATTCGATACGTATTTTTGACCACGTTCCGATTCAATACAGTAATGATTCAACACGTCCAATTCAACCGTAATGATTCGCCACGTAACAATTCGCCACGTCACAATTCCCCACGTTACAATTCGCCACGTAACGATTTCACCATGTTATATTTTGTCACGTTACAGTTCACCATTTTATTAGTTCCATCACAATTAGTTATAAGAACTAATGACTGTTAAAAAATTCTTAATGAATCAATGTAATTATTTCATATTAATTATTGAAATGTCACGATTCTCCACGTAACAATTCGCCACGTACAAATTCGCCACGTAACAAGTCGCCACGTAAGAATTCGCCACGTAAGAGTTCGCCACGTAAGAATTCGCCACGTAAGAATTCGCCACGTAAAAATTCGCCACGTAATAAGTTACCACGTTACTATGCGCAATGTGACCGATAAACTAATATCGAAAGTTATGTATTTTTTAGGTTTTGCTAAGCCACACTTAACTGATATTTTACGTGAGACTAAACTCCATTAGGCTAAACATATTTCTATTTAGCATCTAAATCATAATTGAGTAATAAAATTAGCAGTAAACCTTTTACTAAAGCTTTTTTTATTTTTGATATAAAATGCATTTATGTATATAGCGAAGGCTTTATTCAAAGCTGCAACCAATATCTTAATTATTCTAACAGAAGTCTCATGCGTGGATGATTTGGTCATATTCGCATTTTAGTTTTACATATTCTCGTACATATTAAATTTCATCGCAGCTTTTTCTCAATTAATTCAACGTTAACAAAATAATAAGGTATTATAGCTTCATTAAAGTAGTATCTGACCTCCAGCAATATGGATATATACATAATAATAATATTCATTAACAATATAATTATTAATTTATTATTTATATGTTGACTATTTCCAATGTCTTTGCTACCATAAGCTTTATATTTGGTAAATTATGCATTATTTCCAGTGATATATTATTATAATTTTACCACTGCTGGCCCTTTGGCAAATTAATAAGACCAAACCTCGGTGTCCTCAAAGTTAGGTTTAGGTTGGTATTACTGACTGGGACTTTCAGGAATAAGCATGGAGGTACGAAGTACCTGGAGAGAACCAGCCCACTGACACTTCGATGTAAAGTGAGGACTGTTGATGTCGCTTGCCACAACGAGGCGCTACGTGTGAGTCGGGCCGGTATATATATAGCTATATTATTGTAGCATAGCTGTACATATGTACATAATTAGCTAATATGACCGTGTCCGACCTCCTTGGCCTATCATAAATAATTTGATTATAACAAATAATGACAATGACAAACTATTGCCGAAAAATATTATATAATTAATTATTTGAACAAATGCGCAAATTCATTTAATATTTTGAATATAAGATCAACTTATTTTTCATGCACAATTTGTTATTAATAATTAATGGTTAAAATAATGAATTATAATAGTCTAAAATGAAGAAAATATGTCATGATCGATAAATATTTATTAAAATGAACTTGAAAATACAATTATGGAATATTTTATTAACAAAAAAATGACTATGTTATTGTTAACTTGGATATTTTTTTTTTTATTTGGTTATCCTTCTTATTGTCGTCATTTACCTTTCTTGAGTATTGTAGCATTCTCATTCTTATATAATATTGTACCATGTATGTGATAATATCATTGACGTGCAATTTACAAGGAAAATAAATTTCTGATTTTGATAAATCAGCTAAAACTTGTTCAAAAACATAAACAGAATTGCAATATTTATGAAAAAGTGATTCAATCTTTGAAATGAGGTTGAAAAGAATCAAATTTGGGTGACTAAAGAGCCCATAATTTTTTATATTTGCTAACTTAGCAATTGGTATTTTGCAGCTACTTTGTGAATCAGTAAATAATGCTTTGCAGGTACTGCAAGCTTCAATTTTTTAAAAGGAAGCAAAACATTTTGATAAGCAACCGGTTATATAATTGGTCACACATTCTACTACTGATGGAAGAAAATAATCATGATCAGAAGTAAAATGTTCAAAAGTCCAATCTTCTTCTTGGTTTATGGCAGTGTCTAACGATTGTTTAATTCGATTTGTAATATTTATAAAATTAGGTTTTTCATATATGGTTTTGATCTCTTTTATTGAAATTAATAATTTTTGTGGAATATTTTCGGTTATAGTGCAGTTTCCTGTTTTAGGCGGCTTTAAAGTACTAAACATCGATAGTATTTTATAAATTTGTAAAAACGTTGGAGTACCGGGGTGATCATTAGAGCCTGCAGCCTGTCTTATTGTACCAAAAAATTGCTAAACATAAAGTTATTACCTAATTACAGTAAAATATTATTATTTTTGCATGCATAATCTGATTGTTTCTTTTATTTGTATATGATCTATAAATATTTAAAACAAAATTAGTAACACACTATTTTTTTTTTCAACATCTTGCTAATTAATTATGGAATTAGAAATACCTCTAAGGAGTCTTGATTTAATCGTCCTGTTAACACATATGAAAAACCACATTTTTCAGTTAAAAAGTTTATAATATCTAAAGAAGATTTTAAAGTTACACGAAGACCTTCTGCAGTCTGTTTAGTTAAAAAAAGGTCTGGTGACAGAATACCATCAATAACCATCTTTTCCCAACTATTAAGTTTTTTTATCGAATTTTCAATAACCTAAGAAATAAAAATATTTTCAAAATTATTCAATAACCCAATGGACCTGTTTAGACAATCACAGAAATATGTCAAAGTTCTCGTACATACTGAACATATTTGAATACAATGTGTAACAAATTCGCGTATCTGCACGATCCGAGTCTAGTAAATTTAATTTATCAAACAATTGTAACACATTTCTATGATTGTCTAAATAGGTACTTATTATGGAATCATTAAATATCTTTTGAGTTAATGAACCTGAAAGTCAGATGAGCCAGGCTTTAGTCCATCAATTGTCGATTTTCGATTCAGACTATCAAATAATTCATTTATCCATAAACAGAATTCCTGTGTTGCCTGTGTATTTTTTAATTGAGGGCAATATTTACTATAAAATTGAAGTCCTGTCGCTACTGACTTACTGAAAATCTGAAAAGTATTTTTATTAGTTATGTATAATATATGTGTCACCTGAACTATTATATTATGATCGTTTAGGGCCGTAAGTAAAACGCGCCTTTAATTTTTAATTAATCTTAAATAGTACCGAATAATGCTACTATTTTCAAAGGATAATCTTAATATTAAAAGATATTAATTACTTTACAGAAATTTTATAATTAAATCTTACCTGTACAGCCAAGCGCACTCTCATTTTTGAGCAATTATTTAATTGCAAATGGTTTATAGTTACTTTTGGACAAACACGTAATTTGCCAGGAAGCTTCTGATCCTAACTGTGCAGAATATTAAAATGATCCCATTGAATTTTTGTTTGGCCAATACATTCAGAACCATAAAAATTGTCGGGTTGCATCTTTATAAAATTATAAATAATAAATTATCTTTTAGTTTTTATATATCATACTATTTATAAATATATTTTAATGATTCTAAATATAAAATATTATATTCTTACTATATATACCTGTAAACAGCCTTTGTTAAATAGTCTGTTACGAATTGTTTTTATGAGATGAGGCGTATCCGAAAAAACATACACATTTCTGTTTTGTACAGTAGGGTGTTCAAAGTAGTTTTTTAATTGATCAAGCTTTCCATTTACACCCATTTCTGACCAGAATTTTCTACAGGGTGAGGCAGGTAAGCCGCCCCAGAATATGAATGCTGAAAGGCGCGTATCTTTTTAACTATAAAAGATATTCAATTTTTGCATAGGACATTTCTGAATGCAATTAACAAGAGAGGCTTCAAATATGGTCTATGGAAAAATTGAATATTTTTTATAGTTAAAGAGATACGCAACTTTCTACGTCCGCATTCGGGGGCGGCTTAAGTGCCTCACCTTGTATTACTGGAAGCACCATCTGATATAATGCCTACTACTTTTGCCCCTGCTTTTTCTGTTAATATTAATGCCTTTATAATTATCTGTGCAATTACACGTCCTGAGGTAGGCCCTTTTGAGGCAAAAACGGCTATTGGTTGTGTGTATGTATCTGCTATCGGTTGAAAAAGTAAGACCAAGCCATGATCTGCTACATCAGATAATTTGGCTGCTTTCTCCCCCATTTCCCCAAAATCCATTAATCCTATATAAGTTAATTGCTTAGTATTAACATTAATTTGTCTTCTGGTCGACATCTCATCAATTAGTAACACTCCATATTTTTGAAAATCTTGTTTAGTTTCTAGAGAAAGCTTTAATAAATTTAAAAAACTGGAATCAAAGCCACACTTTGTATCAACTATAGACAAATACCTAAAGTCAAATAAAATTTAATAAAATACAATATTTTTATCATATTAATTTATGCAGATTATTTTTAAAAATTCTTACCTACGAATAGTCCGACTGCAAGGCACAGGAAGAATATTATTTCTACGTAAAAAATTATAACTTGATGGTGAACGCATGTGAAGAAGCATACATAGTATTATCCAATTTTCTGAGTATCATCTTCCTTTGCTGCTTTTACATTTAGTTGCTTTTATAATTTCAATAATTGCTTCTTTTTCATTTGTACAAATATTTTTTAAGTTTAATTTACTTTCAATAGATGCTTCAAGACAATTTTGTAACTTTAACTCAGATTGTTTAAGTCGCTCTTTTAACTTAAATAGAGAACACTTTGCTCTTTTTACTGCTTTTGTTGCTAATAAATATTTTTTCCTTAAAATATTTATTGTTGCCTTATTTTCCTCATGTGTTGATATTTTAATTCTTTTAGAACTTATGATTTTATTTTTGCAGGCACGTTGCCGTTTTCTGTTTATTGTTTTTTGTAAAGTAATACAATATTTACAAGTTAGTAAGGAAGATGATAATAATAAAGGGCACTTTATGTGTCTTTTTACACAATCCGCGTAGATTTTAGATATTGTCGTATGAATATTATAATTTGCTTTATCTATTTTGCAACCAGAGCAAATAATTAGTTTTTCCAAGTCAAATAAAATTTTTTCCAAGGAAGTTCTATCAATCACAGAATTAATATTTACATTTAAAGGCTGTCCTAGTACATTTAAGGAAATAGATAAATCTTCATTAACGTGTACTTCCTTTACTACAATTATTTTCACTTGATTGCTATCAAATATATTTTCAATTGTAAAAAAAGCTATAACATTTTCATTCTTATTTTTTAGATTCTGTCGAAACCATGAATCAGGAAAATGAAAATTTTCTTCTTTTAATAAAGCTTCAAATATAGCTTTCTGCTTATTACAGTTAAAACCATTCGAACAATCTATGAAAGCATTCTTATTACTTTCTTTTATTTCTTGAATAGTTTTATTAACTAGATTATGATCCTCCACATCACACACAGGAGCATGGAACATTTCATTTTCTTCATTCAAATATGAACTATTGAAATTCTTCAATGTCCATGAGAATTGTGATGGAATCGCACCTTTCCTCAATTTTGGAGCTTTATAATAAGACTATAATATATAAATAATATTTGATTTTAATAAATAAATTAAGTAATTTGATTGACCTCTATAAGATAAAATTGAGAATTTGTAAAACTTACTACGCCGAGAACTTTATTATCCGAACCGAAGATCTCCCTTTTCCAAATATCACTTGGTAAAAAATGCCGTTCACATAAAGCGTGTTTAGGATTCAAAGTTATATCATCTCTTTTAATAGCAATTTGCCATTTATTTTGCAGAACTTTATCTCTTGGCACATTAAAAAAATGTAATTTTTCTTTATTACTATCATACCCAGATTTACAATCAAGTGAAATGCAACGAGTTGGCATTTTAAAAATGCAATTGTAAATTTCTAAGGCTGAAAATATTTAGACGATTTAAACTAGCTATAATACACGAAATTGCACCGAAAACACTAAATTTTAATATTAGTAGACAGGCAGCTGTAAAACACCGGCCAAGTTTTTCTTCCATAGACCAGCATAGATACGATCGACACGATTAGCGTCGTTATAGTTAGGTTTAAGGTTAAGGAGGATAGCTTTTTACAGGCGCGCGAAGTCCCCCTTCCACCCCTTCCATCAAATTAGGCCGGAGTTACTCACAGCGCTTTCAGCGGCGGGCGACATTAACAGCAAACCTAATTATTAGTTCTTTACATCGAAGAGTCAGCAGGCTGGAGAGAACATATATGGCAAAGGGTGCGTGAAAAAGGGGACGGGCGAAGGTAAGGCAGCGGCTATATTGTCTGCGGAGTTTTTGGCATACAGGGTCTTTTCCTAACAGCGGAGCATAGGAGATTCGTGTTAGTTGACTATAGCACTGGGAATGATGGAATCTGAGAGCGCTGATTGGTCAATATTGCGTAGTACCAACATATAATAGGCCGTTACCAATAGTTGGATACGAAAAATGAGTTTCATCCGCCATTTTGGTGTGGAGAAATGTTTACATGCTGATCGTAGCAGAAAGAGGTGTTAAATGGAAAAATGTCAAAAACTGTCGTTACTAAAGTAAAAATTGAATACTTTGAATGAAAATGAAAAATATTCGTACTTTCTATTCATTATTTTCAATTTTTACTTTAGTAACCTTACCATTTAACATTTTTCCATTTTACACCTCTTTCTGCTACGATCAGCATGTAAACATTTCTCCACACCAAAATAGCGGATGAATCTCATTTTTCGTATCCAACTATTGGTGACGGCCTATTATATGTTGGTACTACGCAATATTGACCAATCAGCGCTCTCAGATTCCATCATTCCCAGTGCTATAGTCAACTAACACGAATCTCCTATGCTCCGCTGTTAGGAAAAGACCCTGTATGCCAAAAACTCCGCAGACAATATAGCCGCTGCCTTACCTTCCCCCGTCCCCTTTTTCACGCACCCTTTGCCATATATGTTCTCTCCAGGTACTTCGTACCTCCATGCTTATTCCTGAAAGTCTCAGTCAGTAACACCAACCTAAACCTAACTTTGAGGACACTGAGGTTTGGTCTTATTAATTTACCAAAGGGCCAGCAGTGGTAAAATTATAATAATATATCACTGGAAATAATGCATAATTTACCAAATATAAAGCTTATGGTAGCAAAGACATTGGAAATAGTCAACATATAAATAATGAATTAATAATTATATTGTTAATAATTAATATTATTATGTATATATCCATATTGCTGGAGGTCAGATACTACTTTAATGAAGCTATAATACCTTATTAGTTTGTTAATGTTGAATTAATTGAGAAAAAGCTGCGATGAAATTTAATATGTACGAGAATATGTAAAACTAAAATGCGAATATGACCAAATCTTCCACGCATGAGACTTCTGTTAGAATAATTAAGATATTGGTTGCAGCTTTGAATAAAGCCTTCGCTATATACATAAATGCATTTTATATCAAAAATAAAAAAAGCTTTAGTAAAAGGTTTACTGCTAATTTTATTACTCAATTATGATCTAGATGCTAAATCGAAATATGTTTAACCTAATGGAGTTTAGTTTCACGTAAAATATCAGTTAAGTGTGGCTTAGCAAAACCTAAAAAATACATAACTTTCGATATTAGTTTATCGGTCACATTGCGTATAGTAACGTGGTAACTTATTACGAATCGAATGGTTACGTAACGAATTGTTACGTGGCGAAGAGTGACGTGGCGAATTGTTACGTGGCGAATTGTTACGTGGCGAATTGTTACGTGGCGAATTGTTACGTGGCGAATTGCTACGTGGCGAATTGTTACGTGGCGAATTGCTACGTGGCGAATTGTTACGTGGCGAATTTTTACGTGGCGAATTGTAACGTGGCGAATTGTTACGTGGCGAATTGTTACGTGGCGAATCATTACGGTTGAATTGGACGTGGTGAATCATTACTGTATTGAATCGGAACGTGGTCAAAAATACGTGTTGAATTGTTACGTGGTGAAATGTAACGTGTGCAATTGTTACGTGGCGGATAATACCCGTGTCCAATAATTACGTGGTGAAACGGGCATCACTCCTCTTAATATATAACATCCTCGTGTAATTGTTATAATTCATTTAATAGGAATGAGCAGCTAAGAACCACTATTTAAAAAATTTAATAAATGGAATAAAAAGAAATCTACTTACAATTAATACAGTCAGGTGAATAGATCAAATATATTTAACATAATTTTTATAAGACCAATGTTAACGAATATTATGTTTCTTTTTATATACAGGGTGCACCACAGAATGCGCACCGAAGCCCGTAAATAAGCTAAAGCGCAATAGAAGGGGAATTTACATTAAATTAGCCGAAGATATTGAACAAGTTAAGAAAAGCACTGTTAGGGTCTACAGAGCCTACCTTCTCTTTTCATTTTTTTTCTTAAAAATGTACTAAATATAGTCTATTGGTTTCAATTATTTTTCAAAATGAGAGATTAAATGAAACTTTTCATTTTTTATCTCACTTTTATAATTTTTTGGCTCTTAGAGCAAATGTTAAATAAAAAATATCTAGTGGATTAGGCCTACTGGGGATACCACTTAAAAAAACGCGCCCACGCTATCTACCGCAAGGTGGTGTGGAAAAGATGGCTAATAATGTGGTCCTAATTAAGGCCCAGTCTTACAGGTCTCAATTAAGTTAATTATGCTATATTATATGTAACGTAACATATATCATACGAAATACTCTATATATATTCCACGTGACATTTATTATGGCATAATTAACTTAATTGAGACCTGTAAGGGTCTCTTTCACCAAGTCCTGTAAGGTAAAATTTTACTATATAGGATTGCCAATTTTTCGAAAATACGTATGCTGATTGGTTAATTCATGGCAAATTGGCAATCCTACATAGTAAAATTTTACCTTACAGGACTTGGTGAAAGAGACCCTAAGACTGGGGCTAATTTACGCTAAAGAGAGTTTACATGAATAACAAAATGAAATTCTTGTTGAGAAAAGAAGAGCTCAGGAGAAAATTGCATCATTGTAGCAGGTAATTCAAGAGACAGTAGAAGTCAATTTTCCAAAAATACAATTGGATGCTGACTTGAATAAATTAAGAATGGTAGTCTCTAAACTGCATGAAGAGAATCTATCCTTAAAAACAATTAGAAAGGGATTCGCCGACGTAGAGTCCACAAATTTCTTTGTCTACAGTGACAAAAACATTAGCTACGAAGGTTATTTCTCAATTAGGAGCTGATTCGTTAACCATGGGTCCTGACCATTTTAAAGAAAGTATGAGCAAGGTAAAGAAATATGTTCTAGAAGACGCAAAGGTTCTGAGGTCAGTAGTTGTTCCACTTGAAGAGGAAATCAAGGCACTGTAGGAGAAATTAAGATCTACGTATGATGAATTACAGAAATATAAAGAAAATTAGATACAATGAAGGCAACAAGAAGGGAGCTCTGAATCAACATGTGATATGTGTGTAAATTATGAAGCCCGATTAGTTAGAATGCAAGCCAAGGCTAAAGATTTGATTGTATAATTAAAGGTGAAATAAATTTCTAGAAAAAGTATTTTACACTGTACCAGTTTATTTAAATCATATATACATTTACTACATAATCTTGCAATGCCGATGGGGAAGCTGAGTTAATCCTGGTAGCTGTACGCAGTGTCAAAGTCTGCTCAGGCACAATTTACACGTATATGTCTTGGTCCTTCATGACAGCATCAGCTCATTCGAATCCTGGCATCAACTACAACATTGTGATTATTCGGTGTAACCTGGAAAAGAAATTAACACAAAGTACCACAAAGTATTACAATAACCTTTAATATTAAATGCTGTTGTACTCATCTGATGCTATTGTCTTCTTATTTTGTCCATCTTTTGCATTCCAAGCACAGTAATCCGACTGGGGTTCCTAACCTCTTGTTGAATATAGGCTATCTGTCAAATAATAAAAACAACATTAAACACAACCTATTTTACCTTCAGAAATTGTGTTACCGACCTAGTTATCTCACGGGTGCATCAGTGCGAGTGTACTCGGGCATTACGTCACTGCTACGTCACTTCACACGAATGACACGTAAAAATGTGTTAGTTAGCGGTAGCCGCTCTTCTTCTAAAGCCGAAGTTGCCCGAAGCCAAATCACACCTACACGGATGGTTGTATTTGTACCTCTTCCAACCAAATTTTCTATGCGCCTGCGCCAGCTGCCAGCTAGCGGCTAACTTCAAGTATGTTGCTACTTGCTGATTTCTGGCATCACTGATCAGGACACGGTCATGTGTTGGAATCAAACTTTTTCCCACCGATCAATCTGGACGACGGTCACTATGAGCTGGGACTCGTAGATTTTCAAAGTTTCTACTCGATCGCCAATGTAGATGAGACGAATAATAATTTTTACTTTGGTAAAAATAAACTAATAACCACACCTACAGGCTGTTATGAGTTGAGTGCGATAAATGAATACTTGCGTATGCGGTTGGAGTTACCGTATGATGATAATGTTATTATTCTGCGTGCCAATAATAACACACTGAAAAGTGAAATAATGTGTAAATATTCTATTGATTTTACAAAAATTAATAATATTGGTTCTCTACTAGGCTTTCGTCGGACCGCGTAATCCTACCAAACACTTGGGCTGAATCGGACGAACCTGTGAATATTTTAAAAGTAAATATTCTACGTATCGAATGTAACATTACCGCTGGTGCATATACGAACTGTAGACCACGACATGTCATCCACGAATTTTTCCCAACCGTTCCACCAGACTATAAAATCTCTGAAACACCGAAGAACGTCATTTACTTGCCAGTCATTGCAAGGGTAATCGATCGTCTCACATTACGTATTCTCGATCAAGACAATCGTCCTGTAAATTTTGGAAGTGAAGAGAACACTATACGGTTACACATTAGAAAATGTTGATTTACAAGAATATTAATGATTACAAACAATCATTACTCGATGAACCAATCAGTCTATCAGCTGCAGTTGAATTGAATACATCATCATCATCATTATCATTAGAGAGTAATATTGAAAATAATAAAATTGGAATTGGTAATAAGAAAGTGCTAACGAGAAAAAATATAGATTTTCTAAACTCATTGGGTTTGACTGTGAAGAAAAAAAATCATGGATCCGTTGAACGTTACCGCACAGCCTGTATACGACAATCGCATAAGTAAATTGGAAATACATGCCTATAATCCATATGCGAATGCATCATTGGGAAATAGTGATGAAATTCGTATACCTATACAACAACAAGATTTGATTCTTTTACCTAGCGGAAGTTACCTCTATATAGAAGGGAAACTGATTGAAGGTACTCGTGCTGCTGATACACCTTTGTTGGATATAATTATGCTCGACGTTAATTCTATGGCATTCTTATTCGATGAAATTCGGTATGAATTGAATGGTATTGAAATCGATCGTTGTAAAAACGTCGGCATTACTACCAGTATTAAGAATCTCATATCCTTAAGCACTGAAGAGAGTATGAGTCTACGTCATTCTGGTTGGTTTATCGAGACCCAAGACCGTGAAAATGTCACTAACAATTTCAGCTTTTGCGTTCCCCTGCATATGCTGTTAGGATTCTGCGAAGATTACAAACGTGTCATCATCAATGCTCGCCATGAGCTTATTCTGATACGAGCACGTAATGATATCAATTCAATATTTTCATCGAATAAGTTTACCGATTCAAGAATCGAACTGTACCGAGTGCAATGGAGAATACCTCATGTGACTTTGAATGAATTTACCAAACTACAATTTCTACGTATTATCGAGCAGAATAAAAACCTCACGATGGCTTTTCGTTCCTGGGAGCTCTACGAATATCCGCTTCTCCCTGAAACACAGCAACATACGTGGTCTGTGAAAGCAGCTACACAATTGGAGAAGCCTAGATATGTGATACTGACGTTTAAAAGAAATGAAAAGAACGATCAATACTCGGATGTACTTAAATTTAGCGATTGTGATATACGTGATGTTAAAGTTTATCTGAATTGTGAATTTTATCCGTACGATCGTCTCGATACAGATTTCACAAAATCTCGCTATTCCGTACTATATGACATGTATGTAAAGTTCTTCAATTCATATTATGCTGGAGAAAAACTGTCGAAACCAATACTCGATTATCTAAACTTTTTAAAATATGGTCCACTTTTTGTAATTGATTGTTCACTTCAAAATGAATCTATTAAAACTGGAACGGTTGATGTTAAAATTGAGATAGAGTGTTGGAAAAACATTCGGAGTAATACTACAGCGTATTGTTTAATTATACATGATAAAATTGTAGATTATAATCCACTTACGAATATTGTGAGAAATGTAAATTAGAAATATAAGGTTTAGAAAAAATAAAACATTGTTTTTTAAAACATATATAAAAGTATTTATTAATTTACACATTATTACTGTTATTACATAAAAAAAACATTATTTCAATTTAAATTCCAGATTATTGTATTTTCCTCCCAAATATCTTATTCTTAATATATTTTCATTTGCTGCTTTCTGCAGCTCTGCAAATTGGTCCTGTGCCTTCGATTCCAATAAAGCAACCATCCGCGCTGGTAAATAGAACCATTTATCAGTAAATAGTTTAGCTATTAATCTCATCCCAAATTTCGTGTTAACTTTCAGAATTTGAAGTATTTCGTACTCTTGATTTTCTTCAAGAGTGTTTAATTCACTAAAATCCATCTCAGGGACGGAAGCTATTGAATTGACACCACTTAAAAAGTACATTCTTTTTTCTATACTATAAAGAAAACCCTTATTATTATTATTATTATTATTATTATTAAATAACAAAGATTTAAATGATGTATTCTTACCTTTAGAACACAAAAAAGATGTATGAAACTTGTGTAAAGAATTAATCTGGTATATATTTTTACTGATATTAGTTAATACTGTTGACTGAAGCTTGAATACAAGTGAAGCTAGTTACCACTGTTGGAAGATTTTCAAGAATAACGCTTATGCAGTATTGCTTGAATTTACAATAAAAAATTGTAGTGGAGGGGGGTAAAAAAATAATGATGGTAGGGATATCTTAAAGATGTGTGCAGATATCAATTTTCGCTGAAATTTAAAAAACTAATTGTTGTTTTGCTAATTACATCTTATTTTTAGCTTTAAAGAATTCAAAATATACACGTACGAAATCAAAACCAGTCAATTGAAATTTAATATTTAAAGCATACACAGATCTCAATTTTATGTTACACTTTGAAATTTTGTTGATCGTATATTAAATTTCTAATTGTTGGGTGATGTATCATCACAACCTTGAAGTAGTTATTATTTTACAGTAAAAAGAAGATGAAAAAAAGTTGAAGCCCCTTTCTCTCTCTCTCTTTCTACCATCAGCTTATATTATCTTACTAGGTATAGAGTGTTTCATAATGCTAATGTAGGGTTTTTTATTCTTTGAATACGGAGAGGAGAGCAATTATCACTTCAGTAGTGATTCTAACAGTGGTAGTGGAACTTTTGGACATGGTTGAGGAAAATTATACATATGTATTTTAATAAAGGTGTTTTTTATTTAAAAAAACATTGTAATTTGAAAAAAGGTACAATTAAATATAAAAATTAAATATTAAAAAAATTACAAATAAATTCTTTACTTCTAATTGGAGGCCACCCTTCCTCATCATTGGGGTCCTCATGTTGGAGGTTGGGTGACCCCCAAACACCTTCCTGCATCCAACGGATTCCATAGAAATCGAAATCTTCTTGGAAATTAAACCTATGAGTCTCTTCTTCTTCCCATTGAGCATTCCTGAATTTAATTCCCTCACGTACATATTTTGTGTGCTCCTTTTCAATAATTTTATCCCTTAAAACTGTAAGCGGATAATTCAAAAAATAAATATATATTATTTTATTTGTTATAACCAAGAAAAATATTATTTAATTTGTTGTAACTTACGGTCTCTGATGTTCTCCAAAAGCTTCTTATCCGGATTAATTCTTTTTAAGTACCACATAAAATCGTACATTTGTGCGTTTTTTTTAAATAATAATAATAATCCCTGAGACTTTTTCCGTTCAAGTGCACAAACTAGAATGAGCGCACCCATCCGCAGATCCACTATAGGAATTTCATGTAAGAGGGGAGACGTCACATGGGTACCCCCAAACTATAAGGTAGTGGGGTATAGTTGAGGTATATTACCTCGTGTTAGGATAATGGACTCGGTCTAGCCAAGCGCGAAACGCTGTGCTCAACCGAATATTGCATCCGACACCGCTATTATCTCTCTCCTGGAACGCTCTCCACGGAAGAAAGATAATAGTGGAAAAAATATTTAAAATTGAGAAACGACCGAATACATCTGAGCGCACTAATACATTTAAATAAAAAAACATGCTATTATATGTTAGTTTAAAAAATGTTGAGTTATGGCAAAAAAGTAACACACACAGCTACATGTAGGGTAAAGACTCTATGTTCCTTCATCCACATTATCCTTACATAGGGGGTTCAAATTAACGGGAAAGTCACACCGACATTACAGAGCGGTTCCACCTCAAATCTTAGTTTTCAAACAACAGCGTTGTTTATGGACCGATTTTCAAATTTGCGATAGTTTTGTATCGGGTAAAATAGCAGCTTTGGGATAAAACAAAGAAATATTGAAAAATAAAAAAAAAATATATGAAGATTAATTAATAGATATTAAAATTTAATTAAGCAATAATTTAAAGATTTCGCTGTTTTATCTCAAAGGCGTTACTTTGCTGATTCCAAAATGCCCACAAAATCGAAAATCGGTTCACAAATAACGCTGTAGTTTGAAAACTAGTAATTTAGATTCAAATTTGTCCACAGAGACGTAATGTCGGTAAAACAGAACATTATTTCCAACATTATTTTTACCCAAAAGAGGGCACTGTAAATTCATAATTTTGTAAAGAAAAGCATTCAAAACAAAATACGGCTTCCTAGAATTATTATTACATACACTATTTAAGAATGCTGAAGCTGATGCTTCACAAGGAGAGCGATGCCTCGTTCATTACACATTCAGCTAAAACCACAACAAAGACGTTCGGAATAATAATTTAGATGCAAAAAATGAATGAATCTATCAGAGCGAAGTTTGGAAAAGGATAAACGTACTGATTTCTGCTTCCTATTTTTCTAGCAAAAAATCTCAAATACATTCAACGATATAAGAAAATATAATGATAAAGATCAAAGTATAGATGCTGTTATATAGATATTAACCTATAACATTTTTTGCGAGTTTTCAATGCTCAACTGAAGACAAAAAGAGAGTACACCGCATGCCATATTACATCTGCCCTTCTGCAGTCAACGCTCTTTTCGATTAGAACATTTTTTGCAACAAAACTATTAGTCCGATCGAGATCATCTTTATTTTAGCTGAAAGTATGGTTACCTGGGAACCTCTCATATGTTTTTCATATTTTTCTTATAAAAAATGAGCCGGTACTCTCGAAATTAGAGCAACGTTGTTTTTGCCCCGCCCCGCTTTCCCCTCCGACAAGCGTGTACGGGCAGCGGAAGCTGAGCTTCTGGGCTATTGCGCGGTATGAGGTAAGGGGAATGCTCTGTTCGCTACCGGGCGAGACGGATGGAGACGCGAGGGGAATGCAAGTTTTGGATTAAAGCATTTTATGCAGCCAAACTATTGATCGGATCGTAAATACCTTTATTTTATCCCATAGTCCGTCTAAATAGGAACATGTCTAATTTTTTTTAGATATTTTCCTTTAATAATAAGCCTGTAGCACGAAAATTCGTTTTCCGAAATTTGCATTCCCCTCGCGTCTCCATCCGTCTCGCCCGGTAGCGAACAGAGCATTCCCCTTACCTCATACCGCGCAATAGCCCAGAAGCTCAGCTTCCGCTGCCCGTACACGCTTGTCGGAGGGGAAAGCGGGGCGGGGCAAAAACAACGTTGCTCTAATTTCGAGAGTACCGGCTCATTTTTTATGAGAAAAATATGAAAAACATATGAGAGGTTCCCAGGTAACCATACTTTCAGCTAAAATAAAGATGATCTCGATCGGACTAATAGTTTTGTTGCAAAAAATGTTCTAATCGAAAAGAGCGTTGACTGCAGAAGGGCAGATGTAATATGGCATGCGGTGTACTCTCTTTTTGTCTTCAGTTGAGCATTGAAAACTCGCAAAAAATGTTATAGGTTAATATCTATATAACAGCATCTATACTTTGATCTTTATCATTATATTTTCTTATATCGTTGAATGTATTTGAGATTTTTTGCTAGAAAAATAGGAAGCAGAAATCAGTACGTTTATCCTTTTCCAAACTTCGCTCTGATAGATTCATTTATTTTTTGCATCTAAATTATTAGTCCGAACTAGTGATGTACATATTGTATTGAGATATCGATATATCGATATATTTACGTCAATATTGCAATATTTTTATCGATTTTGTGTAGCTCAATATATTGGTAAATTGGTACATAATTAATCGATATATTGAATTTTGACATAAAATAAATTGAGTTTTATTATTTCTTTTCGCTGTAGTACATACTGGTAAATAAATATTATTTCCACCAATTATACCAGTTGAGAAGTTAACCAACCTCCATTAAGTTAATTATACTATAATATATGTTACCTAGAATATACTAAAAAATTTACCTTTGCTATGGCCGCGTTCTGTTATTGACTGTGAGGCGCGAGTATTAAAAACCTTTATTTAGTGTCACGCAAACTATAGATTTTTACAATTCAAAGTCAATAACGGAACATTGCCTTACATTACTGCTGGAACCGCGGTATTTTAAATACCGGATTATTCCTATAATTCGATTACTCCATTTTCTTTTAGAATTGCATGATATGTAAGTAGCATCGCGCAAATTGATGCAAATCTAATTCAATCGACAATAAAAGGAAATTAAGGTACATAACTACAAAATATATACAACTTCTTGAAATCTCCTGATTTAGTGTTTTTTAACGTAATTGTTAAATTTAATTTTTCAGCAACATTATCAATTATTGTCCGTTATTCCTTTAACCATAGATGTCCCAGAGTTCCCCTCATCAGTATGAAAATTTTCCATTATTGAACTTTAATAATTATGTTATTCTTTTCTTTTATATGAGCTTTACTAAAGAAGTTAACTTATCATTATTATAATAAGTCTTACAATTCATTTTCTTATCATTTTATAGCGCCACCAAAGAGCATAGTATGGAAGCACTTCATTAAAACTCCTATTGGGGGTAAATGCAAAATTTGCCAGTTGGATGTAAAAGGAATTAGTAATACAACAAATTTGAAAATTCATTTGAAAAGATACCATCCAAATGTAGACTTGGATGTAAGCTCTACTTCAGATAAAATTAATTCAATGAAACTAAATATACCAATGGTTTGTGTTTCTTATATTTAATTTGTATTTTACTTTCTTTTATCTCTAATTTCTATTATTAAAATTGCAGCCTGAAAGTGACGACCCTGATGATCCAGATAATGTGGTTGACTCAGCTCCATCTTCATTAAACCCAATTTCAGTAATACAGAATCAACAATTAAAACAGCCTAGAATTGATGCAACGCTATACAGACAGAATTCATTCCATGGTAAAATTAAACTGTTAACAAATTATATTTCATTAAGGTAAAGTGTATGTACATTTTCTATGTAATACTAATCATTAATGTCATTTTATTCTAGCTGGTGGTGAAAAAGCCACAAAAATAACAAACACCTTGTTATTTATGATAGCAAAGGATAATATGCCGTACCAGACTGTGGAAAAAGAAGGTTTTCAACTGTTCGTAAAAGCGCTCTGTCCTTTATACAAAATACCCAGTAGAGTTACAGTGACAAGACAAATTGAAGAAAAATATAATATCTTATCTGAAGTTATTAAACTAGAAATACATAAAACTGATAACTTGTCACTAACAACTGATATTTGGACTGAACCTCTAAATGTAAAAAGTTTTCTTGGCTTAACATGCCATTATATACATAATGGAAAACATAAATCAGTTGCATTAGGTGTGACCGAGATTAATGAAAAACATACTTCTGAAAATATTAAAGAGTGGTTATTGAATATAGTGGATGAGTGGAAAATTTGTATTGACAGTATCTTAGTTATTGTTTCCGATAATGGGGCAAATATTAAAAAAGCTGTGAAGGATGCATTTGGTACGGATAAACACCTATCATGTTTTGCACACAGTTTAAATTTGGTACCCTCAAAAGTTTTAGAAAATGGTGAAATAAATGTAATTTGTAAGAAAGTGAAATCGATTGTTACTTATTTCAAAAAATCAGTGGCTGCTATGGACTCTTTGCGAACTGTATCAGACTTGAAACTTATCCAGTCTGTTGATACCCGATGGAACTCTACTCATGATATGTTGGATAGATTTGTACAGTTATCCGACAAGATTGGATCAATACTATTAAATTTTCCTGCTGCACCAATTATGGTATCGGCCAAGGAATTGCAAACATTAAAGGAATTCATTGAGCTATTAAAACCTATTAAGGAAGCAACATTAATTATCAGTGGCGAATCTTATTTAACAGCCAGTAAGGCAATACCAATAATAAATACACTGAGAACTACATTATACAATTTACAACCTGCAACAAACATGGGAAACGAAATGAAAAAAAAATTACAGGAGCAATTCGATTTAAGATTTCTTAAAATAGAAGAAGAAAGTGTTTTGGCTATTGCTACCATCTTAGACCCTAGATTTAAAACAGTTCATTTTAAAAATAAGTCTGCGTGTTCTAATATTACAAATGAACTAGCAGCAATATTAAATGGTATAACCTCAAATAAGAATGAAATCATTCCTCCACAGAATAACGTAAAATTCAACAATTTTTGGTCTTACCATGAGACATTGGTAAATGAAGCTATATCAACAGAGAAAAATAGCAATGGGGAAGTACCAGAAAATTTAAGGTATTATTTAAGCCAGCCCCCTACACCAATAGATTCCTGTCCAATAAAATTTTGGGCAATGAATAACAGTGAGTTGCATAAGCTAGGCACCAAATATTTAGCAGCTGTTGCTTCATCAGTACCTTGCGAAAGGTTATTTTCAAAAGCTGGCAGAATTGTATCTGAAAGCAGGAATCGCTTAAACAGTGAACACTTGCAACAACTAATATTTCTGGGTTCGCTAACTTCAGAAGATTGGTCACTATAATTTAAAAACTGCAGCTTTTAGCAGCACCAACACATTTGTTTTCGGTGTTAATCAAGGTTAGTAAATTTAAAAGAGTTGTACAAAATTCTTAATATTGTGTTTAGCATTTATAATTATTATTAATTATTTGTAGGTTGTAATTATACTAAGGGTTTCATCACAAGACCAAGTTTCGCTTTACCTAACTTAATCGTGGAGACATACATATTCTTTACAACTTATTAGGAGACTGAAAGATGGAACTAATATAGAAGAAGAGGAGTTACTGGTTAAATTAAGACATATTAAAGTTATTTAAGTATAGAGAGTAATATACATACCGTTAAATTAAAAGATATTGACTTAATATAAGCTATTTTATACTTACGGAAGGTATAAGTTAAGATGTTCTGTTTTAAACTTAATAAAAGAACTTAATAAATATTTCTAGATTATAATACAAACAGAATTTTAAAATATTTTATTAGCTATTACCTTTTATTATAAGTGAAATATACATATATTTATTCGGTTGTTTTAAAATTTCTGTATTATCTAAATTTTGTTACCGCTTATGATTTAGTGCGTATAAAATTTAATCGTGATAAATCTGAATCATTATCATTTTTGTAGTTAAAAATATTAAATCTTTTACATCTATATTATTTACATATATATAATATATATTTTAGTTATTATCGATAATATCGAAATATCGATACTGCAGAGCCGATATTTTAATCGTATCAGTTTTGGTTGTACAATACGAATCGATACGAAATATCGATATAATTGGACGATTTGTGCATCACTAGTCCGAACGTCTTTGTTGTGGTTTTAGCTGAATGTGTAATGAACGAGGCATCGCTCTCCTTGTGAAGCATCAGCTTCAGCATTCTTAAATAGTGTATGTAATAATAATTCTAGGAAGCCGTATTTTGTTTTGAATGCTTTTCTTTACAAAATTGTGAATTTACAGTGCCCTCTTTTGGGTAAAAATAATGTTGGAAAAAATGTTCTGTTTTACCGACATTACGTCTCTGTGGACAAATTTGAATCTAAATTACTAGTTTTCAAACTACAGCGTTATTTGTGAACCGATTTTCGATTTTGTGGGCATTTTGGAATCAGCAAAGTAACGCCTTTGAGATAAAACAGCGAAATCTTTAAATTATTGCTTAATTAAATTTTAATATCTATTAATTAATCTTCATATATTTTTTTTTATTTTTCAATATTTCTTTGTTTTATCCCAAAGCTGCTATTTTACCCGATACAAAACTATCGCAAATTTGAAAATCGGTCCATAAACAACGCTGTTGTTTGAAAACTAAGATTTGAGGTGGAACCGCTCTGTAATGACGGTGTAGACCTTCCCGTTAATAGTAGTAGTAGTAGTAGTAGAGTTTCATACATATGGTGTGTCAATCCACACTCTGTAGAGCGCACCAAAACTGCTTTAGGGTGGGCTTTATCAGGGGAGGGGGTATAGTTGAGGTATATTACCTCGTGTTAGGACAATGGACTCGGCCCAGATAAGCGTGAAACGCTATACTCTCTCTCTCTCTCTCTCTCCTGGAACGCTCTCCATGGAAGAAGAAAAGACAATCGTATATAGAAAAAATATTTAAAATATGATTGTAGCCATTTTAGGTCGCGGCGAGCGTTGAAACGCTGTGCTCAGCCGAATAGCACATCCGAGAACGCTATTATCTCACTCACTCACTCTCTCTCGCTCTTAAAAATTACTGCAGTTCCTAAAGCAATTAAAAAAATATGCCCTGACGTCATCAGAGTGGGGGGACTCATAAGTGGTGGGAGTTAATGCAGTCCCTAAACTCATATCAAAATTGTGACACGTTCGTGAAGCAATTAAAAAATTACTGTGACGTCAGCGGAGTGGGGGAACTCATATGCTAACCAAGTGTGGAGGGGGGGGCATGACGTCAGAGGAGTGGGGACAACTCCCGCCTGGCGACGGGGACCCCCGCGCGCCGCACTCCCCTCGCCACTGTTTCAGTATCGGCATAGCTACACTACTTTTAAGTTACTCGACCCTAGTCGACATACCAATACATTATAATCAAACCATGTAATCATTCTATAATTAAGTTATGGACTGCAGCATTATAGCTTATGAGATTAACACCTTAAACAAAATGATCGCGGACGATCTATCTTTAAGGAGGGAAGTGTTACGTCCCTAACCAATTAATCCCGGAAAATAAAAATTATTTTATTAAAAGAAATAGGATAATTGAATGTGATCCCATATGCCAGAATCTGCAGGCACCGTCGCCGGGACCTTATCTTTGCCTACGTTTGCATCTTTGCATCGTGCGACCGTAAGTCCGTGAGAGAATTCTACCTCCCACTTACTCTAAGATGCTTTAATTCTTATTGGTCAAAGATAGAATAAATTCATTTTAAAAATGTTTTGATTGGCTTAGCCATCTCCCTGGATCACGATCCAGGACCCGGCGTCGACTAATTCGATTAGCTTTTAAGCAAGTGCTAATTGTACCTTCAACTAGAACAGTCTTGGAAGACTCTCTTATATTTGTTATGGTTAATAAATAAAAACCATTTAAAAATCATCGAAGTCTTCTCAACTGAGTATTATCCCTCAATACAAAAAAAATCCTCAATCGAATTTCCTACAACAACTACCAGCTGGTAGGCAGCGGACACTGGAGCCCACAACAAAAACAGTTCCTGAGTTTACTACACAACCCAGGACATAACAGGTCAATTGTGACAAATTTAACTTTTAAAGAAGTACAAGAGAAAAGTAAAGCAGATATAATTATTTCTTTTCAAAGTGTTAATCATAACTTTGTTTATGATTCAACAAAATGTGATGCTAGATTAGGAGGTTAGGTTGTGGGACATGCATATTTTCCTGATAAACTACACCAGAGAAAAGAATTTCATTTAGATATGGATAAAAAACAATGGTTTTTTGGTTTAGGACCGTACAATTCACATTTGAATAGTTTGCATTGGATTTTAATGCATAAAGTTGGACATAGTTTAGGCTTACATCATGATACATCTGGGCATATAATACATCCTTATGTTCAACACCACGATAGTACGAATGGATCACCTTTTAATGCAGTATATTTAAATAATATTTATAATTTATATAAATCAGATGAGGGAATAAAAAATAGTCCGATGATTCCAACAACAGATGAAGATATAACACCGCGAAGAAAGAAAACTATTACCACCATTAATCCTAACTTCAGATAAAAAACTACAATCAGAGGAAGAAGATGTTTCAAATTTTAACACAATTTGTAAATTACCTGCGAGTGATTTTCTCTATTTTATTCATAGTAAAAGACTTTTTGTTATTTATAAACAATGGTTTTGGTCTTTTGACATGAATTCCAAAGAATATAAAAATCCACAATTAATTAAAAAATGGTTTAAATTTTTACCCTCGGACTTCAAATCAATTAAAGCTATACATGAAGTATGTAACGAAGTTCCCCGTTACGTATGCGAGATACCGAATAAAAAGTATAAAAGTTACCGAACAGTGGATATTATTAATCCCTACGTTACCGATTCGCGAGATAGGCTCACGAGTGGATTATAGCTAACGTCAAGGATAGACCCCGTTGACAGGCAGAGGCCCGGATGAAAAAACCGGCGCTCCAGTAAACGATGTCCAGGTTACCCTGAGAAGTAAGGCAGGGCCATGCCAAACAACCCAGGCAACCTGAGATAAAAAGAAGCGGCCTCGGGGAGTCCTAAAAAGAATGACCGTGTCTATAAGTCCCCACGAGGAGGGGAGATAGAACATCGAGTCTGGCTTGAACGCTAGTTACGCGCTTCAAGCAGGCTGCGCGCGAATGTCGTGCGCAGACTGCCATAGCAGGCAGTCGGAACGCGACCATGGGACTGTGCTGATGTGTCCGTGCGTGCTGGTGAGCGGGGACGGCGACACTTTACCACCCATTAGAGGAACTTTTAGTCTACAAGGTTGGCAGCACTGAGAGCGCAAAGAGTTTTATTCAAGATAGGATCCCTATAGCCATTTTCTGCAACTACTAACACATACAGGGTACATACATGTGTTTTTGACAGGATTAGGTTAACTGAGAAATAATTCCAGTGAGAAAATAGGAGCAAGATATAGTAGGGGAGACCGGGGTAAAACGGTACCCTTAAGGATAAAGGCTTATATTTAGGTTATTATTTTAAAAAAATTGAAAATAAAACGACTTTGGTTTAATATAAACCTTCTTTAAAGTGGTGACACAAAATTAAATAATTATTTTTATTTTTGATCAATCAAATCTTAATTTAAAAAAAAACATAACAATTTACGGTTTTACCCCGACCCATGGGTAAAATAGGATTCTCCACGGATTTAAATTGGAAACAAAAAATTGATACAAACTTAGCATGTATTACATGAGAAATTATGTAAATCTTCAATTTTCTAGTCAGTCCATCCTTCATGAGCCCATTTAAAATTTTTTATGCATTGTACTCATCCTTCTTGTAATTTTGTTAATGCGCATATTTCTTTACAATAAATACATTTATTAGGGGAAACCCAGGTAAAATAGGGTACCAGGGTAAAACAAGAACCCATTAATATAACAAAAATTATATTCCTGATTCAGTCATTAATGAAAGTATGAGGTCCCATTTTACCCCGTACGGTTTTGCCCCTTAACCATACAAAGTGTATTTAAATATTATACAGACATATATCGTATGTAAATTAAAAATACGACTAACGAAATTATAGTTAAAAATATTACAAATTAAGTGACTTAAGTGAAAATTTACTCTATTATTCTAGATTTTGTACTGAACACTTCGAAATTATCGGAAACTTTTAAGAATTATGTGCAAAAATGAAAAATAAAGCGTTTGGAAAGTAATCAAGCGCCAATGTTTACAAATTTTTGCTGACAAATATCTTCTAGTGGCACTATTACATATCTTCATTAATGCCTGAATCAGAAATGTAGTTTATGTTATATTAATGGGTCCTTGTTTTACAACGGTACCCTATTTTACCCCGGTCTCCCTTATAGAATTGGAATACTTGGAAAAATATATACGAAATATTAGTAAATGAATTTAGTTGGTGTTTTGAATATAATTAATGAAGAATACTTTATTAGTCACATCGCATTGAAGAATGGAGATACAATTAGATAAGTAATCAATTATTTTTATATATCTAGCAAATGGATAAATTAATGTAAGGGCAAAATTCTTTGTTTAAATGTAGCTTTAATTTTACAGATTAACAAATTATAAATTGATGATTGACTTCGATGAATAATCTATAGGAAATAATAAGCCAATTGAGTTTTTCCATTGATGTATGGATGGACTTAAAATTTAGCGAAAACTGCATGCTCAAATCTACATACAATTGTATCCAGCTGATTAAATTCATATTTACATAATTTAACAATGGCATTAATATGAGTCGCACTTTGCTAGAGCATAATATTGGATATGAGAATGAAATTGTATGTATTGGGAACAGTTTAGTATTTTATATGTATTATTATGTACACAGAATAAACCTACATAACCCTTACTACAATAAACAATACATTATTAATATTATTATCATTTAAAAACATAATTAATAAATCTAAATCCATTATAAATATATTAAAATATCAATAGCCTCATTGTAAAGGAGAAATACTCCTAAAAGCGACAAATTCCTAAGTGTAACACGAACCGCTTGACGCAGTTCGTTCACATTGTCGCCAAGGCTAAGTCCCGACACGTGGCCAATGCACTTCGACAGCAGTCGAACGTTCTAGAACAATGACGCATTTGACCATCGGGACCCAGAAATGTTACCATATAAGGTAATGTTTGACGCTGCACTTTGAGGGTAAGAGCCCCAAATGTTCAGCCCCAAAATCAGTTCGAGTCTACAGCTAAGAGGAACCAGTCGAATCTTTTAGGACCTTCCGTCCTCCTACCTCTTAGACCTTTCTAGGCAATCCTTTGCCTCTTAAGTACACTATTAACTAGCTCATAGCTCTTGGATAACGAATTGTATAGAAAGAGACATTGTAATAATTCTTAATAAATCTTTATTATACAAAAATTTCTTAAGTTTGTCATGAATCCGCGAACGAACCACAACAGTATGTACAATGTAAAGACACAAGTGAATAATCCAAAATTATCATATTTATTATTATGAGTTTGTAAGTGTTAGATTTGGTTAATTATTTATAGAATTATCAATATATTTTGTCCGATAAAATCTGTTATACACATATGTATAGGTAACATGAGTTAATGTATCTTTGAAATTGGTAGGTCTAACGTTGAAAAATATGGATTAACTTATTTGGTTTACTATGGTATATAGTAATTCACATTAATTCTATGTCTATATGAAAGGATCTGAAAATAATAACATATAATTGTATAAAGACAATATGGGCATAAATACTATTCATTTATTTAGTTTATAAAACACCTTCATTTATAATTACAAATTGGAGTTGTTCCTTCATTTGTAAGTTTTTATTTTTTATTACAATCAATTTATCTTCAATATTTGTTGAATTATCTATTACGATAGCTGGAATTTCCTTGTTATTAATAGTTTGCACTTCTGATCCTCTGCTACCAATATTAAGTAATCTATTTACCATGCTCGTTCTTACTTGAATAAAATATGGATTAAACGTATCAAACTTATAAAAGCGCCAAAAATGTGTCTTGAAATGATTAATTCTTATCTATCTTGGAAATTTGTCCTTCCTTTAAAGGGGCAATAAGCTTTTATTTCTATTCCATGTTTTGCCTATTAATTCCAAATAATTGTTTTCATATTTCTTAAATTAATGTCGATTCAATCTCTCTTTCTCTCTGAGTTTCCTGCAAAATAGAATTAAAAATATATACAATTAACAAATGTTTGTATATTTTATTAGGCTTTATAAAGATGTTATTAAAAGAAAGCAATAAGGAAATTGAACAATACAAAATGGCATTTTTGAACCAAGAGATAAAAGAAAGAAAATATCAATGTTAAACGACGAAATAAATAAATTTTATACTAACTTAAAAGAACTAAATAATACAGTAAATACAGAATTCTAGATATTAAATTTGATGGAAGAGTTTATGGACATAAAGGAATTGATAAATCAAGTAAGAACGAGCAAGGTAAATAGATTACTTAATATTGGAAGCAGAGGATCAGAAGTGCAAACTATTAATAACAAGGAAATTTCAGCTATCGTAATAGATAATTCAACAAATATTGAAGATAAATTGATTGTAATAAAAAAAAACTTACAAATGAAGGAACAACTCCAATTTGTAATTATAAATGAAGGTGTTTTATAATGTAAATAAACGAATAGTATTTATGCTCATATTGTCATTATACAATTATGTGTTATTATTTTCAGATCCTTTCATATAGTCATAGAATTAATGGGAATTACTATATACCATAGTAAACCAAATAAGTTAATTCATATTTTTCAACGTTAGACCTACAAATTTCAAAGATATATTAACTCATGTTACCTATACATATGTGTATAACAGATTTTATCGGACAAAATAGATTGATAATTCTATAAATAATTAACCAAACCCAACACTTACAAACTCATAATAATAAATATGATAATTTTGGATTACTCACTTGTGTGTTTACATTGTACATACATATAAAATACTAAACTGTTCCCAATACATACAATTTCATACTTGTAACGTCCTGATTCGCGGGGACGGATTTCGATATGTAGAATCGGCTCGTTCGTAAATTATCCGTTTCGGGCACTATACGTTTGGACTAGTCTACCCGGGACCGGTCGCGATTCGATCGTTCGTATGAAACAAATGCTGAGGCTTATACCTGTTTTCGTGGAGAAGTGGCTTCTTGGGTGATGATGAGGGTGGAAAATGCAAAAGAATATAAACACTAATTTCACTTAAGAAATGAGCAAAAATAGTATAATTAGAGTAAGAATAATGAATACAGTGAAAGTAGATACTAACTAAAATACAAGTGGTTCAAACAAAGTTGAAGCAAATCGACTGAGGAAAAACAGTGTAGCTTGATTTAAGGAAGTAATTAGAATGAATCTATCCAAACTTAATTGCTACGTTTTCTTAACCTAGAGCTGGACTTTCCGACCCCCGGAGTGGGGGTGCGCGTTGAGCTAAGGCGCATGATTTAGCTCCCCCACTACCTTGTTCTGAATTCAGCTTATTGCTATAGTATTTGTTCCCAGGGGAAGAGAGACGTTACACCTCCTCCCCTGGGATAATAAAAGAATTAAAAGAATTTTAATTCTTTTATTGGATGGAATCAAGAATCTTATTAGAAAACGAGTAGCCGAGGAACAAAGAAAGGGAAGAATGACTTCCCAGCGTTATAGTTATTCTACATCCTGCAACAAAGTTTTTCCCGAAACAATTATATAAACATATATGAGGATCTGCAGCAGACTATGATGTATGCTTACAAATAGTTATTGGTTAATATTTTAATCTAAATTTAATCCTAAAGTTAGTACCTCGACAGTCCCTACTGTTGTTCTGTTCCTGAAGTGGATGATCGCGCTTCTGCAACAGCATCTTTTCCTTGATAGTATTTTCCTTTACTGTGAGGATCCCCGGTAATATATTGTGCAACTCTATCAGCGCGGGGATGATATAAAATGTTTGCCCATTGTGCCATTTTTAACTTACATAAAGAGCTCCACACAGACTTGAAGTTTTTTACCGTATTTTCTTGGAGTTCATTCTCTAAATAAACAGTCTCAGCTAGATTAAATCTCCATTGGGTATCGTGTAAGGAAGTAATTCTGTTTACAGATAGATGACTGTTGGAGTGATCTTCCCATGAAATAAAGTATCCTTCGTTTGTTTCAATAATAAATGATTGATTTAGCATACATACAGAAACAGAAAGTGGATCTATTGAGAAAAATGATTGTCTTGAGGGGACAATGATATATGTGCCATTTACAGAAACATGAGTTAAAGATGATGAATTTGACAATAGATTAAAAGGACACAAACTGGGTGATGCTGGTGGTACCCAAATTGAATGAGTGGCTGATCTCCATAATAGGGAGTTTCTTGGTTCTTGTTTCCATTCTGCTCCAATTCGGGGTTTAAGATTTCTATCAAAAGAATATTGAAACTTCTTTACTTTAGTGCGAATTGTGGTCTTTTCTTGAGTACCTGGCCACTTACAAGTGTAAAGAGCTTCCGAATTTAGATCTCTCTCTTGAAATGTAGAAGTAACTAATAATTCTGCCCAATTTAAATTCATAGGAGGTATGTCAAATTCCTGATCTTGGATAGTTGTCTCTTCACTTCCAAAAAAGTAATAAGTACATGATGTTGTGATTTTTTCGGTCCAAGCAATTAATCCGGTTGATAAAAGTTGAGTCTCATCCAGTTCCCATATTCCTATTTGTCTAACCTCAGGAGTTCCTTTTACAGTAATAGGGTTATTGCATGTTGGAGGATGAGGAAAGTCATAATATTGAATATCTCCCAATTGTTTAACAGGAAGATCAAAAGCTGCAGAACACAATTTGCAAAATATCAAAAGAGTCACATAATATATATCCATGTTTAAAAATGAAATTCAAAAACAATTAATAATAAAAAGATAAAAAGTAGATGCTGTTAATTTTGTATAATAAATAAATGAATGATATACACGTCGATTGAGCTTTCGGAATGTTCCTTTATTAGCTCTTGGGGAAAAGCACAAAGGCATAAAACCCCTGACTTATGTTGTTTTATGAATTGATTACAATGATATTGTGTTTGTGATTAGCTATTGATTGTAATTCTATGCTGACGTTGCGGCTATTATTTTTTTTTTATTTTTAAAACAATCAGAATATATCTGAAATTGAACGATTGCTGATTGTGGTGACATCCCTAGGGTTTTGACTGAACAACTCCGGATATCGCTCCAGTGGACAATTCGCCTTTCCTTTTCGACGCACACCTTCTTCGGTCCTTCGATATTTAGATCGTATATACTCATGCTTATAAATTTATGGAATTAGAAGACAACCCTTGTAACAGTGGGTCAAGGGAAGTACTTATTAAGGGTAGGAAAAACACAAAGGTTTATTAAAGAAAGTATATAGTATCAACATTGTTGAGAGATAAAAGGGAAAAAGAAGGGGGATGAGAATTTGTAATTAGACACCACTTTCAACCCGTATGTCCATGCACTCCAGGTTTCCCACGTAGTACATTTTGCCAGAGGGAAAGCTAATTTTTCAAGTCGGGGTCGTTAAGATGCTCACTCCTGATTTTGGCGTCTGTGTATTATGTGCTCGAGCAGCTACTGTCGTTACCAATTCTCCCTGCATCAATTATGCACCTGGAGGTGGTAGATTTTGATTTCAATCCGATATTATTATATAACTGTTGAAATGGGAACCCCTGAGTTATACATGATGCAACATTGTTATTCATAATGCGCATTGGAATTATGCAAATGTATTCCACAGTATCTAACAGTCCGTGAGCGATGTATTTGAAAATGGACAATTTTTAGGAGTTATGAATCAACATTTATTTTTGATATTGCGATCGTCTACGTCTACTAGACTGATGGTAGTAACTTGAAGGTGCGGTCCTTGACAGTTGTATCCAATCGATCCGATGCAAAGGTGTATCAAGATTAAGATGTAGAAGTACAGGGGTAGAGAAAATGTGTGATATGTCTTGTGATCCAGGAACGTCCTTACTTGATCTAGCCTTATTAGAGTGTATTAATTATATGCGACTTGTTCTTATATTTAGTCTTAATATTATTGGTGAGCGTTTTCGGAATCTTCAAAAAGATCCTCATACGGATTTACGAACCTTCCAGGGACTTATTCAATTGGGAGTGGTAAGCCGTGGTTATGAACTGGTTTAATATTGAGCTTCCCAAAAACGCTCTTAACATTATGCTAAACAAAGGTTATACTCTTGATCTGTCAATAGAGCTTTTGGAGCTCCAAATACGCAAATGCATACTTTCAGCAATTAATATAAGCGCGGTCTCTATGCTGTTTGCTGCGGACAATGGCACGTCGGCCAAGAATTTCGTTATCGAGTTTCGTATTGTCAGAATGTATTCATTCCCTTTAGAGATATCAGGCAACGGGCCGACTATTTCTAATGTTATTTTATTGAACGAGGCACCAGTTGTATCGGTCAGCACCATAAGCTGTCTAGGTTTTGCTATGATTAATTTTCGGAGTTGGCACCCCTTACAATTATGTCTAAAGTTTTGTATGTCCCTTTTCTCAAATTCCAATTATAATAAGGACGTAGCCTATTATAAGTTCTCAAAATTCCCTTGTGTCCTCTTATGCTGGATTCATGGTATTAAAATTTTCTGTGCATCGACGCCGAATGTTACAATTAATTGTTTACAGGTTACGAAAGTTATTTCTCTTCTAATAAAATTTACTTCGGGAGATTCGTGATTCTCTTTTATGGGCTATTGAGTCTATTGAAACAGTTTTAGTTATGGATAAAGCTTTAAAGTTAAATGTTTCCTGTGTAAATGTTGTAGATGATTCTCATCAACGAGTGGTTCCTTGTGCTCCGTTTTTATTGAAAGAGTCACAAGGGCATTGCTATTTTTATAAACAATATGCGCTTATTTTAATGTTAATCCTTGATAAGAGGGCAAAAGGTTCTCTTTATGTACTTCGAATACGTCCTTGCCTCAACAGGTTCACCCTGGCAGTCAATGCATATAACAGTATTATCGCATTTGTGCTTTAAACAGTTTCGAGTTTAGCAACCTTAAGCAAGGCAGTACTCCCAGTTGTTATAGAATGTTTCCGTGTGTTTACATTGTCTACGGTTTTTTCATCAGTCGATTCGTCATTGATAAAGGGAGTTAGATTCGGTCTTTGTTCGTCAAGTGGTAGGTCACATAAGTCCATCGAGCCACCATCGTCGTTATCGTTGGGGCTTAAGGTTTCTTGGCTCTAGCATTGTAGTCTAAACAGTTGAATGCTTCTGAGAAAGGTTCGCGTGACTCTCATCTATCTGGCACAGAACGATAAATAGCGCGATTAAAAAGAATGCACGGCGGTGGGTTTCTAGAAAAACAACGGCACTACAATTTATTTTTCCCACTTATACTTTATTTTAAAAATCAAAATTCAAGGTTTTCAACTACCGATTACAAAGTTTCGATGATTTGTCCATGGTTATGATGAACATGTTTATCAAAATTAGAGTATCAAAGTATCGAGTCTGTACATAAGGCATCTCGTAAGATTTCAAACGACTTCTATTGAAAATGAATCCATACAAAAAGAGGTTTTACTTTTGGTAGTAAATTTGTTAATGGCTTTGTTATTTTTGAACATTTAGGTATGAATAGCCTATAATATTTCACAAGTCCCAAAACCGCTTTATGTTTTTAAGGTTTTTAGGCAACAGGAAATTTAACCCTTCTGAGTCTAATTCTAATTCTACATCCAGTCCCTTACTACTGGAGGTTTAGTAAATATATCATAATTCAGTGGATTCAGTGAATTGAGGCGTTTTGTAGATAAAATCAATGAAATGAGACAACTTACAGATAGAATCAGTGGATTGTGATTTTTGGCGTATGGAATTAGCGAATTGAGACGTTTTATAGATAAAATCAGTGGGTCTAGTGGATTTAGTAGATTCAGTGGATTCAGTGAATTCAGTCGATTCAGTGGATTGAGGTGTTTTGTAGATAAAATCAGCGAATTGAGACGTTTTATAGATGAAATCAGTGAATTCAGTGGATTTAGTAGATTCAGTGGACTCAGTGGACTCAGTGGATTCAGTGGATTCAGTGGATTCAGTGGATTGAGGTGTCTTGTAGATAAAATCAGCGAATTGAGACGTTTTATGGATAAAATCAGTGGATTCAGTGGATTTAGAAGATTCAGTGGATTTCAGTGAATTCAGTGGATCAGTGGATTCAGTGGATTCAGTGGATTGAGGTGTCTTATAGATATGCAATTAACGTTTTTGTGAGCGTTGTAAGTCAGATTAGTAATAGCGATCTTTAATTTCGATCTAGTGAAAACCCGATTTGGTCCTGCATTAAAAAATGATTAGGTAGTACTTCGTTTCCACTAGCCTGTTCATGCTGCTCACCGCAAAGGTATTCGCTTGAACAAAAACCAGAAATTTGGGGACTTCTGTCTTGATATGCGTTGGGATCTTGTCGAATAATCTGTTTGAATTTAACAGGGTATTGTTTATTATCCTTCTGGGGAGTGTACGTGGAGGTTTGAGGAGTGTCGTTAGGATTCCTATTGGATCGTGGTTGATTAAGTGATGGTAGATTGTTATGAGTTTGATTCAAAACGAACGAAGTGGAATTCGAGTTAAGGTTTCGCATATTTCTCCGCCGGTATGCGAGTTTCCTACATTTTGGTATGTTGTGACCCAAGTTTTTGCAATAACGGCATGTTTCTACATTTAGTTCTGGAGACTGAGTGTTTGAGAGTCCCCTTAGGGTTTGTGGTGGCATTGAATCCTGACCCTGCTCCGAATTTCCCGGATTTCTTTGTGTTGTCGCAAGTCTATTTCTTAATGCTTCATATACGTTCTCTAATTCACGAATCCGCTTTTCCGCATTGGTGTTTTCCGTTAGCAACCTAGCAACTTCCTCCTGCGCACTTCTCTTTTTCTCGAGTTCTATTTCTAATTCTTTAATTCTATGGTCGCTGGCTACTAATTCCGCCTGTAGCTGGTCAAAATAGGCTGGAGTCAACCTTTACCGTTGGACATCTTTTCGTTTAGTATTTGGTTAATTGTCGAATCGCGTATCCCACTTCTGACACCAATTTTGTAACGTCTTGATTCGCGGGGACGGATTTCGATATGTAGAATCGGCTCGTTCGTAAATTATCCGTTTCGGGCACTATACGTTTGGACTAGTCTACCCGGGACCGGTCGCGATTCGATCGTTCGTATGAAACAAATGCTGAGGCTTATACCTGTTTTCGTGGAGAAATGGCTTCTTGGGTGATGATGAGGGTGGAAAATGCAAAAGAATATAAACACTAATTTCACTTAAGAAATGAGCAAAAATAGTATAATTAGAGTAAGAATAATGAATACAGTGAAAGTAGATACTAACTAAAATACAAGTGGTTCAAACAAAGTTGAAGCAAATCGACTTAGGAAAAACAGTGTAGCTTGATTTAAGGAAGTAATTAGAATGAATCTATCCAAACTTAATTGCTACGTTTTCTTAACCTAGAGCTGGACTCTCCGACCCCCGGAGTGGGAGTGCGCGTTTAGCTAAGGCGCATGATTTAGCTCCCCCACTACCTTGTTCTGAATTCAGCTTATTGTTATAGTATTTGTTCCCAGGGGAAGAGAGACGTTACATACTCATATCCAATATGATGCTCTAGCAAAGTGCGACTCATATTAATGCCATTGTTAAATTATGTAAATATGAGTTTAATCAGCTGGATACAATGGTACGTAGATTTGAGCATGCAGTCTTCGCTAAATTTTAAGTCCATCCATACATCAATGGAAAAACTCAATTGGCTTATTATTTCCTATAGATTATTCATCGAAGTCAATCATCAGGTTATAATTTGTTAATCTGTAAAATTAAAGCCGCATTTGAACAAAGAATTTTGCCCTTACGTTAATTTATCCATTTGATAGATATATAACAATAAATGATAACTTATCTAGTTGTATCTCCATTCTTCAATGCAATGTGACTAATAAAGTATACTTCATTAACCTGTAGGCGGCCGGCATTTTGGTGAGTGTGCATAAGTCATACTTTGAATTATTTTTCTATAGAAAAAGTTCCCAATGGACCTGACATAAAGTCTTAACCTTGAAGTGTGCCGATCGGCGCTTCCGGCCGCCTACAGGTTAATTATATACAAAAACCAATTAAATTCATTTATTAATATTTCTTATATATTTTTCCAAGTATTCCAATTCTATACTATATCTTGCTCCTATTTTCTCACTGGAATTATTTCTCAGTTAACCTTATCCTGTCAAAAACATATGTATGTACATACCTTGTATGTGTTAGTAGTAGTGATGGCGATATTGTATCGATATTTGTCGGTATCGATATTTTCATGACGATACCATCGATTTTTGTATCGATACTTTACTCTTCGATATAGGACAGTATCGATACAAATGCTCCAATATCAAAACTATCGATACATATGTACATCAGTAGTGGGATTCTGTAACTCTTAGCGACTACTTTCGGTATCGTTAAGTCCAGTTACCGACAGAAATCGCTAAGTGCGATTCTGTAACTCAGAGTCAGCGATGATTGTCGCTTGTAATGTTGGTACTGTCGGTAACCTACCGAATCCTACCGAATAAACGTACCTTTCCTTTTTAAGAAAACTCTCAGTTCAATCTTAGTTAAGCGACGGAGTTACGAACAATTGAAGTTAATATAAATTGTACTAAACCGAATCATTTAGCTGAGAATTGATATTTCACTGAGTTTTTTATTGAAAGGAAAACTAATAATATCGTTGTAACTTAACAACGACCGAGATAGATGTCGCTAGAGGTTCAGCGGTACTAATATAAAATTTATCCGACGAATAACTTTAATAAACTTTTGCTTTTCCTTGCACGCATTCCACCAAAAACTCACAATGCTCGTAATAAATAATATATACCACATCAACTATTATATTGTGAGTGTTTTTGGCCTTAAGTGGGTCAAACCCCTTAACGACAGCTGTCGGTATCGCTAACTACCGACAGTTATCGCTTGCGCTAACGAATGAGCGATTCTGTAACTTTAGCTTTACGACAATAGTCGGTGCAACTCATATTTGTACGATAACGATAAAATTCGTTAAGGTTCTAGGGAAGCTGGTAATATTGGTGTATTAATACCAACCGAAATAGGAATTTTTGTGTTACTTGACTATATCATTTTTGACTATAGCAATTCTTACTATAGCAAAATTATCATATTTTATTTAAAAGAAGTATTAAAAGGTAAGTATATTTTAATTAAAATAAGTATTAAAAATTAATGTTTTAACATTTTTTTGAGTTAGACAATACAGTTAGTGCCTGTGTGCTATAGTTAAATAATACAATTAATTCTATATTTTAGAGAAAACCTCTGCATATATATATATATATATTTATTTTTAAATATAAAAATTGGAAAAATATTAAATTTTATTTCCTACGATTTTTACTGTAAGCCTTAATTTATAAAGAAAATTTATTGTAAGTACTTTTTTGTGATTTCTAAATATTAATTTAAGAAATATTTGTGACATTTATTATATTTACTTTCTCGGTAAACATCTACCGACGCCTATCACGGTCGTCGTTAAGTTAACGATAGAATTCGGTAGCGACCGCCATTTTTAACACCAATTATCGAAAACTTTGTGTTACAGAATCGCTCTTAGCGATATCTCTCGGTAACTCGATTCAATTACCGAAAGTTGTCGATAACTAGTTACTGAATCCATATAGACGGAAGTTACAGAATCGCTCTTTTCGTTACTGCAAGCGACAACTATCGGTAGTTAGCGATTCCGACAATCATCGCTGGGAAGTTACAGAATCCCAGCACAGAGCGTTTTTGAAATAATCGGATTTTGGATTCGAATTGTCCTAGCTGCAGTGATGCAACTGACATGAAACGTCTAACAAAAAATCCCTATATTCTTATCCTAAACTTTTCTCGTTAACCACAATTCGATTTCGAATGGAGATTGAGAAGTTGATGGAAGGTTTAGGCTTGCTCGTAGCTAAAGACTAACTAGATTGGTTTATCATGCTTTTAAATTAATTTAATGGATGATGAGAAATAATGGAAATTCATTCAAGGTAATATGATTATATATTTTTAATAGAAATATGCGCTGCAATATAATTAAATAAGTATAATAAAAACTAAATAAAATTAATAATCATAAAAATGATAAGATTTAAATAAGGAAGTAAAATATAAGTTCAAATTATTTGATAAATTAAAATATTATTGCTATAATATTTAACCATGAGAAATAAATTATATTTTTATTAATTTCATTTAGTTATAATTATACTTAGTTAATTATATTATTTTACATATTTCTTACTTTTTTAAAAATTGTTTCTCATTTTACCTTCAGGAAATTTCTACTATTTCTCTCTTTGGTTCGAATTTAAAAACACAATAAACCATTTTAGCTATTTTATAGAGCCACGTATAAGCCTAACCCTCCATCAACTTTTCAATCTCAATCCAAGATCCTTATGTGATAATCGCGGCATGTTTATGATGAAAATCTAGTGATTTTTTCGCTAGGCCTTCGGTTTTGGTTGAATCACTGCGGCTAGATTAATCCGAATATTCCAATTACAAATCGGAAACTCTCAGAATTATGTTATTTGACATACAGACACTTACTATACATTATCCATCTGAAAAAATCATAAACATTAATTTTCTTCCATGGCTCCTTACAAATATTATTTTGTTTCATCTGATCTTCTTTAGTTGTATTGAATTTTTAACTTAAAGGTAATATGATAAATTTGCGGCAGTTAAAACTTAAAATTGTCATAGTCCAATAACATGAAAATTTTTATATAGCGCCGTTAGAGAAAATCCTGTATGCGTAGTTCGTCTAGAAATATGGGAATACGGGCTTTAGTTGCTAGTAGAAATATATGTATTGAATATAATATAATTCAATATTCTACTGAATCGATACGCATCGATGTATCGGATATCGATATGATTTCGATATTTCACACGTATCGATACTTTTTGAAAATATCGCCATCACTAGTTAGTAGTTGCAGAAAATGGCTATAGGGATCCTATCTTGAATAAAACTCTTTGTGCTCTCAGTGCTGCCAACCTTGTAGACGAAAGATCCTCTAATGGGTGGTAAAGTGTCGCCGCCCCAATCTGCCTATAGTCCGACCCAGTTATACCAACATTTATCTTGTATGCTATAGTTTAGTATAGACTATCACGGTAAGGAGTGAAGTTAGCTAAATTGTAAAGGATTCAATTTCCTGCAGTGTATGTAGTACACATATGATATAAGTAACGATAATGCAAGACACCGGCCATAGTCCAAAAATCACACCTGTTAACACTTGTTATATAGATACGGTAAGGGCCGGTTGTTCCACCTATTGGCAAACGTTTGGATAAATTTATCCGTTTGGTAAAACTTGAAATTGAATAGAATTTACTACAGTTTATAAATTTTACCAATAGGTGGAAAAACCGGCCCTAAAGGACGGTATAAGAAATAAAATAAATATTCCGGAGATTTCGTATCTATTTATGTTCTTATACAATTATAGTAAATCGTAATAAATTAGAAATATACACGCCTATGTAAAATATATAGATGACAATGTTTGCGAAATTGTTGCAATGTTAAAAATTAAAAGATTTAATGCAGAAAACTATAAATCTAATCAAATGTATAAAATCAAGTGGAACGATGATGAATACCACAATGGTCTTATTCTACAAGTTGCTGGTAAGGAATTGTTCAACTGGATTTTACGAATGTAATCATTTCCTTTATTTTTAATATTGTAAGATGTATATTTTTGTTATTATATAAACATTAATTAGGTAAGTCGTGTATCTCTTAAATAACTTTTTACCTATTTATAGATTCTGAAGAGGAATTAAAAAGAATTATAACCAAAACCGTCCAAAAGTTCCTTCTATTAAATTTATACAGTCTGCTGAGTCAACCACGGACAGCGAAATAGGAAAGAAAGGAACAATTAGTAATGTAATGGCTGAGTGTCCTTCCTCTAAGAGTTCCTATTTTTTTAAAATTATAGTATATTTGTTATATTATATAACTACAGCTAGCATTTACTGAAATTAATAAATCATGTCATTGTTTAATTCGTCTTTGCTATTATATCATTTAAAAAAGCCTATCTAAAGAAATCATTTAATGCTAATATAATTTTTTTTTATTTTCATAGAATAAGTCTGCAAGGGAATTATTAGAAAAGAAGCTGAGTGTGTTGAGAGAACAATTAAATATTAAAGAGGTATATACATATCATTCCAATTCATAATTTTTTATAAATGTTTTTAAACTATTGCTTATAAAATTTAAAACAGAAAGGAAATAAGGAAAATGAAGCGAACAGTAGCACAAATAAATGAAGATACAGAAGTGGATGAAACATTTTTAGAATCTACAGATGAAGACCATTTAAATGGAGAAAACAAAATGTTAGAAGAAACTTCTTGGAAGAGTGATAATAGAAATAAGACTGCTACCATTATGGTAAATATTTCTATATTATTTTTCATGCATATATAGAATATGCTTCAACTTAAGTACTAATAATTTATATGAACTTTAAAATAATATTCTGTACAAATTCTCCATTTTAATCAAAGAAGAGTGTTATGGATAAAAGTTTGATATTTAAAAAATACCTTGAAAACTTGATTAAAGGTATTATTTACACTGTTTTACGTATTGGTTAGCTTGTGCTGCATTTTGAATATCATATATGATATATATTACGGTAAGACTTTACAATAAAGATTTCCCAATTAATTATTATTTTAAAATTCAACAAGCAATTCAACACATTAAAAATAATTTTTTGCCTTTCACTTTACGTAAGTAGTGCACATTCTTTCTTGAAATAATCCACATAAAAATAATGTCATTAATCTCTAATAAATTCTTTAATTAAAAATAGATTATTATAACATATTTTAATAAACTTTCAACGTACACCGCTAGAACATAAAAATATATATATGTAATATTCTATTTTTTTTAACAAAGACAGTTTAACATGAAAAAAGTTTTAACTACACATTTTTCTTTAAATATTTTATTATAAAAATCAATAAAATAATTCGATGGTATGTGTAGTAAACTGGAAAAGTGAAAAAAAAGTAATCATGCATATTTTCCGTTGAATTATTGAAAGTATTTATTAATAAATGTTATCATTTTGTTACACTAATTTAAGCATATTTCTTTTTTGAAAAATAGGTGGAGAAGAAAGTAAACAATTGCAAAGAAAGGTTACTGCAAAGGAAAATGAGAAAAAACGATTAGAAAACTCAGTTAATAGTACCTTGAGAGGAATCACTAAGATACAAAAAATTACACAGGATATGGTAGTTAAGAAAAGCAAACAAAATATTAAAGTATATTTTAAAATTTACTATCGGCCGTATTCATAGTCGGTCCTTAAGGAGCTCCTTAGATTAAGGACGCCTTATTCACTAGGCAAGGAATGAACCAATCACAATGGTAATATCGATGACTCTTTCATTGTGATTGGTTGATTGTTTTATGCTACAGTCGGCTCAATACTACTTTAGTATACTTTAATTAGATATAGATATAATTTTTTGCTTCCTTATTTTAAGGAAGGTCTGAGGCTTCCTTAGTTGAGTTCGGAATTAAACACTTTTCACTCCGACGGAGCTTTCCCTAGAATTCCCTATTCACTCCTTCTAGTAATTCTGTGTCCGGGAGCAAGTTAGAGAGTGAATAGGGAATATGGAAGAGCTGTGATAGCTAATTGCTATTCTATCCCCACTTCTAAAAGGAAAATAGGGGTAAGGATAAATAAGAAATATTGGCACTAATTGGGAGCTCCGTCTGACTAGTTTAAGCGGGAAAGAAGCAAAATTGACAAATGTTGGATTCATTATTTTGGAATTAAATTTCAAACGTTTGTTTATATAAATCTAAGGGCATGATAAAGTAAGTGAAATAAAATTTAAAATAATACAATATCGTGTATAGTTAAAAAATAAATCTTTTATTTCTTTTTAACAGTTGTTATGAATAATGAATATAGTTCGTGTAGACTCTACCAATTTTAATTTAATTTATTTTGATAACTGTCTTCTTTCAATTAATTGCAATAATTTAGTAGTACAGCAAAAATGAAAAATTCCAGTAGCAACTTTATCCCTCCATATATTTTTAATATAATTTTATAAACTACTCACTACTTTTTTCTTGCAGTAGGACATCCATTTTTATTTTATCAAAATAAATTAAATTAAAATTGGTAGAGTCTACACGAACTAAATTCATTATTCATAACAAGTGTTAAAAAGAAATAAAAGATTAATTTTTTAACTATACACGATATTGTATTATTTTAAATTTTATTTCACTTACTTTATCAGGCCCTTAGATTTATATAAACAAACGTTTGAAATTTAATTCCAAAATAATGAAACCAACATTTGTCAATTTTGCTTCTTTCCCGCTTAACGGGATCCCTCAAGCCCTCTGTAGCCAACATTACGGAACAAAAAACGAAGGAGAAGTGTCCAGCGCTATTTTTCAACCGATTTCAATGTTTTTGGGCTTGTTGGAATCGTTAGGACTCGCACCGTGTCATAAATAAAGCCGTATTTTCCAAAAAACGTAAAAAAAAAAATGGTTTAAAAATTCGCATTAATAATATTTAAACGCAAAACAAATCGAAAAATCGGGCTTCTTTATGACGAGGCGCCAGACCAAACGATTCCAACAAGCCCAAAAACATTGAAATCGGTTGAGAAATAGAGCCGTACCATTGTCCCGCGTTTTTGAGGTGGACGAAAACCAAAAATTTTTAGGAAGAAAGCTAGGCTTCCTCCCCTCTCGCGGCTCACGCTACCGTGTTCCCCCACTCCAGCATCGAAACTTACTGCAAAGCTTTCCTCATATTTACGCTATTCCCCTATCTGTAGCTATACACATATAAATACCGCTAAAATAATGTTGAGAACATTACATTTCGCCGATATAATGAAATTGCTAAAAATGCAATTATCATTTTGAAATAAAATTGTAGAAAAGGAGATTTCGTAATGCTTGAAATATAAGGCATACGGCGAAACGCGGGACAATGGTACAGGCGTATTTCTCAATAGAATTTGATGAGACTAGTCATAACTAAAGCCATTCTTCATGTAGATTGTCCTAAAGAGCTCGCATTTTCGATAAAGCTTATAGTTTTCCAGTTATGAGCGATTGAGGATGGACGTGCGCAACAGCTGATCTAAGCGGGAGAGGAAATATGTATTTGTGCGCCGTGCAACTTCAATCGTTCATAGCTGAAAAACTATAAGCTTTACCGAAAATGCGAGCTCTTTAGGACAATCTACATGATGAATGGCTTTAATTATTACTAGTTTCATCAAATTATGTTGAAAAATACGACTTTACCATTGTCCCGCGTTTCGCCGTATGCCCTATATTTCAAGCATTACGAAATCTCCTTTTCTACAATTTTATTTCAAAATGATAATTGCATTTTTAGCAATTTCATTATATCGGCAAGATGAAATGTTCTCAACATTATTTTAGCAGTATTTATATATGTATAGCTACAGATAGGAGAATAGCGTAAATATGAGAGGAAAGCTTCGCAGTAAGGTTCGATGCTAGAGTGGGGGAACACGTTAGCGTGATCCGCGAGAGGGGAGGAAGCCTAGCCTGCCTAGCTTCCTTCCTAAAAATTTTTGCTTTTCGTCCACCTCAGAAACGCGGGACAATGGTACGGCTCTATTTCTCAACCGATTTCAATGTTTTTGGGCTCGTTGGAATCGTTAGGTTTGGCACCTCGTCATAAAGAAGCCCGATTTTTCAATTTGTTTTGCGTTTAAATATTATTAATGCAAATTTTTAAACAATTTTATTTTTTTTACGTTTTTTGGAAAATACGGCTTTATTTATGACACGGTGCGAGTCCTAACAATTCCAACAAGCCAAAAAACATTGAAATCGGTCGAAAAATAGCGCTGGACAATTCTCTCTCGTTTTTCGTTCCGTAATGTTGGCTACAGAGGGCTTGAGGGATCCCGTTAAACTAGTCAGACGGAGCTCCCAATTAGTGCCAATATTTCTTATTTATCCTTACCCCTATTTTACTTTTAGAAGTGGGGATAGAATAGCAATTAGCTATCACAGCTCTTCCATATTCCCTATTCACTCTCTAACTTGCTCCCGGACACAGAATTACTAGACGGAGTGAATAGGGAATTCTAGGGAAAGCTCCGTCGGAGTGAAAAGAGTTTAATTCCGAACTCAACTCTTGAGGATGTGATTCCTTTACTTACAATTTTTTATGCCGTTTGGTTGGCTGCATTGGTATATAGGCATAATTTGCTATAGTATATTACTGTTATACAGTGTGTGTCATAGCTGACAGCCACTGACAGCTGTCAAATGGTGCGGTTAACCTTTATTTTCGAATCGTAAACAAGAATAATATTTTCGGAAAACGATTGCGGAAAAGAAGAAAGGATTTTAGTAAATAACGGAGAAAGAAAAATATATCAAATGAGTATTAATTAATATCAAAACATAAAAATTATTGTAAATTTTTAAGGAAATATACTTTTTGATTATTTTATTTTTGTTACAGGTGAAATTCTGTTCCTGATGAGTTTCAATTAAGGAAAAAAGTACTTATAGACCAATAAATGAAAAAGCATTAAATTATAAAGCATTTCTGTGTAGTCCAGTCATTTCAATAATTTAGACATAATGTTATAACAGTGAATGTGTAAGCGATTGGTGTATATACAACCAAGTTTTATTGTAAATTAGTAATGATGTACGTTAATGTTTTGATTGCTACTTTTATAAATTAAAACTAGTTCAAGTAACCTAATATTTATATTTCTTCCCTTATTCCAAATTCTATATACACATAGTACGTAATTGCATATTCTCATATTAGTCATATATTCTTTAAATTACTAACAAAATTACTACAATTTTATATTTGTAGGGCATAACTGTTTCTTGCAATGATTTTTATTATTCGATCAATGTAAGACAAGTTGCATTGGGTTTCTGCTAATGTTTTATTGATCCACCACATCCTTCCACATCTTGTGTGACATTTATTTGGCTCTGTTGCACTATTTTCTTCTAGTCTATAACATATAACATTAATTTTCTAATCATTTATACATACACACAGATCTGATAATACTGCTGATCTGCAATTATTTTTGTAATAGTTGAAATGATTGTTAAACCATTATCTTCTTTAATTTGTAAAATGGACATTTGAATGATACTATTAAAATTTGTCATCTTTTCTGCGAGATATGTTCTCATAATACTTGTGAAAATAAAGTTCTTTAAAAGGTATTTGTATACTGCTGAGTTCATCTTGTTTTTGCTTCAAATAGTTTTCCCACTACACGCATAGATATCCATTTTGAATATAGAATACTTATTTCATTACATCTATTATGATGTTGTTAGGATTGATAGAAAGACATATCAATTCTTTGAAAATTATATAATATATATCTAGTAAAAAGATAAATTAAGATTTTAGAACAAATGAATTTCACATACAAATAGAAGTAACAAAATATGTATCATATATTGAGGATGGATATCCAAATGTGAAGTTGGATAATTATTTGAAGCTAAAAACAAGAAGCATTCAGCAGTACATTTAAATGTATTGGAGAACAACATCCTCTCAAATGTAAAGAGAAGATATCCTATGGAAGAGGTGCCAAACATTATAAGCACAATATTCAAGTGTCCATTTTTCAAATTTAACAGAACAATGGTTTACCAATCATCTTAATATTTATAAAATCAGTTAGTTAATAGAATAGCCATATCCAAGTGTATTTAAAAATAGCACAAAAATATTGGTATATGTTGAAAACTTGAAAAAGGGATTAACAAGGAAAATAGATGTCATACAAGATGTGTGGAAAGATGTGGTGGATCAATTAGCCATTTGCAGAAACCCTTTGCAATTTGTCTTACATTGATCGAATAATAAAAATCATTGCAACAAACAGTTATGCTCTACAAATATAAAATTATGGTAATTTTATTAGTAAATTAAAGAATATCTGACTAATATGAGAATATGTAATTATGTACTATGTGTATATAGAATTTGGATTAAGGAAAGAAATATAAATGATAGGTTAATTGAACTAGTTCTAATTTATAAAAGTAGCAATCAAAACATTATCGTACATCATTACCAATTTACAATAAAACTTGATTGTATATACACCAATCGCTTACACATTCACTGTTATAACATTATGTCTAAATTATTGAAATGACTGGGCTACACAGAAATGCTTTATAATTTAATGCTTTTTCATTTATTGATCTATAAGTACTTTTTTCCTTCATTGAAACTCATCAGAAACAGGATTTCATCTGTAACAAAAATAAAATAATCAAAAAGTATATTTCCTTAAAAATTTACAATAATTTTCATGTTTTGTTATTAATTAATACTCATCTGATGTTTTTTCTTCTCTGTTATTTACTTAAATCCTTTCTTCTTTTCCGCAATCGTTTTCCGAAAATATTATTCTTGTTTACAATTAACGGGATCCCTCACGCGTGCTTTACCGACAGTACAAGTCAATGAACAATTCGTTTAATAAAAGTCAAATGCGAAGCAAATTGCAAAAACGGGCTTCTTTATGACAAGGTGCCAATTCTAACGAGTCAATCGAGCTTAAAAAAACTCAAATCGGATGAAGAATAACGCTGTACCACTGTCCCGCGTTCTTGAAGTGGAAATAACCAAAAGTAACCTCTCTTCAAGAACGCGGCACAATGGTACAGCGTTATTTTTCAACTAATTTGAGTGTTTTTAAGGGTAGGGGGGAAAGTGCCATAAAATTTTATAGTAATTTTCTAGGGACAGAACTTTAGTTAAGTTGAGTATATTCAAGCAATAGTAAGTTGATGGTTGTGCATGCGCACTTGTAGATTTTCTTAGTTACCCACACACGTAACAATTATCATGTACGTGTAAAATATCTTGACTAGTTTTAACATATGTAGTAAGGAAAAAGAAATTAGAAGTTATAAAATTAAGACCAAAAGTCAGAAAATTAAAATAGATAATAGTTATAATCATTAAAAGCGTACAAGAGATATGAATTATAACATTTGTATCTACTGTCTATATATATATGCTTTCGAAGGATAAATTTTAGATAAGAATTTTAAATTTAAAGTAATTATGTTACCAAAAATAAAAATATTATGTAATTTCTAAATTTATTTTATTCTATATAGTTACTGGGGTACAGCTGCATTATATTATTAATCTGCAGTTACTTTTAGTGTTTAATGGATTTTAAATCAGCTCATAAAGTAAAATGTATTTATGAAGTTTTTTCAGCTCTTTTGTAAAAAACTGGAAGGACTAATCGAGTAATTTTTAAATAACACATATATCTGGCTAGCCAAATGTTAATCAGATATAAATGTAACACTAATTTGTTAAGAGTTATATTAATTACAAGTATAATTTAACATGAACATATTTTTAATGACGTTGGTTTTTACAGCATGTTTCAATGATAGCTTTTAATATGGTACTATTTTAAAATATTTTAGTATACCTCTAGTATTGTAATTAAAACCATTACATGAATGTTTTTAAATGCATTTTATAATAATCAATATATTCATTAATGACAGTATAACTTTATTAATTATTTTCAATTTCTACAGGTTTCTAATAATATGATGAAAACGACTAGCATGGAATTCATAAAAGTCATATCATATATCTACTGCAATTGCTTTGCATAATTTTTTATGATTCATATAGTAATGTTTCATAAAGGTATTTTTATACTGAATAGATTGCTTTTAAGCGGCAATTGGTATTGCTATATTTCCATTATTCCCTGATACTGCAGTTTTGAAAATCAACGACCAACGAGAGTAATCAAACTTCTCAAAAAGTAAATGTAAGTTAATGATATATTACTTGTTAAAGTATAATAAAAATATCTGCTTTATGATTTAATAAATCAAAACATAATTTCCTTACATTTTATACTTCAGGGAAAAGAAGTTCAGCAATTGAGAAGAATGCATAAAAATTAAAATGAGCATTTTGGAAGTTGCAAAATGAGCTGCCAGGATTGATAAATATTGTTTTCTCTTGAATACACATTACTACTGCAGATAAAAAATATACAATATAGAAATAAAATACAAAATCTGTCGTCTAATATATAAAGATATAACATTTTAACAGAATTATGCAGTACTCAAGATACTCGTATAAAATATATTTTGTCACATTTCTAAGCTGTGTTAACTAAAGAATAATTGCAAGTATGTTAATGATTAATATTCTAACGGGAGGCATTAAACTATTAAGGCCAAGTCTTACAATAGTTTACTTACTTAAAGCGATATAGTATCCGCAATATGAACTATATCATTAATAAGCAATAGTTACTTAAAGCGGTAGTTCATGTTACAAATATTATACCACTTTACTACATTAAACTTTTGTAGAACTCAGCCTAAGCATTTTTGTTAAGTGTTGCATTACTTATGAAAAATATCGGTTACTGTCATATAAGTTTTGTGAGATTATAATTAACGGTTTTTGAATGAGATTTTAATAATTTTTTCTGCGTATGCACATAACTTGCATACATTTTGGTTTCGAACGTAAAAAGAAATTAATAATACAATTATAAAATAGATAATTCATTAAAATATTAATTTCTCCGAAACTTAATTAAAGTAACATTATAATTGCTGTTGCAAGATAATTATAAAATCTATCGTATTTTGAAACTGTAAGAAGAACTGGTTCTTTGAAAATAATTAACCCTAACAGAAATAAAATGGTAATATTTTTATTAAATCTTTGTGAAAGCAAATATTTTACTAAAATAATTACAACAGTGATGGATTTTTTATAATCTGAAAGTAACCTTCAAATATATTAAATAAACTATTATCTATTTATTGACATTTTTAAAATGATGGTTCCTGTTTTGCTTCCTTTTCCAATTATGTTACAGGCAGGAACTTTGTCCAAACTAAGCAAATCTAAATCAAAACGCAAAATTATGTATGTCATAAAATATTTATAATTCATTATTATCAGATGCAATATATATTAGAACATATGATTTATTGGAATCACTGTTATATATTTATACCTTTATCCCTTAAATATTTCTTAAATTTAATTCTCAATTTTTCTATACAGTATGTATTATTCAAAAAATTTGAAATTATCTGTATTTTCGTATTTTGTGGTAAAAGATCTATATTTTTCATTTTTTCAGATTCCTCCTGTACCCATGCATCAAAACGTTTTTCTGCCCTTCGTTTCTTGGTATATTTCACATCAATACCACATTTGAATTGATTGAGAGTTCTATAATTCGTCGTAATCAAATCTTTTAATGCGGCTGTAATGGATTAATTTTGTAATATACAATCGACAGAATTTAGTACAAAAAAGTTAGCCAAATTCTTCAAATAAAGTTTACTTACAAATGAAATTACTGAATGATGGTTTAGCACCAAGCATTTCTTTTAAGGTCCGATGGTACCTTTCTTGTGAGTTATTTGTTCTATCTGCTCTTTCAAAAGTACTTAATGTTCTGGGATTAATTGTGGTAAGCCAATACCTTTCATAATATTTGAAAAGTTTTTTGAAAATTTCGTTAACTTCAGGATCTTTAATATCTAAACTTTCAATAATTAATTGAAATCCCAAAAATATACAGTTAGGTGGGAGGAGCGCCAAATTGTACATCTTCCTTAATAAAATATTGCTTTTTCCGTAAGTTTCAGGCGTCTTTAATTTTAATAATTCGAAAAGCTTAAACTTTTGTGCTTGTTTACGAATAGCCTGAAATAAAAAAATTTAATACAGATTTTACTCTTGTCTCAAATTGGATGCATGTTATAAAATATAAATAAAGGAATTTGCAGCATCCTTTTTCAAGTTATAATATCGTTGAGAGAATTTTAAATTTATTATAATTCATATAAAATTTACACTTTTATATCAACGTATATAGAATGTTTCATCACAGAGACACCCTATAATATTACATTTTCATATACATATAATTTACTCACTGAAACATAATGAAAGTAGCAACCTTGAACATCACAACTAGGGAAAACAAGTTGTACAGAATTTTGTAATCCGATTTCGAAATCAGTTATTATTAGGGAAGGTGCAAACAAATCTTGAAACTTATATTTCAGCAGTTTTAATATATTTTGATAATTTGTTGATCTTTTATTAGACATTAATATCCAAATAACTGGGAGAAACTGTTAAAAGAAAGGTAAATAACATTTTAAGAAACAAATAAATAAACAGTTTTATATTTATATCTTTACGAAAGAACAATCTGAAAAAATTAAATCTTAAAACCTCTTATAACTTTCTAAGTTTCTTACAACTTTGAAAAACATATGATTGCCACTTGACAAAGAATGCCCAATATATATTTTCTACAGCTTCTGAATTTAAATAAATTTTACGTTTCAAATTTGTGGTGAATTTATTAAGTATAAAACCCATATTTTTGTTTAGCGTATTGTTAAAAACTATTAAACAGGTAAAAGTAACGAGAAACATACACTTTAACGCTTAGGCGTGATTCATCGTTAAATTATTTGATAACTAAATAAATTCAAATTATTTTTCCATAATCCGATATACTCCCTTTAAAAGTTTAGTATCTGTCGATACTGCACACTGTATATTTAAGATATGAAGAAATTGTACCTTGTCATGTACTTTCACCATAATTGTCAGCAACTGATAAACTTTTATTATTCGGGGAACACATTCAAAAGTTCCATCAATACTCCATGCTGGACTGTTTAAAACTTTTCTTAATAAGCTCTCATCAAACATGGCTACGGAAATGTCGATTGCTTCTTCAAAGATTAACAATTTTAAATTGTGTTCTTTGTTATTAAACTTAAACTTTAAGAACTGAATGAAATTTTCATCATTTCCATAAATTGTCAAATCCTTTAAAGTTTTTATTGTTTTTATTGCATAATTGGTTTTTCTTTTTTTGAGAGTATCCTTTACTTTATGAAAGGGCAATAAACTCGAAGCTGCAAAATGTCTGTATTACAAAGAAAAAATATATATTTTTAAGTACATTTATTAATTTCTAAGTGAATCATAAACATATGCTATTTGCAATTAATCTGTTTACGATATGTAAAGAAACGAGAACGTATACACAATATATGCACAAAAAATCCAAAAGCTTGTCACTAGAAAATATAATTATGTTGCTACAAATTCAGAAGGTAAATCAGTTCCACATTACATGATTCCATTCTCACAACATACCATAAAGAAATTGCCTTGCATCTGACGCAAAAAATGAAATAGTAAATATAAAAATGAAAGGAACATTTAACAATTTATTTCGATTTAAATTAATTATAATCATCTTGTTATGAAATATATATTTTCTTACTAATTAATATCAGGCGGCCTGTAATGGCCGAATCTATAAATTTAGATAGTATAAATGTTTATAAGAACAAAATTATTATTCAATAAGCATTTCATTTAGCTTCAATCAAAAAGTTATTAAGGATTACAAATTAATTAATTTAAGCCTTTTCATTGGCGTTAGAAGTAGCCAGCTGGCAAAGTATGACAAATAGAAGGAGAAGAACAAATGGATAGTTCTACTAATTGTAAGCTTCGAATTAGGGTATTTTAATCCTTAATAGTTTTTTCATTAAGAGATAAATTAGAAATTCATAAATATAGGAGGTCTTTTCTGAATAATATTCATACTATGACAATATATAGATGTGTCTCATAAATAACCGCCTTAATGCACAATAACATTTTCCTAGGCTATCATTTTTGTTTTACATTACGTTTTCATTTACTGATTTATACCAGGCATTAATATGTAAATTCTTTTTCCATTTATTGTATAAAGCCAGGCATCCTAAACCATTGTATCTTTCTATTAAAAAATAGGAAATTTGATCATTTAAAAGCGCTCAAAGATTTTACTATTATGTAAGCCAAACACGTTTTATTAAATTTTTTTGTTAACGTCGAGTTGAAATAAAAATAAATGATTTAATAAACAACTAGTATTTATAAATGTAGCTGATTACGTTTTGTTACAGTCTTATGTAATAAATACTTTTAACAAAATGCATATATTTTTCCACACAACATGTAAATCTACAATGATACTACTTAACCCTTAAATGCATGATGATGTATTTATACATCAGTGTATTTGTCCTTACATAATTTCTAAACGGTAACTCAAACAGTATTTTTTGCTTTTATTAGGTGCTAAAAATTATACTTTTTGGAAAATAAATATTTTTTTCTTTATTTTTCCCTTTATCTATGCTTAATTATCTACCTGTGTCAATTTATGGTATTAAAAAAAGGAAAAATCATGCATTTAAGGGTTAATATTCCAGTGAGCATGATTAGCTTATAACAAATGTGTCTTTAGAGTTTTCTATTATTTTAACTTTAAATACATATATTCAAAAAATTTTTTTAAAAATTGAATATCTTACTTTTTTGATACCATGTCATATACTTCTTTAGAAGAAACAGGTTCTTTATTTGCCATTTCAAGAAGCTCTTTCCTAAATTTTGCTTTGCATTCGAATGTTTCATCCCTCTGATGTGAATGTACCTTTGTGCATTTAAATGATTTATTTATCATTTTTGCTCGTCCTTTACATCCCATTACAGAACATTTTAAATAACTATTTGTAAATAAGAAAAAAAGGAAATGAAATTAGTTGAACTTTCTATATTAACCTTTATATTGCTTAAACCATCTATCAATAAATGCACATGAGGTTACACATATAGACTCGTATCACCTTCACAAGTACAAGTTTTGAAAAATAAATTTTATTGATAGCTTTAATTAGATTGCGAAGGCTATTTAATATACAATAATCAAACCATATGGTTTCATTTTTATACTAGCAATATATATCGCCCGCAATACGAACAATGAAATTATTAAAACTTTATTTTTTACTCATGTTTCATTTTAATAATTAAATTCTACGTAAAGAAATTTTCTTCGATTATATTATTAACACTAGAGATTGCTGGAATTAATCAATTTAACTCATAAACGGTTTTATTGCTTATGTAAATTTTATTAGAGATATTTAAATATATATAGAACTTACATAACTTCTCCAACTTTTGATATAAATCGACTATTTCTATAATATATATATAACCATCGGGATATAAGGTTGAACCTGTTTTTAACGTTTTTTCCATTTTTATTGATTTATAACACCAATATAAACAATTAGTATAAATTGCGTTGTGTTGCAGTTGAGCAAAAGGACCATAATGCACTTGTACGTTAATCTTACTGTTATCATTGTTATTATCCTGCATGAACAAATGACTTACGAAGATCTCTTTCCTACATTAGAAACAGGATACCCCGTTAACTAAAACACCTCATCATCAATTTTTTGGGAACCGATTCGATGTAAACTAGTTTATTAATACATTTATACGAAAGAATATACATTATCATTTTTGTATAGAATTTCTAAGCATAAAACTGAAAGTTATATTTCTCGCCAATGTTTCATAAATTTGTAAAATTTCCGTTGTTTCGTATATTGTCTATGCGACAAATTAATAAGATACCCTGTTTTACTATGGTAAAAATTAAAAATTTTGGTAAAATGAAAAATACCTAAATAATGTTTCTTATACAAACTTTAAATGTAGCTTTTAATGAATAAACTATTCTGGATTAAAAATGATTAATTCAAACGTTATGATTGGTATACAGCTTGGCGAAGTGTGATCAATAGCAGAAAGTCACTGGATTGCAATACCAATAGGCAGTCTCTGATTAATCAATTATTAATCTTTAATAATTTTTGTATTAAGAGCTAGATGTAAAACTTCTACAGGAAATTTTATCTTCAAATTATTCATATTGGTGGCATTCGAAATCCTTAGCGCTAAAATAGGGTTGCATTATGATTGGTTAATTCCATCAATTTGACCAATCATGACACATCTTTAGCACAACGCTAACTCCGCGTTAAAGCCTTTGAAGGCAGTCATTATTTAGAAATATAGATTTGAATATAGTTAACTGGTCACCCAATATATACGATGAGAAGCCAACTTTTCTCAATATTTTTAAAATATCATTTAAATATTTGGAGATATCATTATTATAATATTGGTTAATATATACACATTTTTATATGTTTTTATATATAATACTTGTTTTATATAGGAATCATTAGTGGTATTTGTAATGTATGCATCAGAGATGGCTCTGATGGCGCATAGTGTGGCGGCCGTAGCCGTAGCATGGCGACCGAGCCAGATGTTAACTAGTACTGGCGTTGAAGACATGGTTACATTGAAATAAAGAAGTAATTAATGAAGTAGTACGAACTATTAATATTATCCTCCTGTAATTAGTAGAAACATAACAGTATTCAGCAAAGATAACTGTTGAGAGAGCGATGTGTATTATTGGCTATTTCTCTTAAATCTTATAATTTTACTCAATAGTAGTAGGCGTTTAGAAAGAAAACTCAAGAGTTGCCTCTGCTGAATGCTAACATTTACATATATTGAATAAAACTAAGCGATACATATTAGTAAATAAAAATATATCAAGATTGTAATTATGAATAGAGGATTAGTGGATACAATTGCAATATAAATATTTCCAATCCTTAAAAAGTGAGTAGAGAAATAATAAAAAATGTACTATACTTTGTAGCAAATATTTGCCTCTTTTCAAGCAGGTATTCACTCCGTTTATACACAGAAATTTGCCCTCCTTCTTAGGATCTCGATTTTCAATCAAATCTTTCATAAATTAAATCATACCATATATTGAACATCCCATCATATATATGGTATATATTGCGATTACAAATGCTTTATCGTTATCGTGATCTATGCGTTTATTTCATTCGAATTCAATCTTTGCCTCTTCTTCCTAGATTATTTCATCTTCTGAAAATATTCACTATTAAATTTTATGCTTTAAACATCGTCACTTTACAGTTTAATATCTTACAGTATTTTAAAATATGTCTCTAATATGTTGGAAATAGAATAATTAGGATTTGTGCAGCAAATTTTAAAAATGATAGTGTGATAGATCAGTCTACTGTATCAGTATTGCTCCCATCATGTAATAGCATTTTTAAATCTTTTATATATATATATTAATATTACAATATAAAAACTATTTAATATACCTTGTTTTTATAAAAATATTTCTCCTACTATATTAATTATATAGAAGATCTCGAATAGTTTCTACTTTTCCCTAGATCATTCTTATAATAGTTACAGATACCCTCAGTTACTGCTGTTAAGATTTCTTATATTTTGATATATTATTCATTGAACTATAATTCAAAAATGATTTTATGTTTTAATGAGGTTTAGTTATATAAGAGCATACGCATTAAATTAATTCTCAAAACTGTAATCATAGCCTGAAAGATTTATTATTCTTAAGGTTTACTTAAATATTTTATATACAGTTCACATTTTTCTAATGAACAATAATACTTTAATAGTTTGTTTTAATATACTGCATTTATTAGTAATTTTGTTGAGGAAGCTCAAGGACACCATATAATCACATTTTGTACGCAATCGTAAAATCCATAGACTGGCTGATCATGCAATTCGATTAATATGAATACTACTCCTGTAACAAGTATAAAATAAATCCATAAAGTAAACAATACCTTTATTTTTGATAACATAAATAATCTGAATAGAAAATACTTATCTAAAATTTATCTCTTTAAAACCTATTACGTATATAGTATATACAAATATTATAATTCAATTCTCATTACTGCCATTTTTATAATCCTATTAATTATTTAATATTTCTTCATTCCTGTATCAGAGTTTTATAAACTATTAACCTTATCTGCTTTTATCAAAATAGTTTTCAAAATAAGTGATAGCTTTTATGTGTGTATGTATACTCAGTATAATTGTGTAAGGGATTATACCCTTTCAATATACGCATGCGCGGCTTATCATTTCACTATATAGTCAATTCCTTTAAAGTTCCTTAAATTTAGTATAAGAAAATATTATGGCACTTTCCCCCCTACCTTTTTAAGTTCGTTTGACTCGTTAGGACTGGCACATTATCCAACAAACGCCCGATTGTTCAATTTGCTTCGCATTTGAATTTTATTAAACTAATTGTTTATTGACTTTAACTGTCGTTAAAGTAGGCGTGAGGGATCCCGTTAAAAATTAAGGTTAACCGCGCCATTTGACAGCTAAGGACTAACTCCATTTTGCTACAGTTAAAATTCCCTAGATAAGGAGTCCTTAATCTAAGGAGCTCCTTAAGAACCGACTATGAATACGGCCGTATACAGAATTGCTGTAAAGATAAAAAGATTTCCAAAAAGTCTATAAGAATATAGAAAAATGAATAAAAGAATAATTTAAAATTTTTAATATAAATATTGTTGTGGTTCGTTCGGATGCGGCGACACCAGGCGACACTTTGCCAACCGGGAGTAGTAATTTCGGTCTATGAGGTGGGCAGCCCTTAGTGCATGAAGCATTTTATTGAAGATGCGATCTGACAGTAAATTTTATATATCACTAATAAATAAGCTGCATATAGGTGTGTGTGTGTGTAGTGTGTACATACAAGCTGAGTGTGTGCTGCGAGTGGCTGTGAGATACCACTGGATAGTCTGGATACCACAAATTAGAATTGGAGCAGCAAAGCATAGTGTGAAATTTAAGTAAGATCAGCGTTGCCAAGTCCGCCATTTTGAATTACACTACGCTGCATAGTAAGTGACCAGAACAAAATATACTACTCTACGTGGTATAGCAAGTGTCTAGACTACAAACTGTAGTTTCAACTGGAAGTATACCTAAGATGCGTTCGAGAATGAATGACTAAATATGATTGGTCAATTTGGAAGGACGTTGACCAATCATGAAAAGTCACTTGCAAATTAAAAGATTTCGATTACCGTACCTGCAAAACTGATGATTTGTGCCGAAAATCGTATGCCAATTAACTGAGTACACATAAAATCATATTATTAATTACTTAGGATGAAGAGTAATGTCTTTTATGGAAGTTTCAATCGAGAAAAATTTATCTTTGTTAAGACTTTGATAAGCTGAAATTCCATTTTAACAGGATCGGTCTTTGGCGTCTTGGCTAGCTTCGTTGGCTGTATTAGCTGCTATTTTCGTCATTAATATGATGATGCATATAACAGAAACTCAATAAAATAATAATATGATGTATAGTTTTTCAAAGTTTAGGAAGTAACATAAGCTCTCATTTAAAAATTATTCAACCGATCTTGATTAAATTTTCAACAGTGCTTCATAATATTAATAATTTTTGTATGAAATCTAGCTATTTGTTTTTATATATTTATAAATAAAATATTATTTTTATGCAATGAAAATGAGATGAAGAAAAACATTGTAAGAATAAACATTATTTATTTAAAAGCATATAACTTTTTTACAAATTTAAAGAATTTTCAAATATCGAAGATTCAAATAAAAACTATAGATTAAGTTACAAATTTATATATTCTTTTTAAATTTAAGATAATAATTGAAATATCAGTAAATTACGCAATTTTGAGAAACGGGCGTTATATCAGCATAAAGTATTCTGAATCTTCATCGGAAACACCTTCATTTTCATTATCTGTATTTGATGTATTAAAATGTACATGCTTTGATTGCAATGATCTATCATATCTGCGGATGGTTCAAATAATTTACAAGTACCACTATTCTTAACACATTCCCACGCAGTCAAATTATTTTTTAATGTAGTTGTCTTCATTTTGTTCCTGTTTTTCGTTTTCGTTAAATTAACTTTACTAAAAAGTCGTTCGCACTCAGCGTTTGAATGAGGTAAGCAAAGCAAGTTTAAAACAAATTGAGATAAATTCGTGTACTTTTGTAGGTCCATAATATCATCATAATTTAATAATTTAACCCAAAAAACATCTATTAACTTTTCATTTGTAATGTCGAGTGGTAGCTGTGCGAAAGGTAGTAGACGCCATTCATCATCTACTGATTGCCTGGTGAAACAGGAAGAATCTAAATTACGAGGAAACATTTCAAAAATAGAAGTTAATGTTGGTACCGTTACATGAAATTGGGGATCAATAGATTTGTGAGGAATAAAACATTCCAAATCTCTCAAACGTAAATCATTAAAATCAAAACGTTTTTATAACTCTTTGCTTGCTTCTTTTAAAAAATTAAACGTATTCAGACGAAAATTCTGTACATGTTCCGCTTGTTGTATTATCTCGGGTTTCTGCAATTCGGTATTTACCTTTAAACCTAAATAAATTTCATTTATTGGTAGAAAATGAAGCTCGTTATCAGGATCTATGTCCTTCACATTCGTGCTGAGAACATAGCTATTGTCCATATAACAAATTAGAATATCTTTAAATAATGCTGCTGCTTGATTGTAAAGTAATGGAATAATAACTTTTTCAGACTGAAATAATCAATTAAATTTTGTAAATTTTGGTAATACCCATTTTAAGAACAAATAATAACATTTCACGAATGGATGAGTTATGGATGAGTAAATTATCTCTGCTGCTGGTAAATGCTGTTCTTCCCACAACTGTGTGAAATACATTTGAAGAGGCTCCCATTGCTCTAAAATTCGATCTACAACTGCTTTTAATGAAAGCCATCGCGTTTGAGCACTATATAACATTTTATGCACTTCAGCATCCAACAAAATGTGAAATTCCTTAAATTGGTGTTGCCGCTTACTACTAAGTTTAAAAAAATTATAAATATTGCGCCCTAAATCTTCACATTCACGTGGTAATGTTTTACAAGCATAATTCGCACATCAATGTGCAGTATGACATATGCACTTCAAAATAGTAATATTAGGACAATCATTTCTAAATCTAGACGCTACTGAATTATGTGAACCCATCATACTATTGCATCCATCTCAACCAAATCCGGTTATATTTTCTAAAGGAATGTTGCAAACAGTGAATGAATTAATAATATTGTTATATAAATTTTCTGCTGTTTCATTGCTATCTTCATCTCTATAAATTTCAATTAAATCCCATAAGGCGCAACGAATACGTTGTATTTCTGCATCGAAAAATCTAACAATAATGCAAATTACTTTAACATTGGAGACGTCTGTACTTTCGTCTGTCATTATACTGAATTTGCGTTTTTGTAAAGTAATACATAATTTATTATTATACGAAGATGCTATTACACCTGTCATCGCGGTTAATTTTGTTCTTCCCAAACGTAACATTTTGCAAACATCTACATCCTGAAAACAATGTTTTAATAGAGGTATTAGATGATCTACTATACGATACGCTATGTTATGTTCTGCAAAGAATCCTGTCAAAATTAATTCAATTCTTGTTACTTTTTTTTGAATTTCTAAAGCAGTTTCCACGGTGTCCAAACTATTTGTGCTACTTGTACGCCTCATCAAAGCCAAATGTTTCTTACTTCGAGTGTGTTTTCGTAATGTATGATAGTGCGCCGAAATGGAAGATTCGCACATAGAGCATAATGCTTTCTTGTTGGAAGCGTGAGGCTGAAGCCAATCTTTCAAAGCAGGATCCGTTTCCCAAATCTTTCAATACGTTTGACCCCTGCTTTCAGACAGGGCATTTACTGAAAATTCTTGCTCAGCTTCCATTATCAAAATACTTTAAAGAAATATCAACGAAATTGTTACAAATTTAAAAATTAAAGAATGTTAGTAGAAGCGACGAAGAGAGATTTTATGTAACAAACTTACCCCTATTTTACTGATATATGCTTCAAATGTATTTCACAGATGTTATTGATAATCCACTAATCGAACACTTATTTAATTCGAACAAAGGACGGTTTTACGATACTTTGCTTTACCGCTACAGCTCGTTTTAATCTGGGGATTAAACCATAAACCGTATTTCTTTGGATTACAAAGAGATTTTTATTATTGATGATTTGTATATTCGAGATACCGTCTGTGTCACTAAACGTAATTGGAATGAAGATGGTAGTTGAATGATGTAGTTTAATTTAAAGCTTATATTTTGCTTTATTTATCACTTTTACTATTTTTAGAAATGTTTTCACACAATTACACTAAACTTCACCAAAGAAATCAGTAAATGAAGAAATTAATTTAAAATAATTATCGATTTTCGCTGATATGCTTAGAGCAAAAACTTAAAAAACAAGATCAAAGACGAAACAGACAAAAAGACATTGCCTAATGGCTAACGAGGGCTTTTAATGAATTATCCCTCCTTGAGAAGAAAATGAAGGGGTCCATCGTCCACCCTGTGGACCAATCAGATCTTCAGTTTAGCGAATGTTGTTCCTTTGCTGAGGAAATTTTTGGTACACCGAGTAGGGAAGGCTAAGGATATTTTTTCTGGACGGGAAGTACTTCTTTTACGTCACAGGAAGATTTTTCCCAAAAACAAAGTTGGCGATAGCAGGATGTTTGCATCGCAGGATGGGTTTTCGTAGATAGTCATAAAAAAAGAGAAACTCCCGGGTGGCTTATTTGCACCGCAGATGGATTTCCTCGTATGTAAAAAAAGATGTCTGAAAAGGGTAAATTGCATAGATAGTTCTTGGTTTATTGCTCTATAAGCGATAATTCAGGTAGAGAAGGTATAGGGATGCTCTCTTTGCACCCAGGATAGGAATGTTTACTCCAATGTATATTCTATTTAAAATCTATGTTTTAATATAGTTATATCAATAAGTTAAGTTCAATGTCTACCTGATATTCAAATATCATTGCTTTATTTTTTATTTCGTCTAGCTCATATATGGTGATACTGGAGAGTGAGGCAGCATGTAACATTCCACACTTTTCGTTATTCCTGTATATATAGATACTTTATTTAAAGAAGTATGACAATTATTAAGGTGGAAGAGTAATTTACAAATTGTTTGTTAACAATTTTTTATTGTAAAAAGATTCTTTAACATGTGAAGAATATATTCCCAAAGTTTCAAGTGAAAAAAAATAATTTAAGAATCTTTACAAATCTATCGAAGCTATACTCTCAAAACGCATATATGAGATGAAATAAGAAAACGAGTTCGCAGTTTTGTCTTATGCCTTGTTTGGCCTAATAAGCTTTATACATAATTTGCTATTTGAATATTATTCAATACATATATGTACATGTACGGCAAACAGATTAAACTTTGATAAGGATGAAATTCATAAAAGTGTTAGTAAACAGAACTTTTAAGTCCAAAAACTTTAAACGCGTTTTTCTCAAAACGTTTAATTTTTCGCGTCGTGAAATGCAAATAAAAAATTATTTGTCTAATTTACTGGAAATTTTGCAAATACATTTTTTAACTTATTGGCCTCAGCAATAAGCAAAGTATATCTCAAACTTCATTAAAAAAACCATTATAAATAAATTTTTTCTCCTTTTGTTTATAAAAAAAACGACATTTCTGTTCAAAACAACCTCAAATTTTAATTTTTAGGCTTTTTTTTTGTTAAATTTCACTATATTGTTATGGGTTTACACTGCGATAAGCAAATTCAATCACATTGGTACAACTAAATTTATTCTGTCCTCGTAGAGTTATTTTACAATGTTGAATAGTATAAAATAAATTGATAGGAAACAGGTAGTGACCTCTCCCTTGACCTTTTTATCTAGGTCCTTCTCGAGGTCCTTGAGCTGGGCGCTGAGGGTATTATCTGTTCGTTGAGTTTACTTAGTATAGTGTGGAATCGAGGTATCTTGTTGGTGTCCGCTGCATTTATGCTGTTTTTGGGATCAATTGTATTAAGAGAAAATTTATGGCTTGGAATATAATTCCTTCACTTGCTTATTTTATATGTTTGTACTGTTTCCAACATAAAATCAGTAGCTGTTAACAAACAATTATTATGTAAATAAATCGTTCCGGAGCCCACTAATTCTATGCTGAACTTAGGTTTGTTTTTACAAATTACTTATAGAATTTCTTTATGCGGAGTTGTAAATATCCATAACGATGGATTATTCATTGGCATCAGCATTGGGTGAATCAGCAACGTTTAACTTTAATATTAATTAACATGCACTTTACGGCGAATCAATAAATATTTTACTCTTCTTGTAATAAAAATTCTTTAAAAAACAACGTTTTACAGGAGTATCACCCCTTAATAATAATTTACAGGAAAAAGAACTCAGTTGACATTTACATAAATTTATAATCTCCACAACGATCATTTTCACATAAATAAAGACATTTAATTTCAATAAAATTCATATAAACAAGAAAAACAACTATTTATTATACAAGAGTAATAAATTTTCATACTTTTTAAAATTCTTAAAAATTATAAAAAGGATAAACTTTTTACAACATTATTATAAGGGATCATTCATCCTCGGGATAAAATAAAAGAATAAAATTATTTATTTAATAATGACCAACACGATATTTAAAAATTTATTTAATTTTCAATTTACTAGGTAATTATATATGCATATAAATGCATTATCAGAACAATTTTCACTTCAATATTCTTTACAAAGTTCAATAATAACAAACAATTCTAGATAAACTGTCAAAATACACGAGGAAGATAGAAGTATTACGAAGTATTGTTCGTAAGACTATTACTACACTATAGAAAACTAATATACTAACAGAAATTATAGTGTCGTACTACACATCTTATAGCGTAGTATCCGAAATACTGCACATCCTATAGCGTAGTATCTCAAATGCTACATATCTTATAGCGTAGTATCCCAAAGGCTACACATCTTATAGCGTAGTGTCCGAAAGGACACTACGCTATAGGATATGGACACTACGTAGTGTAATTACACTACACTTGGCAACGTTAAATGAGATTTAAATATAAAAATAGAGAATTAGCACACACATTAATTTAGAAAGTTGGACTTTTTAATTATATTATTAATGATATCAAGTAGTCGTATGAAATTAAACTACATAAAAATATAATAATCAAATAAGTAAATATTTTATGTTTTGATTGCTCTTGCATAAAGAAGTTAGTGTGAGCAAAAATTCTTTGTTTTAAAATAAAGGTTTTATGTTGTAGGTTATTGCAGATGAACATATTATATTTTTTCTTGGTGGTTTGGTGTGGTGTACTATAAGGTAAACTGTAGTGAGATCCCTTCGTCATTTGATGCACAGATGAACAAGGTTAACATTTTAAGAAGAAATTATGTAACGTTAAACCTACCATGCAATATAAAGATTAATATACTGAACATGCATTAAGTAAGTAGGAATGCCATTACCATATAAAAGTGAGTTATAATTCATTAATGTTGTTAAAATTTTCCATTAAACTAATATCTGCAAATCCTGAGTTTCATAAAAAATTTTGTTTCTTTCTTTTTCTCTTCTAAAAGCTACGATTTCATTTTTTATTTGTGAATACCAATATTACTTTCTTCTAATAGCATCTTTACGAAGCCTATATAAGATTTTAGAAAGAATATCAGTAGTAATTTTAATTATGTATTGCAGGGAAAAAAGTAATTATGAGTTATAAAATTATTTGTGAATAATGAAATGAAGCAATGTTCTATTTCCATAAGTATGTTTGCGTTGAACTAATCACAGTCAAACATCACTAATTTTGGTTTAAAAATCCATTAAAACTTCACCAACATTGTCAGATAAGGCATTATATTGATATGTATAGTCATTGGATTAATAGCAAGTACAAATATAGGAGCTAAATTCTTTGTTGATATTTTTGTTTTCTTTTTCAGACTATTTTAAATAAAAGCTCCATTTTTCTCAATTATGTATAAGCACTCAGAATAAATGATCTAATGTTCAATTGTAGTATTGATGGATATGATTGACGAAAAGTATCTGCATTTTGATTTCTTAATGTTCCAGCCTCCAGATGGGTAAGTTGAAATTTAAATTGAAATAACTAGTAGTACTGCAAACCTATACAGTCTAATTAAAAACTAACTGTATGCAGGCTAAAAATCATTTTTAACTACATTATATATAAATGAATACTTTAAAATCTTTTTTCGTACATTTATACTTTAATCAGTATAAAAATGCATGTATCAAAAAAGAACAGCGATAAATAAATAGCTAGGTATAGTTTGCTATGATGAGTACAACAAGAATTAAATACTTTCAGAAATATAAAAGATTCTTATGTCAAATTTTATTTATTATCGTTCATAGTTAATTTGAATACGATTTCCTCCAAATTTTGAAGGTATTTATTCTTAATGTTAATTAATTTACTTAACACCTCGGTCGGTTCATTTTGTGTAATTAAAATTTCCCGGATATTTGCAATGTCCACTAGTTTAATTTCTATTTCCTGATGGCCCATATTTATTACAGCGTTAAACATGTTTTTCTTCTCTTGTTCAATCAACTCCTTTATGCTGCTGAATTCATTCATGAAACATAATTTTCATCGCTATTTCCTCATTATTTCTGATTTTTTCCATATTATTGTTAAATTCTGCTATTTCTTTTTCTCTCTGGACTTGTAAAATTTATTTTTTAATCGAGAAAATTCTTCTCTTTTCTCATGTAATATCATTATTATATTACCTTAACAAATACATATATATATATAAAATTGTATCATATTTCTCAAATTAGCAATTCATCTATTGAATCTGAAATACCGTTCGCCGCATGTAGGCGAACATTATAACGCTACATTAAAAAAAATGAAAACAGGCCAAATATTAAATTAATAGAAAATAATCTAGCAAATTTAGCAGGCTTTTTAAAAACTAATAGTAAAAATGGTGGACATATTGGTTTAGATACAGTAGTATTAGAGAACTCAGAGGATAACATATTAAATATTTGCTTTTACGATAAAGATTTCTTTGAAAGGGTTTTTTGCCATTTGCATATACAATATTTCTACATGGAACATACAAAACAGTTCCAAAATTGAAAGACAAAAACATACAGCTCTTAATAATGTCGATTGCAAGTAATGATCTTGAAAATAAAGTAAGGCTTCATTTCTTCTCTTAATATTTTTCACAATCATATATGAAGATAAAGTTCATTGGCATATTATTTCACTTAGGCTATTCCATGTTTGTGGATCCTAATGAGGAATAGGAGAACAGTGGGTTATTTGAAAATTTTTGAATGTCTAAAATCTAATTTCATTGAGTTTAAACCAAAAATTGTCATGATCGATTATGAAAAGGCTACAGCGAATGCTATAAAAATAGCGTTTCCTAATATACGAATTAACCATTGCTATATACTTCCACTATTCCCAAGTAAGTTTAATGTCTGACAGACGTTTCAGATTATCTCTTATTAACATCTAACCTTATCAATAAAAGCAGCTAAAACAATGGCTTTTTAATCATCATTATTTACTGCAGTTTGCTGAAATTTCTGTAAAGTATAAATTTAAAAGTTACGAAAAGACTTTCTTCGAGAATCGTTATTTACTGATAGACAAGCAGAATATATATTTATATACTAGGTGTTGAAAACATAAGAAAACTCCTGAATATCTCCAATAATAAAGTTTCCATTAAAATAGAAGAAAGTAATGAACTTATATTTAGTTTATTGAAAAATACGATTAACAGGTGAACAACAGAATGACATAAAGAATTAATGTAGAGGTTTGGAAGGCCTATAATTATTACCATAATAAGCAAAACGAATAGTTTTTATATTTAAAAAAGACTAGGTAACCTTTTTATATTTCGTTTGCATCCACGTTGCAAGATACAAAATCAATTATATACGTGTTCAAGATGTTCAAATGTAATAGAAATAACGTAAAGACGAGTTTATTCTTCTCATTAAACATATAGTTTCTGAGGTATTCAGGAATTTTCATAAGTTTAAAAAAACGTTTTATGTTTTCATAAAAGTTCAAATATTTAAGATTTGGAGAAAGAAATTTGATTTATTTTTTGTGATTTAAGGCATTAATCAAAAAAGCTCAAAATCTCTCATTGATAAGTCAATTGAAGAATAAAAGTGTATATCCCGAGAGATTTTTAATAATTAAAAAAATGACCCTCTTGGCATTATTGCCACACGCTTATATAATTGAAACGTTTCAATTAATAAGAAAATTGGTCGAATCTGAATTCGGAAATTTATTTCACGAGTATTTCTCGTATTATGAGAAGTTCTGGATTAAATAAATAAAGCCAGAAAATTTTTCGGTTTATAAACTAAGAAATAGAACGAACAACTTTTCTGAATCTAATAACAGCGGATTAAGTAAACGTCTAGGAAAAAGACCAAATATAAATTCTTTCATCGGTAAGTAAATTTTTTCTTTACCAATTTCTGCTGAAATATATTTAGTTTCTTCTCCAATTTTAAAAACGTTTTGAAGATTTCTTTCTCGTAATAATTATTATGGGTTAAAGCTATTAAAATAATGTACCCATTATTCATTAGATTTACTTTCCTTCAACTTGTTTCTTGGCGGAGAATTCATTTCCATTGAATTTATATCCTTTGGCCACTGCAATAATTATTCCTAAATGTTTTAGTAAATTTGTTTCCTGTAACATAAAATTTAAAATAAATATAAATATATATATATATTTATATGTATTTGTTAAGGTAATATAATAATGATATTACATGAGAAAAGAGAAGAATTTTCTCAATTAAAAAATAAATTTTACAAGTCCAGAGAGAAAAAGAAATAGCAGAATTTAACAATAATATGGAAAAAATCAGAAATAATGAGGAAATAGCGATGAAAATTATAAGTTTCATGAATGAATTCAGCAGCATAAAGGAGTTGATTGAACAAGAGAAGAAAAACATGTTTAACGCTGTAATAAATATGGGCCATCAGGAAATAGAAATTAAACTAGTGGACATTGCAAATATCCGGGAAATTTTAATTACACAAAATGAACCGACCGAGGTGTTAAGTAAATTAATTAACATTAAGAATAAATACCTTCAAAATTTGGAGGAAATCGTATTCAAATTAACTATGAACGATAATAAATAAAATTTGACATAAGAATCTTTTATATTTCTGAAAGTATTTAATTCTTGTTGTACTCATCATAGCAAACTATACCTAGCTATTTATTTATCGCTGTTCTTTTTTGATACATGCATTTTTATACTGATTAAAGTATAAATGTACGAAAAAAGATTTTAAAGTATTCATTTATATATAATGTAGTTAAAAATGATTTTTAGCCTGCATACAGTTAGTTTTTAATTAGACTGTATAGGTTTGCAGTACTACTAGTTATTTCAATTTAAATTTCAACTTACCCATCTGGAGGCTGGAACATTAAGAAATCAAAATGCAGATACTTTTCGTCAATCATATCCATCAATACTACAATTGAACATTAGATCATTTATTCTGAGTGCTTATACATAATTGAGAAAAATGGAGCTTTTATTTAAAATAGTCTGAAAAAGAAAACAAAAATATCAACAAAGAATTTAGCTCCTATATTTGTACTTGCTATTAATCCAATGACTATACATATCAATATAATGCCTTATCTGACAATGTTGGTGAAGTTTTAATGGATTTTTAAACCAAAATTAGTGATGTTTGACTGTGATTAGTTCAACGCAAACATACTTATGGAAATAGAACATTGCTTCATTTCATTATTCACAAATAATTTTATAACTCATAATTACTTTTTTCCCTGCAATACATAATTAAAATTACTACTGATATTCTTTCTAAAATCTTATATAGGCTTCGTAAAGATGCTATTAGAAGAAAGTAATATTGGTATTCACAAATAAAAAATGAAATCGTAGCTTTTAGAAGAGAAAAAGAAAGAAACAAAATTTTTTATGAAACTCAGGATTTGCAGATATTAGTTTAATGGAAAATTTTAACAACATTAATGAATTATAACTCACTTTTATATGGTAATGGCATTCCTACTTACTTAATGCATGTTCAGTATATTAATCTTTATATTGCATGGTAGGTTTAACGTTACATAATTTCTTCTTAAAATGTTAACCATGTTCATCTGTGCATCAACTGAAGAAAGGAACTCACTACAGTTTACCTTATAGTACACCACACCAAACCACCAAGAAAAAATATAATATGTTCATCTGCAATAACCTACAACATAAAACCTTTATTTTAAAACAAAGAATTTTTGCTCACATTAACTTCTTTATGCAAGAGCAATCAAAACATAAAATATTTACTTATTTGATTATTATATTTTTATGTAGTTTAATTTCATACAACTACTTGATATCATTAATAATATAATTAAAAAGTTCAACTTTCCCAATTAATGTGTGTGCTAATTCTCTATTTTTATATTTAAATCTCATTTAATATCTTACTTAAATTTCACACTATGCTTTGCTGCTCCAATTCTTATTTGTGGTATCCAGATTATCCAGTGGTATCTCACAGCCACTCACAGCACACACACAGCTTGTATGTACACACACCTATATTCAGCTTATTTATTAGTGATATATAAAATTTACTGTCAGATCGCATCTTCAATAAAATGCTTCATGCACTAAGGGCTGCCAACCACATAGAGCGAAATTGCTACTCCCGGTTGGCAAAGTGTCGCCGCATCTTCGTTCGCAGATTCACGACAAACTCAAGAAATTTTGTATAATAAAGATTTATTATGAAATATGACAATGTCTCTTTCTATACAATTCGTTATCCAAGAGCTATGAGCTAATTAGTAGTGTACTTAAAAGGCAGAGGATTGCCTAGAAAAGTCTAAGAGGTAGGAGGACTAAAAGATTCGACTGGTTCCTCTTAGCTGTAGACTCGAACTGATTTTTGGGGCTGCACATTTGGGGCTCTTACCCTCAAAGTGCAGCGTCAAACATTACCTTATATGGTAACATTTGTGGGTCCCGATGTTCAAATGCGTCATTGTTCTAGAACGTTCGACTGTCGTCGAAGTGTATTGGCCACGTGTCGGGACTTAGCCTTGGCGACAATGTGAATGAATTGCGTCAAGCGGTTCGTGTTATGCTTTAGGAATTTATCGCTTTAGGAATATTTCTCCTTTACAATAGGGCTAACGATATTTTAAAATATTTATAATGGGTTTTGATTTACTATGTTTTAAATGATGATGTTATTAATAGTATTAATAATGTAATGTTTATGGTAGTAAGGGTTATGTATTCTGATTCTGTATGCATAACAATATATACAGTTATTTAAAATGAAAAATAATTATACAATAGTTTTATATATCCACTGTTAGTTTTATATTTAAGAACTTGAAAGAATTCCTAATTTGTTCATTTTTCGTTATTCTTTTTTATTAAACGTATGTGATTGTATATTCTAAAATTTTTTGTTTTGCTAAATTACAAATTTCTTATATATTGAATATATTGGTATGAAGGTTTTAACTGAATCATCATTAAGTCAAATAAAAACTCTAAAGTTAGAACGGGAAGAATTGAAGAATCTCTTTAAAGAAAAAGAAAAGGAAATACTGGAATTAACACAAATTAATATGTACCTTTCACAATCAAATAATTCTTGGATTTGACGAAATAAGAGGTAATAATCCTTGCCATTATTTTTATAATTACATATTGTACAATTAACTTAATTTGACTCTTTAGCTGGATATAAAATTTTTTAAAATTGCAATTTTTAAAACTAAATTGATTTAACTTACCGTTTTTAAGTTAATTGGTACATTATAATGCATTACACTAATACTTAAAACATATATTATTTATACAGAAGCAATACGTGTATTACGACAGTTATCTAACCGAAATTCAACCGACCCAAATGTAAATGACATGTATAATTTTGACTACCGGAGAGCAATTGATAATATGGTATTGTAACTTACATTCTATCTTTTTTCTACATCATATTGACGTTTTTCACATTTCAATTCTTTTGATTGCAAATCTACTTAGGTAAAGATACTTGGATTCCTTGTCAACTTTTTGATAGTATAGAGTGCACTAGCAACAGTAAAAGCCAATTTGTTAAAAATTGTGAAATTGCTATATTCGGCATAGAAACTCTAAAGAAAAGTACAGTTACTGACAAGATTTCTAATCGAATAAAAAATAAGCCAAATGTTACCGCGCGTCCTAAATTAGAACCACAAAAATTACTGGCTTTAAAAGGTATATATGCTTATTATACTGTTGTGGGGATCTGAAAAAATTCACCGTAAACTTTACAGATCCGAAGTATAATAAATATTCAATTTAATGCCACATACATTTTGCTATTTACAAAAAAACAAAAAAGTATCTCTTGCAAAAGGCTTATTTATATTCAGCCAGTTGTTATGTGTATCTGACCTCTCATAAACAGACATACTCTATAACTATTATTGATTTAAACTAATATTTTTCTTCCTTTAGAGATATTTAAATACCATTTAATAACAAACCTCAGCATTACGAATTAAGTACTTCTTGTTACAGAATTAAATCAGAGAGGTACGTACGTAAGCCAAAAAATCTACGATTTAAATCGTAAAAATATGAATGGTAATGCAAAGGAAAAAGAAACTATGACAGGTAAGAAATAGACAAATATTTAAAGTGAAAACAATATTTTAATATATCAGAGAAAATTCATTTTTCATTTTTCTTTTTTAGATCGTACCACTAATGAAGAAAATTTGGTAAGCCTGAAGATAATGATAGATAATGAAGATGATCCTGAAATTAACTATGAAGAAAGTACCTGCTATAGTGACGTATCTAATATTTAAAATCATATATATGTATAATATTTTTAAAGAAATCTATAGATTATTATATTAACGGGATCCCTCAAGCCCTCTGTAGCCAACATTACGGAACGAAAAACGAGGGAGAATTGTCTAGCATTATTTTTCGACCGATTTCAATGTTTTTGGGCTTTTTGGAATCGTTAGGATTCGCACCTTGTCATAAATAAAGCCGTATTTTCCAAAAAACTTAAAAAAAATAAAATTGTTTAAAAATTCGCATTAATAATATTTAAACGCAAAACACATTGAAACATCGGGCTTCTTTATGACAAGGTGCCAGACCTAACGATTCCAACAAGCCCAAAAACATTGAAATCGGTCGAAAAATAGCGCTGGACAATTCTCCCTCGTTTTTTGTTCCGTAATGTTGGCTACAGAGGGCTTAAGGGATCCCGTTAAAGACGTTCTCCGGCAAAATTATTTTCTTAGAAATTGTTTAAAATTTTAAGTAAATGTTGAATAAAACGTCTTTTATTTACTGACGAGATTTTTAATACTCCTTGCGGTACTAAATTTTTAGATATTTTGCTTCAAAGTACTGAGTTTTAACATAGAATGCACATGCTGAGCTATCTTAACGCAGAAATTTTAATGAATAATAAACCGAGTTTTCTTAGAGTTTATTTAAAAATTTAGTATAAGATTCCTCATATCATTAGTAAAGCGTAACAAAAAAGTCTGATATAGCAAGCGGCTTTTGTTTTTGAGAAATGTCGTTCAAAGACTCTGATGTCAGGATTAATTTTCATTTAGTCGCAGGCATTGAGAGGTTGGTAACACTGCAACTTCGCATCGTCGCTATTGTTGTGACATATATATATATATAGATAGATAGAAAACATCAATAAATATTATGAGTTTATGAACAATGTTATTTAAATATAAACAATACGAATTATAAATTGCTCAATAAATAATATAAGACGTATTCATTTATACGAGCTCTGCTTTATTTGAGTGTTGTGTTCACAGCTTGCGTAAAGCTGCGCGGATAAACAAATTTAGAACTTCTGCGCACAAGTGGTTGTCAATCATATAATCATTCCGCGTATATGCTAACCAATGTTACCAAACTTCGTAAAGTAACTCTCGAGTTGAGCACAACTGCAACCGGAGAACGTCCTTAGAGAGAAAACTTATTGGATGCTTTCTCATAAAAGCAATTATACATAATAATATAAAATTTGGGCACAATCTTACAAGGCGTAGCTTTTGAACGCATATCAAAAGTGTCACTCTTTCAGTATTTTTCCCGCAACTGAGAAATTTTAAACTACTACGATTTTCAATTCGAAAATGGCGCAACGTAAAATAACGCCTTTGATTTCACATTCGACAGATAATTTCGATCACCCAGTGCTATCGCAATCGTGAAAATATAATAGGTAACTATTGAATAATATAATTCTAAAACCACTAAATGATACTTCAGTTAAATTTAATTGGTGTTGCTTGCTTATCTGATTCTTTTTTAAAACAAAGGAATTAATATTAACATTTTTAAAAACAAACATAGTATACTCTCCTCATTACGGATACTACAAACTTCTTATTTTCATATTATTATTACATACTGAAAATATTAATTAAATAGTTTTATCGGTAATGAACATTCTCCTACTGCGCATATTTAAAATCTTAAAATGATAGTATTCGTTTTATTACAAATTTCTGCCAGTTTGCGACAATATGTATATAAGTATAACAATATATTTTTAATATTTTATCAATAGCAAGAAAGTAGAAAAGTGTATAAAGTGTGTAGGAAAAAAGGAAATTTAGTGTGTCTGTGGTCAGAGTAAAATTTCTGTGCTTGCTGTTAAAAATCATTAAAATTAAATTCCGAACTTTAAGGAAGCATCAGACGAGCAGGGATGACTAACTGAATTAACGCTGAAGGATTTTTTTCTAAATTTAAGGTGTGCTTATTTAGAAAGTACTTGTTCTTTTTCCATGATAGCGACGATAATGCGTAGTTTATGTTGTCTGTGTATGTATGTGTCGAGCATGATATCAAATGCGTCGACTAATGTTATACACTTTCAATATTAACAATTTTAATAACTAAAAAATGAACTATTAGCAGGAAAAGTGACTGCGAAAATAGTTTTAACAAGAATCCGTATATCGACATTAAACAGGGAAAATCTATTTGGCAAATTATGGTAGTACTTTTCGACATCTTTTAATGCTATTGGATGGTTTTGAAAACGCCAGAAACTTATATAGGAAAGGACATTTACATTTTTAGAAAAAGTGAAAAAATAAAAAAAAAATTCAAATAATTGCATTGGTATTTTGAAAACCACGTATAAATGGAAATATTTTCTAACGGACTGTCTTAGATAATCTCCTTACGTTTCTAAGGAGCCCAATAACACGAAGATCCATCAAGAAATAACAACGCTATATTTTAAATTACGAAGTCAAAAATTTTCACATTACTGACAAAGGGCTGATAAAGCAAAGCCAACTGTTCTACCCGCCCTTCGCTAAATTGGGAAAGTTTTTGATTTCTTATTTTACAATGTATCGCTGTTATTTCTCGATGGATGCTCGTGTTATTGTGCTTTTTAGAAACGTAAGGATATTATCTAGGACAGTACGCTAGAAAATATGTCTATGTATAAGTGGTTTATAAAATATCAATGCAAATGTTTAAATAATTTTTTTTTGACATTTCTTAAAAATTACACTTTTGTTTCCCTGTACATATTTTTGGCCTTTCTAAAACCATCCAATATCATTAAAACCTGCCTAAAGATACAGTCTCAACTTAAAAAATAGATTTTCTTTGTAATGTCGATATAGGGACTATCCTTAAAATAGGGAATTTAAGAGTAGTCTTTCGTAAAAGGGCACACAATTAATATTAGATCATATATATTATCATGAAGGTATATATCAGTTTAATTTGTTCAATAACAGTAAGAAATTTTTTGTATATTTAGTAAAAAAATTTCTTATAATTCAATATTGAACGACTTTTAATTAACATTATCCTTATCGATTGCATAATATAGTAAGTACTCTTCCTCCAGCGGATGTAGCGTTGGAGCAGGAATCACTAACGAATGCAGAGGCCCTCCAAGATATGTTTTAATCATTTCCTTGAGTGAACAAACATGGATCTGTTGGTCATCTGAGCCTACACGCGCCAGTCCCACAACTAAAGTCTTATCTGTAAAAGCTAAAATAATATTGATTAAGTAAATGTAAAACACGGAACAAAACAATTGATTTACTATCAAACCTTTTAAATTTACCACTAAAAAAAGAATTTAACAAAATATAAAAAAATAGTTCAGTAATTTGGTGGGATCGAATGAATAACTTCATCAAAATGTTAATTTAAAATATTATCGCAAAAAATATCCATGAAGGGATTAGGCCACATTAGAGCGAGAAAATATCTATATATTTAAGGATTTTATTTTTAACGAAAAAATGAAACAAATCGAAATTTTAAAAACGGTTCTTTATTATTACATCAAAGAACTATAAGACATAATTTTTTCAAAGCCAAAAAAAGAAAAATAACGACATAACAGTACTTCTTCGTTGACGTGTTTTGGTTGTAGAGGTACACAGACGGAGACGCAGTGCATACAATTATTAACTTAGAACAAAAACTAAAATATTTTTCGATTATATATAAGACAAGCTAGAGAACTACGTAGGATTTTTTTAAAATATTGATTTTTGAAAAAGTTATGCATGTTTGAAAAAAAAATGATTAATAATTGCTTGTAACTTAAAAACTATGCATCATATCGAAAAAATCCTACGTAGTCCTCTAGATAATACAGTTTCGAATATACAGTCCAATTTTTAAGTCGATTGGTAAAGATTTGTTCGAGTTCTGTTTCCGCCCATTTTAAAAAATGTTGTTTCCAGAAACATATTTAAAGTATGAAGTCTTATATATAATTACAAAATCTATATTTACCTTTACTCGGCGATGCCTGCTCCATATAATTGACCTTCTTCATTTATGTTTTGGTCATGGGCTGTCTTTCTGATGGTTTTTAAGCTACTATGGATTTTTTCAAAATCCTAGAGTGGCCTAACCCCTTAAAGTAGCGACGGGTACACCGCGAAGTAATGGTCAAGCGGAAAGGGTAAATAGATTTCTAAGATCTGCATTGTCGAAATTATCAGTAGAAGCATAGTGGGATGACGTATTAATTAAAGTGCAATTCGTACTAAAGAATACATGTCATAGAGCGATTGACACTACGCCTAGCCTGTTATTGTTTCGACAGGATCAATATGGATTCGGAGATGACAAGCTACGCGATCATCTACAGTCGTTAAATGATGCTAAAAATGATAGGAAATTGTTACGACATAATGCGATCGAAAGCTATAGAAAATTACAATATAATAAGGCTAGTTTTGACAAGTTGAGGAAAAAATCACACACTTATAGAGTTGGTAACTACGTGATGGTCAAGAATGTGGTGACAACACCGGGTATAAATCATAAATTGTTGCCAAAATTCAAGGGGCCTTACGTCGTGAAAAATATACTCGATCATGATCGTTACGTCGTTAGTGATATCGACGGATTCCAATTGAACCCAAGGCCATTTACCGGAGTATTCAGCCCAGATAGAATGAGACCATGGATCACATGTGATAGTGATCAAGACGAAAGTAGTGAAGGTGTGAATAATTGTGAAACAGGTGATAGTACTCATATTAATAGTGAATGCATTGGATCAGATGAGAAGGCAGATAGTAGTACTCACGGGATCAATTAACTGCTATAGATTAACTTTGTAAATAATTTTATTTTAAGCGTACATGGCTCCCGCATGCTCGGGTCGATCATTTTATCAGGATCGCCGAAGCTGTAGGAATAATTTGGCCAAATCAGTATGAATGTGTGATTTGTATGGAGGTGTGTATGATAGGTAGGTGTGTGACGTGTACGCAAAGGTATAGGCATAAGGAAAGTAGCCATGTAAGATTTGAAAAACAGGTAGTCGGTCGAAATAAGGAGAACATGAGAGACGCATAATTGATACTCGGTCGATGAAAAAAGGGAATGTGGAATATTGTTGTTCATTGTTGAATAAAGAAATTAGTGACTTTAAGATCCAGTCAAGTTTTAATACGCCCTATAGCTTCGAATTAAAAACATAGTACATTTAGTGCAATAATGCTGTGTTAATAAATGTATTTATTATTGCTGCTAATTCTTGGTCATTTATGACGAGTTAATGAAAGAATTGTAGTAAGTCTTTATAAAGCTGTTCTGCTTTTGGTACACTAAGTGAGCGCTGTAGCGCAAATGGTAAGGTTGCCGTTTGTCACGCGGTGGGCTCGTGTTCGAGTCTTGGCGAAGTTTACAATTTTTTCATTAGAAGGACTTTTTTTTTAATAACCATTAATTTATTAGACTCAATAAAAAATAAAAAAATTCATTTGTTAGCAGATTAATACAAAAATATTGAGTTTATTATACCTAAACTCATTATATGTTATTATAAGATTGCATTTTTTGTATTTATTATCAAATCTAATTAATTAATGGCTACATATAAGCATTTTATAAAAATTAAAAACTAAATGAGGAAAAGGAGTTTGATTTGCTTCGAGTTTTTGGGAAAGGAGCATCACTTCACACGGATGACACGTAAAAATGTATTGGTTAGCAGTAGTCGCTCTTCTTTTAAAGCCGAAGATGCCTCGAGAGAGTCAAGATCGGGAGCGAGTGAGAGGGCCGAGAAAACTATACCGCTCTCTCTCGCTCTACAAATGTGCCGAACCCGACCGAGATCCAGCGAAGGCAGCCAAGACACGCACGCATCGCTGTAATGGTGTGCGTGACTAGCGAGTAGCGGGATGAGTGGGGATGGCTAACCGTTACTACCGGCTGACTGTGTGTTAGTGACACTACGGTAAGCGTGGTGGGGAGAGAATTCCGCCATGATCTAACAGCACTGCTGAGAAGTCCGTCCCGTATCCAGGAGCTCTCCCGATACAGTCCTATCCCTGACCACGCAAGAGTTCTCCGCGTACTCCTACCCCCGCTCAGGAGTTCTCCGAACAGTCCTGGTGCAGTTATCCGCACCGTCCGATCACCGCTCCGCCGTACTAACGCCGTGTCCAGGAGTTCTCCGGACCGCCGGAAATTATTTTTAGGTTATGGCACAAGCCGCCATCTTGCCGTCTACCGAGGGCCCCTCTGTGTGGCCGTAGACCGCCGCACCACTTAACGTAGCCCCGCCGTGAAGCTACTGACCGACGCGCCACCCGCGGGCGAAAATACTATAAGACCCGGACCGTAGTATGTAAATCAGGGCTCGGAACGGCTTGCAACTTTCGGCTGATTTCCAAGCTCTATACCCTCCACCAAGTCACGTGGGCTCGCAGTCGCTGGTCGTAGCTGGGCGCATAAAGTATAGCCAGGAGCGGCACACGCAATTTTGGAACAAATAAAATACATGGGACCAAATGACTGTTTATCAGCAATAGTATAAAAAATTTACCATTTATTGTCTCAAAGTTATTCTAAATATAGTATTACCAAATAATAAGTCGAAAGTGTGTTACACTAATGTAATTAGTTGATTTTAATAAACATTAAATTTATTTGATCTATAAAAGAATAGTGCTATGGCCCTGCGTGTTGAATTTATAACTATTAAAAGTACGCAAATTGCAGTATTATTTTCCCTATTGTAGTTTTGCTGCTAAAAGTAAACATGCGTACGAATACAATACTATTTTCCATTCCTTTCGCACGAAAGTTATACCTGTAATTATATACTTATATATATGCTTTAATGTTGTAGACTGTTTCAAGGATCAAATGACAGATTCTTAATAGATTTCTACATCACCCAGGAGGTACTATTAATGATGCATTTTTTTTCTAAGTGGTATCCCCAGTAGGTTTAATCCACTGTAATTAACAACAAGAGAAGTTAAAACTTAATTTGGTTTATATGTTGTGACTGGAGGAACTAACGAAGAAGTATCTATTTCGATGTTAGTTAAATATGTTCTCATAAGAGCAGTCAAAATAGAATCATTCATGGAAGACCGTAAATCATTCTTGATTTGTTTGATTTTATAAAACAAACATTCACACAAATAGGTGGATCCAAACATAGAAAATATCCTGAGCCCAAAACTTCTTAGAAAAGGATATTTGTCTTTTGGCAAGGTTTTAAAAATTTCTAATGAGTTCTGAAATTTATTTTTTAAATAATGCAAAGAAATATCATTTTGTAAGTCGCAAAGTTCTTCCCGTAAGGTTACATTTTGCTCTTCAATAGGTACAAAGAAGACATTTTCATATAAAATTAAATCCTTCCTAAGAGCTTGCAAATCTTTAAAACGAGTAGTGAATTCTTCAATAATCGATTGAAGGATATAGAAGTGTTTCTTAAAGTCGCAAGTATTTGGAGCAGATTCTTCCAGTAAATATTTACAAGCGGGAAAGTGATAAAAGCTATTATGTATATTAAATCATGCATAAGCATATTTAATTTTGCTATGAAGGAATCGATATGACTGACTAATTGAGAAATAGATTGTTTTGATGTTTGCAATTTATAATTCAAGGTGTTAAGATGATTTGTTAAATCTGTTATTAATGCTAGCTCACAAAGGGAATCTATAACTTCTAAGAATGATTTGAACTCATTATACATTGCTGATGCCATTGCTATACTATGCAAGAACATCATTATTTCATTCTTTAAAGCGAAAAACCATTCTAAACATTGCCCTGCACTAAGACAACGAACATCAGAATATAAAGGTATATCCTTATAGAGTGAATCATGCGCAGCTAAAAATAAATTAAATTGACGATGAGTTAATGATCTATTTCCTCCTTTAATGAAATTTATAATTTTTGTGATCATTTTCATTGCAGCAGTAATCTTTATTGCTTTGCCACATAATGCTTCTTGATGAATAATGTAATGGATTAAAGGAACTTTTATATTTCTTTGAAATAGCTGCCCAGCAAATCCTATTCTAGTTCCTACCATAGACGGTGCACCATCCGTAACGATGCATGAAGACTTGGAAAAATTAATATTAAATTTTTCAAAAGTGTTTTCTACCGCGCTAAAAATATCTGCGCCTGTCGTTGTGCCATGTAACGGGAAGAAATCTAATAGCTCTTCAGTATAAGAAAAGTCATATTGTACAATGCGCACAAACATACTTAATTGACTGACATGACGGTTGTCAGTACTTTCGTCGAGGCACAATGAAAAATATACACACGACTGTAGCAGAGATTTCAATTTTTCTTCAATAGAACCAGCTATTACTTACATTCTGGAAGCAACCGTTTTATCGCTAAATGGAATTTGAAGAATATCATCAACCATCAAAGATCCTCCAAATGCATTTACTGCTTTAAAAAGACACGATTTAATAAATTCGCCATCAACAAAAGGCTTAACACGTTGAGCCATAAGCAAAGAAATATCGCAAGAAGCTTTACGAGCAAATGAGGATATTTGGGCAACAATATCCAAATTTGGAGGTTCATCAGAATATTGTTTAAGAACTAATTTCAATTCTTCTATTAAATTTCGTCTTTCATCATCTTTATAAATTGAATGATTATATTTCGACATGTGCTTTGAAAAATAATGTTTTTCTATAGTAAATTTAGAAACTATGGATGGCTCATAATGGCAAATCAGACATACCGTTTTGTTGGATATATAAACGAAGAATTTGTCTTCCCAGCAACTGTTGAAACGCTGATTATATTTTTGATTTCCACTCATTTTATCACTCTAACTGTCAATAAATTAGAGAATTCACAACATAAAAACAGCAAACTCAAGGAAGAAATCGATATCACTTGCTTTCAAAAGAAATCAATTTTTGATGAACAAAAGAAGAGAAGATTTATTTCGACCTCTAAATTACAAAATCGCACAACCGGAGACCTAATCGACTAATCCGTTCTAATGACCGTTTATTGTGACACTTTAAACGGCAATAATCATCTATCGAACAACTGCTGATATTTGGCAATGTCAATAATATTGTTGTTATACTGAAAAAGTTCGTTGGGAGACTGAAAATGATACTAAAATATTTAAATTTTCTAATCAACCTCCTGAGTATAATAACAACACAGGGTGACCGTTACAAAAGTTACCAGTTGATTATTTCGAAATCCAATAATTTTTCAAAAAATGTTTCATACAAAAGTTTTATGGTTTAAAAGGGGACATATAATGTTATCATTAGTTTGATTTTCAAATTGTGTTTGAAAAACATATGAAGGTCACCTTGAATTTTTTAAATAACCTACTATTTTTTATTGCATATTCTTTTAGCTTATCTCAAGAGCTTTTCAAAACACTATAATATGAAAGTAACATTCCTTATAGCAGTTCACTAGATATATCAAATTAAAATTACATGTAGGTGTCAATTTGCTTAAAGTAGTGTGCATACAGTTGTAAACATTCTCATAAAATCGCGTCTTATTTATCATTAAAAACTAGCGAAAGTTTCAAAATTTCTTATAGAACAAAAAATATACATTCTCCTTGTGAATTAGCTTTAATAACAATAGCTTAACGAATCACCTTCATAATGTCAATTTATTAATTGCAAACGTCAAAACAGTCTATTTCTCAATTGATCAGACGTATTAATTCCTTCGGTGCAAATTTTAATGTATGTTTAGGCATGATTTAGTATTTAATACTATTCCTCACATTGCCGTCTGTAAATATTTACTTCAAGAATCTGCTCCAAATACTTGCAACTTTAAGAAGCAATTCTATGTCCTTTCAGAAATTTTAGGCGGAAAATTTTTTCTGTTTAAATCTACCTATTTGCGTGAATATGTACACTTTCGAAACTGAAACTAATTAAAAATGGTTTACGATTTTCCATGAATGATTCCACTTTGGCTACTCTTAAGAGAACATATTTGACTAACACAACGAGATAGATACTTCTTTGATAATTCCTCCAATTACAACATATAAACCAAATTAATTTTTAATTTCTCGTGTTGTTAATTACAGTGGATTAAACCTACTGGGGATACTACTTAAAAAAGATGCATCATTAAAAGTACCTCCCGGGTGATGTGGAAATCTATTAAGAATCTGTCATTTGATTATTGAAACTGTTTACATCATTAAAGTAGATAGGTATATAAGTACAGGTATATCTTTCATGTAAAAAAAATGGTAAATACTATTGTATTTGTACGCATATTTATTTTTAGCAGCAGAACTACAATATGGATAATAATACTGCAATTTGCGTACTTTTAATATTTACAAATTCAATACACAGCCATAGCACTATTCTTTTATAGATTGAATAAATTTAATGTTTATTAAAATCAAATAATTACATTAGTGCAACACTTTCGACTTATATTATTTTCTAATAGTATATTTAAAATGACGTTAAGCCTAAAAATGGTACATAATTTATACTAATGTAACATTTTTATTCATATGGAATTTTTTCAGCATAAACAATAATACTATTGCTGATAAACATTAATTTGGTGCCACGTGTTTTATCTGAACCATAATAATTACGTGCGCCGCACCTGGCTTAGGCTTGCGCGCGCAGCTAAGACCAGCGACTGCGAGCCCACGTGACTTGGTGGAGGGGATAGAGCTTGGAAATCAGCCGAAAGTTGCAAGCCGTTCCGAGCCCTGATGTAAGTACACACCTGCAGGGGCAGACAACACACACTAACACGAATAGGTTAAGTAATTGTATAAGCTTTGTAATATACCGTGTACAATGACCGGCAGAAATGGCGTCCCTTGATGCGTTTAGGAACCGCATTTTAGGATCCTTCACTGTATACTCTATTCTGCTAGGCGGAGATAGGGGAATGGAACGCGATAACTATAGTAGTTAGTTTATCTCGCTCTAAATGCGTGAGTGCGAGAGAGAGAGCTTTATACGGCATAGCAGGGCAAGCCAGGCGTCCCGAGGCTTATTTCTATCTGTGCCATTGCCTATGGCTATCTCTCTCGCTCGGTAAGAATCATTCGTCCGCCCTTGTTTAGGTCAGTTCTACGCCAATGGATACTCTCTAAAGAAGATTTTCTCAGGCGACACCATTGAAGACTGCGATTACAGCGGGGATTTTAAAATACTGTGCACCTGTCACTGTCAAACATCAGTATGAAAGATTATTGTCGCTTACAGCGTTTGGTGCAATTAACATTATAAGTCTGGATTATTATGTGATATTCTGTAATGCACAAAAACAAATGCCGAAGAAGCGAGCTCCTGCTCATATGGATTAGATTACAAAAAAAGCATAAATATAACATTGTATATTTTAAGGTTTGCAAAAATATGTTTGGAAGCAGTAGCAATGCTTCCAAATAATTAACAAAAAGAAAAGATAGTAATGCTTTTAAAACGAAAAAAAAAAAAATATCTCCCGCGAGATTCGAACCACCGACAAAAGCGCTCTAACTAATCTTCGAAGCAAGCGACCTAGCCACTGAGCCACGAACTCTTCATGACCATTGATCAAGATTTCTTCAATGTAAATGATATTTTAAACTGAAGGATATTGAGATATATTATTATCAATGTGTAACGATTATAAACATATTTCTCTAATAATAATTAGTTAAGTGTGCGCGTTTAGGATATTATTCTATACATGTTAAAATTTAAAAGAAATAACTCTTCTTAGTCTGATTAATAAACGAGTGAATTTTATTAATTAAAATTATGTTATATTTACAAGAAAAGTTACATAAGTGGAAACCAGTATATTCTTATATTTAAATGAGTTTCTTCTATAATGCAAATAACTTATTGGTTTAAAAAATTAAAAGTAAATTAACATATGTACATATATATGTGCATTACAGAATATCACATAATAATCCAGACTTATAATGTTAATTGCACCAAACGCTGTAAGCGACAATAATCTTTCATACTGACGTTTGACAGTGACAGGTGCACAGTATTTTAAAATCCCCGCTGTAATCGCAGTCTTCAATGGTGTCGCCTGAGAAAATCTTCTTTAGAGCGTATCCATTGGCGTAGAACTGACCTAAACAAGGACGGACGAATGATTCTTACCGAGCGAGAGAGATAGCCATAGGCAATGGCACAGATAGAAATAAGCCTCGGGACGCCTGGCTTGCCCTGCTATGCCGTATAAAGCTCTCTCTCTCGCACTCACGCATTTAGAGCGAGATAAACTAACTACTATAGTTATCGCGTTCCATTCCCCTATCTCCGCCTAGCAGAATAGAGTATACAGTGAAGGATCCTAAAATGCGGTTCCTAAACGCATCAAGGGACGCCATTTCTGCCGGTCATTGTACAAAATGTGTACATTTGGGCGTTAAAGGGTTAAGAGCGCTACACAGACTTAGATTCTTGTTATAATAAGTTTCTTTTCTTTCATGAAAATTATAAACAATAATATGTTTAATGATATTAATAATATTTAAAAAGAAGAGCGCTGTAGCGCTGTCAAGAAGAGTTCTATGAGTAAATTGAGACGACAAAAAAGCAAATACATCTAACAATGTCAAAGATTCTTTTGAAAAACTAATGTAGCTATTCGAATATAAAACTCAACCGTTTTATCGATCGAGAAATCGTTATGCGTTAGACAAAGTCACACATATACAGGGGTTTTCTCTAACGACGGAGCGTAGGATTGGTATTGGACTATAGCAGTGAAGCATTTACCATACATTATCATTATTAATAAAAGGGTAAATAGTTAAGGGAATCCAGGATCGAAACAGAATTTCAATTCAGAAAATATAAAATAGAGGGAATAAATAACTTTCTCAAAAACAAAAATATTTAGTTTATTGCGAATGTTGGTACTAAATCCTTGATTTTTTAAAAATAAAAAGAAAATATAATTTTTTTCATGTATAGACTAAATTAGTCAATCAAACATATCTTCCAAATTTTTAAGAGTATTTGTTTCTTTTTGATATTAAATTACTCATTGGCGTTTGTCCGAAGACATTTAGCCATACTTTTTTAAAATTATTTAAATGGAAGAAAATATTAACATTTACAATTTCTTTTATATGAATTTCAAGAAACTGTATCTGTAGCGCTTTTAACGGAAATCTGTATACCGACATTACAGGGCAAAAACTATTTCGCATACAGCGTTGTCATTTGTTGACGGATTGTAAAGTTATTTAAGGTTTTTGGAAATGGCAGAAGCTTGTCTACTAAATAATGTTAGGAAAATTAACAAAAAATGACAAAAAAATGTTTTGTTTAAATAAATATATTAACACTAGATTTACGGACGTTGATTAGACCTATTTTTACCAAAGTGAGATAATTTGAATAATACACGAAAATTGAAGTTTATATATAGAAATGAGTTCTACTTTAAATTAAATGAAAGATTTATTATCTAAAAATTTATTGAAAACATTTTTTACATATAAATTATGATTTTGAAATACCTTTGAATTAGTCAAATTGGCTCAGTCCATAAATCTAGTATTAATATTATTGAGAAACAACAAATAAATCGCAAAATCCCTCAATGTACTTTACTAGATAATGTTCTTATACGTTTCCAAAAAGTCCATAAAAATGCAAATCCGTCAAGAAATGATGATGCTGCATTTGAAATAAATAATGGAAGAAATTTGTGTTCGGGAAGTTGCCAAAACGAAATTCTTCCATTATTTATTTCAAATGCAGCATCGTCATTTCTTGACGGATTTGCATTTTTATGGACTTTTTGGAAACGTAAGAACATTATCTAGTAAAGTACGTTGGGGGATTTTGCGATTTATTTGTTGTTTCTCAATAATGTTAATAAATTTATTTAAATAAAAAATTTTTATTCGTTTTTTGTTAATTTTCCTAACATGATTTAGAAGATAAGGTTCTGGCATTTCCAAAAACCTGCAATAACTTTACAATCCGTCAATAAATGAGTTTTTACCCTATAACGTCGGTACACGGATTTTTGCTAAGCATACTGAATAGAGTAAATTTGCTCTTTAGTAAAAAAAATCAAATCTTCAATAGTTTAGAAAATTTTCTTGATTAAAATTATTATTCGGTCGTGGATCCCTTTAAAGCAATAACATTTACCTTTCTCTTTACTTTTATTTTCAATCTTCTTTTCTTCTATGATTGTACATAATTGCTTGCAAGCTTCTGCCACTGTCATAAATTTTGGTGGCATATACTCTTTCTTTTTCTGCAAAATGCTATTTAATGTTGGTTCTTTCACTTTAATATCTAGTAAGCAAAGAGTGTGTAAATTCGAATTTCTATTCGCAAGTATCTTTTCATGAAAGCTATCTGGTTGCCAATTTTCAGTCCAATAAGGAATAGAAATTGTCTCCCCGAACCGGTATAATTGCAGGCCACAACATCCAATTGCATTCAGAATAGATGCATTGTGAATTATTTTTACCTATATCAGAAATATATTTAATTTAAAATATAATTTGTACTGGAAATTGAAAGTCAATTAATTTAAGTGCATTACTTTTATACCCTTCTCACGGGCCCTTAAAATAAGCTCTGTATGTGTAGTAGCGCCGAAAGGATCTCCAACTACAAGAAATGCAATATCTTGTGATTCGGCATCTTCGAGGATATCATTAGAATCATCTTCTACTAATTCTCGATCAGCTATTATTATAGAACGTCCATAAAACTCCTCCTAGAAAAATTAAATTTACTGATATTACCAGATATCCATTATATTAAAACTTGCATAAAAAAATCTCCAAACTGAGCCTATAAAAAATAATATTTCCGACAAAGTTTGTTTGGCTGGAAGAAAGGCACACATCGAAAGTATTCGTTTAACCCGCCAATACACGGAGAAAATATTACAGTACATTTTACTATGGAACCATAGTACTGTTGACATAACACTGCATTTCGATGTAAAATGCTTTAATTTCAGTAGCACTTACAATGTCGCACAGTAATTTCTAATATAATTTCTTCGAAAAAATCAAAGTCATAAACTTTGCAGTAAACCCAATCAATAAGTAATGTTTACATTTCAATGTTTAATTAAGTTTACAGGAAAAATAGTCCTTTTTAACACAGTAAAAAGTTAAAAGTAATTTTTACTGTGTATTACAGTAAAAATTCGTAAAATTAAACAATAAATGTACTAGTCTTCATATGTATATCTTGACCCCAATAGGACATGATCAAAATTGCCCTTTAACATAATTTCAAAATTCTACGTTACAATCATTATACTGTGAACTCTAAGTGTTTGATGTGACAGAATATAATCCGTTATTCTATACACATTAATGTGTATTTTGTATTAGATGTGTTAGTGTTACTTTTTGCACACTAAATATAACGAAAGTAACACGCTTATCCGTGTTGAAAATCTTATTTGTAAAAATATTTTAGTTCCGAGATGAAATGTATTGGAAGACACACACATTATAGGTCTACACCATTTAAAGAAATTACACACTTTTTAACACATAAGTGTGTCATTTTTGAAAATATTAAAGTTTGTTTCTTTATAAGGTGAAACTTTTAATGATGTCGTTCAATACATTTGGTATCGAGCCTAAAAAATATTTTTTACACACCTAAAATTTTTAACACGGATAAGCGTGTTACATTTGGGCCATTTCATGCAAAAACGAACTGATTTCGAAGTGCAGCACCGATTTTTAATTTTTCAAAATAAAATATGTTGAAATATTAGAAAATATAAGAGTTTTGGCGCAAGTTAGAGCGAAGAAAATTTTGTTTTTCCGGAGATGCGAGCTGTTAAAGTTTGCATTTTTGATGTTTTTGGCAAAAGCACAATATTTAAAAATCATGTCTTTTAAACAAATTAAGATTGAAGATTCTGGCTGAAACCAAAATAATTAGGAAGATTCATATTTTATTAGAAAAATATAAGGAAAATAAGTTGCTATAAATTTGTAACACCATTAACAATTGTAATAAACATTTAAATTAACAAATGTGTTGTCATACTCTGACAATTATAAAAAAATCAGGAATTTTCCTTAGGATGCTATTTAAAGATAAAAAATGATATCAAGAGACACGGTAGTGTCTCGACGGCAAGTACATAAAAGTAGAAAAAGTCATGCCTATACCGCCGTCGAGGCACTACTCTCTTATACAGCTAGTTGAGGCGTCCCAATTTTCAAACCTATTTTTCTCCGCGAATAATCCATTGCCATTATTTAAGTAAAGCTTTTTTTAAAATGGTTTTGAAAAAGCTTTCATTTGCGCCTAAGAGGATCAAAATCGGTTCACGCAATCCAGAGATCTCATACTCTGTTAGCTATATATATATCGAAAATAAAATTTTCCTTCATAATCTTCTTCTCCAGCCAGAATGTATGTATGTCTCGGGCTGAAGTTGGTCGCTAAGAAAAATGACGTCATTTTCACAACGCTTCCAACATAATATACTCAACGATCAAACTATATGGTTGTGAACTGTCAATTCGGCGACTATATTGAACTGTGTAAATTGTAATGTGAGATTATTTTTATTTAATGCAATGAGGTAATTCATCGTGTTGCGATATTGCATCTGTTAATTTCTACAATCACAAATAATTCAATTAACAGTGACTGAAGGATTCGCGAATTAGATAAGTATAACAATATATTTTACAATACAGGATGTAGTATACTTTGTGGTATTTCTTTTTCAGATTAAATTAAGACAGAACATTTTCATATTCATTGATGAAGATAGAGCTGACTGGATTAAATAAGATTAATATTTACAACTCTGTGCCAATGAGAAGCATACTTTCAACATTAATGTGCATCGGTCATTATCAGGAGGATATTAATTGAAAGAAATTGGTAAGGTATTTAATAATCATATGCTAAACTTTCAGGTATTGAAATCATTAATCAAATGCATGTTTTGCTTTTTGTTTTCTTTAAACTGATATTGATTGTAACTATCCGATAGGTTATATCATATATATACGAACAAATATTTCAGATTAAATTATGGCAATGCTTATTTGAAAGATATGAAACATTCCAAAGAATCTTCATTTACGTAAAATACAAGTTGACCAGTATTTAGATTTGATTTGGATTTGAACAAATTATACGATAGTAGATGTTTACAAAAGATGCGAAGACAACCAAATATTACAGAAGTTAGGTCAACAAGCAATAAAGAAAATGGAGATGGGGCAAAATCAAATACTGGTAAGTAACTGAGATGCTTTATGTTGCTTCAAATATTTATTTTCTTTGAAGTAATCATATGCTAAACTTTCAGGTATTGAAATCATTAATCAAATGCATGTTTTGCTTTTTGTTTTCTTTAAACTGATAATGATTGTAACTATACGATAGGTTATATCATATATATACGAACAAATATTTCAGATTAAATTATGGCAATGCTTATTAGAAAGATGTGTAACATTCCAAAGAATCTTCATTTATGTAAAATACAAGTTGACCAGTATTTGGATTTGAACAAATTATACGATAGTAGATGTTTACAAAAGATGCAAAGACAACCAAATATTACAGAAGTTAGGTCAACAAGCAATAAAGAAAATGGAGATGGAGCAAAATCAAATACTGGTAAGTAACTGAGATGTTTCATGTTCCTTCAAATATTTATTTTCTTTGAAGATTAAGATTGTTAAATGATGAATGTGATTTCAGGCTTACTCATAGTGTTATCATTTAGTATTTTACAGTCACTGTACAAGTGTATTATAGCAAATAGTAATACTTGTGCTTTGACTTAAATACATTTGGTATAATTGAATTAGAAAACCAAGGAAGAAGGTTCGCTCACATACTGACTATTGGAGCTGGATCAAAGATTGTGCTTTTCACTTCTGTATTCTGAGACTTGAAACAGGCAAAGATGAAAGCATTGAAAGATTGGCAAAGTAAGAATAAGCCAATATTAAGAAAATCGCCGTCCATTGCTCAACCATAATTTAAGGATGAGATTCATTGGATGAAATTCTGTAAAATTGAGTTAATAGCTGCTGATTGTTTTCCTCTGTTACCTATGCTAGTACTCTAGGCCAAAGGCAGTATACTGGTCATTGGTATGGATGAAAAAATGCATGTTTATTCTCAATTGAAACTCAGTCTAAAAATTAGTTGTTTCGACTCCATTTTGCAGCACCAGAAATCCAACCAGTTTCAAGTGTGTAGAAATTTACGAAACGAAAATTTGAGGACTTTGGCACAGGAAATGTTATAAGGACGACTCGCCAATGTATCTCCTATGTCACCTTTGTCAAGAGTTAGCAGCATAACGTAACAATGATTGGCGCTAAAAATTTAAGAAACGGCGTATGCAAAACGACAATGCCAACTTTGATTATATGCTTCATTGTAGCTTATTTGAAGCTTTACGAATTGCTTGTCCAGTCTTGCCCCTGTATCACCTCAAGCAGCTGATGGAGTTACTGAAGTTTGGCAAAGTTAGATGTTGGTAAAATGTCAAATGTTGATAAAAAAAAATGTAAATTAATTAAAACATATATTTTACTTAATTATTTTTATATGTTGAAAGTATGTTTATTGATTATGAAAAATTTAATCAAACTTTTATTATGGTGAAACTGAAAACATTAAAAAAACTAGCCTGAGCATTAATTATGAAGTTCATTTATGCAAAATGCATTACAAATATCAATAAATTCAATGTGTTGATTGTGATATTTTTTCAATATTAATATACATATTTTTATTAGATAAGCGCTGCGTTTCAAAAAATGAGAAGGGTGGAAATTTTCTTTAAATTCTATAGAAATTAAAAGAATAATTTAATTTTTAAAATATTTTACTCTTACAAAACGTTATGAAATCCCACAAAAAACAGACTTCGCTTGCAAAAAAGGCGGCAAGTACATAAACCATCTAGCATAAATAATATAGTAAAATTATCCAATTAAAAAAAGTGATGAAATCCAAATATTAGGCAAGTATATTTTTTCACCTTAGCAAAAGTTAAATTTTCGAAAAAAAAGGAACAAAAAAGTTATTTGCCGGGCCCGTAGAGTCCATGAACAGTGGGAAATTGAATCGTGTGTGAGATTCAGCTATAGCGTAGTATAGTAAATTTCATGTTAAAATACAGAGTGAAGTTAGCCGAACCACATACGACTCTATTTCTCACTGTGCATGGACATTACGGCCTACGGGCCCGGCAAGTAACTTTTTTGTTCCTTTTTTTTCGAAAATTTAACTTTTGCTAAGGTGAAAAAATATACTTGCCTAATATTTGGATTTCATCACTTTTTTTAATTGGATAATTTTACTATATTATTTATGCTAGATGGTTTATGCACTTGCCGCCTTTTTTACAGGCGAAGTCTGTTTTTTGTGGGATTGTATATACTCTCTTGGTATTTATAGTGAAAAAAAATGATTTTGTCAGGACGCGCACGGTCAGAAGCTTCGGCAGATCGCATCGTGATAAAATCGTTTTCTTTTTTATTATAAACACTAAGACAGTATGTACATTATAATTTTTGTATTTGTAGTGGACATCTAAAGGAACATTTCTGTTTTTTTTTTTATAATTTTCAGACTAGGACAACTCATTTGTTAATTTAAATGTTTACTACATTTATTAACGGTGTTAAAAATTTATAACAAATTCTTTTTTTTTTATTTTTCTAATAAAATATTAATATTTCTAAGTATTTTAGTTCAAGCGAGAGCCTTCTATCTTAATTTGTTTAGGAAATATGAATTTTCAAATATTATGTGTTTGACCAAAAACAGTAAAATTTGACCGCCTGCATCCCCGAAATAAAAAAGGAGTTTTCGCTTTAACGGGATCCCTCAAGGCCTCTGTAGCCAATATTACGGAACGAAAAACGAGAGAGAATTGTCCAGCGTTATTTTTCGACCGATTTTAATGATTTTGGGCTTGTTGGAACCGTTAGGACTCGCACCTTGTCATAACAAAGCCTTATTTTCCAAAAAATGTAAAAAAATAAAATTGTTTAAAAATTCGCATTAATAACATTTAAACGCAAAACAAATTGAAAAATCCTTCTTTATAACGAGGTGCCAGACCTAACGATTCCAACAAGCCCACAAACATTGAAATCGGTTGAGAAATAGAGCCGTACCATTGTCCCGCGTTTCTGAGGTGGACGAAAAGCAAAAATTTTTAGGAAGGAAGCTAGGCTTCCTCCCCTCTCGCGGCTCACGCTAACGTGTTCCCCCACTCCAGCATCGAAACTTACTACGAAGCTTTCCTCTCATATTTACGCTATTCCCCTATCTGTAGCTATACATATATAAATACTGCTAAAATAATGTTGAGAACATTTCATCTTGCCGATATAATGAAATTGCTAAAAATGCAATTATCATTTTGAAATAAAATTGAAGAAAAGGAGATTTCGTAATGCTTGAAATATAGGGCATACGGCGAAACGCGGGACAATGGTACAGTCGTATTTTTCAACAGAATTTGATGAGACTAGTAATAATTAAAGTCATTCTTCATGTAGATTGTCCTAAAGAGCTCGCATTTTCGATAAAGCTTATAGTTTTTCAGCTATGAACGATTGAAGTTGCACGGCGCACAAATACTTATTTCTTCTCTCGCGTAGATCAGCTGTTGCGCACGTCCATCTTCAATCGCTCATAACTGGAAAACTATAAGCTTTATCGAAAATGCGAGCTCTTTAGGACAATCTATATGAAGAATGGCTTTAATTATTACTAGTCTCATCAAATTCTGTTGAAAAATACGACTGTACCATTGTCCCGCGTTTCGCCGTATGCCCTATATTTCAAGCATTACGAAATCTCCTTTTCTACAATTTTATTTCAAAATGATAATTGCGTTTTTAGCAATTTCATTATATCGGCAAGATGAAATGTTCTCAACATTATTTTAGCGTTATTAATATATGTATAGCTACAGATAGGGGAATAGCGTAAATATGAGGAAAGCTTTGCAGTAAGTTTCGATGCTGGAGTGGGGGAACACGGTAGCGTGAGCCGCGAGAGGGGAGGAAGCCTAGCTTCCTTCCAAAAAATTTTTGGTTTTCGTCCACCTCAAAAACGCGGGACAATAGTACGGCTCTATTTCTCAACCGATTACAATGTTTTTGGGCTTGTTGAAATCGTTAGGTGTGCACCTCGTCATAAAGAAGCCCGATTTTTCGATTTGTTTTGAGATTAAATGTTATTAATCCGAATTTTTAAACAATTTGTTTATTTTTTAATTTTTTGGAAAATAAAGCTTTTTTATGGCAAGGTGCGAGTCCTACCGATTCCAACAAGCCCAAAATCATTAAAATCGGTCGAAAAATAACGCTGGACTATTCTCCCTCGTTTTTCGTTCCGTAATGTTGGCTACAGAGGGCTTGAGGGATCCCGTTAACTTGTGCGAAAACTCTTGTATTTTCTTATATTTTAACATATTTTATTTTGAACAAAATCGGTAATCTGTCCGCTTTTACGTGGAGCCGAATAAAAGTCCAATCCTAAGTCTATACTTTGTTAAGGAGCAAATAGCCGAGTGGGTTAAATGCTGGACTAGTAATCACAGGATCCTAGGTTCGAATCCCGTCAAGGTATGTGGTTTTTTCATAAGGAAAAATTGTATAGTTCGGTCAGAATGTAAGTTATGACTAAATATATACATATATAAATCAAATAAAAAAAAATATATATGCTACTGTGATATAATAGGGCCTTTCATGTCAGTGAAAAATGTGTTAATGGTGGGGGGCATATTTTTCGTTTTTAAGATTTGCAGTACTAACACAGTAAAAATTCAAGTATTAATTCTTACTGCAGCTTTTGCTGTTGGGACCATAGTAAAATTTCGCATGCTTTCTTGCAAAAATCAGTGATATAAACAATAGATATTCGTGGTTTCGAGTTTTTATTGTGTACACTTTAAAATGTACTGTAATGCAGACTTATGTCAACCATACTTTAAAATACAGTAAAACTGATTGTGTTTTTCACTAAATTGCACTATAATATTCTCTCCGTGTAGGCGCGTTCTTTTAGTTTTTACGTGGATAGGCGCGTGGGGTGCCACGGACACCCCATTTGTTTTTCGTTTTTTGACTTAAAATATTTACGAATTCAGATTTATTTTTCAATAAATATTATCTATGTGACATTCCCTTGGTATACCTAGCAGTTGCATGTCTTTAAGTTATTTATATTAATTAAACGCTAATACTTGCAAGTGACTGCACAAATTTCTTGCTAAGTCACTGATAGAATTCTATTCTTGGGGTGCTTTGGACACCCCGCGCGGCTATTGACGGAGAGATGCATTGAGCGCCAAAAGAAAACTAGCATTTTCGACCGAAACGGGTTAAACTATTACGTTTCGAAAGTCTATTGGTTTTTTAAAGTTGTGAACTTTTTAAGTCTAATTTTTAAGAAGTGTGTTATACATTCCTGTGCAAAATGAAATTTACACTGCAAATGCTGGAAGAGTGTATTCAATTTATTTTTCAAAATAATGAATCTCCTGACATCATTATTTCCTTTTCTGGAAAAATCTTCGCGGAAAACTCTTGACAATATATTTTTTAAGATTTGTGAATATAACCTGAAAGGTTTTAGTAAAAGAACAATTTATAGGTATTTAAATAAGTTTTATCTTATATTTCACAAAAACGTTAAGCTTATATAAGATATTTTATTACAAAATTCTAAAATCCATTTCAAGTTTCACTGATAATTTGTTTAACTCTGCTAATATTGTGGGCGCGGAAGCAATAAATCCTGATTCCATCAACAATAATTTAATTATTAATGATGAAGATATAAGTTTTATAATTGGGAAGAAGATAGAGTAGGATTAAATATAAGACTTATTAGCGTTAAAAATAATTTACTTGTCATTTCTATCGTGTAACGAAGTTCCCCGTTACGTATACGAGATACCGAATAAAAAGTATAAAAGCTACCGAACAGTGGATATTATTAATCCCTACGTTACCGACTCGTGAGATAGACTCACGAGTGGATTATAGCTAACGTCAAGGATAGACCCCGTTGACAGGCAGAGGCCCGGATGAAAAGACCGGCGCTCCAGGAAACGATGTCCAGGTTGTCCTGAGAAATAAGGCAGGGCCATGCCAAACAACCCAGGCAACCTGAGATAAGGAGAAGCGGCCTCGGAGAGGCCTGAAAGAATGACCGTGTCTATATAAGTCCCCACGAGGAGGGGAGATAGAACATCGAGTCTGGCTTGAACGCTGGTTACGCGCGTTAAGCAAGCTGCGCGAATGTCTTGCGCAGACTGCCATAGCAGGCAGTCGGAACGTGACCATGGGACTGTGCTGATGTGTCCGTGCGTGCTGGTGAGCGCGGGACGCGGCACTCAGACAGCCATGGGTCGGTTCGCATACGTGAAGCGTGTGCTATAGGCCAGCCTGCATGTACGTCACGACAGGATACCGGTAACCTGTTGGAATGTGTCCCGGTGCCCTCCATAATTCCATAGGCTAGCGCTATGACTGGAAGGACCGGGAACATTGCCTCCGTGGTGGTCCGCTCCTGGCAAACTCTATGCTGGGCAATGATACCGCATGTTCCCGCACTCCTCACCACCACCTGTGTGTGGGTGGTGAGGGATAAATGTGTGCTCCTCAGCAGATAGGTCTGCGAGGCTCGGACTTCCGCAAGGAACCCTCCCCTCTCTCCACGACCTAGCATACTGAGCGACCCTGGCTACCGCTACCGTCCAAATGCATGGCCGCAGGGCCGTATAAGATGCATAGAGAATGGAGTCGAAGGACTCAGGGTTGTTGGCCACCCAACTGACTAACTGGCGCCCTGATACCGATAGAAAAGGACGGGCGAAGGTAATGGGAAAACCCGTAGAGTGAGTGGCCCCTCATGCTGACGGGATTAACGTTACAATTGTTATGATTAGAGAGAGAAACTATCTCAGTCTCTTTCTAACGAATACAGCAAAACAATCGACGCTCGACCGTAGCCATCCCGCAACGCAGAGTGTCGTACAGTAACCGAACATGCAGTTTAGTGTTTCTGGTGTATTCTGTGTGTCTCCATGGTCAAATATAAGTGGTTTAATTCATTTGGAGAAAATTCATGCATATTTATTGTGTTTATGCGTGTATTAACAGAAGTGTTGCTGAAAAAAAATTTTATCTGCTTCTTTGGAACAATATATGTATAAGCGGTTAAAATTGCAATAAGGCAAAAATTATAATGACTGAAGAGATAAAACAAATTTTATCACTATGGGAGCTTGATAGCTTGATTCCAGATTTTGAAGGTAAGTTTTACTTAATTTATTATTTAATTAGAGAAATTCTACAAAGTTAATAGCTTTCCAGGCAATAATAGTACAGTAAAAAAAATATAATAATACTGGTCTCATACAGATTACTTATATTTACTTTATCTTTTCTCGGTAAAGAACACGAAATTGATTTTGAAATCTTTACGGAATTAACTCCAGAGTCTGAAATATTAAAAGATTTAATTCCTAAATGTGGACCGCGAATGAAATTTATTAGAATATTAAAATGTTTTGGAGACACACAAAAAGAAAAGGTAAATTTGTTATTTCAAATAAATTTTTCTTATTACCTTATTCAATTAACCTGTTCTATAATGATTATATGCACAATATAAAAAATTACAGATAATAGCACAAAAAATTATAAGTCGCTCAAATGATTTAGAAAAAAATGTACCATACAAAATCTGGACTCAAGAGAAGATGTCACATATGATGTAGTCGAAGAAGAAAATATTCAATTATTAATTGAAACACATCTTACGGGAGACAAAATAGATAATATACCTTGTACTATTAAAGAAGGGAATATTACTGTGTCTACTATTCATTCTGAAGCATTAGATGAGAAAATTGTAACTTTGGTACGTAGTGAATTTGTTAAGGTAACATATTGTTGTTCTTTTTAATGAAAAACAGAGTCCAGTTTTATTTTAGTAGGAATATATTTATAAATTAACTTTGAAGACTTATGTCTTCATACATCTTTCATTTACTGTTACCTCAAACAGGGGACGAGACAACACCATTGTCTATACTGTCGTACAGCTTACAGAGTTGCCAACTCACGAATAAAAAAGAACTTAAACTATACTAAATTTTAGTATACTCAACACATATTTGTATCAATTTTATTTACCTATACACTGATCAGCTCATTAATACTTTAATAAACAATTTGTAGGATTTGGACCGATTTTTAAAAGCATTTTTAATGGGTAGAATAGTATTATCAGCTTATAAGAAAAAAAAGACTTTAGATAATGTATTGCGGAAAGATTTAGTGCATACTATCATACTGAATTTGTCTACGTACTTAATAGGTGAACCAGTATTGTAAGTAGAAATTATGCATTGTATAAATAATAAGATTCTTTTCACAATTAAAATTATTTATAAATAATTAGGCTAGATTTGAAAAATAGACATTTCCAAACAATTTCTGAAAAGATTTCCCAACTTTTCAATGAAACTTTGTTCATTTATTATGTACCACCTAAACAAGAGGGTACGCAGCAAAAAATAGCTAAAGCAAAATTAGTAGATTGCTACAGAAACTATAAAAGACAATGGCATGAAGCTGGTATTGATAAAAATAAGAAAACTAATATAAATATAAATTTGACAGAGGAATATGATGGTATTAACGACTAATTGCATTAATTTCGTTTAATAGCTATAAATATATATACATAAGTATTATTTAAAAGTCCTAAATTTTTAACAGTTGAAAATTACAATACTTGCAAGACCTGGCTACAGCATAATATGCTTCCATGGGAAAAAGTGATAGAAGTATGGGGCCAGTGTAGACAAGGAAGAATATATATATATATGTGAATTTAAATCACCACATAGTGGTCAAGTAATATTTGATGAATGGAAAATTTTACAGAACCCTAAAGGTTACGAATTAGTAAGTCTCTTGAAACTATAATATATCTTATTTGCATTCTAAATTGTAATTATTATATTATTTGTTAATATAAATGCATTTAAAATTAGATAAATGAAGATTTTAAAGAGATATATGGAGATCCATTACTATTGTATAAAGAATGGGCTCAGTTTTCAAGAAAGATTTTAATCGTCATGAAATCTGAAATTAAAGAAGAATCTTTTAAAGAGCAATTAATAATATTTGAACATACTGACTCTACAGAAGGTAGTGGTATTTCCTTCAAACTATTTTTAACCAGGTAAAATATTGTTTTAAAAATTATTTTTAAAATGTTGTTTTTTCTAAACTGTTACAGAGGAAAGAATAATAACAATATTAAAATTAATACCAGCTTTGTGTCCACCTAATGCCAGAATTCGACAAGGAAAGAAGAATATAAAACCGAACATTAGCGAATCGCTTAGTTCCTTTTTGCTTCATGTTAAAGTAATCTTTCTCTATAATTTAACATTCTATACAAATATATACAAGATATACCATTGAAGAAATGATTGCATATTAAATAGTATATCTTATACATGACATTTTCAAAGATATTTCCAATCACATTAACAATTTTCTTATACTTATTTAGGTGCCTGCAGAAATAGACACTGAAACTAAAAGAATCAGGGATCGAATGTTAAAATTAGATCTTCAGCTTCAACCACTTATTATAATGGTTGGAAGAGATATTCAAAACATTGAAGCATTTTATGTTCAGATTGATAATACACGATATCTACTTAGTTCCTGTTTGCAGGCGGTGGATATATGCTACAAAGCTATCTTCGTTTTTAATATCAAATATTTTTTGTTCTGTGAGCAGATTTGGCTAATTATACAAAAATGTATTTATAAGATGAATACAGAATACGACAAAGTTAATACGAAAGTAGAAAGTATTATTACAATGCTAAACAATATTAAGTAAAGTAATTTAGTTGTTGTTTTATATATCTTATATAAATTTCAAAAATAATTTAAAAAGATTGTTAATCGTTATGACTAATTACTTTCTACAAATTTTCATTTCATTGAAATTGTAAAATTACAATCTTCATTTGTACGCGAGAAACTAATTTATATAATTAAACATGTTCAATTGTTTTCGTTGCTCTAAAAATTATAATAATATAAATAAGTTAATAATGCACTTAAAGTTGCAGCATACTTTGCGTTATTGTGATAAGTATATTTGTAAACAGGATAACTGTCCTCGAGAGTTTAATAGTTTATATTATTTTAAACATCACTTATTTTCGTGTCATTCTTTAGAAAATGTAGAAAAAACTGATATTTCTGAAAGTATTCTTACGAAAAGTTTTAGTGTTACGAACAAAAGTAATATTAATGAAAATGATTATAATGTAAATGTTATCAGCGAAGTATCTGAAAATATAACATTTTCTTGTGTCAATGAAACATTTGAAGCGTTAAGAACTAAGGGTCATTGCTACCAGTTCACATTAAACTATCGGCACATTAAAAAGTGTTACCACCTTATGAAAAGCAAATAATTTTATTTTCTAAAAGTTTGTAGCCTGCAAGTTTATAATATAGTCTATTCCTTTAACAGAATTTAGGAATTATGGAATTGAACTAGAATTGGCACAAATTTGAATAGCGAAAAAATAAGTTCCGATTGAAATTTACAATAAAATCAAGTTTCATATCCATATTTTGATTTAGTCTCCTGTTTCAGGATTAGTACAGTGATATATCTTGTGAATTCAATAAAGTTATATATTTATTGTAAGAATGGAGTATACTATCAGTGAAAAAAGACAGCAAAATTTCACTTTTGACGAAAAATTATATTTGATTCAAATTATTAAAGAACTATCAGGAATTATTGCAAATAAAAGAACTGATTCAGTTGGCATCAAAGAAAAAGACGAAGCTTGGAAAGAATTGAGCAAAAAATTTAATTCTACCTATGGAAGAGATATAAGCAGCGAAACTTTGAGATCTTTTTGGGTGAATATTAAGGCTAACACAAGAAAATATTTTGCAAATCTGAAACGAGCAACATACAAAACAGGTAATTTTAAACATTTAAGAATTATTTTGTTGGTTACCAGTAGTAAAAAATATTTTTGCAAGTGGTGGGCGAAATAACGTAAAATCCAATGTTCTCTATGAGAAAGTATATAAAATTATACAGTGGTCAGTGGATGGGTTAAATAATTATCATAATTCCGTTGCCACTTCAACTAATAATATTGATGCTGAGAGTGCATCTAATAGCATAGACAAAGAAAATGAAAGTGATCCAGATGATCCAGTTTTTGAGGTAGAATATATATTAATTGTTATTCTCTATGTAATGAAAAAATCTAATATATATAAACAAAAATTTATTGCAATATATTTTATTTCTTTTTCAGTACCTAGTTGATAATAATGAAATAAATCGTTGGGAGAAGTGGGATCCAAGCAAATTAAAAAACCAATTAGTACACCATTAAAGGAAGTCATAGGGAAAAGTTCATCATCCTCAAACTCAAGTACAAGTTTAAAAAAGAAAACAGAAAAGAATATGAAACAAAATATCTTATTGGATAGTAAATTAGAACTTATAAATATCATGAAGGATCACTTATCTGAAAAAGCAACGTTAGAGAAAAATATTTTGCTTTTACAGCTAAAAAAGGAAGAAGCAAAAGTTAAATTATTAGAGTTGGAATTGAAGAAGCAAAGAGCCTCAGACTTATCAGTAAATGTTATTTATTGTAATTATAATAATTAATATTTATTATTAATTTTAGCATTTACTGTGTATTTTAGTCTGGATGTTCTACAGAAAATCTTGAAGGAGGTACACAAATCGAATAATTAGCTACTAATAATTTTCTTTATAATACAGATGAAGAAAATGTTTAAATCAAATTTTACTGTGATATTAAGTTAAAAAATTGGCTTCGATCATTAAAAATATATCATTTTATTTTTTATTTGTTAAAGAACTATTATACAAGAATAGTTAGTTCAAACTAATTTTGTTGCTTACAGTATAAGTAAACCAACTATAATTATAATGTTAACCTTTATCTTGTAATTCAATGATTTGTTAAAACCAAGTTCAATATATGTGATTAGTTAAAACGATTCAGTTATTAATAATGTTAATTTATTTAATAATGATGAAAAGACTGGTAACTGCATGTATTTAATAATATGTTAATTATGGTAAAACTATTATAAAATAAATAAAGAGATAGTTTGAGGTAATATGTTTTATTAAATTCTTTACCCATTTCGGCAATTTCATTTAATCTCACAACAACATTTTAAATTAAATAAGTTATTGAATTGAAGGAATTTTTATAATTAATATAATACCAAATAAATATGTGCGCTAGATGTTAAAATTTGTTTATAATAGTCTACAAATTGTATAAAAGATATATGCTACATATAGAAAGAATACAAAATTTATATTAAAATGGATGTGCTAACTTTTGAAAATAATTGTAAATGAAATATTCTCTTTCGTTTTCAGCTAGGTTTTCGTGAAGATCATTGTCAATCTTGTTGTAAGCTTCGAAGATTTCAGAATTCATATCCTCCTCCTCCTGATTTGATCTGACTATATTGTATAAAACTGCACAAGCTGTTATCAACGGTAAAGTTGTTTGAGGTGATTGAAATCGTGAGCCAATTATCAGGACAGGAAACAATTTCCCTAATATTCCGAAAACTCTCTCTACCATTGACCGTGTCCTTATTTGTGCTTCATTGTATAATGCTTCAGATGGTGACTGTGAATTGAGAAGGGGAGTTAACAAATATGATAAGGATGGATAGCCCGAGTCCCCTAATAATATTCCATTGCCAAATTCTCCACTTTCAAAGTGAGCTTTTATACGCGAGTTGTCAAAAATAGTTGCATCATGCGTTGACACCGGCCAACGAGCGACCAAATCAAGAATTTTCAAACTGGAGTTGACTATGGCTTGGACATTTATTGAAAAAAATCCCTTTCTATTCCTATAAAGTTCACTATCGTCACCACCTGGAGTAATAAAACAAATGTATATTTCTTCAATCTACATACTTAACTGTACATATACAATTAATTTATAATTGACCACTTATATTTTGCTTGCCATATGATCGAATCCTTATGTGTATACAATCAATGGCCCCGATGACTCGGGGAAAGCCGGACAAATTAAAATTTCTTATTTTACATTTTAATACATCAGTAGGCTCAGAAGGGAATCTTATATATTCTCTATGAAGTTCCACAATTAATAAAGTAACTATTAATAAATAATCGGGCACTGCTTATGCAATGCCACAAAAATCTGCTACAGCTATCAAGAATGATCCAGTTGCAGCAAATCGAAGCATCACTAGGATTTGAATGACAGGTGAAATTGCACTGTTCCTGAACATTTGTATTAATAAAACAATTAGTAGGAACTAGATAGAAGCAAAGAAACTATTTAAGCAACTATTGTAATTATTTAATTTTAAATTATAAATTTTTTAACCTGTCGGTGTCATGAAGAAATTTTTGTCCAATTTTTTGTAACAGCATATGTACATTTTATTTTGATAATCGAAATCGTTTCTTGAAATCAAAGTCATCATAAACACTCAACCAATTAATTCTATTTCGTATGATTCTTGGTCTTCTTTGCAACATATTAGTATCTTCAAATTCATCTTCATCAGTATCATCTAATAAAAACTGCAATACATCGTCTTGAAACGTAATCATTCTCCTAAAATTTTCACATTAATAATTATTTAATTTACATAATAAATTATTCCAAATAAAAAAATTATACAAGATTGATATAACATACTACACAGTTGTGTTAAAGTACATACCTATAAGTAAAGCCGAAAATACAAAATGTAATAAAATATTTACAGCTGAAACTGAGATATATAGAATATGGATATTTTTAAATATATGCACATAAGATCCTAGAACGGAGAATGCAGATCTTAGTTTTATTATAAGAATATAAGTAAAGTAAAATAACTTTTCAATCGAAACTTATTTTTTCGCTATTCAAATTTTTGCCATTTCTAGTTCAATTCGATAATTCCTAAATTCTGTTAAAAGAATAGACTGTATTATACACTTATAGGCTACAAACTTTTAGAAAATAAAATTATTTGCTTTTCATAAGGTGGTAACACTTTTTAATGTGCCGACAATTTAATGTGAGCTGGTAGCAATCACCCTAAGTATTTATTAAATGATTCAGAACACATTGAAAAAACTTTATGTTCATTATTTTCACTATTGTATGAGAACTCTTCAATGACACGAGATCATGTCCAAAAAGTGATGACAATATTCAAGGGTTTCATGATTGAAGTTTCCATTGTTATAAAAAATAGAATAAACGAAACTGCAGCTTTACCAGAACCAAGTTCTAAAATTATAGAAACTATAGATATTTTACTAAATTCTTATGAAAAGGAATTCTCTAAATTCGACACAGAGTATAAAAGATTGCAGTACCTTCAGAAAAACGGTACATATATTGAACCTAATACTTATATTATTGGTCAGATAATGAAAAATAAAAGACTAAATAATATATTAAGAATAACTCCTTGTAATGCTGCAGGTCAGTTTATATCTATTGAGAAAACATTATACCATTTGTTTCAAATTCCTTTTCTTTTTGACGACATTATGTCCTATATGAGTCAGCTTGAAGAAGAAAAAGAATCGATTAATAATATTATTCAAACAAATTTTTGGCTGAATATAAAGATTAAATATCCAGGACGATTGCTGTTACCATTAATCATTTATTATGATGAATTTGAAACAAATAATGCCCTGGGTGGTCATGCTGGTATTCATAAAATAGGAGCTGTTTATTTTTCTTTACTTTGTTTTCCACCAGAAATACGTTCAAAACTAGATAATATATTCTTAACACTATTATTCTTACATGATGATAGAGTTAAATTTGGAAACACATCAATTTTTAAACCGCTTTTAACGGAGTTAGAAAGTTTGGAAAAAAATGGATTTCTTATAGCACCAAATAAACGCGTTTTTATAGTGTTAACAACTATTACAGGAGATAACTTAGGCATACATGAAATTTGTGGTTTTGTCAAATCATTTAAGGCTAATTATCCTTGTCGTTTTTGCAAAGCTACTAAAGAACAGATATATGTTCAAACTTGCGGAGTTGAAAATTTAATGCGTACTATTGACAATTATGAAAATGATGTAAAACAAAATTCAGTCCCAAACTCTGGAATTAGCGAAAATTGTTTGTGGAACAGTTTGCCTTCTTTTCATATTATTAAAAATCCTACTTTGGATTTTATGCATGACTGCCCTGAAGGAGTCTGCCGATATGATTTAAGTAATTTAATTTTATTCTATATAAGTAATAATTATTTTACAATAGATGAACTGAATCATCATATTAAAACCTTTGACTTTGGTCCAACGGCAGAAAATAACAGACCATCTGCTTTACAAACAGTAAAATTAAAAAAAATTATTTAGGCCTTTCGGCGTCGGAAACGATTACATTTGTGCTTCATTTTGGCATTATTATAGGTGATAAAATACCTGAAGATGATGAGCATTGGGATTTATTCATTTGTTTACATAAAATTGTTACTTTTCTGCTAGAACATTCGTTTACTACACAGTCTCTACCTTATTTTGAAAATTTAGTTATAGAACACAATAAGTTATATATAAAATTATTTTCAACAACTTTAAAACCTAAGCACCATTTCTTATTACATTACGCACGTATAATGCAAGTAACAGGCCCAGCAATAAATACGTGGTGTATGCGATTTGAAGCCAAACATAAGCAATCAAAAATTGCTGCACACGTTACTTGCTCACGTCGTAATTTACCTAAGACTTTAGCAGTAAAACATCAGTTAATAGTAAATAATCGACTTTTGTCTAATACTGGTATTTCAAATAGTATAAAATTTGGACAAGAAATTCCCTTGAAAAAAGTTTCAAATAATATTTATTTTGCTTACTTTGATCAATGTTTTCCACCAACAATTTTTCACATATATAAATGGGTAAACGTAAATAATTTTTTATATAAACCTTTCTTTTTAATAAATATTGGAGTGTATAAAACTTTACCTCTATTCGGATCTATAGAGTTGATTATCAGGGACAGTAACCACGAATTATTTTTTATCATTAGACATTTTTATACTACAGGTTTTAACTCACATGTACAATGTTATGAAATAATTTATCAAAAAAAGTGGTCAAGTATTTCATACAATAATTTAATTAATAAAATACCATGTTCCAAAATTGTAAACTATAAAGGGCAAGATTTTGTATTACTTAAAGAATAAAAAGCTTTAAAAAGTATAAGATTCTTTTCAATTACATTGATCTTTTTACATCTCACCATTTTACATAGTATACTGCAATTATAATTTTAACACAATTATGAAAGATGTTTGAATTTTAAACAAATCTGATTTAGTTACAACAATAAAAATGTTTTTGTTAAATTTAATTGGTTGCGATAATCTTATGTTTTGTATGAGGCTGAAGTTAGCCCACACTTTCAGCCCACAGTTACGGGCGCTAGTTGAGAACCACTGCGAACACTTTATTTCTCTGAAAATTCGATTTTTTCGTATTTTCAGTAAATCAAGGGCTCACTTTACATATAAATCAATAAACTGCATTGATTTATATTAAAAATAATAACCTTATTAATGGTTTTAATAAGTTCGCAATAGTGGTTACCACCAACCAATAGCTTCTGTATTTTTCATAGTAGGAAGTATTTATAATTTGTTTTAATTGTACAGTCTTGAAGCCCATTAAATTCTGAATTGAACAGTATGCATTTCGTGAGGGTTCGCGACTCCCTTAATGACCTTTTTAACAAAGAAATAGGACTTCAACTTCCATAACCAACGTTTTCTAACATTGTACTGGATTTTAGAAATAGCAGGAAATTTTTTTAATTTTTTTCACCCACACAGTCTTCTAGCCCATTAAATTCTGAATAAAACAGTATGCATTTCGTGAGGGTTCGCGACTCCCTTAATGCCCTTTTTAAATCAAGAAGTAAACAGAATTCGGAATAGATAGATAAACTGACGTTTTCTATCTTTGGGCTGGATTTTTGAAATAGCAGGAAATTTTTTTAATTTTTTGCAATAGCACAGTCATCTAGCCCATTAAATTCTGAATAAGACAGTATGCATTTCGTGAGGGTTCGCGACTCCCTTAATGCCCTTTTTAAATCAAGAAGTAAACAGAATTCGGAATAGATAGATAAACTGACGTTTTCTATCTTTGGGCTGGGTTTTTGAAATAGCAGGAAATTTTGTAAATTTTTTGCAATAGCACAGTCATCAAGCCCATTAAATTCTGAATAAGACAGTATGCATTTTGGAAGGGTTCACAGCTCTCTTAATGTGCTTTTTTAACCAAGAAAGAAGACTTTAACTTCATGAACTCACGTTTTCTAATTTTCAGTTTAATTGTTTAAACTGCAGGAAATTTCTTCATTTTTTTTAACTATACTGTCTTGACGTCCATTAAATTTGGAATACAAGGGTATGAGTTTCATGAGGGTTCGGATCTGTTTAAATATCTTTTTGTTTTTAGAGAACGCGACAATGTTGCATCATGAAATTTTTTTTTTCAAACCTGGTGTAAGTTTGTCGAAAAGCAGATATTTTAAATTTCTCTCTGATACAGTCCGTTTTAGCCCAATTAATTGTGAAGAAAGTTAGACTAATTTCATAAGGTTTGGCAAGTTGCTTATTTTGATTTTTTATCCAGAAAAGCGAAAATTAGCACAATATCCCCGTTTTCCATCATTTGAATCCATTTTTCAAGTAGCAAGGAATTTTTTTCTATCGCACAATCTTCTATTTTATTAAATTATAAATAGAGGAATATTAATATTATTGAGATCGCAATTCCCATTAGCTTATATGTTTCTTTTGACGGTGAAACTAGTATCTTTTTTGTTCCATACGCACACTTATTATTCGCCTTCTTTTTGTGCAAATCTAGATTATAAAATTTTTGTTTTGCCTGAAAGCATATCATTCTTTATAATTTGAAAATAAAACTCAATACGATCATTTGAATCTGTCTTAATTTTTTGTAAGTTGTTCATAACTCCGGACCCAATTTAGCAAACATGGAAATAAATACCGTACACAATATTTTATTTATTTATCGTTAAAATAGAGATTGATATTTCCAGTAGTACATTTACATTGTGAGAAATTATTAGTATGTTTATATATATATATAATATTTTAAAAAACGGCTGGGATGAAAGAATGTTTTGCAATATTAGATTTCTACTCGTTTAAATTTTATATTTGCGTAATATTTGCATCGTCAGGATCGTGGGGATCTATTATGTCTAATGAATCACTAGGATTATTGAAATTGACAAGGCTATTTAAAGGTAACTTCGAATTAATAAAGAAGTTAGTACTGACATTTAAGTACGATTGTTCATGCATTTGTCCAAAAATATTAAAAAAATAGGAAAAACATTCCTTGGCTTCTTCCATGTCTATGCAATGAATGATGGTGTAATTGCTATCACTGCAATAATTTTGTGCGATATTTTATCTGTAATTGATCACGTCTTTTTTATGAAATTATTTATAATATGAGATGAGCATACATGTATTTTGTAAATCGAAGCAAAATGAATGTATCCTCATTATTAACGAACTTATATCCGTCAGATAAATATTCATGCAAATTATTTTTATTATAGCCTAATGTAGCCGATTATATTAATGCAAGGCTAAAGTCTGTATCAATTTTAATTACAACTGGATTCTTTGCTGAGAATTCTTTAAAGGGTCTTACGACGGAGACTTAAAAATGATGATATCGTTAGAACATTATGGTTTAAAAATACAATCTCAGACATAGGAAATTGGCTAACGTTTTCTATATCTTGTTCTACCAAAATATAATAATGTACATGCTTTTCATAGTTATCATGCTGCGCAATAATGGAGACTGTTGCATCGAAATATAGGGATCCCTTATCTTTCGGCAAGGATGAAAAGGATTCTTTTTGTTGTTCCGTAAATAAAATTTTATAAACTGGGAATATATGGCATGATGCTGAGAATATATCTGCTGAAAATTGTAATAGGTAAACATTTTTGAAAGTATAAAATGATATTTTTCATAAATTGATCTGTATCTGAATCCCTGCCTTAGCTGTTACAATTCTTTGAAGTTATCTTCTGAAAAACTTCCAGGGAAAAAGGCTTTCCTAATTTCACCTTCTATAAAATCAGTCTCATCTATTGATAGAATCAATTCGTATCTCTTTCGACTTGGCGTTAAATGCTCAACTCTTTTCCTAATTGTACTCTCTCGTCTCCTTTTATCAGTCTTCGATACACATAACTTTTTTTGTGCTTTATTTTTTCTAATTGCTTCACGGTGAAGTGAACGTCTGCATATGGTGGTGTTTTTGGAGTCGAAACATTAAAACGTATGATATACTATTACAGAACATGCATTTCGCTCTTGCATAAAAGTATACTTTTTGTCCAACTTACGTTTTGCATATTTGGTCCTTAAAATTTATTACAAAGAGCGATTGTGTTTTAAATATTTTATGAAACTCATTTGTCCAACCACTCTTTGAGGATCTTGAATTAGTCCAAAATCTTTCCAAAATCAAGTCGGTATAATTAATAATTGAAATTCATCCTATAAGGAGGTAAAAAATCAGAAAATATATTATTTTCAATGATGACCATATGCAAATTATTTTTAGAATCATGTTTTTCTGTTTTACATGAAGATAATCTACTATTCGTACTCAATGCACTACAGAAATCATCTTCTATCTTGCTGCAAGAGAATAAATCTTGTATTAAAAAAGATAGATCATCTAATATATTATTCTGATCGTGTATGTTAGAAAGAAATACCTCTCGGGTCATGGAATGTGTTTCATTTTGAAAATGATTGGTAACAATTTTTTGTATGAAACCAACAATTCTGCTAAATGTATGGCTGCATTTATTAACATGGTTTATTATTGCATTTATACCACAGCCTTTCATAATTACTGGACATACTTGCTCCAATAGTTACCCTCTTTGGTGACTACTGTTAAACAGTGACGTCATTATTACTAATCCACTTAAGTCTTAATCTTTAAATACACTAATGATTGCACTAGTAATATTCTCTCCTGAAAAATTCATAATAATAGGTCTCAGATACTTTAACCAAAAAATGAAATCGCGAGCAAAAATAAACCACTAACGAATACCAATATTGCATAGGGAGACCCAATTAATTTCAAAAAATAATTATCGAAGCATCATCTTCAATAATATAAAATTGCTGTAACCTCAAAATTAACGGGAAAGGATATAGACTATACGCCGTCAATAATATAGCATTTGCACGAAATTTAAAAAACTTGGTTTTCGGGGACAATAATTTCCCGGCTGAAAGAAATAAGTGAACGCTTACGAGTGGTAGAAGTTTTGTCCGATCGAAAAAACCTTCTACCACTTGTAAGCGTTCATTTGTTTCTTGCTACCGGGAAGATTATTGTTCCAAAATGTTTTTTAAATTTAATTATAAATACTATCATAGATGGCTAATAGACCGTACCTTTTCTCGCTAGTCTTTTTATTACAGCAATATTATATAAATAAAGATGATAGCCTCGGTAACTACTTTTTTGAATTTACTGTGTCTATGCAGTATTACTGTCCGTTTAGTGGTTTATATTTGCTCGCGATTTCAATTTATTAAATAATTTCTTCTGCACTATATATATATATTATTATTATTGACCGTTCGTGGATTTTTTGCTCGCGATTTGATTTTTTAGTTACAGTATCTGAAATCTTCTATTATGAAGTTTTCGGGAGAGGTTATTGCTAATGCAATCATTAGCATATTTAAAGATAGAGATGTAAGTGCGTTAGAAATAATGAAGTTACTGTTTAACAGTAGTCGGAAGAAAAAGAGTAACTTATTTGAGGAAATATGCTCAGAAATTATGCAAGGATATAGCACAAAAACAATAAAAGCTCATGTTAATAGGTGCTACCATGCATTTAGCAGAAATGTTGGTCTCATTCAAAACATTGTTATCAATCATTTTAACAATGAAACAGATTCCATGACTCGAGAGGTACTTCCATCTAATATAAACGATCAGAATAATATGTTAGACGACCTATCTTTTTTAACAGAAGATACATTTTCCTGCTGCGAGATAGAAGAAAATGAGTCCTATAGTGCATTGAGTACGACTACTAAATTATCTTCATGTAAAAAAGAACAACATGACTCTGAAAATAATTTGCGTATGGTCTGTATTGGAAATAATAAGATTTCTGATTTTCTACCTTCTTTAGAGGATGAAAGTCCATTCTTAATTATACCGTCTGGATTTTGGGAAACATATTGGACTAATTCAAGATCCTTAAAGAATGGTTGGGCAAACGAGTTTTATAAAATATTTAAAACACAATTTCCCTGCGTAATTAATTTTAAGGACCATGTCTGCAAAACTTTAGGTGCAAGGAAAAAAGTATATTTTTATGCAAGAGCGAAATGCATGTTTTCTAATTGTACATCATATGTTTTTAAAGCTTCGACTCCAATAACACCACCATATACAGACGTTCGCGTAACGGTGAAACAGTCAGGTGAGATTAAGGACAATAACAGCGATGTGTGTCGAAGACAGATAAAAGGAGAGGAAAGAATACAATTAGGGAAAGAGTTGGAGCATATACCGCCAAGCCGAAAAAGATATGAAATGATTTTATCAGCAGACGAGACTGAGTTTATGGAAGGAGACCTAACGAAAGCCTGTTCTCTAAATGTTCTGCAAAAGATATCTTCAGAGAATCGTAAGAGGAAGGACTTGGATTCAGATCCAGATCAATTTATGAAAAAACTCATTTCGTACTTTCAAAAATGTTTCCCTGGTACATTTTTCAGCGGGTATATTCAGCATCATGCCATAATCCCAGTTTATACAATTTTATTTACGCAAAAACAACTGGAATACTTTTTATCCTTGCCAAAAGATAAGGCATTTCTACATTTTGATGCTACAGGCTCTATTATTGCGCAGCCTAGTAGCTGCGAAAAGCGTGTATACTATTACGCTTTAGTGGTGCAAGAAATAGAAAATGTTAGCCCACTTCCCATCGCAGAATTTATATCGTCAAACCATGATATACAGACTATATCATCATTTGTAAGTTTTGTAGAAAGACACTTACGAAAACTCTCAACAAGGACTCCACTTGTAACGAAAATAGACACGGACTTCAGCCTTGCACTTATTCAATCGGCTACATTAGGCTATAACAAAATGAATTTGCACGAATATTTGTGGTATTGTTAAAAATTCTTAATTAATGAGGATATATTGACTTTGCATCGTTTAACAAAAATCCATGTATGCTCATCCCATTTTATAAATAACGTTATAAAAAAAACGCGATCATTTATAGATGAAGCATTGCATAAAAGAATTGTAATTACAGCATTTACAAAATTCATACATTGCATCGACATGGAAGAAGCCAAGGAATGTTTTTCCCATTTTTATAACATTTTTGGTCAAACACATGAAACATCTGACTTAAATGTCAGTTTGAATTTCTTCGTTAATTCAGAGTTACCTCCTAATAGTCCTGTCGATTTCATAAATCCTAACGATCCGGATTACCTTGACGATACATTTGATATGACAGATCCCGACGATCCAGACGATATAAACATTACACAAGTTGAAACATTAACCGAACAGGACGCTACTTCTGTCCAACAGTCTCCCTTCCTTTCCTTTTTTCTAAACTTATCTGAAAATGTATCAAAACTGAAATGTTATACCGGAAAAACCAACTCTTATTTCAACGAAAAATTAATCAAATATTGTATGCGGCATTTATTCCCATACTTTCCATTATGGTCTGGAATTATAATCCAATTATTAAAAATTAAGAGGGATTCAAATGCTCCTATTGAGAATTATTTCAAAATTATAAAAAAAGACATGTTTTTAAATAAAACCAAAATTTTATTACCCAGATTTGTGCAACAGGTAGGCGACATATTAAATGCGCGTTTAAAAGAAAGGAGTTATAAGCTTTACCGTACAAAAAAATACAAAATAAAAAATGTTCCAGAAAACATCGAATTGGCTGAAGAAACGTGGAGTAGAAAAAAAAACGAAGATCTAACGAAAACAGTTATTTTAAAACCAAAAAGGACATAGATTCTGTAAAAAAAACGGTAGAAGAAATAAAGAGTGATAAGGTAGAGACTGATGGATATCCTTATAATATAGAAATCTCACAAAGGAAAGAAGAAAATTACGAAGGAGAAACTAATAATACCAATTTGGGTATGCAATTGATATCGCCATCTTCTACATATCCACCAGGATTTCCTAAATTGAAAAGGAACATAGCCAACATTTTAGTTGATGAATCGAGCTTCAATTCACTGTCATATGCGGCGTGTATTGACGATTCCATTATTAATTCCTTCTCAATACTGTGTCAAGACACACTAGGATTGAAAGAAGACCGAATAACAATATTTGATATATTCCTTGTTTGCAAAGTAATTAGTGGCAAAATTTCTCAAGGATATCAGAAGTGGATTACTAACAAAAACCTTCCAAAAATTCCAATATGGATAGCACCTGTATTTTGTGAAGCAAAAAAGCATTGGACGTTACTCGTTGTAGATATAAAAAATCATATACTGGTTTATATCGATTCCCTACACTCAAACCCACCACCTATGTTAATTAACAATATGCGTATCTTCATAGAACAAATATTCAATCTTGACAAAATTCAGATTGACTGGAATGAGTGGGTATATCATACACCAGTTGATGTTCCACTACAATACCGACCCAATGGGCATATGAGTTTAAACTGTGGTGTCCATGTCTGCTGGTGGATATATATAATATGCTCAGGCAGCTGTATAAATTTTAATGACGAAGATATGGATCATTTTCGTAAGGGACTAGTGTATTATATATATGAACAAGATGATCACCCGTTAAAGCGTGAAAAACGAACGAGACAGAGAGAAGAACTAAAGGTACGATTTCACTTGTCGCTCGTCGCTAGCGATAAATATAAGATGATATAGTATATGCAATCCAAGATGGACACTAGCGACAGAATATGCAGTTTATCTCTCCTATGTTTTCACTTGTCGCTTGTCGCTCGTCGCTAGCAGCGACATATTCTGAGGCGGGTTCTGAATGTAGGAACGAAGGAAACGGATAATCGCTAGCAGCAATCGCATAATGGTTTCTTAGGTGTAGTGACTGTGGTGTCGTGTTATGGTATATGACATTTGAATTTAATTTGCATATGTATAAAAAAATTGTGAATATTATAATAATAATCAAAAGTTATGAGGTATGCACATATATTGAATGAGGAATTAATAAAGGTTTCATATATATTTGAAATGAATGTTTTCTTAAATCCTTGTTATGAAAATAATTCCTTCATTTTCCTATATAGCATGAGAGGATGAAAATTATATAGTTCATATATCAGAAAATAATAATTTACATTAGTAAAGTTATGATTATCCCTAGTTTGATTATTTTATTAGTAAAATTAATTGTTGCTACATGTTACTCATAATAAAACTTAATTGAATTTATTTTGTAATAAAAATGTTACAATTTAAGATTCTGTTTTTAGTAAGAAATCTATACAGGGTAAGGAACTTAAACCGCCCCAAAACATTAGTAGAAAAAGATGCATATCTTTTTAACTATATAAGAGATATTCAATTTTTATATATAACCTTTGCGAAAGCAAATAACAAGAGAATTCGAGAAGGTCCTATGCACAAATTGAATATCTTTTATAATTAAAGAGATACTCGTCTTTTTGCATCTATATTCTAGGGCGGTATAACACCTTCACTCTGTATATATGCCGTATTATTTTACAAGCAAAGCCTGTTTTTTGGGTTAATTATATTCAACGTTTCTTATATATTAATTACAATAATTATTCATTATATTATTTTTTAGCTTCATATGTATCGGCTTGCTATAAATGTGACAAATGTATTTTCAATTTGAATTTCCATCCATTTTTCAATTTTAAAATTCACACGATCCGCCTGTTCCGTTCCGTTGAAAACATACGAGCAGCGATACAGGCGATACGGGTGATACTAGCGATGTCGCTGAAAAGTTGGATAAATCCAACTTTATTTCAGTGTCGCTAGCGACAGAATAAGCAGAAAGTTTCGTATACTTTGTCCCACGTGACCATTTGTCGCTAGCGACGAGCGACAAGTGAAATCGTACCTTAATAAACCTTGAAGGCTCCATTAGTCGTAAAAGTCTCAAAAAATTAAAAGTAATGAAAACACCGCCTAAAGATTTCAAAAGTACGCTAGAATACTGTTCATCCCTTAAACACAGCATTATCCATTCTACTTCTTAATAAATTAAGCTAAAAAAATGACAAAAACTAAAAAAAAGTAAATAAAGTACAAAAAGAAAAAAAAAACTTATTTTTACAAGCATATTTTCTTTATGTTATTCAACTTATTTAATTAAAAATCCACATTAAGAGAGTCGCGAACTCTCATGAAAGTCATGCCATTACATTCATAAATTAATGGGCTATAAAACTGTACAGATAACAAAAAATGAAAAAAGATTCAATATAATTAGCCCAAAGTTTGATAACATGTGTTCATCACGTGGAAAGCCTAATTTTTTGTTAAAAAACAGCATTAAGGGAGTCGCGAACCCTTTCGAAATGCATATCGTTATATTCAGAGTTTAATGGGCTTTGAGACTGTGTATGTGAAAAAATTTAAAAAAAATGCCTGCTATTTAAAAAATCCAGCCCAAAGACAGAAAACGTTAGTTTTTTTATCCATCTATTCTGAATTCTGTTTAGTTCTTGTTTAAAAAAGGGCATTAAGGGAGTCGCGAACCCTTTCGAAATGCATATCCTTATATTCAGAATTTAATGTGCTTTAAGATTGTGTTTGTGAAAAAAATTTTAAAAAATGCCTACTATTTAAAAAATCCAGCCCAAAGACAGAAAACGTTAGTGTGCATCCATCTATTCTGAATTCTGTTTACTTCTTGATTTAAAAAGGGCATTAAGGGAGTCGCGAACCCTCACGAAATGCATACTGTCTTATTCAGAATTTAATGGGCTAGATGACTGTGCTATTGCAAAAAATTAAAAAAATTTCCTGCTATTTCAAAAATCCAGCCCAAAAATAGAAAACGTCAGTTTTTTATCTATCTATTCCGAATTCTGTTTACTTCTTGATTTAAAAAGGGCATTAAGGGAGTCGCGAACCCTCACGAAATGCATACTGTCTTATTCAGAATTTAATGGGCTAGATGACTGTGCTATTGCAAAAAATTAAAAAAATTTCCTGCTATTTCAAAAACCCAGCCCAAAGATAGAAAACGTCAGTTTTTATCTATCTATTCCGAATTCTGTTTACTTCCTGATTTAAAAAGGGCATTAAGGGAGTCGCGAACCCTCACGAAATGCATACTGTCTTATTCAGAATTTAATGGGCTAGATGACTGTGCTATTGCAAAAAATTAAAAAAATTTCCTGCTATTTCTAAAATGCAGTACAATGTTAGAAAACGTTGGTTATGGGAGTTGAAGTCCTATTTCTTTGTTAAAAAGGTCATTAAGGGAGTCGCGAACCCTCACGAAATGCATACTGTTCAATTCAGAATTTAATGGGCTTCAAGACTGTACAATTAAAATAAATTATAAAAATTTCCTACTATGAAAAATACAGAAGCTATTGGTTGGTGGTAACCACTATTGCGAACTTATTAAAACCATTAATAAGGTTATTATTTTTAATATAAATCAATGCAGTTTATTGATTTATATGTAAAGTGAGCCCTTGATTTACTGAAAATACGAAAAAATCGAATTTTCAGAGATATAAAGTGTTCGCAGTGGTTCTCAGCTAATGCCCGTAACTGTGGGCTGAAAGTGTGGGCTAACTTCAGCCTCATATGTTTTGTTCCACTAATCAGAAACAATAATTTGTATCTAAATAATTTTGTCCCAATAACCAAATCAATTTATGTCAGTTTAATGCCTACATCAAAATTTTTGTTATAATAACAATCTATTTTTCAACAAATGTGTTTGGTCATCATAGCAAACTGATTTTTCTGTGTAGCTTGCGTAGAATTTAATAAGCTAAATAACTGTAGAATACCAAAAAAATTTTTTAAATTTCCCCGTAGGTCAAATGCAATAAAAATGAATTGGAGTTTTTATTATTCTTTTAACAATTTTTTATATGTATTAAATACAATTTTTTATTTTAATTCTTTATTTATGTTGTTTTAAAAGGAATGCAACATATTCGTTACTTTTAATTTGAAATTAAAACATTTGGTTACAATTTTTTTTGTGGGTCGTATACCGGGTGTCACGCTAATTTTAGGTTAGCTGATGGCGAAACTCGCGGCTGGAAAGTCGCGGCCGAGACTAATCTGCGGACAATAGACGGTGTAAGAAAAAAACAACAGGCCGTATGAAAAATGTAAACTTTTTTAAATGATATTTGTTAAAATTATAATTATTACTATCATTTTATTTATAATTTTACAAGTCTAATGATACCAAATACGGCATAAATCGGGTAACTTTTAGTTTGAATATTTCCTATGATATTCAAACTAAAAGCTACTCCATTTATTTCATGTTTGGTAATGACGCTGAAGTTAGCAGCGAGTTTCGGCGTCACATAACCCAAAACTAGCGTGTCACCCGGTACGCGACGCATTTAGAAAACCTAAATAAAATGCTAATATCAAATTAAAAGCAAGATACACGTTGTATTTTTTTTTAAATAACATCAATTATGACTTAAAATAAAAAATAACAATTAATAAATAGAAATAAAAGTCAAAGGAAAGATAAAAGTTTAAACTCTTTATCATCATATTTCACCGATAGGGAAATTTTTTTAATTTTTTTAAATCATACAGTCTTGTAGCCTATTAAATTCTGCATAGACCAGTATGAATTTCATTACGGATCTCGACTCCCTTTTTAGATTTTTTGAACATTAAAAGCAGAGATACGAATGAATTTTCAGGTTTTTCGACATTTGGTCATATTTTTCAGTTAGCAGGAAATTTTTTTGTGTCATACAGTCTTGTAGCCTATTAAATTCTGCATAGACCAGTATGAATTTCATTAGGGATCTCGACACCCTTTTTAGATTTTTTTAACATTGAAAGCTGAGATACGAATGAATTTTCAAGTTTTTCGACATTCGGTCAAGTATTTCAGTTAGCAGGAATTTTTTTTAATTTTTTTGAATCATACAGTCTTGTAGTCTATTAAATTCTGCATAGACCAGTATGAATTTCATGAGGGATTGCTATTACGTTAATGTTTTTTCTTTGGAATAGGTAGTAAAAATACATGTGATTATATAGCTTGCAGAATAAATAAACGAAATATTGCTTGAAATATAATTGAGTTTCGGCAGCTTTCCCTGTAATAAAAAAATTATGAAAAAGTGTCAATCCTTAATAAAATTTAGACTTGCCTACTCTTAATTTAATAAAGTAAAAGCCTGTATGTTTTTAAAAATTAAAAAAATGTCTCGCCCGTTGAATAGCTCAGCTGACAGTTTGAAAACGTGATTTTATGATTCAGAGTCTTAGGTTGATTGTTGAAAAAAGGCACTAAGGAGGGCGCGATCCCTCACAACACTAACACCATTCTCTACAGAATTTCCTAAGTAAAAAGACAGAATGACTGAAAAAAATGAAAAAAATTTCCTGCAAACTGAAAAACTTGACCAAATGTCGAAAAACTTGAAAATTCATTCGTATCTCTGCTTTCAATGTTAAAAAAATCTAAAAAGGGTGTCGAGATCCCTAATGAAATTCATACTGGTCTATGCAGAATTTAATAGGCTACAAGACTGTATGACTCAAAAAATTAAAAAAATTTCCTGCTAACTGAAAAACTTGACCAAATGGCGAAAAACTTGAAAATTCATTCGTATTTCTGTTTTCAATGTTAAAAAAATCTAAAAAGGGTGTCGAGATCCCTAATGAAATTCATACTGGTCTATGCAGAATTTAATAGGCTACAAGAGTATATGACTCAAAAAAATTAAAAAAATTTCCTGCTAACTGAAAAACTTGACCAAATGTCGAAAAACTTGAAAATTCATTCGTATCTCTGCTTTCAATGTTAAAAAAATCTAAAAAGGGAGTCGAGATCCCTAATGAAATTCATACTGGTCTATGCAGAATTTAATAGGCTACCAGACTGTATGATTCAAAAAAATTAAAAAAATTTCCCTATCGGTGAAATATGATGATAAAGAGTTTAAACTTTTATCTTTCCTTTGACTTTTATTTCTATTTATTAATTGTTATTTTTTATTTTAAGTCATAATTGATGTTATTTAAAAAAAAATACAACGTGTATCTTGCTTTTAATCTGATATTAGCATTTTATTTAGGTTTTCTAAATGCGTCGTGTACCGGGTGACACGCTAGTTTTGGGTTATGTGACGCCGAAACTCGCTGCTGGAAAGTCGCTGCTAACTTCAGCGTCATTGTTTGGTATTATTGGATTTGTAAAATTATAAATAAAATGATAGTAATAATTATAATTTTAAGAAATTTCAATTAAAAAAATTTACATTTTTCATATAGCGTGTTATTTTTTTCTTACATCGTTAATTGTCCGCGGACTAGTCTCGGTCACTACTTGAGCTTTGAGCGAGCAGAGTAAAAAAAAACGCGTGCTGCTCTCGATCTGTTTCCATCGCCGGTACCGAAAGGTGGAAACACAACGAGGGAGTTTTGTATAATACAATTATTATATGTATGTAACTTAACATTAGAATAACTGTAAAGTATTCTCATGTATTATTTTATGAAATTTACATGCAGTGGAAATCATAAGACTCGTGTTCGCGCTTGCATCTATGTTGCAGGTGAAATTGTGTCAGTTGGCAAAATGTCAGCTAACTTCAGTCCCATCATTGTCTAGATTTAGAGCAAAATACCTTCAAAATTGCAAAAAATTGCCATTTTAAAAAGTTTGTTACAACGAAATCCAAAAAAATTGGTGTGAATTCATGTACAGTATAAATAAAGCAGATTAGAAAAAAAATTCAAATATGTATCTTTTCCATGCTGTAAGTAATATAGAGTTAGCTTTTGATATTTCTTTTGCCTATAAATTGAAGTACAATAATTAAAAAAAAATCACGTTTATTCTACTACATCTAATAATTTTATGTGAATTTTTTCAAAATTTTCATCTTAAAGATTGGCACGATAATAAATAATGTGCTAAAAAGCCATTTATTCGACCCTTTGATTAGGTATAAATAAATAAAGAATCGAGGTATGCTTAAAATTCCTTTGTTTAGTATAATTTGAACATCTGATAGTTAATTTGAAAATTTGGAAGTAGTATACCATTTCGGTCATTAGAATATGTTATTGGCTCTGTTTAGAATATTTCTTTATTGATTTTATTAATTTTCAGCAAAAAGAAGCACAATACAGTCAATTTTTTTATTTTACATAATTTTTGATGCTAAAATTACTATATTAGAAATAATCAAAAAAACAACAAAATAAAAACAGATTATCAATTTTTGTATTCCAAGTTTGTTTATGTTTTTTCTAATATAATAATTTAATCATTGAAAATCATGTTAAATCAATACATTGAGTATATTGTGTTTCATTTTACTGAGAACAAATAAAATAATAAAATGAATAATAAGACATTCTACACACACACACACACAACCGTGTAATTGAAATATCTACCAACTTGCAGAAGTATACACAGAATATATAGTGTGGAGAACTGTTTGATATACAGAAACCTATTTTAACCAAAATTTTTCTGTTAATCTTATGAAAAAAAAAGGTTGTTTTGTCACCTCTAGAAAAAATTGTACAACCTTTATATTGTCAGAGATACATTTTAAAGATAAAAATAATAATTTAGGCAAAGGGAATAGAAAATCAGAAAAAAAAGAAAATTTGAGATGGAATAATATGTACACAGTGGGAAATTGAATCGTATATTGTTCAGCTTTAGTGTAGTATGTCATGTTTCATGTTAAAGTACAAAGTGAAGTTAGACAAATTGTAAAGGATTCAATTTCCCACTGTGTACTATTAATCATTATGACTGTAAGTCACAATATTCATAAGCTCACAGCAAATGTGTATTTAGAATGCTCAGCCAACTAGAGAGAAATTGTGAACACCTTTTTATATGTATATAATATGAGGCATTTAAGAGGTCTTAGGGTTAAGACCTGTATACATGATCACAAAAATGTGTCAAAGTTGTTTGACAAAACAAAAGTTATTAAACATGAATCATGTAAATGTAGAACTTTATACACATATCTATTTAAAAATATTGAGTATATACATAAACTTTAATACATTTCTGCGATTGTATATATGAGCTTTTAGAATATAAAAATTAAAGTATCTCTGTATATATATGCTATGTTCTAAAATTTACTGCCAGTACTGTGGACATCATTATATCTTTGTCAATAATGAAACATTGAAAGAAGATAGAAGGATATTCTCAGTACTGAAAGTGAATTCAAGAACACAGTTATAGTATAAAAAATTTGTAAGACCTTTCGAAATGGATACAAAAAGAAGTTTCCAAAAGATCTTATAAATTAAATTAATATTATTAATAGTAACTGAGATGAAATATTTGTTAATATTGAAGCTCTGATACATCTTATGTACTTGACCCTGCATATTGTTTTGCTTACATTACTGATAGACATGCATGAAACAGCAGTCCTGTAATTATTCTAGTTGTTAATGTATTCTGTATATTTTACAGCTTACATATCGCAATAATATTTATGATAGTACTGAAATTGCTGACAAATTGCATAACGTTTTTCCAGAACAACATAACCTTTCAGAGAGTTTTTTCTTTTATAATTTGCCTTCTTATAGTAAAAAAGGGCCAACAAAACTAATCTATCAATCTTGTTATAATGGTATTCTTAATATTTTGAAAATAAAAAAATATATACACGAAACTGAAATTGCTTCAAATTTTTAAAAATTGCATACATACCAGATTTTCTTTTCCTATTGTTAAAATGGATGTATACGATTCTAAATAAACACGACCACATTTTTTCACAATTTCCAAACCCTTAACGGTAATATCTTTAGCATCACCCAAGCCTAAACCAATTAGGTAAAGCATAATAATAATTAACGTTAAATTAATGTTTGAATTTAGTAGCAATGCAAATTTTTGAAACTTTGTATTTAACTTTACCAAGTCGCAATGATGCAACAGACAACTAAAATGGAACGAAAATTATCTAGATCTAAAATAATATACACTATTGCTCAATAATCTTGCGACAGGCGAGGGGCAGTGGGGATAAGAGGGTCAAGGGGTTATCTAGGGAATTCTAGTGGACACCGTTAAATTTTAGATCGGCTATCCCTTTGACGTCAAAAGAGCTGTCAAAACCTAAATTAACCTGTATTTTAAAGAAATACAGAAAGATAAATATTTTTAAAAAACGAATAAAAGGAAAGAAAGAAAGGATTTTAATAAATATATAAAGAAAAAATATCAGATGAGTATTAGTTAATAGGAAATGTTAAAGTAATTATAAATTATTAAGAAAATATACTTTGTGGTTTTTTTATATATGTTACAGGTTAAATGCTGTTTCTGATGAGTTTAAATTACAGCAAAGAAATATATATAGACCAATGAATAAAAAAGGACTAATTTATGAAGCATTTCTGTGTGGACCAGTCATTTCAATAATTATGGTTTAATTATGTTATAATAGTGATTGTGAAAGCGTTTGGTGTATATACACAAAGAAATTCTATTATAAATTAATAATTATATATAATAATGTGTTGATTCCTATTACTATAAATTAAAGCTAGTTCGATTAAAATACTCGTTCTCTTTCTTCCTTATCCAAATTCTATACATACATAGTAATTAGATATTCTCATAGAATCTATCCTTTAAACTAATTAAATTGCAACTATTTGAAATGTGCAAGTCATAACTATTTGCTTCAATTATTTGTATTATTCAATGCGAGACAAATTGCATAGAGACTCTTCAAATTTCTTATTGATCTGTCACATTCTTTCACATCTTGTGTGACATTTATTTGCCTTGTTTGTTCCTTCTTCTTCTAGTTTTCAACATATACCAATATTTCTCTAGATATTTTCAAATACGCTGAAGTATGCTTATTCTGCTGTCTAATTGATTCTATCAATGTGAGGATGATAGGTAAGCTATTGCTCTATTAAATTTGAAGAATCTAGACACTTCACTTAATTTATTGTACTTAAATATAATGTTTGGTACTTCGTCTACATGATATCTTTTCTTTACATTTGACAGGATATTGTCCTCCAATACATTCATGTATACTGCTGAGTTAATCTTGTTTTCAGCTTCAAATAATTTTCCAACTACATATTTGGATATCCATTCCTAATATACAATACTTATTTTGTTACTCCTATTTGTTGTTGAGAATTATCTGTCTTAAATCCTTAATTTATCTAGTCGCCATATATATATTCTATTATTTTCAGATGATTGATATATCTTACTACCAATTCTGTCAACATTATAATAGGAGTAACAACATAAGTATATTCTATATTCAAAATGTATATCCAAACACGTAGTTGAAAAACTATTCGAAGCTGAAAGCAAAATGAACTCATTAGTATACACATACCTTCTAAAGAACTTTATCTTCCCAAGTACTATGAGAACATATCTCACAAAAGAGATACCAAATTTAAATAACATCATTCAAATGCCTATTTTTCAAATTTAACTAGACAATGGTTTATCAATGATTTCAATATTTATAAAATTAATTAGAGATCAGCAGAATCATCAGATCTGCGTGTAATAATTAATGATTGTAAAATTATTTTTATATGTTATAGACTAGAAGAAAATAGTGCAAAGGAGGCATATAAATGTCATAAAAGATAATATGTAGAAGGATGTGACATATTAATAAGAAATTTGCAGAGGCTCTATGCAATTTCTCTTACAATGAATAATAAATATCATTGAAGCAAATAGTTATGACTTGCACATTCCAAATAGTTACAATTTAATTAGTTTAAAGAATAGATTCTACGAGAATATGTAATTACTATGTATGTATAGAATTCAGATAAGGAGGAAAGAAAAAGAATATTTTAATTGAACTAGCTTTAATTTATAGTAATAAGAATCAACACATTATTATATATAATTATTAATTTATAATAAAATTTCTTTGTGTATATACACCAAACGCTTACACATTCACTATTAGAACATTACATCATAATTATTGAAATGACTGGTCCACACAGAAATGCTTCATAAATTAGTCCTTTTTCATTCATTGTTGCTTAAGTATTTCTTTCCTGCGATTTAAACTCATGAAGAATAGGATTTAGCCTGTAACAGAAATAAAATAACCACAAAGTATATATTTTCTTATAAATTCACAATAATTTTCATTTTTTGTTATTAATTTATACTCATCTGATATATTTTGTCTTCTCTGTTATGTATTAAAATCCTTCCTTCTTTTCCGCAATCGTTTTCCGAAAATATTATTCTTGTTTACGATTCAAAATTGAGGGTTAATCGCGCCATTTGACAGCTACGGACAAACTCCCTAGAAATCCCTTCGCCCCTCAGATTCCTACTTCCCCTCACCAAACGCATGATTTCTGCACCCAACTGTACAACAAAAAATAACTAGATTCCCTATAATCCGGCGTGTCCATTCCTGTGCTGGGATGGGACGGCGACACTTTACCACCCGTGAGCAGGAATTTAATTATTTGAGGTTGGCAGCACTAAGGCTTGAAACCTTTTATTCAAGATACGCTCATAAATTTGCTGTGCGCTCTAAGCATATGCTGCGTGTATGTGTGTGTAAACTGTACTACAGTATATTTCTCCACTGCCGGATTGCAATTTAGAACAAGCTAGTGAGTGTGACAAATAAATAAAAAATGTCATGTAGCAGAAGGATAGATTATAATAAAAAAGAATTTGTTGATTAATTACACAAAACAACAACAAGATAATAAATTATATGGAATTTTTATACACAGAAATATAATACCAGATAAGTTATTGTGTATTTTTATTTTTCTGCATGAATAAATTAGTATGGAAGTATAAGAGAGAAAAATTCTTTGTTAAAATGTAGATTTTACTTTGCAGGTTATTCTAAATGAATGTTGGACTTTCCTCAATTATGTGTAAGCAAGAGTAAACTGCAGCGATACCTTTAACAGTTAATGGATAAGCGTAACTGAGGTTAACGATAAGAAACTGGATTATAAATTCAAGTGTCAGAGCTTTTGATGATTATGCTGAGTATTTTACGTAGAAAAATAATTGTTATTTGTGTATGAGTTTCAGTCCATTTAAGTAATACTGTGGACTTAAAATTAGTAAGAAATGTGTAATCTGGTTAATGTAATATAATATATAAATTAGTGTAAAATTTCTATTGGCACACGTCTCAAGTTTCATATAATTCTATATATTTTGACTGTCAATTCTAAATTTTTATTTGGATACATATATAATTACAGATTATGACTTGCATCTAACTGACTTGACCGTTGAGTAAAATAATTATTAACCTTAAGTCTTACAAAATACATTTCACTCTCTACATTCTTACGAATTTTTATGATTTTAATTAGAGGCTCGTCCCTCAATTCATTACTCTATTGCAATATAATTTAATATACTATATGGTTATTATATTTTTCAGATTTTGTAAACTGACAGCTGTTTGAAAAATATAAAGTTCTATCTTTACAAGACTATATTGAATATACTATAGAAATAGAATTTCAAATAAATTGTATATGATGCAGAAGCTACAAAAAGATGAAATAATAAAGGAACGGTGTAACATACGTTTTAATCAATTTATTTATCCTCTCTATTTATGACAATAAATTCAATTTCTCCATCATTTAGCAGGTATTGGTTTTTTATTAATATCAATTTTTCTATTACCTTCTCTGATGAGTATCTATCTATAATAAATAATGGAGCTTAAATATGTATAGCATGAACTTACTTTTAAGCTATAAATTTATACATTTTTTAAAGTTGAATATTAATCATTTTTGCACAATATCTTTCATATTTTAAAAAATACCAATTTCTTATTATCTTTAATATTGAGCTTATTATATTATGGATAATTTTGGATATATTAAATGCATCGTTAATTAAGTGCTAAATAACTTTACATTTATAAGCTTTTTTATTTATATAAAATAAGAATATGAAAAGAAAGGTTTTGATAAATGTGTACTAAAAATTAAAATAATATACTGATTTTATGAAAGTTTGTAAATTTTATCATTTCTTCATGTGGTTAATAAAGCCATATGTAATATTTAAAACTTCTTAGTTTCTTTTTATTATATTTGTGTTTATTTTATATGAAAGTAATAAATGTTTTCACATTTCAACACGCAACGGGTGGCAACGTTCACGCAAAAATCTTGTTTGGCAGGTCTTCACGCACATACACATACATGCAAATATTTATTTATACATGATTGTTTGTCAAAACAAATTTTACGCTTAGACGTTACATATTAGTTTTAGATCTAATTAGAAATTAACAGTTCTTAGATATTTGTGAAAAGCATTTAAACACTTCATATAAAGTATGAGTGCAAATAAGAAGGAAAGAAACTTATGGATTTTTAATGACTTCAGATACTTCATTAAAAAAAGCACAAATGATAAATTGTACTGATTATATATATAGAAGGGTTAGATTATTTTATATTTTTGTAGATTCTTTTGAAAATATTTTTCTTTTCAGATATTTGTACTGTATAAAATATAAAGAGCTCAATTGCAAAGCTAATGGACGTTTTTATAATAATGAATTTCATCCATCTGACATACTTCATAACCATGAGCCCAATATTATAAACAATAAGAAGTCTGTATTTTATAAAAAAATGAAAGAATCAGCAAAAATTAATGGAACGAAGCCTAAACAAATTTATAATTTCGTTGTTATGAAGTAAGTATACACATATAATTATATATCATAAAATGATCATTTTTCTCGTTTTTGTAATAAATATTTAAATAATTTCTGGGTTAGTAATCAAGAAATTGAAGCTGAAACCTCGTTTACCACCTGCAGGCGAACGCTTCAGCGTTATATTAAAAAGATTAGTGATAAATCAAATATTATTTTAAAGGAAAATAATCTTAATAACTTAGCAAAATATATAACCAAAGAACAAACAAATTCAGATAAAATTAAATTAAATACAAAAGTACTAAGAAACGATGCTACAAACATATTAAATATAGTATTTTATGATTTCAATTTTATACAAAGTATACTGCAATCTGCAGAAAGTATGTTTATCGATGGAACATTCAAAGCAATACCTAATTTGAAAGACAAAAACATACAATTACTGACTATTTTAATTTCAATAAATGAATATCCAAATAAAGTAAAACATTTATTATTAATTGTATTATTTTTTGTAAAAAGGCTGTAGATTTTTAATTACTTTACTTTCTCATTTAGGCTATTCCGTGTTTTTGGATTCTCATGAAGAACAGACGCACACTGGATTATTTAGAGACATTTGAATACTTAAAACATGATTTTACTACTCTCAAACCAAAATTAATAATGCTTGACTATGAACAAGCTATGTCAAATGCCATACAAATAGCTTATCCTAGTGTAGAAATTACACATTGCTTTTTCCATTTTTCACAAGTAAGTTTGTGAGTTATATTACTAACATATTTTCTATATATATGTGTGTATCTAAATAGTGAATCAGTTTAAACGATATATTTTTTTTGTAGCCTGCGCCAGCACTTCCCATAGAGGACACATTATTTTAAAGCTCATATTTAATATCATTGCGAAACGCAGATGACTAAAAAATGACTTAATAATAAGACTTTAAAACAATATGCACTGTATGGGAGTGTGATGAAATTACTAATCCAACAATATTAGAAAAGCAGTTTACGTTTCACGATACGTTTCTGAGATTATATATAATGAAGTCTAATATCTACTATATTTGTTCATCTCATATTAAACTCTTCATTATTATTTATTTTAAGGCATTAATTAAGAAGGCCCAAAAACTTAAAATAATAAGTAAAACCAAGAATAAATTGTTATACCCAGAAAGATTTTTAATTATAAGAAAATTAACATTGCTAGCTTTATTGCCACCTGCTTATGTAAGAGGTGTATTTCAACAATTGAAAAAAGATATACAGTCCCAATTTGGAATGTTTTTTGAAAAGTATTTAAAATATTATGAAAACTTTTGGATTAACGAGGTTGAACCCCACAAATTTTCAGTTTTCAAATTGATTAATAGAACTAATAATTACTCAGAATCATATAATAGAAAATTACATGCAAATTTAGGAAAAAAACCAAACATAAATTCCTTTATCAGTGAGTATATACAGTATTTTATAAACTATCAAAATGTAGAAAGATTTAAAAAAGCTTATCTCTTTTCTGTCTTTAAATTATGTTTTGTAAAAAAGTGATGGAAAAAATCTGGCATATATAGCTGTTGACAGTTTCTAACATTGCAGTTTCTAAAATTATATAAGAATTAATTGGTAACATCCGTATTTCTAAAAAAAACCGAATTGCCTTGGAATAATAAAAATGATATTACCCACATTTTTAAAAATAACGAAATTTAATGACAACGATCGTTTCTTTCATTTCCCTTATATAGAGAAAACACCTCAAAAGATTAGTTATATAGTTGTAGATCACTGACGATGTCTTACAATGTGAGTTCTTAAAGTTACAAATATTTCCGACTTTCTTTTAACTTCTTTCTTCTTCTCTTACAGAAATAAGTCTTCTTTTTTCTATTGTTTTGCGTAAATATTTTACCTATAAAATATATAATTTTCAATACTACTGTTTTAATTTAAAAATACTAATTTAGGTTTTATACAAATGTTAGTAAAGGAAACTAATATTGAAATCATGCAAATGAAAACTAATATATATAGGCCACGAGAGAAAAAATCTAAAACAATAGATTTCAATAATGATATCCAAGAATTTTATTCCAAAATAGACAAAGTTGCTAATAACAAAGAAAGAGACTCACAGATACTAAATTTACTTGATACATTTGGAAGCATTAAAGAATTAAAAAAACAAGAAAAACTGAATATATCAAAAAGTTTGGTAAACATGGGCAGACGAGAGCAGGAAGTTCAAATTAAAGAAAATACTAATATTCCCTTTATAGATATAGATAGATACTCATCAGAGAAGGTAATAGAAAAATTGATATTAATAAAAAACCAATGCCTGCTAAATGATGGAGAAATTGAATTTATTGTCATAAATAGAGAGGATAAATAAATTGATTAAAACGTATGTTACACCGTTTCTTTATTATTTCATCTTTTTGTAGCTTCTGCATCATATACAATTTATTTGAAATTCTATTTCTATAGTATATTCAATATAGTCTTGTAAAGATAGAACTTTATATTTTTCAAACAGCTGTCAGTTTACAAAATCTGAAAAATATAATAACCATATAGTATATTAAATTATATTGCAATAGAGTAATGAATTGAGGGACGAGCCTCTAATTAAAATCATAAAAATTCGTAAGAATGTAGAGAGTGAAATGTATTTTGTAAGACTTAAGGTTAATAATTATTTTACTCAACGGTCAAGTCAGTTAGATGCAAGTCATAATCTGTAATTATATATGTATCCAAATAAAAATTTAGAATTGACAGTCAAAATATATAGAATTATATGAAACTTGAGACGTGTGCCAATAGAAATTTTACACTAATTTATATATTATATTACATTAACCAGATTACACATTTCTTACTAATTTTAAGTCCACAGTATTACTTAAATGGACTGAAACTCATACACAAATAACAATTATTTTTCTACGTAAAATACTCAGCATAATCATCAAAAGCTCTGACACTTGAATTTATAATCCAGTTTCTTATCGTTAACCTCAGTTACGCTTATCCATTAACTGTTAAAGGTATCGCTGCAGTTTACTCTTGCTTACACATAATTGAGGAAAGTCCAACATTCATTTAGAATAACCTGCAAAGTAAAATCTACATTTTAACAAAGAATTTTTCTCTCTTATACTTCCATACTAATTTATTCATGCAGAAAAATAAAAATACACAATAACTTATCTGGTATTATATTTCTGTGTATAAAAATTCCATATAATTTATTATCTTGTTGTTGTTTTGTGTAATTAATCAACAAATTCTTTTTTATTATAATCTATCCTTCTGCTACATGACATTTTTTATTTATTTGTCACACTCACTAGCTTGTTCTAAATTGCAATCCGGCAGTGGAGAAATATACTGTAGTACAGTTTACACACACATACACGCAGCATATGCTTAGAGCGCACAGCAAATTTATGAGCGTATCTTGAATAAAAGGTTTCAAGCCTTAGTGCTGCCAACCTCAAATAATTAAATTCCTGCTCACGGGTGGTAAAGTGTCGCCGTCCCGCTGGGATTCTGTAACTTCCCAGCGATGATTGTCGGTATCGCTAACTACCGATAGTTGTCGCTTGCAGTAACGAAAAGAGCGATTCTGTAACTTCCGTCTATATGGATTCAGTAACTAGTTATCGACAACTTTCGGTAATTGAATCGAGTTACCGAGAGATATCGCTAAGAGCGATTCTGTAACACAAAGTTTTCGATAATTGTAGTTAAAAAGGGCGGTCGATCGTTAACTTAACGACGACCGTGATAGGCGTCGGTAGAAGTTTACCGAGAAAGTAAATATAATAGATGTCACAAATATCTCTTAAATTAATATTTAGAAATCACAAAACAGTACTTACAATAAATTTTCTTTATAAATTAAGGCTTACAGTAAAAATCGTAGGAAATAAAATTTAATATTTTTCAAATTTTTATATTTAAAAATAACTATATATATATATACAGGGTCTTTTCCTAACAGCGGAGCATAGGAGATTCGTGTTAGTTGACTATAGCACTCGGAATGATCGAATCTGAGAGCGCTGATTGGTCAATATTACGTAGTACCAACAGATAATAAGCCGTTACCAATAGTTGGATACAAAAAATGAGATTCATCCGCCATATTGGTGTGGAGAATGTTTACATGCTGATCGTAGCAGAAAGAGGTGTAAAATGGAAAAATGTCAAATGTTGTCGTTACTAAAGTAAAAATTGAATACTTTGAATGAAAACGAAAAATATTCGTACTTTCCATTCATTATTTTCAATTTTTACTTTAGTAACCTTACCATTTGACATTTCTCCATTTTACACCTCTTTCTGCTAGGGATTAGCATGTAAACATTCTCCAAACCAATATGGCGGATGAATCTCATTTTTTGTATCCAACTATTGGTAACAGTCTATTATATGTTGGTACTACGCAATATTGACCAATCAGCGCTCTCAGATTCGATCATTCCGGGTGCTATAGTCAACTAACACGAATCTCCTATGCTCCGCTGTTAGGAAAAGACCCTGTTATATAAATATGCAGAGGTTTTCTCTAAAATATAGAATTAATTGTATTATTTAACTATAGCACACAGGCACTAACTGTACATTGTCTAACTCAAAAAAATGTTAAAACATTAATTTTTAATACTTATTTTAATTAAAATATACTTACGTTTTAATACTTCTTTTAAATAAAATATGATAATTTTCCTATAGTAAGAATTGCTATAGTCAAAATTGATATAGTCAAGTAACACAAAAATTCCTATTTCGGTTGGTATTAAGGCCCGGTCTTACAGGTCTCAATTAAGTTAATTTCGACATTAAGTAGGGATACCAACCTGAAAAATAATACCTAACTATACTAATATTTTTTTTTTGAAGTTTTAAGCCTGGAAATGGAAGTTTTGTGCCCAGCTTCAGTTCAGGTGTTAGTGTGAACGAAATTTGAACAGGGAAGGATCAAATATATTTCACAATATAGAAATGCAATTAACACAATAAAATAAAGAAGAAGTATCATGGATAAAAAACCACGAAATCACAATTTTTCCGAAGAGGAAAAAATTAGGTTGGTTGAACTTGTCTCCGAATTTTCGAAAGTAGTGGAGAATAAACTAACGGATGCCGTTGGGTGGGATGCAAAAACCCAAGCATGGGCTGAAATTGCTAATAAATTTAATTGCATAAGCAAATCAAATGTGGAACCCGAAAAACTAAAAAATTGCTGGAATAACTTAAAACAACAAACAAGGAAGTATTATTCTAAATTAAAAACAGAAATATATAAAACAGGTAATCTTGGAAAGTTCTAAATGATTTTTGTTCACAACGAAAATTATAAATATATTTTTGTAGGAGGTGGATCAAATAAAACCAAACCGAATATTTTATATGATAAAGTTTATCAAATTATTCAACCTACTGTAGATGGATTATATAATTCCAATGATAGTGATCGCAGCATATACATGGGTGAAACTGCAACGTTTGTTTCTAATGTTATTGAATCAGATGAAGAAATAGAAGATGATCTAAATCTGCAACAAGATGAACATGTCTTTCAGGTAGGGTTATTATAAATTTTATTAATATTATTATTATATTGCACTTCATATATGTAATTTTTTTGGTTATTTCTCAGTATTTAAAAGATACTAACCAAATTAATACATGGAAGAAGTGGAACCCAAGGACATTGAAAGCTCCCCTAAGTGATCCTCTTTCCACAAATATTAAAAAACAAAAAGCAGCAATGCCTGAAAAAAAATCAACACATGAGAACTTAGACAATATTTTAATTAAAAGTAAAATTGAGCTGACTAATTTGATGACTCAAGAATTAAAAGAAAAAAGCCGTTTAGAAAAAGCAATTTTAAGACAAAAGTTGACAGAAAATACCTTAAAAATAAAATTGCTAGAATCTACAATAAGAGGTAATAAAGAAAATAACAACAACGTTGTTGAAAATATTGATATTTCTGATATATCAGAATAACAAGTTAGTTTTATAGGAAACTTGTGATATTTAAATTAAATGAAACTCCTTGTTATAATTTGTGTTACTATATGAGAGAGACATTTATCAGTTTCTAAGTCCTTAAGTTTTTTCAATTCTCTAAATGTTATGTTTTATTTACTGAAGTACAAAGGTTATAAAATTTTAAGTTTATGTTAATATTAAAATACAGTACAAGGATTCTTAACCTAGCTCACTTTAAATTTTATTCTAAATAAAATTTATTATAATAATATTTTAGACAATTGCGTTGATACAAATTTTCATTTAATTTTTGTACAAATGATCGAAATATCAGGTTTGTTTGAAAAAGAATATTCATAAATCATAGGTACCAAGAATTATTTTATTTGGTATGTTAAAGTAGTTTTTCAATGAACCATAGTTGACATTTAATGATTTAAAATTAAAAGAGCAGAAAGTATTAAATATATATTTATTCAATAAAAAGTGGTTATCCATTACAAATATAAATTTTATCTTACAAAACACACTATGTAGACCAATAACACTTTACCTCTCTTTCCAAATAAAGTTTTTATTATAGAAAAAATAAAATATTCTTCTTTCACACATTTACAGCTATACAAAATATATATACTTGTTTAATTTGTTATTTCCCACATATATACTATTTCTCATTCTTGTTGAAGTTTAAATAAATTTGCTTGTTAGAGGCAACTGCAAGATAAATTTAAGTTATATTTTATTATTAACATGCATATTAATATAATATGAAAAGTTAGACTTACGCTTCGAAATAATTTTCTATTAAAAATTTCCTTTCATCCTGATGGAAATCTTCGTTATAATTTACCAATAAATTATTGTATGCAGCAATATCTACATTATCTTCAATATCCATTCTTATAATATTATACAAAACAGCACAGGCCATAATAATGTCCATAGTCTTATTAGCAGTTTTGAAGCGAGTTCCTTTACTCAAAGCAGGAAACATTCTTGTCCAAATACCAAATGCTCTTTCCACCATGGTTCTTGTTCGAATTTGTGCCTCGTTATATAAAATTTCGGCAGGTGTATTTGGATTTGTTAATGGGGTCATTAAATATGGCATATTTGGATAGCCAGAATCTCCCAAAAGCAGACCATTGCCAAATTCGCCAGACTCGAATCGGGCTTTAATGACAGAATTATTAAAAATCGTAGCATCATGAGAAGATCCTGGCCATCGTGCTACAATATCCATAAATTGTAATTTTGAATTTACAATTGCTTGCACATTAAGTGAAAAGAATCCTTTTCTATTACGAAATAATTCTGCATTTTCCCCTCCTGTATAATATAAAATTCTTACATTATTTTATTGAAATTATTTCATTTCAAAAAATTATAATAAGAATATACATATATAGAGCTAATACATTATTTTCTTGCTACAACTCCTAATGTTATATTTACCATAGGATTGTATTCTGATGTGAATGCAATCAATTGCTCCTAGTACCCTTATAAAACCAGCCTGTTTGAAATTTCTTGCTTGAGTTTGTATGATATCATCTTGCTGCATTGGGAATTTGATAAACTCTTTACTTAGTTTAGCTATAGCATTTGAGACTCTATGTACTATTTTGGTAGCAGAATTTTTGCTAACCCCAGAAAAATCACCGATAATTATCAAAAACGATCCTGTTGCATAAAATCTTAATGCTATTAGTAATTGTGTAGTTGGTGAAATTGCATCATTCCTTTAAAAAAATATGAGTATAATAAATTAAATTATTGTTTCACTTTAACCAATTATTAATTATCACAATAACATACCATTGTCTTCTACAAATTAATGAACAGCCAATTGTATTCAATAGCAATTCAAAATGCTCCTTGCGAAGTCTAAATCTACTTTGAAAGTCAATATCATCGTAAATAGCATACCAATTCATTCGTAGACGTATTTTTTTTTATCTTCTTCTAATAATTAACTGTTCATCAACATCTTCCTGATCATTTATACAACAAAATGCCATCTCAAAATCCATTATTACATACAAAATATTAGATAAGTATAACTTTTACCAGAAAACCGTATGATTCGTATTTCAAAACATCTTCCTCTACCCGCTCAATTATACATATACGTACACAAAACTTCACATTACACATTTCCAGGCTTAAAACTTCAAAAAAAAAATATTAGTATAGTTAGGTATTATTTTTCAGGTTGGTATCCCTACTTAATGTCGAAATTAACTTAATTGAGACCTGTAAGACCGGGCCTAAATATATCAATATTACCAACTTCCCTAGAACCTTAACGAATTTTATCGTTATCGTATAAATATGAGTTGCACCGACTATTGTCGTAAAGCTAAAGTTACAGAATCGCTCATTCGTTAGTGCAAGCGATAACTGTCGGTAGATAGCGATACCGACAGCTGTCGTTAAGGGGTTTGACCCACTTGAGGCCAAAAACACTCAGAATATAATAGTTGATGTGGTATATATTATTTATTACGAGCATTGTGAGTTTTTGGTGGAATGCGTGCAAGGGAAAGCAAAGGTTTATTAAAGTTATTCGTCGGATAAGTTTTATATTAGTACCGCTGAACCTCTAGCGACATCTATCTCGGTCGTTGTTAAGTTAGAACGATATTATTAGTTTTCCTTTCAATAAAAAACTCAGTGAAATATCAATTCTCAGCTAAATGATTCGGTTTAGTACAATTTATATTAACTTGAATTGTTCGTAACTCCGTCGCTTAACTAAGATTGAACTGAGAGTTTTCTTAAAAAGGGGAAAGGTACGTTTATTCGGTAGGATTCGGTAGGTTACCGACAGTACCGACATTACAAGCGACAATCATCGCTGACTCTGAGTTACAGAATCGCACTTAGCGATTTCTGTAGGTAACTGGACTTAACGATACCGAAAGTTGTCGCTAAGAGTTACAGAATCCCACTACTGGTCTGACATTAAGTCCGCCTTATGGTCTTATTTCAAATCACAAACATGGGAGGAAGAACTGGAGACTGAGCTTCTAACAAGAACTCAGGGTGCTAACGAACCTGTGCGAGCCTATTTGCAGACTATACAGTCGTATATTCGAAAAATAGGCAGAGAAAGATCGGATTGGAGCCGAATCGCTATCGCGCACAAGAATATGCTACCGGTATATAGAAGAGGCATTGCTATACACAGATACATAACGTATCGAGAATTCGAGCGTTTGGCGCTCAATTTCGAAGCCGCTTATAGGCCGTCATTAAAATACCATCCACCTGCCGCGCCTGAGGAAAGTTTAGTTCCTGAGTTGGCGTATACCGGCAGTCATGGAAGATCCCGAGAGTCTAGGCGACACGGTGTGCGTGCCCTAGAAGTGGATAAAACATCCAGCTCTGATACCGATGAATCAACAACGGAGGATTCGAATGATAACGAAGAGCATTTGAAAGCCTTCAAATCAACAAGGAACCGACAAGGAACCAGTTCCAAGTCGAAACCTTTGTTAGATAAGGCAGCTGGCAACAATAACAGCTGGCAGGGCTCAAAACGTAAACAACCGGGCCCGAGCGCTACCTGCTTTAGTTGCGGGAAAGCTGGACACGGTTGTAGTGCGTGTAAAGAGCAGGGAACAATGTTCTATTACCGATGTGGCAGCAAAGGGGTTTCTACAGCGGAGTGCCCTAAATGCTGTTCAAGAAACGCCAAGAGGAGTTCGTAAAATTTCCCGAGAATGTTACGATACTCCAAGAGCGGAAAAACATGATACCGAACATCTTGGGTGAAAACCAAGATAATATAATCCCGGATAATTATGTTAAAGAATATTCAGTAAGGTAACCGACCGTATTATGAGACACATATAGATGGTAATCTTAGTATATTCGAGAATTTTAAATAAATATTACTTTGAATATTGCAAATTTTTGTATTACTTTAATGTTTGATTATTTCTGAAGTGAAAATAAAAAGGTTTTGGTACAAATAAGGTATAAAAAAAATTATTAATAATAAAAATCTAAATAACTATCATATCCATATTATGAAACACCAGTTTATAGTTATGTCCGGGGTGTCTCATGCATCATGTCCATATTATGAGACGGGTAAATTAAAGTAAATAAAAACAATTTTTTTTTTTGCATGCTTTATTGGAATTTTATGAACAATAAATAAATAAATTGAGTCTACAAATGAAAATCTGAACAGTAAAATAAATTTTTATACAGTAAGTATCTACTATTTTGTTTCTTTTTTAATTTTCTCTGCAATTTCTTTCATTTTTTGTGCTAAAACCTTCTTTTCTTCGGCTAATTCCTTTTTTTGTTGTTGAAGTTTCTTCTTTTGAATCAGTTTTTCTTCTTTCTCTTTCTTTTGCCTTTCTTTTTCCATATTATAATTCCACCATTCATCGGCTGTGCCTGCTGCAGGTAATTTTCGTTTACCTGAAGCTTTCAACTTGGCCTTTTTCTTTGTAGGTAAATAATCCACTGGCAAGGTGAATGCATTTGCAAAACATGCATCTTGGTGTATGTCAACTCCTATAAACAAATAGTATATTTTAATAATATGAATATTTATTTATCATGATTTGTCTAGATTATATTTTATTATTTATAAGCGTTACCTTCATTAGCTGCTGGGTTATTATTTTCCTTATCATTAGTAATACTGTCTGATCGGTACATACTAGATTGTCCGAAAACTTTTGTAGAAGTGAGTCGACTACCTATATGACTAGTGAATATGGCCGAAATCTAGTAATATATTGCTATAATGTCGTAAGGCATTTATTGTAGTATTCATTTAGATATCAAGATGAGAAAAAGATAATTGAATAATCTTCAAGATAACGTCAATTTAAAGAAGCAGAAGAAAAAACTGCAAAATAAATGTAATTAAGAAAAACTATGGATCTTAGATAAGTAAAAACGTTTGAATAATTTAAAGTATTTATATATTGAATTTACTAGTGTTACTTTGTGGAAATATATTTTGTACAAATATGATTTAGGTGTTTGTGGCTTTCGCAAAGGATTAAAGAAATGCAGCATAAATGTTTATCAGAATAATAATGAGAGACGAGACAAAAATGACTGATAAGTGTAATTAAAATATTCATGCGTACTTTATTGACATATATGTCATCTGGTATAACTTTTACTGCTACGATGTTCATATTAATTATGATTTTATGATGAGAAACGCATGGGTCAAAGAAGGCAATACTTCTTACAAGGTAAATGTAAACAATTTGCAAATGTATTATACTTTCAATTTCAAATATAAAACTGTGTCTTAACTGTTTAGTTGATTAATTATTTAGATATTACTTTTATCGCTGGAATGATATCTTGCTCATATCTACGATGAGCAGAAATAAGAAGATATGAAGGACTTTCGACTAATCCCATCCATGTAAATTGCTTCCTTTGGCACAGAGTTTATGGTTAGTAATCGCAAGGTATATGTAATTTTTATTACAGTGTTTATTAATTCAAAGTTACTTTTAATTTGCTTAGCTTAATGAGTTTATATATTAAATATGGTCTGCTTTGGTTTTTCAGATATTACTGAGCGACTGAAGTGGAACTTTTATCAAATAACCTATTCAAGGATTATAATAAATATATAGAGTATGGATATATATATAATTATTAATAATCATACGCTGCAAGATTTGTACAGATGACAAGTGTCTTTATAACAGTGATTTTGTAATACTTAATTAGAACAAGTTCAAGCAAAGTTAAATTATACAAGTTAATATTGAAATTTTATCATTTTCACTATTATTAAATATATTTAATAGATATACAATATGCAGGGCGTACCACTTAAAATGCTCCAGAACATAGATACAAAAAGACGCGTACCTCTTCAACTATAAGAGATATTCAATGTTTGCACAGGACTTTTTCGAAACCTTTTGTTATTTGCTTCCAAAAGGGTCATATGAAAAAATTGAATATCTCTTATAATTAACGCAATACACGCTTTTTGTATCTATGCTCTGGGGCATTTAAGTGGTACGCCCTGCATATTGTATATCTATTAAATATATTTAATAATAGTGAAAATGATAAAATTTCAATATTAACTTGTATAATTTAACTTTGCTTGAACTTGTTCTAATTAAGTATTGCAAAATCACTGTTATAAAGACACTTGTCATCTGTACAAATCTTGCAGCGTATGATTATTAATAATTATATATATATCCATACTCTATATATTTATTATAATCCTTGAATAGGTTATTTGATAAAAGTTCCACTTCAGTCGCTCAGTAATATCTGAAAAACCAAAGCAGACCATATTTAATATATAAACTCATTAAGCTAAGCAAATTAAAAGTAACTTTGAATTAATAAACACTGTAATAAAAATTACATATACCTTGCGATTACTAACCATAAACTCTGTGCCAAAGGAAGCAATTTACATGGATGGGATTAGTCGAAAGTCCTTCATATCTTCTTATTTCTGCTCATCGTAGATATGAGCAAGATATCATTCCAGCGATAAAAGTAATATCTAAATAATTAATCAACTAAACAGTTAAGACACAGTTTTATATTTGAAATTGAAAGTATAATACATTTGCAAATTGTTTACATTTACCTTGTAAGAAGTATTGCCTTCTTTGACCCATGCGTTTCTCATCATAAAATCATAATTAATATGAACATCGTAGCAGTAAAAGTTATACCAGATGACATATATGTCAATAAAGTACGCATGAATATTTTAATTACACTTATCAGTCATTTTTGTCTCGTCTCTCATTATTATTCTGATAAACATTTATGCTGCATTTCTTTAATCCTTTGCGAAAGCCACAAACACCTAAATCATATTTGTACAAAATATATTTCCACAAAGTAACACTAGTAAATTCAATATATAAATACTTTAAATTATTCAAACGTTTTTACTTATCTAAGATCCATAGTTTTTCTTAATTACATTTATTTTGCAGTTTTTTCTTCTGCTTCTTTAAATTGACGTTATCTTGAAGATTATTCAATTATCTTTTTCTCATCTTGATATCTAAATGAATACTACAATAAATGCCTTACGACATTATAGCAATATATTACTAGATTTCGGCCATATTCACTAGTCATATAGGTAGTCGACTCACTTCTACAAAAGTTTTCGGACAATCTAGTATGTACCGTCTGATCTACTTGGATTGCAAACTTCCACAACTTCCATGATTGGTTGAAGATTAGGTTCCGGATCATTTTGAATTTCAACAGCTTCAGCGATAGGAGCTTCAGCGATTGGAGCTTCAGCGATTAGAGCTTCAGCGATTGGAGCTTCAACGATTGGATTAAGACCAGGTTCCAAATCATTTTGTACTTCCACAACTTGAAGAATTGGTATAAGGCTAGGTTCTGAATTACTTTCTAAAAGAATAATTAAACTTTAAATAAGAGAATGATCAAAGATACACGACAACAATAAGTCTTTTTACAAACCTGTTTAATTTTTTTCATGTAAACTTATTTCTGTATAGTTCTCTATTGGTTCAGCAGGTACGAACACATTTGAAATATTGTCGAACATGAAATTTTCATCAGTAAATTCTAGTTCAGTACTCATATCAGAGGGCTGTAAACCAATACTTTCTTCTAGTTCAGATGTGTTGTTTACAAGTACAACTTCTATCAGTGACTCGTTAGGATTAGCAGAAACTTCTTGTGTAAATACTTCTTTATCTTTGTTTCTATTTGATAAATTATCATTTTTAGAAAGATTTTCATTCTCAGACTCTTTTAATACTACATTCACTCTATGATTAAGTAATGTTTCGACATTCTTGATTCTAGGCTTCTTTACATCTAAATTATAAGTATAAAATATCTAAGTTGTAAATATAAAATTATAGAATATAAAAGTATATATAAAAAATTAAAAATCAAAATGCCATAAGACGTTAGCAAGTTCATTAAATAAAAATAATTGTACGTAAAATACAAAGTTGATATGTAAAAATTTAGAAAGCAAATTAAAAACAAATAAACTTGAGTAATTAAATACCCGTAGACATATCATTCATCTGAACTGGATTTTCTACTGGAGTAGGCGTGCCTCTGATCTGAAGCCAGTACTCGTATAGTGCCTTCTTATCTATATCTCCAATCCATTGACCAGTCAATAAAGCTTCTTTGAATTCTTGAAGCAATTCAGCTGCAATATTTTTTTCAAATTGTTGCAAGTGTGTAGTATTCTCTGAAATTGGTTTTTCTTGAACTGACTCCGAACTTTTACTTTTCTTTCTCTTTTGAAAAATGTCGTAGTCGACAGCTTTAGGATTGAACGGTGCTAATCCAGATCCTCTGAAACCACTAATAACAGCTTCTTTCTCCTTTGGGCATATGGTTCAGAGCCATTTGCAATACTAGAGGAAAATCTTCTTTTTTTAGTTTAGAAACATTTTTTTGAACTTTCCACTTTGGAACTGTTTTTTTCCAACATTCCTTAAAAGGATGAAAAAACGAGATGTCTAATGGTTGCATCACATGCGTACAATTCGGATACAATCCTATCAATTCAATTTGTTTGTCTCGACAAAAACGAACCAAAGGTATGGTTATGTGGGATGAATGATTATCCAAGTATACTATCACTGGAAACTGGACTTTTTCTTGAACTAACCAAGGATAGAATACATTAGCAAAATATTCATAAAAAGTTTCAGCGTTCATCCAGCCCATATCCGATATGCCAATGCCCCAGTTTTTTGGTGTCTTCTCAGCAATGTTCTTTGGTACTCCTTCTTTGTAGGCAAACATCAACATTGGCGGTGCACGAGTACCATCTGCACTGTACATAAAGAGAACAGTGAGACATTCTTTACCTCCATCTGTGACTTTATAAGCTGCACGAGCACCTTTTGAAGTCAGTACTCTTTCTCCATCAGGACATAACAAGATACTTGATTCATCGCAATTAAATATCCTGCTGGGACAAATGTGCAATAAATTTTTCTTTTGTAAATACTTTTCCTGCTCGTCAAACCATTCTTTTAAGTCTTCTCGAGTTACACTTGCTCTTGTAAGACTCAATTGCTGTGGTTTTCTTATACTTATGTTGGAATGACGTTTTCTAAACCCTTCATACCAATGCCGTCCAGGACGATTGTTAATGAACGGTGTCTTCAATTTTTTCATTTGTATATATTTTTGCACAGCATCCAAGAGTTCAGTTTTAGTAACTGGTTGGCCTCGCTCAGACTTATATAGAATCCAATCAACAATCTGTTGCTCAATATCTTTTGAGAAAACAGTATCGGGTCCTGGTTTTGTCTTAAATTCATCAGGGTGATTTTTTTTCCGAGCAAGTGTAGCTATTGGAATGCCAAATGCAGCAGCAGCTTTCCTGATGGACATACCGATACCCACAGCTTCTAAAGCTTTGTCGACACTTTCAGAAGAATAATTCTTTCTCACATTTTTCTTTGGTGATTTTTTGCTGTGCCTAACTAATACATTAGTCTTTCTTGTAACTTTAGATCTGTGCTCACTTTTCTTCAGACCAACTTTCTTTATTTTTCTTTTCTTAGTTTTTCCTTTTTTAGTTTGCTGATTCTTCTTCGTAGCAGCCATTACAAATATCTAATTGCTTATTTGAAATAAATACTTATTTTATAAATTAAACTCCTAAATTTTGTTCATTTAATAAAAACGTGGTTATGAGTCTGTTAAATTTTATAGGTTATGTTACATTTTGTACACAGTCTGTGGTAAACTTACCTTATAGCACCTCTTCATATGGCTAAATAGGTCAAATACAATAATGACTTTATTGTAAAATATCAACAAAAGTGTTAAACTCTAACAAAATCACAATTTTAACAAGCAAACGTACTAGAGGAGCTCCGAAATTGCTGTCTCATAATAGGGAGTAGAATGATAACAAAGCATGTCCGTTGAATATGGAACACGCGGTCCACCGTTCCATAAATACGGACTTTCAAAAAACCGACGTACGTATTGTGAAACACAATAATTAATAAAAATATCGCAACAAAATCAATAAACCGAAAATTCTAAAATAATCTACATCATAAAAGCTTTTAAATAAACAATCGAAGTATTTTTATATTACATTTATATATCATAATACTCGAAAAACAAATCGAGTACGTTAAGTTTCTTATAACAGCAATGGCTGCTCACTGTGACCGCCCAATAAAATTAGGATACTCATATATTTTTATTTTATTATAAAAACTTGATAACAAGATTTATTCATATGATATTATAAATTTAAATAATAATATTCATTATTATTATTTTTTTTTTGCATCAGGTGTGTTATTTATTTTTACAAACTACATTGTATCATGGTGTCTCATAAAAACGGACATAGTCTCATAATACAGCCGGTTACCTTATAGCAATGTGTGAATATTAACCATAATTATCGCTCCCGCGACTTCTCAGACCAACATGTTATGTTGGAGACAGAGAATGTAAACAAACACTCAGAGGATACAAGCGCTCGAGTGGTTGATACCGAAAATTCAAACGATGATCAATCGGTCGATAAGTTACCGGTCGGTGATATTACTAATATAGTAATTACGACGTTTAACGATAGATCTAGGAAACTATACTTCTACACCACGATCACCGTACAAGGGAAAAAGCTGCGTGCGCTGGTGGACTCGGGAGCCTCACGCATGTTTGCAGGCAAAGTAGCCATTAAATTGTTTAATTCAATTGGTATACAAGCCAATAAAATAGAACCCTTAAGAGTTACCGCTGGCAACAATTACACATGTAAAGTAATTGAGTCCGCCAAGATCCCGATATTTCTTGAGGGGAAGACAACTATAGTTGACACACTATGGATGCCTTCTTTGTCGAGTGATTTTATTTTGGGACTTGATTTCCTACAAGATGCTAATGTTGTCGTGGACTTCTCCACGGGAGAATGGGCTTACAAGGAAAAACCTCAAAATATACATTGGTTCTCGAATGCCGAATCACTAAACTGTGTAGTGGTGAATAACGGCTTAATGGTTCCCGATAATGATGACGCAAAGAAATTAAAAGAGTTTCTAGAAATTAAACTGCCCCCCATTTCTGGAAAACCTGGAATTTCAAAGTTACCGGCAGTCATAATTGACGTGCAAGATCACGAGCCAATCAGACAGCGAGCTCATAGGTGCACGGATAAAATCCGCCAAGCTATGTGGCAAGAGGTTGACGATATGCTAACCAATGGCATTATCGAACCGTCGCAAAGTGATTGGGCGAGCCCGGTAGTCACAAGGCGAAGAAAGCCAATGGCAAGCTCCGTTTTTGTGTGGATCTCCGGCGCGTTATCGCTGTAACTAAAAAGAATGCGTATCCATTACCGAACAAGGCTGCGATCCTAGATGAGTTACGACAGGCCAATTATTTAACAACGCTCGACTTGAGGCAAGTGTATTGGCAGGTACCGCTAGCAGAAAAGTCACGTGGTATCACGGCTTTCATTGTTCCAGGCAGAGGCTTATTTCAATTTTAACGAATACCTTATGGATTAACTAATGCTCCCGCAATATTCCAGCGTGCTCTGGATAAATTATTGGGTCCCGAATTTTATCCACATGTATTCGTTTATTTGGATGACATTATCATTGTCACCAAAATATTTGACGAACATTTATTATGGTTGGATAAAGTTATCGAAAAGTTAAGGCAAACTGAGCTAACAATAAATAGGGAGAAAAGTTTCTGCTGTAGAACGGAAGTAAAATATCTCGGATTTATCGTGGACAGTCAAGGTCTTCGCGTGGATCCGGCGAAAACAGAAGCCGTAATCACGTTTCCGATACTGAAGAATTTAAAGCAAATTCATAGATTCTTGGGAATGGCATCTTGGTATAGAAGATTCATTCCAGAATTTGCGACAGTTGCTGAACCGCTAACGAAATTGACAAAGAAAAATCAGTCATGGGAATGGACAGCCAATCAGCAGTCAGCATTCGATGCGCTGAAAGGATGTTTAACAAGCGCGACAACGCTTGCATGCCCAGATTTTTCGATCCTGTTTGCATTACAGACCGATGGTAGCAATGTTGGCTTAGGTGCTGTTTTGACACAAGTTATCGAAGGTCAAGAAAGAGTAATCGCCTACGTGAGTAGAGCCCTTACGGATCCCGAAAGAAAGTATACCGTAACCGAGCAGGAATGCTTGGCAGTGGTGTGGTCGATAAGGAAGCTTCGATGTTACCTTGAGGGTTACCACTTCACTGTAATTACCGACCACAGCAGTCTCCGATGGTTGCATAACTTAAAAGATCCATCTGGAAGACTTGCTCGTTGGGCTCTCGCCTTTATGGAATACGATTTTACGATCGTACATCGTAAAGGAGCTTTAAATCATGTTCCTGATACTTTGTCAAGAGCACCGGAAAGTTTAAATGCTTTGCTACCGTCTTACGCCGATACCAAGGATGCGTGGTATTTAAAGCGCGTAAAGGATATCGAAAGAACGCCAGGAAAATTTCTTGATTGGAAATTCGATGGAGATTTGATATATCATCAACGACGTTCAGATTTGGCAGATGCTGAGCTCGAAGATCTTGATGCTTGGAAACTGGTGATACCCAGGGAGTACAGGCAGAAAGTGCTCGAAGAATGCCATAAGTTACCGCAAGCCGGCCATCAAGGTATCGATCGTACATATCGACGACTTTCGATAAATTACTTCTGGCCAGGTATGTTCAAAGATGTAACGGCTTACGTCAGTCACTGCGACGAATTTCAGCGTTGCAAGGTAGAACAACAAGCTCCCGTCGGCTTTATGGTACGTCGAATTGTTGAACAGCCGTGGACTGTAATATCGGTAGATATTATGGACTCACTGACGCCAAGTAAACAAGGGTTCTCGTATGTGTTGGTAATCCAAGACCTCTATACAAAATGGATTGAAGTAGCTCTACTTCGACGCGCTAACGGCAAAAAGATTGCAGAAGCTATCCAAAACTTGGTGATTCATAGATGGGGTACACCAAAAGTTTTAGTTACCGACAATGGTACCGAATTTGTAAATAAAGACATAACTGCTTTATTACAATTAACGGGTATGAGGCAAACAACGACACCCCCATATCATCCCCAGGCAAACCCCACCGAAAGGGTGAATATCAGCCTGAAGATAATGATGAGGGCCTTTCTTGATTCTGATCATCGAGAGTGAAATCAGCATTTAATGCATTTAGATTTGCATTTAATACTGCCCACCATGTTTCACTGTAAGCTATACCTGCATTCGCTAATCTGGATAGAGAACCAGAATCGGCAAGGTCGACGCGACGTGAATTAGAAGGCGATACCGAAATCATGCAGCAACCGCCAGAAAAGTGGTTAGCACTCATGAAACGCTTGGAAACCCTCAGAACAGTTTTCAAGTGTGCTCTCAAAGAAGCGCACGAACGACAGGCAAGACCGTATAATCTACGTCGTCGTGAAAAGCACTATGAGGTTGGCGAGTTAGTCTTACCCCGGGATTCATAAACAAAACTTAAGCTCAAGTTCAAGCTTAAGACGAGTAAAATCTATAGTCTACGTAACACATCTTATAGGTTTCAAGGTGAGCTTGAACTCAAGTTCTGTTTATGAATCCCGGCCTTAGTTCACAATCGACAGCTCTCGAATGCCGCAAAACACATATCGGCTGCACTGAACAAACCATTCGGTGGACCGTTTATGATTGCGAAGAAGTTATCGGAGATAGTTGTAGAACTGTCTGATTTGGCAGGAAACGTAACTGGCAAAATGTTTACGGCAGACATCAAACCATACAAGCCTGAGCTACCGCAACAGTAAACCCAGACCGAAGTGCATCACTGCACGCTTGGGCGTGGCAGCGAAAAACGAACTCGTGTTCGGGCGCTTTCGGTTTCGTGTCGAAACTTCCGTTAAGGAGGAGGGTATGTAACGAAGTTCCCCGTTACGTATACGAGATACCGAATAAAAAGGGTCGGTACGCAGATCGCAGAAAACTATTTTCGCAGAAGGATATTTTCGCAGAAAAACGATAACTTCAGGTCGGATAAGTCAAACCACAGAAATTGTCGTAACGCCATGTCGGTAACGTCGGTATTTTGCGTACCCAAGATTGAAGAAAGCTGAAATGGAGTATACAAATATTTTGACAGGAGGAGAAGAGGTTAGTGTCAGTGGTTATAATGTTAGGAATAAACTGCAGAAGTAATCACCTGCAATGTAATTATACGCAAATTATGAGGACCAAATATCAGATAAGTATTTCGTATGTCATATATAAAAGTATATAATTATTTTATTTTAAAAGAAATTGATTCTTTGTATTATATATGTTAAAGGTTATTTCCTGAATCCAAATATACAGAAAGTGAGCGAAGACACAATGGTGGTACCTATAAATATTGGCTATGCAATGGAGCTTCGTTATTGTAACATGGTCGTTTACTCCATACGGATGATGCATTATGGCAAGCTTTTATATATGAGTACTTGTGAGTGAACTGGATCAAAGCTATTTTAAAAGTTATGCATTAGCAGGACCAAAGGGATTATATATTTCTTCCAATACTGGTCAGGATCACTTTTATACAAAATTATGGTTATTTATTTTATGTTTACTTTCAGTTAATATTTCTCAATGGACGAGCTATGGTTTGCCAAAAATTGAAAATAAGGAGAGAGAAGAAAAGTTTGGATATGTGTGTCTATGCAGTTTCTGGACTAAGTTAGTTAATTATTTTTATTCATATATTAATACAATAATTTCTTAAAATTTACCTTTATGGTAATATTTCATTTTTGATTTTAGTTGTGCCAGCAGAAAAGATGTCTGATTCAGCTATATAAGAGTTGGTACGAGTAGGTTATTATGAATTAATAAAAGGAATTATTCGTTTAGGTGATATGATTATCACATTCAGGAAACAATATATTTTTAGGTTTTATGAGTCAATCTCTCTTTTAAATTTTTTTAACCCATCTAAGTACTTATTTAATAATTACAGATTTACAAGGAAACCAGTGGTTGTACTGTAGGAGATCCAGTATTTAAAACAGGAAAGCCCTTACACGTTGAATTGTAGCCTGGTATTATTAGCAGCATTTTCAATGACATGCAATGTCTACTCAAAGACATCAACAAGCTTACTAGCCCCATTTATGTTCCAAAGTGTGTTAATGTGCCTTACTTGTCCCATACTACACATCCTGGGAATGCAATCCACTAAATGTTAAAAGTGGCAGCCACATCATTGGTGTTGATTTGTTTGGAATTGTTCAGGAGAGCACACTGGTAAAGCACAGTATGGTACTTCCGGCAGTAAATATTGAAGAGCATTGAACGAGTTCTACGACAATAAGTTCCCTGAATTTGTCCTACTCACAGCAAAAATTAATCAGATTCTTCAGGAAGAATAGGATTTGTCTGCAATCAACTCGTTAAAGGACTACCTCTTGCAACAAAACAAGTAACTTCAACGATTCGAGCTTATATCGTGCAAATTAGGAATGTTTGTTCGTAAATTCTATTTTATTTTTTCTCTCTACCTACTCATCGTACGATCGTTTCTGTTCATTCGACGAAAACCGTACCAATGTTACGAAATATGATCGCATTTTACAATTATTATGTATGGTATTTCTATCTAACGATCTGTTTCTCATAGGAGCCTTTGAAAGACGGTGATGCAAAGGTTTGAGCAGACTTCTACCAACTTCACGAAAACACTCAACAGGCAGCCAAAAATCAGGAAGATTAATTCACTCGCGTCATTGAATAATTAAGCTGGTTGTTCCGTAACGATGACCCTCGGCGATTTAAGAATGTGCAGCTTCATTTTAAAGTCTCTAGGAAAAGGAAGAAGAGTGAGAGAAAACTCGGTATCACATATTTCTTATCTAATTGTATGTTTTAATTGCTATGCCTTAAATGCTTCATTCAATTGTGCATAAGGGCAGTCCTCCTTATCCTTAAAATCCTTTTATAAAAATGTACGATCGTTTCTGTCCATTCGACGAAAACCTTAGGAATGTTGCGAAATATGATCACATTTTACGATTATTATATATGGTATATCTATCTAACGATCTATATTTCTCATAGGAGCCTTTGAAAGACGGTGATGCAAAGATTTGAGCAGACTTCTACCAACGTCACGAAGACATCCAACAAGCACTCCTGAAATTGTCCTATTTAGTGAGAGCAAAAGTTTATGAGATTCTTCAGGGAGGACAGGGCTTTCAGTTCTTCCCTCCTAGGCTCTTCGAGCTGCTCGACAAACAAATGTATTGTTTTCATCAGACAGTAGGGTACAAGGCGCCGAAAAATCCCGAGCTAGGCTCGGACGTGGGAAGGGTGCAGAAAGAGGAACAACGAAAGATCGATGATGCTCAGCCTCTCAGCGATGAAGAGGTGGATGAGAAGGAGAAACTTCTTACTCAGGGCTTTACCAACTGGACCAAACGTAATTTTAATCAGTTTATAAAGGCAAACGAAAACTATGGTAGGGATGATAACGATAACATTACCAAAGAGATCGAGGGTAAAAAGCCTGAAGAAGTTATGGAGTATTCTATAGTGTTCTGGGAACGTTGTCACGAGCTTCAGGACATTGGCAAGGTAATGGCTCAGATATAAAGCGCGACGAAGCCAAAACTCAGCGACGAGCTAGCATAAAGAAAGCCCTAGACGCCAAAATGGCTAGGATACAGGGCTCCTTATCATCAGCTCAGGATAGCCTATGATACTAACAAGGGTAAAAACTACACCGGAGAAGAAGGAAAAAGGGCGGTAGCATCGGTACCAAATCTGCGTCTAAAAGTAACAGTGGGAATCTACCCACACCTTATATCCTTGTGTATGTACAAGTTACTATTACTTCGTATACTGAATAAAGATAAGCTTGCAACAAGCCCAATTCTGCAACATATATTTTAAAGCGCGTGGTTGTACATTTTATTTACTTCTGCCTAGCTAAACGGAATTATTCATTTTATGAATAAAATTGTGTGCGTTTATATTACATAACAATTAAAAATACAAGGTACTTGACCATAAATCATTCAAATAATATTCATAAATTACTTATACACATGTATTACCATTGTAATAATGTAATTAATTTTTAATCATTTCAATAAATAGAATTATTGCAAGCAAACATTTTTCTGTATAATTTCTTGTGTAAAAAATACCCTTTCGATTATTTGACGAATGGGTAAGTGCAGTCTGTGGGAATCTATAATGAATAATACAGTGAGCTTTTTTTAAATGTAATTATTTAAATAAATACATCACAATGAAAAGAGAGTAAACGTTATAATAAAATTAAAATTATATTTTTAGAAGCTTATGAAATTCAATCTCATAGCAGCAGGAAAACGAAATCATTCGAGGGAAACTAAAGTACCCTCTATCATATTAGACTAGAGTTTTTCTTATATAAATATATGCATTTATATATATATAAATATCTTCAATACACACTCCTGCAAATTATTGCACGGATATACACTTTTAAATTGAATTTGAACTTATTCTAATATATAATAATGTAAGTGCGAAACAGCAATTCTAATTTAATGTCGAAAATTCGTCCTACGAAACTTGGGATTCGATTCTTCGATGAATTGGAGCAGGTGCGCCTTCGCTTTCGGCGTCTCTCCCATGATCAGTATTATCTCCTGAAACAGATACGTGTACTGTAGTGTTTAAAATTATTATAAAGAGAAGAGAAAAGGGTTATTTGTAAGAAATATTTACCTGTTTCTCTTGACAAGGTATTGCTGAAAAGGAGGGGTGTAATATTGATCGATTGCTCCAAGAATTCAATAAGCTTTCTTTTTATAAGCCCCTCATTAGCACACACAACTGCTCTGTCTAAATGGTGCCATGCAGTAGGTAACCATTTGTCCAGGTTAGATACTATGTTCTGCTTTTTGCAAAAACCTCTTTCCAGCTGCCTATACTGGGTGTGATAAGACCTAGTTATGTCTAGTATTCCGCCTATAAATAAATTAATTTATTTAATGATTTACATAAGATTTTTGTTGATTATTAATTTGGAGAAGTAAAATGTGTTCATATTGATAGTTATAAAATAAATTAATCACTCACAAATGAATTTATAGAAAGTTGGATTAATTCCTAAAAATTCCTTGGAAAACAAATGGTAACGCTCCTGCGCGTTATTTGTTCTGTTTGCAGCTTTATAAACCGAAAATAGATTAGTACCCCTTTTTAAAAGCCATTCTCTATAAAAATAGAGTGTTAGTGGTGCTACAAAGTTAAAAACTTCCTCATCATTTTCGATGTCCTCAATTAGTTGAGTGTAGGCAGGCTGGATTAAGTCCGGAGGTAACAATGCCAAATTTATTAGCATCCGGATAAATTTATCGCACTTGGTGCGATCGGCACTATTTAAATGCGATATGCCGCTCTGCATTTTCATTTGCCTGGCTTTTTTTCGAATACTCTGAAAAAAATTAATTTAAATGTAATTTACTTTATGCCTAAACTATGATTAAGTAATAGTCTATTATTTGCACTACATCTACAATTAACTACTTTATTTATATAATGTCTTAATTAAATATAAATGTTTAAAGTTCGGGTTCATAACTTTAGTGTTATATCGAACAATTCGATTTCTATATATATTTGAATATATAATATAGACTTACTTATACAAAATGGAAATAACATCCCTGTATACGACAATTAGGGAAGACTTCTTTGATGCTGGAATATAAACCGCATTCAAAATCTGTTACGAAGGTTGACGGATTCATATTTGGAGCCAGCTTTTCCTTTATAATCCTTACAGTTTGAAGATAAAGGTCCTTCGTCCTGTTGGACATCAACGCCCACGCAAAGGGAAATACCTAGGAAAATAATAGTAAATGTAATGAATTGAAATAGTAGAATACAATTTTATTGTTCATTTTACGCAATATTTAATTTATATTAGTTTTAATGGAATATTATCAATAATAAAACTAACCTTCCCGTATTTTTCTGTCATCATAGTAAATAGTTGGTATGCTCCTTTTACCTTTGGTTTGGTCTTATAAGTTGCATCGGCAAAGTAATCGGTCGCGCCTTGTGTTAAATATTCAGCAACGTTTTTAAAACCGAATACAACGCATTTTTCTTTCTTCGTTTCGTGGCAGTAGCTGAAAACCTCTAATTTGAAGTCGACACGCTCGCCGTTTTCATTGACGAAAAAACACATGATTTTTTGCCACTGTTCCTGGCTTCTCAACATTGTCTCCATGTCGTCTAATCCATCCGGTACCTCCGGTTTGGTATTGGCGATCCAATTTTGTAGAGACTTCTTAATTTGGTCAAATGGGAGATGCTGGGACTCTTCAGGGTATCTGATATGAAAGAATACATACATTTCAAAAAGTGTTACAATACTATTTAATTATAAGTTATTATTTGCTTATAAATTTAAAATTAAAATTGTTTGTATTAAACTGTAGTATTTGTATATCACCTAATAAACTTATTTTTCGCTGAAGATTTAATTAATTTGTGTTTATTACCTTCGAACGCATTCATCGTATATTTCCCGCGCAGTTGCCATCGAGTTTTGCGATAATTCAAAAGCCAATTTCCTCATTTTGGCTGATAACTGATAATGTAGGTCTGCACCATGTATATTATGTTCGGAGGTCATTGTAAATATGCCATTCACATCAATGATTCCCTTGCCGGAACAAAGGCGGTCTTTGCAAATTAAATATCTTAAAAATATGAATATAAGTTTCTAAATTACCAACAAAAATTAACAGGACACTTAAATTATTTTCACACGAAATTTAATGAATATAAAACCATTAAACTATCATATCTGGATTACAGATTGTACACGTTGCCACCAATATCAGAACCAAGATTATCAAAAAAGTTAAGAATATATTATCGCGATTTGGTCCTATATTTTTAAAGCAAGTATATGAAATTTATAATAAATAAGAACTTACCGTTTTAACTCTCCTTTGGCATTGACGTATTTTTTATTCTCGTGGTAGACGAAACCATCGTAGAATACGTTTTCTTGCTTCTTGATGTCGATTTTTGTACCGGAAACAAATTTTCGTTTCCTCGGCCTTATTTGAACAGTTTGAGTAATATCTTTACTGGACATTTTTCTTTTTGGCACCGCAAAGGTTACTCGAGAAATGGGTATAAAATAGAAAAAACAATATACAGATATAAAAAAACGATTTTCATTTATTTCACAATACATTGTTGGCAATTGGATTACAGTAATAAAAAGCCAGTCGGGGTTTGAGGGGGAATAGATACATGTAAAACAAATGATGTGTTTACCCTACTTCTTTCTACAAGTATTCTCTTCATCAAATTTATTCATGATGTTGAATTATCATTATTTTTACCATAAAGACTTGTATTATCAATCAATGGAAGATGAAAGATGGATTTTTCTCATTAGTTTCAAATTCACTTTCATAAAAATAGTTTTGAAGAAGAGTTGATAAAAGCATAAATAGTCTATTACAAGCTCCTCTAGATATATTCTTTATGTACGCACATAAGAAAATTAAAACATACAATTAGATAAGAAATATGTGATACCGAGTTTTCTCTCACTCTTCTTCCTTTTCCTAGAGACTTTAAAATGAAGCTGCACATTCTTAAATCGCCGAGGGTCATCGTTACGGAACAACCAGCTTAATTATTCAATGACGCGAGTGAATTAATCTTCCTGATTTTTGGCTGCCTGTTGAGTGTTTTCGTGAAGTTGGTAGAAGTCTGCTCAAACCTTTGCATCACCGTCTTTCAAAGGCTCCTATGAGAAACAGATCGTTAGATAGAAATACCATACATAATAATTGTAAAATGCGATCATATTTCGTAACATTGGTACGGTTTTCGTCGAATGAACAGAAACGATCGTACGATGAGTAGGTAGAGAGAAAAAATAAAATAGAATTTACGAACAAACATTCCTAATTTGCACGATATAAGCTCGAATCGTTGAAGTTACTTGTTTTGTTGCAAGAGGTAGTCCTTTAACGAGTTGATTGCAGACAAATCCTATTCTTCCTGAAGAATCTGATTAATTTTTGCTGTGAGTAGGACAAATTCAGGGAACTTATTGTCGTAGAACTCGTTCAATGCTCTTCAATATTTACTGCCGGAAGTACCATACTGTGCTTTACCAGTGTGCTCTCCTGAACAATTCCAAACAAATCAACACCAATGATGTGGCTGCCACTTTTAACATTTAGTGGATTGCATTCCCAGGATGTGTAGTATGGGACAAGTAAGGCACATTAACACACTTTGGAACATAAATGGGGCTAGTAAGCTTGTTGATGTCTTTGAGTAGACATTGCATGTCATTGAAAATGCTGCTAATAATACCAGGCTACAATTCAACGTGTAAGGGCTTTCCTGTTTTAAATACTGGATCTCCTACAGTACAACCACTGGTTTCCTTGTAAATCTGTAATTATTAAATAAGTACTTAGATGGGTTAAAAAAATTTAAAAGAGAGATTGACTCATAAAACCTAAAAATATATTGTTTCCTGAATGTGATAATCATATCACCTAAACGAATAATTCCTTTTATTAATTCATAATAACCTACTCGTACCAATTCTTATATAGCTGAATCAGACATCTTTTCTGCTGGCACAACTAAAATCAAAAATGAAATATTACCATAAAGGAAAATTTTAAGAAATTATTGTATTAATATATGAATAAAAATAATTAACTAACTTAGTCCAGAAACTGCATAGACACACATATCCAAACTTTTCTTCTCTCTCCTTATTTTCAATTTTTGGCAAACCATAGCTCGTCCATTGAGAAATATTAACTGAAAGTAAACATAAAATAAATAACCATAATTTTGTATAAAAGTGATCCTGACCAGTATTGGAAGAAATATATAATCCCTTTGGTCTTGCTAATGCATAACTTTTAAAATAGCTTTGATCCAGTTCACTCACAAGTACTCATATATAACAGCTTGCCATAATGCATCATCCGTATGGAGTAAACGACCATGTTACAATAACGAAGCTCCATTGCATAGCCAATATTTATAGGTACCACCATTGTGTCTTCGCTCACTTTCTGTATATTTGGATTCAGGAAATAACCTTTAACATATATAATACAAAGAATCAATTTCCTTTAAAATAAAATAATTATATACTTTTATATATGACATACGAAATACTTATCTGATATTTGGTCCTCATAATTTGCGTATAATTACATTGCAGGTGATTACTTCTGCAGTTTATTCCTAACATTATAACCACTGACACTAACCTCTTCTCCTCCTGTCAAAATATTTGTATACTCCATTTCAGCTTTCTTCAATCTTGGGTACGCAAAATACCGACGTTACCGACATGGCGTTACGACAATTTCTGTGGTTTGACTTATCCGACCTGAAGTTATCGTTTTTCTGCGAAAATATCCTTCTGCGAAAATAGTTTTCTGCGATCTGCGTACCGACCATAAAAAGTATAAAAGCTACCGAACAGTGGATATTATTAATCCCTACGTTACCGACTCGTGAGATAGGCTCACGAGTGGATTATAGCTGACGTCAAGGATAGACCCCGTTGACAATCAGAGGCCCGGATGAAAAGACCGGCGCTCCAGTAAACGATGTCCAGGTTACCCTGAGAAGTAAGGTAGGGCCATGCCAAACCACCTAGACAACCTGAGATAAGGAGAAGCGGCCTCGGGGAGTCCTAAAAAGAATGACCGTGTCTATAAGTCCCCACGCGGAGACTAGATAGGACATCGAGTCTGGCTTGACCGCTAGTTACGCGCTTCAAGCAGGCTACGCGAATGTCGTGCGCAGACTGCCATAGCAGGAGTCGGGACGCGACCGTAGGACTGTGCTGATGTGTCCGTGCGTGTTGGTGATCGCGTGACGCGCCACTGAGACAGCCATGGGTTCGTTCGCGTACGTGAGGCGTGTGCTATAGGCCAGCCTACATGTACGTCACGACAGGATACCGGCCAATGCATAGTGTGTCGTGCAGGGGCGTAGTTAGCCCGTTGGAATGTGTCCCGGTGCCCTCCGTAATCCCATAGGCTTGCGCTATGGCTGGACGGGCCGCGAACATTGCCTCCGTGGTGGTCCGCTCCTGGCAAACTCTATGCTTGGCAGTGATACCGCATGTTCGCGCACTCCTCACCACCACCTGTGTGTGGGTGGTGAGGGATAAATGTGTGCCCCTCAGCAGATAGATCTGCGAGGCTCGGACTTCCGCAAGGAACCCTCCCCTATCTCCACGACCTAGCATACTGAGCGACCCTGGCTACCGCTACCGTCCAAATGCATGGCCGCAGGGCCGTATAAGATGCATAGAGAATGGGGTTGAAAGACTCCAATGATAACGTAGTGTTGTTGGCCACCCAACTGACCAACTGGCGCCCTGATTCCGATAAATAAGGACAGGCGAAGGTAATGAGAAAACCCGTAGTGTGAGTGGCCCCTCACTCTGACGGGAATAACGTTACAGTTTATAAAATATTACGTGAATTAAGTGGAAATAACATCCTTGCATTCGCGTTTCAGGAAAGTCCTCTTTCATGGATGTGTACAATGACCGGCAGAAATGGCGTCCCTTGATGCGTTTAGAAACCGCATTTTAGGATCCATCACTGTATACTCTATTCTGCTAGGCGGAGATAGGGGAATGGAACGCGATAACTATAGTAGTTAGTTTATCTCGCTCTAAATGCGTGAGTGCGAGAGAGAGAGCTTTATACGGCATAGCAGGGCAAACCAGGCGTCCCGAGGCTTATTTCTATCTGTGCCATTGCCTATGGCTATCTCTCTCGCTCGGTAAGAATCATTCGTCCGTCCTTGTTTAGGTCAGTTCTACGCCAATGGATACTCTCTAAAGAAGATTTTCTCAGGCGACACCATTGAAGACTGCGATTACAGCGGGGATTTTAAAATACTGTGCACCTGTCACTGTCAAACGTCAGTATGAAAGATTATTGTCGCTTACAGCGTTTGGTGCAATTAACATTATAAGTCTGGATTATTATGTGATATTCTGTAATGCACATATATATATACATATGTTAATTTACTTTTAATTTTTTAAACCAATAAGTTATTGGCATTATAGAAGAAACTCATTTAAATATAAGAATATACTGGTTTCCACTTATGTAACTTTTCTTGTAAATATAACATAATTTTCATTAATAAAATTCACTCGTTTATTAATCAGACTAAGAAGAGTTATTTCTTTTAAATTTTAACATGTATAGAATAATATCCTAAACGCGCACACTTAACTAATTATTATTAGAGAAATATTTTTATAATCGTTACACATTGATAATAATATATCTCAATATCCTTCAGTTTAAAATATCATTTACATTGAAGAAATCTTGATCAATGGTCATGAAGAGTTCGTGGCTCAGTGGCTAGGTCGCTTGCCTCGAAGATTAGTTAGAGCGCTTTTGTCGGTGGTTCGAATCCCGCGGGAGATATTTTTTTTTTTCGTTTTAAAAGCATTACTATCTTTTTTTTCGTTAATTATTTGGAAGCATTGCTACTGCTTCCAAACATATTTTGAAAAGTTTATTTTGCCGTGAAAAGGGCAGTTAGTCAGACACGGCTAGAGCTTCCTAATTTTTGTCAAAATTGTATGTCCTACGTAACGTCAGTTCGTCTAGTAGTCAGTCCAATATCCGCGCCGGTCAATAACTTGATTGAGTCGATTTGGAATCGATTCAATTAAGTTTTCAAGAAACTATGGTTCATGCCGTAGGCCTTCCCACACAGCTCTTGCATTCTCAAGCACTGCTGCTTTCGTCCTCTCCCTTGGCGCGACCCATTTTTTGGTCATTCTCGCCCAAACGTTTTCTATAATATTTAAATCCGGACTCTTGGCCGGCCACTGGACCAGTTGGATTTCCGGATGATCCCCTAACCAATCACGAGTGGCGTGTGAAGTGTGAACTGCAGAATTATCCTGCACTACACGGATTATTGGCATATCTTCGGCAGAATACGCAGCACGAACACTTGGAAGAAGCACCTCTTCAAGGATCGTAATGTAGTCTGCAGAAGACATCTTAGGAGGAACCTCAACCAATTCACCTATAAAGCCTCCTGACACCCACCCCCAAACGCCACACGTGATTCGTCCAGAGCGATCACTCTGAACGACGTATTCGGGGTTCATCCGAGAATCGCTGGGCCTCTAGACGTGAAGAAAACGTCGGTCAACGGATGATACAAAAACCTTTTCATCGGTCCAGATCACCGTTTCCCACGTTTCACGACTGGTCGCTAAATTTTCTAATGCAAACGCGACTCTTTGTTCTCGGTGCTGAGGATTAAGAGTAATCTTGCGGGCTGGACGATAGCAATTAATGCCGGCCGCGTTAAGTCGCCGCCTACCCGATCGTTCGGATAAAGGAAATCCCGTCTCAACAATTCCGTCAACTACGTTCCCGAAGGGGTCTCGCGAAATGTAGTCCACTAGGAGTTGGTCCTCTACCGGTTGTGAACCAGCAGGTCTATGATTATTTGCACGGTGATCACGCAATGCGTTACCACCGCCGCGCTGAAAAGCGGTAATCCACTGGCGAACGGTTTTCACCGAAACACCTGTAAGCGCTGCAATTTCTAAATTAGATTTTCCAGCCTCCCAAAGGCCTACAATTCGCCCCCAAAACCAAACTTCGATATTCGGTGCCATTATACGCGAAAACTAATAGCGATGCGCGAGCTCTAACCACCTAGACTACAATGAAACAGTTTATCAAAAAGAAACAAGCTATTCAGTGGTTTGTTTACATGCACTTCCGATCAAAACAAATGCCGAAGAAGCGAGCTCCTGCTCATATGGATTAGATTACAAAAAAAGCATAAATATAACATTGTATATTTTAAGGTTTGCAAAAATATGTTTGGAGGCAGTAGCAATGCTTCCAAATAATTAACAAAAAGAAAAGATAATAATGCTTTTAAAACGAAAAAAAAAATATCTCCCGCGGGACTCGAACCACCGACAAAAGCGCTTTAACTAATCTTCGAGGCAAGCGACCTAGCCATTGAGCCACGAACTCTTCATGACCATTGATCAAGATTTCTTCAATGTAAATGATATTTTAAACTGAAGGATATTGAGATATATTATTATCAATGTGTAACGATTATAAAAATATTTCTCTAATAATAATTAGTTAAGTGTGCGCGTTTAGGATATTATTCTATACATGTTAAAATTTAAAAGAAATAACTCTTCTTAGTCTGATTAATAAACGAGTGAATTTTATTAATGAAAATTATGTTATATTTACAAGAAAAGTTACATAAGTGGAAACCAGTATATTCTTATATTTAAATGAGTTTCTTCTATAATGCCAATAACTTATTGGTTTAAAAAATTAATAGTAAATTAACATATGTATATATATATGTGCATTACAGAATATCACATAATAATCCAGACTTATAATGTTAATTGCACCAAACGCTGTAAGCGACAATAATCTTTCATACTGACGTTTGACAGTGACAGGTGCACAGTATTTTAAAATCCCCGCTGTAATCGCAGTCTTCAATGGTGTCGCCTGAGAAAATCTTCTTTAGAGAGTATCCATTGGCGTAGAACTGACCTAAACAAGGACGGACGAATGATTCTTACCGAGCGAGAGAGATAGCCATAGGCAATGGCACAGATAGAAATAAGCCTCGGGACGCCTGGCTTGCCCTGCTTCCGTATAAAGCTCTCTCTCTCTCTCGCACTCACGCATTTAGAGCGAGATAAACTAACTACTATAGTTATCTCGTTCCATTCCCCTATCTCCGCCTAGCAGAATAGAGTATACAGTGAAGGATCCTAAAATGCGGTTCCTAAACGCATCAAGGGACGCCATTTCTGCCGGTCATTGTACACATTTCAGACTTTGCAGAAATAGACGAGTAAGTGTGAGGATTTATCTTTTTTAATTAGAAAACTCCCGTGAAAGGCTATATTACTTAGAAAGATTAATTTTTTTGTTAAAGTAGAAAAAAATTTATTAAACTTTTGAGAATTTGACAGTGTAACATTTGTACAATATTTGGTGAAACTTTTCTTAAACATTTTTGAAAATTTGCAATATTATCCACCTTGTATTAGAACGTTATTTACAATTAATCAAATTAACGTAATTTCTATTTTAACGTAGCGTTTTAAAACGGAAGATATTCTTTATAATAAAAGACAAAAATTACAACTTCTAAAAAATTAATATTACCACTGGACAGTACAAGTCAAATTTACTCTACTTCTTAGTTAAATAGTCGTTTCATATTTAATAATTAACTCCATAACACACACTAGCAAATAATTTTTTATATTACGTGTAACCTTTATTAGACAACATTTATTGCTGTTAAAATTAAAAATAAAACACCTATATAATTTTTCTTAACAATGCTATAACCATTCTGAAGCATTAAGTACATTAATAATACTTTTAAGAGGTTCCATTTATCGACACTACATAATAAGAGCAGTAATATGTTGCTCCAGCGTAGCATTCCTATTTCTAGCCGGATTTTTAAATGTATATACATTTTTAAAACCGTCATGAAATTATCTAGTGATGTACGAGAAAATAGTTAATGTAAAATTTAATAATTTGCGCTTTTATGCAAAAGGAAAATTCGACTGTTCCTATTCTGTAGTATATATATAAACGGATGTCCGTTAATAGTGTAGTGAATGCGCCTATTACTTCGAATGGTCAAGCAGTATTAATAAAAATTGTATGGTGTGCATTTTTTTTATTTTTAGAGGAATAAATGCTGACAGTAAGGTTACACGTTATTAATGATAAAAATGATTTACTATAGTATGTAATGGAGTAAACTAATAAATATAAAACTAATTCTTACCTAATAAGTATAGTAAATTTGGCTTACTATCAAGTGGTAGCAACGAATTGCTGCAACTTTTAATGTTGCTGTCTTATTATGAAAGAAGTATTTCGTTTTAAAACGCTACGTCAAAATGGAAATAACGTTAATTCGATCAATTGTAAATGATGTTCTAATACAGGACAGACAATATTGCAAAGCTTTCTCTTCAAACGTTATAATTTGTTTAGCAATACAATAAAATGTGCCTGTAATTAGTCTTGCATTGTTGAGAAAAACTTTAGCGTTATACTACGTGTTTTATTTAAAACTATCAAACAATAATTGTTGCAGTTTGTATATACCAGTAAATTTAATTAAAAAGAAGTAGGGATTTGTATTTTTGTATACAACTATTATACTGATGTTTACACAATATATAAATTAATGAACTGTTTGTAAACTTGAGATTTCACGCTTCAGTTTAAAAATAACATCATTGTATTATTCTTGATAGCTGAGTTAACCTTCATGAAAATTTATCTGTTCCTACTAAAAGAAATTTGTAAATTATAAAATTGTTTAGTAGCGTATTATCAATTGCACAGTGATATTTAGCACTGATGTAAAACAGAAAAGTTTCAAAGTATAAATTTTCAGGAATTGTAAATATAAATTATTTACAAAATATAATTTAAATATTACTCTTTTCTATATCTGTCATTTGCATTATAAATTATCTGTTGTATAATATTAATAAAAAATATGACATTTCATTTTTGTAACCTGCGAAAGATATGTTACTCAAATCAACCATATATTATCAATTTTCATAAATTTAAATTCATTAATTATGTCGTTCTTAACAATTTGTAGGCTCTTTAAAATGGAATCCAATGTTGCAATGATTGAAGAAGTTGTGGCTATAAGAAGGAGGGACCAAAGGTATCGGAATAAATGGGAAACGATAGATCCCTACAAATATTGGCTTCGACGTAATGTTTGCGGTGAAAAAGCATTTGCCAATTGCCACAAAGGATGTATGCCTTCAATTTGGGAAAACAGAAATGGTTGTTTCCTCATTGCACCGTTGTAATGAATGAAGTTAACGATTCGGAATGACAGATGTCTCATTTTAAGAAATATGAAGCATTTCAGAGATGGTCGGAATTGCTGCAACTACATAGGTTCCAAATGAATTGCACTACATATTATGAATATGTTCGTAAAATTGTAAATTAAGATTGCGAAGTAATAATTCATATTGTGAGTATTATACAGACTGTTATAGTTGTGTGAATGTGAGAAATTCCACCTCCACAGTTACTCCGATTCGGTCCTATGAACTATATAACTTTAATTTATAATAATAGAAATCAAAACATTATCATATATCATTATTAATTTATAATAAAATTTCTTTGTTTATAAAGCAATCGCTTTCATATTTACTATTATAACATTATATCACAATTATTGAAATGACTGGACCACACAGAAGTGCTTCATAAATTAGTCCTTTTTTATTCATTGCTCTATAAATATTTCTTTCAGTAATTTAAACTCATCAGAAGTAAGATGTAATCTGTAACAGAAATAAAAAAAAGCATACTTCCTTAAAATTTGTTAATAACTTTCACGGTTTGTTATTATTTATTACTCATCTGATATATTTTTTCTACTTCATTATTTACCGAAGTCCTTCTCTTGTTTTCTATAATATTTGTCTTTTGAAATTGTTAGATTTGTTTCGATATAAACAGAAGGTTAATTAAGCCATTTGACAGCTACGAACAAACTCTTAGATATTCCTGGCTCCTGCACTCCATTGAGGGCCGTATTCATAGACGTCACTCGAGCTTAACTCAAGTTTTAATGCTACATTTTACGTCACATATACTGTAGTATTTTAGCCTGTCTCGAGTTCGAGTGGAGTTCGAGTGACGTCTATGAATACGGGCATGATTCTTACTTCCCAGTTCCCCTCACCTAACGCAAAATTATTGAGCAAAATGTATCTTCGATGTTGACAGAAACTATATCGTAGTATCCTACAAAGAGCAGAAATTGTAGCATAGTATCCCGCAAAAGAACATAAACTGTAGCGTAGTATCCCGCAAAAGAACATAAACTGTAGCGTAGTATCCCGCAAGGACAGAAACTGTAGCGTAGGATCCCGCAGTGAACAGAAACTGTAGCGTAGGATCCCGCAGGGAACAGAAACTGTAGCGTAGCAGAGATGAAACGGGAGGCTCATGACAGGGTCCTAAAATAATCCTTGCCGGTAGGCGGCGCTGATGTTTGTTAGAAGTCGAAAATTCCATAAAACCACTAACGCCATCTGTCGGACGCGAATGGGAAGCACTTTGTTAGGCACACACACCATTACTGTGGTGCGAATACGTGTGCAACCTCCTTCGGTTACCACCGCTCAGCTACGGACAACTTCGCTATACATTGAGTTCGAGAGAGAACGGCATAGTTTATCGGATCTCTCTCTCCCTCTCGATCTAACTTTTGTTTAGCCGAAGAGCCGAGTAAAATTCTTTTTCGTCCTGCTTCAATCCTCCTCCATCTTTCAAACCTCAGATTCGAGTTCGATTCCATCCAATAATTTTTTATTTTTTATGGTAGAGGGTTTTTTTATTGCCATGAACATATAAGATTAAAAAATATGTAAAAATAGGGTTTTAATATTCCATAGTTACGCTCAAAATATTCTTATAAAAATTTAATTTTTATTTGTTATCAATTTAAATAAGTTATTAATGATTACTATAAATATTCTAAAATTATAAAAAATGAAAAAAAAAAGAGTCGAAGAGGCCTCGAACCTGGGCTCATCGGTTCCAAAAGCCGAGACCTTACTACATGCGCTATATGAGACTTAAGAATATAGATGATAAACTTGCATAAACTTTATAGCTTCAAATTTGCGTACTCTCCATGTTACACAGAAACAAGTATACTTTCTTTCGATACATTTATACTGTATACTGTGAAATTAAACCATATGTATGAAAATATTATTAGGTTAATTTTATGGCCCTAGAATCGTTAATACATTTTCTATAAATTCGCCGTTTTGACTCCTAAATTAATTTACAGAGACACGTAAAACATTAATTTGTTCTGTTTAATTAATAACTGTATGTTTAGAAAAAAAAACTTGTAATTATACAGAAATATTAATTTAAATAGTCGAAGCGGTGAATTTGTAGAGTAATAAATATTAACGATTAAGATCACTCGCGCGTTAAACTATGCATGTAATGGAACGAAAAATACAGTCTTTTCGAAAGAAAACCCAAGTTCTAAAGGGAAATGAAAAAATACGTAGGTAATAAAATGGCATGCGATTCAAATATAAAAGTGAAGTGTTCTGTGTTTCACTTTGCGTTTTAAATATTATTTGACACTTCAAAATTACTAATTCAGTCATAAAGCCGGAATTGATTTATTACAAATTTAAAAGATGTCTAAATAATATAGTAGATGTCTAAGGCCATATAATTAACCTAATAATATTTTCATACATTTTGTTTAATTTCACAGTATAAAGTATAAATATATGGAAAGAAGGTATACTTGTATCTGTGTAACATGGAGAGTACGCGAGTTTGAAGCTATAAAGTTTATGCAAGTTTATCATCTATATTCTTAAGTCTCTTATAGCGCATGTAGTAAGGTCTCGGCTTTTGGAACCGATGAGTCCAGGTTCGAGACCTCTTCGATTCTTTTTTTTTTCATTTTTTATAATTTTAGAATATTTCTAGTAATCATTAATAACTTATTTGAATTGAGAACAAATAAAAATTAAATTTTTATAAGAATATTTTGAGCGTAACTATGGAATATTAAAACCCCATTTTTACATATTTTTTAATCTTATATGTTGATGGCAATAAAAAAACCTTCTACAATAAAACAAAAAAAAAATTATTGGATGGAATCGAACTCGAATCTGAGGTTTGAAAGATGGAGGAGGATTGAAGCAGGACGAAAAGGAATTTTACTCGGCTCTTCGGCTAAACAAAAGTTAGATCGAGAGGGAGAGAGAGATCCGATAAACTATGCCGTTCTCTCTCGAACTCAATGTATAGCGAAGATGTCCGAAGCTGAGCGATGGTAACCGAAGGAGGTTGCACACGCATTCGCACCACAGTAATGGTGTGTGTGCCTAACAAAGTGCTTCCCATTCGCGTCCGACAGATGGCGTTAGTGGTTTTATGGAATTTTCGACTTCTAACAAACATCAGCGCCGCCTACCGGCAAAGATTATTTTAGGACCCTGCCATGAGCAATCTCCCGTTTCATCTCTGTAGTGGGATTCTGTAACTCTTAGCGACAACTTTCGGTATCGTTAAGTCCAGTTACCGACAGAAATCGCTAAGTGCGATTCTGTAACTCAGAGTCAGCGATGATTGTCGCTTGTAATGTCGGTACTGTCGGTAACCTACCGAATCCTACCGAATAAACGTACCTTTCCTTTTTAAGAAAACTCTCAGTTCAATCTTAGTTAAGCGACGGAGTTACGAACAATTGAAGTTAATATAAATTGTACTAAACCGAATCATTTAGCTGAGAATTGATATTTCACTGAGTTTTTTATTGAAAGGAAAACTAATAATATCGTTATAACTTAACAACGACCGAGATAGATGTCGCTAGAGGTTCAACGGTACTAATATAAAATTTATCCGACGAATAACTTTAATAAACCTTTGCTTTTCCTTGCACGTATTCCACCAAAAACTCACAATGCTCGTAATAAATAATATATACCACATCAACTATTATATTGTGAGTGTTTTTGGCCTCAAGTGGGTCAAACCCCTTAACGACAGCTGTCGGTATCGCTAACTACCGACAGTTATCGCTTGCGCTAACGAATGAGCGATTCTGTAACTTTAGTTTTACGACAATAGTCGGTGCAACTCATATTTGTACGATAACGATAAAATTCGTTAAGGTTCTAGGGAAGTTGGTAATATTGGTGTATTTAATACCAACCGAAATATGAATTTTTGTGTTACTTGACTATATCAATTTTGACTATAGCAATTCTTACTATAGCAAAATTATCATATTTTATTTAAAAGAAGTATTAAAACGTAAGTATATTTTAATTAAAATAAGTATTAAAAATTAATGTTTTAAGATTTTTTTGAGTTAGACAATGTACAGTTAGTGCCTGTGTGCTATAGTTAAATAATACAATTAATTCTATATTTTAGAGAAAACCTCTGCATATATATATATATATATATATATATATATATATAGTTATTTTTAAATATAAAAATTGGAAAAATATTAAATTTTATTTCCTACGATTTTTACTGTAAGCCTTAATTTATAAAGAAAATTTATTGTAAGTACTTTTTTGTGATTTCTGAATATTAATTTAAGAAATATTTGTGACATTTATTATATTTACTTTCTCGGTAAACTTCTACCGACGCCTATCACGGTCGTCGTTAAGTTAACGATAGAATTCGGTAGCGACCGCCCTTTTTAACGACAATTATCGAAAACTTTGTGTTACAGAATCGCTCTTAGCGATATCTCTCGGTAACTCGATTCAATTACCGAAAGTTGTCGATAACTAGTTACTGAATCCATATAGACGGAAGTTACAGAATCGCTCTTTTCGTTACTGCAAGCGACAACTATCGGTAGTTAGCGATACCGACAATCATCGCTGGGAAGTTACAGAATCCCAGCACTGATAGTGATACACTGTTCAAAACTGAATCATGTACAGGTATAGTTTCTGCTTCCCTATACTATCTTGTAGCAAAAATGCTTCTCGCAAAATTGATTCATGTCCATCTCAACTCCTCTATACTATCTTATAGCAAAAATTTAAAGACAACAGCAGACGAAACGCGACATCGACAAATATGAAGATGACGTTTTGGACTTAGTAAAAGCATTATCCAAAAAGCATATTATTTATGTTGGAAACGTAGGGTTGTTGAAAAATGGAATGGAAAATATTGCAAATATGGTGCATATATATAATATTATTTATCAAGTATAAAAGGGAAGAGATCGGATGTAATTTTCAGCCTATAAAGAAGGAAAGCATCAGATAAGTATCGGGAGCAGTAAATCAAAAGAAAGATTAAAGAATATTTTGCTTTGTTAAATTCATCTTTCTTCTGACTTACTGCTCCCAATACTTATCTGATGCTTTTTCCTCTTTATAGGCTGATAATTTCATCCGATTTCTTCCCTTTTATACTTGATAAATAATATTATATATATGCACCATATTTGCATTATTTTCCATTCCATTTTTCAACATCCCTACGTTTCCAACATAAATAATATGCTTTCTGGATAATACTTTTACTACGTCAAAAACGTCATCTTCATATTTGTCGATGTCGCGTTTCGTCTGCTGTTGTCTTTAAATTTTTGCTATAAGATAGTATAGAGTAGTTGAGGTGGACATGAATCAATTTTGCGAGAAGCATTTTTGCTACAAGATAGTATAGGGAAGCAGAAACTATACCTGTATATACATGATTCAAAATTGGCTCTACTCAGGATGCGTTCCGAGTCACGCATATGCGCGCAGTAAGCACTTAAATTCTATAATAAATGTGACATAAACTGTACATTCTATGCGCTTCATGCGTGATTGGGAATGCACCCTCGGTCGAAGCTTTCCCTAGAATTCCCTATTAGCTCGGTCTAGTAATTCTGTGTTCGGACCAATTAGGACCAAGCGAATAGAGGTGAGTGAGCTTACTCTTTTTTATCATACCCCTTCCAAAAGCCTGTCCCCTTTACTGAATTTTGACAAAGTGGGATTTTGAAATACAAGAACAGGGACCATTTAAAATTTTGAATATTAATAACGTTTCTAATTTATTTATAAGTTAATCATCCTATTACGATTCTCTAAAGATTGGTAAAATATCAGTGGTATCAGTCAAGGAAATGGATTATAGCCTGCACATTTGCCCTGTTAGGCAATTTGCATTAGGATTCTTAGCTCAATCACCTCTATTCGCTTGGTCCTAGTTGGTCCGAACACAGAATTACCGAGCTAATAGGGAATTCTAGGGAAAGCTTCGACCAAGTGAGTAGAGCCAATTTCCGAACTCGCCTAATTTTGAACAGTATGTACACTGTTCAAAATTGAATCATGTACAGGTATAGTTTCTGCTTCCCTATACTATCTTGTAGCAAAAATGCTTCTCGCAAAATTGATTCATGTCCATCTCAACTACTCTATACTATCTTATAGCAAAAATTTAATGACAACAGCAGACGAAACGCGACATCGACAAATATGAAGATGACGTTTTGGACGTAGTAAAAGTATTATCCAGAAAGCATATTATTTATGTTGGAAATGTAGGGATGTCGAAAAATGGAATGGAAAATAATGCAAATATGGTGCATATATATAATATTATTTATCAAGTATAAAAAGGAAGAGATCGGATGTAATTTTCAGCCTATAAAGAGGAAAAAGCATCAGATAAGCATCGGGAGCAGTAAATCAAAAGAAAGATTAAAGAATATTTTGCTTTGTTAAATTAATCTTTCTTCTGACTTGCTGCTCCCGATACTTATCTGATGCTTTTTCCTCTTTATAGGCTGAAAATTGCATCCGATCTCTTCCCTTTTATACTTGATAAATAATATTATATATATATATGCACCATATTTGCATTATTTTCCATTCCATTTTTCGACATCCCTACATTTCCAACATAAATAATATGCTTTCTGGATAATACTTTTACTATACGTCTAAAACGTCATCTTCATATTTGTCGATGTCGCGTTTCGTCTGCTGTTGACGCTGTTGTCTTTAAATTTTTGCTATAAGATAGTATAGAGGAGTTGAGATGGACATGAATCAATTTTGCGAGAAGCATTTTTGCTACAAGATAGTATAGGGAAGCAGAAACTATACCTGTACATGATTCAGTTTTGAACAGTGTACACTGTTCAAAACTGAATCATGTACAGGTATAGTTTCTGCTTCCCTATACTATCTTGTAGCAAAAATGCTTCTCGCAAAATTGATTCATGTCCATCTCAACTCCTCTATACTATCTTATAGCAAAAATTTAAAGACAACAGCAGACGAAACGCGACATCGACAAATATGAAGATGACGTTTTGGACTTAGTGAAAGCATTATCCAAAAAGCATATTATTTATTTTGGAAACGTAGGGATGTCGAAAAATGGAATGGAAAATAATGCAAATATGGTGCATATATATAATATTATTGATCAAGTATAAAAGGGAAGAGATCGGATGTAATTTTCAGCCTATATAGAGAAAAAAGCATCAGATAAGTATCGGGAGCAGCAAGTCAGAAGAAAGATTAATTTAACAAAGCAAAATATTCTTTAATCTTTCTTTTGATTTACTGCTCCCGATACTTATCTGATGCTTTTTTCTCTTTATAGGCTGAAAATTACATCCGATCTCTTCCCTTTTATACTTGATCAATAATATTATATATATGCACCATATTTGCATTATTTTCCATTCCATTTTTCGACATCCCTACGTTTCCAACATAAATAATATGCTTTTTGGATAATGCTTTTACTAAGTCCAAAACGTCATCTTCATATTTGTCGATGTCGCGTTTCGTCTGCTGTTGTCTTTAAATTTTTGCTATAAGATAGTACACTGTTCAAAATTGAATCATGTACAGGTATAGTTTCTGCTTCCCTATACTATCTTGTAGCAAAAATGCTTCTCGCAAAATTGATTCATGTCCATCTCAACTACTCTATACTATCTTATAGCAAAAATTTAATGACAACAGCAGACGAAACGCGACATCGACAAATATGAAGATGACGTTTTGGACGTAGTAAAAGTATTATCCAGAAAGCATATTATTTATGTTGGAAATGTAGGGATGTCGAAAAATGGAATGGAAAATAATGCAAATATGGTGCATATATATAATATTATTTATCAAGTATAAAAGGGAAGAGATCGGATGCAATTTTCAGCCTATAAAGAGGAAAAAGCATCAGATAAGTATCGGGAGCAGCAAGTCAGAAGAAAGATTAATTTAACAAAGCAAAATATTCTTTAATCTTTCTTTTGATTTACTGCTCCCGATGCTTATCTGATGCTTTTTCCTCTTTATAGGCTGAAAATTACATCCGATCTCTTCCTTTTTATACTTGATAAATAATATTATATATATGCACCATATTTGCATTATTTTCCATTCCATTTTTCGACATCCCTACGTTTCCAACATAAATAATATGCTTTCTGGATAATACTTTTACTATACGTCTAAAACGTCATCTTCATATTTGTCGATGTCGCGTTTCGTCTGCTGTTGACGCTGTTGTCTTTAAATTTTTGCTATAAGATAGTATAGAGGAGTTGAGATGGACATGAATCAATTTTGCGAGAAGCATTTTTGCTACAAGATAGTATAGGGAAGCAGAAACTATACCTGTACATGATTCAGTTTTGAACAGTGTACAGAGGAGTTGAGATGGACATGAATCAATTTTGCGAGAAGCATTTTTGCTACAAGATAGTATAGGGAAGCAGAAACTATACCTGTACATGATTCAGTTTTGAACAGTGTACACTGTTCGAAACTGAATCATGTACAGTATAGTTTCTGCTTCCCTATACTATCTTGTAGCAAAAATGCTTATCGCAAAATTGATTCATGTCCATCTCAACATTCTCAACTCAACTCCTCTATACTATCTTATAGCAAAAATTTAAAGACAACAGCAGACGAAACGCGACATCGACAAATATGAAGATGACGTTTTGGACGTAGTAAAAGTATTATCCAGAAAGCATATTATTTATGTTGGAAATGTAGGGATGTCGAAAAATGGAATGGAAAATAATGCAAATATGGTGCATATATATAATATTATTTATCAAGTATAAAAGGGAAGAGATCGGATGCAATTTTCAGCCTATAAAGAGGAAAAAGCATCAGATAAGTATCGGGAGCAGTAAATCAAAAGAAAGATTAAAGAATATTTTGCTTTGTTAAATTAATCTTTCTTCTGACTTGCTGCTCCCGATACTTATCTGATGCTTTTTCCTCTTTATAGGCTGAAAATTGCATCCGATCTCTTCCCTTTTATACTTGATAAATAATATTATATATATGCACCATATTTGCATTATTTTCCATTCCATTTTTCGACATCCCTACATTTCCAACATAAATAATATGCTTTCTGGATAATACTTTTACCAGAGATGAAACGGGAGATTGCTCATGCGAGGTCCCGAGGCAATCCCTACCGGTAGGCGGCGCTGGTGTTGGCAAACGCGTGTCTCAGGTCCATCTAACCCCTAACGCCATCTATCGGAAGAGACCACGAAGCACGAGCGTTAAGCTTAGAATAGGGTAAAACATATATGCATTGTTGCCAGAAAGCGGAATAAAGAGAGAGCGGAGATATTTTCTCGGACCTCTCTGTCTTTCTCGCTGTTAGCTTCTAGCAGAAGAGTCGAGGCAAAATCTTTCCGTTTCGCTTTGCCGAAAATCTACCAATATTCGATGTCATTTATATTTGCAGGCCAATGCCTTTATACATGATTTTTTCAGCATATTTATTTATCAGCATTGATTTATTTAAATCAATAATAAATTAAGGAAATGCGTATTTGATATATAATAATTATTTTAACTATAATTTCATCGTTATATTTCGCTTATTTCCGTAAAATCTGAATTTCTTTAGTTTATTATTGATTATTGTAAGTCAATGGCCATTAAAAAAAATTTAATCTTAAAAAAAAAAGAAAAGTACCGTTCAGGAATCGAACCCGGACCCACAAATCGCCACGCTATTACCTTACCGCCTAGACCACGAGGCTTCTTCAGTGCACCGTAAACAGATAGTCTTTTTAAGGGCTTGAAATCTTCTTTTAAACCATATAAATAAACGAGCAACCGACAGCTTTATTCATTATTATTCTGTCATAATGGTACACAAATTAAGGAATAATTATATTTTGAATAGTTTTCAAAAGCTTTTCCAATAGCCAAGAACGAAGATAAATAATCAACGCTCGCAGTTTCCGTTCTTGGTTATTGGAAAAGCTTTTGAAAATCTACATTATATAATTATTCTTTAATTTGTGTACCATTATGATAGAATAATAATGAATAAAGATGTCGGTTCTTCGTTTATTTATATGGTTCAATAGAAGATTTCAAGCCCTTAAAAAGACTATCTGTTTACGGTGCACTGAAGAAGCCTCGTGGTCTAAGAGGTAAGGTAATCGCGTGGCGATTCGTGGGTCCGGGTTCGATTCCTGATCGGTACTTTTCTTTTTTTTTTAAGATTAAATTTTTTTAAATTGCCATTGACTTACAATAATCAATAATAAACTAAAGAAATGCAGATTTTACGGAAATAGGCGAAATATAACGATGAAATTATAGTTAAAATAATTATTATATATCAAATACGCATTTCCTTAATTTATTATTGATTTAAATAAGTCAATGCTGATAAATAAATATGCTGAAAAAATCATGTATAAAGGCATTGGCCTGCAAATATAAATGACATCGAATATTGGTAGATTTTCGGCAAAGCGAAACGGAAAGATTTTGCCTCGACTCTTCTGCTAGAAGCTAACAGCGAGAAAGACAGAGAGGTCCGAGAAAATATCTCCGCTCTCTCTTTATTCTGCTTTCTGGCAACAATGCATATATGTTTTACCCTATTCTAAGCTTAACGCTCGTGCTTCGTGGTCTCTTCCGATAGATGGCGTTAGGGGTTAGATGGACCTGAGACACGCGTTTGCCAACACCAGCGCCGCCTACCGGTAGGGATTGCCTCGGGACCTCGCATGAGCAATCTCCCGTTTCATCTCTGCCATGAAGACTACACAAGGAGATTCAACTCTGGGGTATGAGCTTGTGCCCATTACTTGACTTACAATATAATTATAATTTCTGCCACCCGTGGCGCAAGTGTTATTAGTGTACCCATATGTATATGTATATTTTCATCAAATACTTATATACACAGTGACTCACTTGTTCTATTCCACATTTTAGTGATGACATGACGGATGATCGCCTGAATTTGAGGGAATTGAGCCAGTTGAGGTGGCTTGATGTACTCGTCGTTGCTTCTTTGCCCTCAAATAATACTTTCTTAATTATTTTATATACTGGATTTTTTATGAAATTTGTGAATTTTAAATATTTAACCTTTTCCACTGTTACAATATATATTTTCTAGCAATATGCGCTGTTGTTGTTACCCCAATTGCAAAAGAGATAAAAACCAAATTAGGTCACTTTTTAAGGTTCCAAAGGTATGTATTATTAACAAACATAAACATGAGCACAATATTTAGTATATGTATAACTCTCATCTTTATTACTCAACATCATTATAATTCATTTATTTATCTTTCATAGAATTCTGAAAGAAGGAATGAGTGGAGACTTGCAATGGGTTATACATCACTATGTAATAATAATTATGTATGTGAGCTTCATTTTAAAGAAGACGATATCTTGAGATCATATAAGACTTTAATGCCAGATGGATCTTATAATATTATAGAGAAGGCTAGACCTAGATTATCACCTACGTCAGTGCCCATTAAGGTATTTAATAAAAAATTTAGGTATCAGTATCCAAAGTTTATTATAAGCAATCTATATATATGTTGTATACAAAAATGTATTATTTGATTTGGCACAAAAACCGATAATTTTTTAATTGGTAAGAGTTAAAGTTAAATTAACTTTCTCATTGACATATTGTTATTAGAATAAGACAACCAAAATTAATATTGTCTCCTTTGATAAAATGCTGTAAAATATTGGACAGAATTAATCTTTTTTTGATAGAACGAGATAGATTCTATCCAGCATTTTATAGCATTTTAACAAGGGCTGATTTTCTCTCTTTAATAAACAAATTCTTCTCTAATAAATGATAGATATCACTAAAACAAATTTAACCTTGACTCATTGCAATAAAGTTTATAGTGTAATTTACAACTTTTCTACTTTTCTAATAATACATGATTATTAGTACTGCGACAGAAATACTAACATTGAATATTAAATAAGACATCTTTTTAGAATATACAAGTTCAAACCAAACTAAACCAAAAAAAAATAAATAAATACAAATGTTAAAAGTTATTTTTAGATTGTAGGTAACATAAGTACAAAAAAAATTGGAGGCAAAACATCTGACATATCTGAAACAAGTTCAGTTATTAGTGTAAGTAATTTTTATAATATTAAGCAATAACGATTTCTTAGGATTAATAATTGAATTCTTTTTCCTATATTGGTCTTGTGTCATTTAATTTTTTATAGACTACAAATGATGTATCAATAATGGATTCGCAAAATAATGAAAGTGAAAGTATTCCATTGTTGGAGTTGTTTCCTAGTGAAGTAGGTATTTGTATATATTTAAAAAAAGCAGTTGTGTTAAATCAAATAAAGGTAAATAACAAGATTAGTACTAGCTACAAACAGTTTTTTTGTAGGATATGAATGTACCGCCATTGATAGCACTGTCTCCATCCTTTAAATGTTTAGATTTAAGAAATCTTCAAAGGCAAATATGTGATCAGCTTCCTACAGAATGGACTTCCTTCATTATTTGTAATCAGCTGACAATATTAAATATGTCAGAAAAAAGTGAAAATATAAAAAGTCTAATTATTCATGAAGACACAACTACTGAGGTAACAATGATTTATATATTCTTACATATTTCAATTGTTATAATAGTGTGTATAGCTTTCCTAATAAATCACTAATTATAATTTTAATTGCAGTTGTATATAGCAAATAAGAAAATGGTTAATATATCAGGTTTAGTCAATGTTGAATCTCTTAGTGATATATTAAAGAATATAAAAGAAATTTCACCGTTATTATTGTGTCAGGGTATAGGGGATAGCAAAGGGTAACTATTTTTGTAGTTCTTATATTTTTATAATTTAGTTTACAAATGCAGTCAATAAATATATAATTTATAGTTATTTTAACTCATTTAATTTTTTGTTCATATATATAGTTATTCCACAAGTTGTGCAACATATATAACATTAACATCTCGTAATCGAAGATGTAAACAATGTGCAATTGATAAACATAAAATTTTGCTGAGAGAAAAATTGAATGGTCATAAACTAACTCTTCTAAAACAAAAGCTTATGGATAAAACCAGAGCTCTAAAAGTGGCAAACCAAAGAATTAAGAGATTAATTTCTAAGGTAAAGTGATGTAGTTTTAAGAAAAATTTATTTAAATTGTCAATCTTTACTTCTTAAAATCTAGCACAAACATACACCAAACTCATTTTACATTTTTAGACTATTGAAGTTAACAATTTTAGGTTCAAATTTTTCAATAAATCAATGTATTACATAATGAATATATCTTTGATTACTATGAAGTTATCATTTAAATTTTGCATTAAAATAAATTATATGATGAAAAATGTAAAATTTAATCGCTCATATTTTAGTAATAAAAGATATGATATATTTGAAATTTTCAGAAATTCAATGTTTAAAGATATGTCGTCATTGAATGTAATATTGAAATATATATCAAAGACTTGTGAAAAGGTAGTGCATATATACTTTAGAGGCCTTTTTAATACATATATGCAAAATTTCCTTTCATGTGTTTCAGATGAGTGAAATGAAAAAAAAAATTTCTATAATGCATCATCAATTTTTAGAAAGAGATAATGATTTGATAGAAAAAAAAATAAAAAATTTATGCAAAGAACAGCAAGATATAGTAAGAACATACTTTTTAGCAGCCGAAACGCCAAAAAATGGAATACGTTACACGAAGCAATGGATATATGAGTGTTTATTAATGCGTATAAAAAGTAGAAAATTATACGAACATCTTCGTAACCATAATATTTTGCCTTTACCTCATATAAATACAATCCGAAAATATATTGAAAAAATATCAAGCTCATATGGTTTCCACGACAGTGTTTTTCGATCAATGAAGGAAAAAGCTATTGAGCTTCCGCAAGAGGAGAGACGCGGTATAACAATTTATTGTTATTATTGTCTTCATTAAAATAATGATATTCTTGATGCTTATTCACAAATGGACTAGGTCATAATAATTGCATATAAAAATAATTCCTTATTCGACAACAGCATAAAACTTACAGATATATTTGATTGTTAACGATTCACTGTGTTTTCAATGAAGCACTATTTATTGTAATAGCCCTAATTTTAACTAATAATGATTTTAGGTGCAATTCTAATTGATGAAATGAAGCTTATGGAGAATACATCATTTGATCGTAAGACCATGCAGTTTAAAGGTTTGGTTGATTTGGGCGATTACACACCTGAACACCAGAAAAATGAGCGTGGCGACCATGCTCTAGTAATAATGTTTCAGCCATTTAGAGGGCAATGGGTGCAAACATTGGGATGCTTTTTAAGTAAAGGTTGTGCACCTAGCAATGTTTTGTGCTGCCTAATTCTTGAGTGTCTAACGCTATTAGAACAAAGCTCTTTCTTTTGCGATGTTCTTACTACTGATGGTGCTCAGTGGAACAGATCTATGTGGACTAAATTTGGTGTTGATGAACATAATATTAGTTGTCAACATCCTTGTGATCCAGAAAGAAAACTGTGGTTCTGTTCAGATTTCCCTCATCTCGTTAAAAACTTCAGGAACTTTATTGTTGCGAATGATGAAACATTTGTAATCATTGCATTTTATTATTACTTGTAAATATTGAACTCTAAAAATGAATATTTTTGTATAAAAACATGTTTTCAGACACCTGATGGTATAATAAAAAAAAGACATTGGGTAGCTTTACTGGATATTGAGCACCAAGATACATTTGGCTTAAAAATTTCTTATAAATTGACAGCTGATCATTTGCAGCCGAAATTTTATCAAAAAATGAACGTCCCCATGGCTTTTGAGGTAAATATTCAATATTGCATAGAAAATTATTATATTGGTAGATATGATTTTATTTCAATTATATAATTTATTTGCGTATTACAGCTTTTTTCAGATCGTGTATCAGCCGCCATGTTAATTTTTAAAGATATAAATGATGCTTTATGTGATAGTGAACCAACTGTTAAGTTTATAAATCGTGTAAATAAAGTAATTAAAGCTATGATGTCACGAAGTGCCATAAATGCTCTCCGGTTACATTCATCAGAATATCAAGTATTTTTAAATAACGATTTTATTATATTACTCCAATACAAACATCTATAAACAACTATTATATTCTTTAATTTAATTTAGACTTTATCCGACTTTCTGGATTATCTCCAAAAATGGGAAGATCTAGCTGTACAAAACAATTATAAATTTTTGACAAAAAATAATGTGACAGGACTAAAAGTTACACTAAAGGCAGCTTTAGAAATTGTTACATTTTTAAATTTTGAGCATAATTATCTTTATCTCATGACTACAAGGCTGAATCAGGATGCATTAGAGGTAATTCTTTAATGTGTTATTTATATATTCTTGTGCATTGAAGGAAGTCAAAAAATTGTCCAACTTTTTAGATAAGAAATTATTGATTATCATGTAAAATATATATTATACATATTATTTAGTGAGCATATTGCAATTCATAATTTTTGAATAGTTATATCAAATTACTTATGAAAGTAAAACAACAAGAATATTTATTAAATATAACTGCTGCAATACAAAAATATTACAAAAATTAGGGTATACGAGGTTTAGATGTTATACGAATAAAATGTAATAGCTTTATACAGTATCTGAGCAATGGGTTTTAATAGGGTGAGAGACTAAGCACATAAACTGTTATCGGACATTATATCAAATGCTTATTATGTTTTCTCTACGTTTCTCTGGGATTAATTATACGTACAATGCTTTTAAATTATTCCTTTTTACCCCTGTAACACTTATCGACAGTTTCCCTCTGCATTATGTCATACTCCATCTTTGCGTTAAAATATTTTGCAAATAATCATTTCATGCAGATTTCTTTTTTTCCCTCTAGATAGGTACAAAAGCAGTTCAAAATGAATTGAAGATTTTTTCCACTTATTCCAATAAAATATATGCAGCACGTTTTGTGTAATTAAAGCTTTACAAATAGAAGTTATTGTTAGCCTATATTATTATTAAAAGTAGGCAAGGCTAGAACAGTTGTAGGCTGGAGTATGCAAAGGACAATACTGGATGATATAAAAACAAAGGCTAATTAAATTGTTCCCATTAAACATAGAGTTAAAATACATGCTGCATATATGTGTTACTGAAAAGATGACATAAATAATACTAAAAAGAATATGCAAATTATCATTTTTTAACAGGTAATAGATTGAAAGAGGTGAAATATCAGGTTTGATTGTATTATTTGACTATACCACGTTACTTGATTCGTGCTTTACGCCAAATTCTCCACATATTGGTAAAAGTATGTTTGATAAAAATTACAAACTAGTCAATTCTATTCAGTTTCAAGCTTTACCTAACAGAAAAATTTATCAAGACGTTTAACAATATGTGAAAAAACTGGCCTTTAGTCAAATACTCCAAAACCATTATTATTGCTACTAAAAATATTTATTTTTTAATTTTTTTTTAGCGATTTTTCGGGTTGGCTCGAGGTGTATGTGGGTCAAATGATCATCCTGATTCCACTTTATTTGGATACATGTTTAATTTAATGTCTTCATATTCGTTGCTGAAACCTTGTAAAGGATCAAATATTTGTGGAGGTGATAGGCTAACTGCACTTTTGACAGCTGTAAATAATTCTAAAACATCAAAAGCTCATGAAGAGTATACGCTAATTCTAGATGACATAATAGAAAACAAAACATATATGGCCGATGTACGAAATCCGCTTATTGATGAAGTAAATAATAATACACAGTGGTCAACAAACTACAATGACACATCAAAATATATTTTATCGTATATGGCTGGATATATAGTCAGAAAGAGTAAGAGATGGACAAAATGTGGTGAATGCATGGGGAGCCTTCAGGAAATATCAGAATTCGAAAAAAAGAAATTAGATGAAAATAAATTGATTAATTTGTTAAGCAAAGGTTTGCTAAAACATCCTTCTAAAACTCTATGTTTACTGCTACAAAAAGTGGAAAAAAATATAATGGAAGTTATTTTAAAGAACAATAAAATAGAGGCTGATACATTCTTTCATATATTATATTCTTTACAAGAGACAGAAATACCAAAAGTTGGGTGCTCCATTCATTTAGACAACTTAACACGAAAAATTTTAAACTTCTATTTAATAATGAGGGCTAATTTTCTCTCTAAAGGTGAAAATAAAAAAGCTAATAAAGCTAAAGAACAAACAAAAAAATCCAGGAAAATGGCAAAGCTATAAACTTATTGTAATAGATATGATGAGAAGTATGTTGGTGATTGGGAGATTGTTTTCCTTTGAATATTTGTTCATAGGTTATCAAAGCGTATAAAAATTGTTCGTTGTAATCCATATATGTATAATATATGATTATTTATATAATATGTTAGAAAAGTTGAAATATATTAGAACTGAAATAAAAACTTCAAGAATATAACTTTTTTTTTATTGAAAATGTAAAACCATCAATAACAGAAAGTCGACGTTTTTCGCTTTTCATAAATAATGTAATAATGCTTATAATATAAATAATTTTAAATGATATAAATTTTTTAATAATTTCTAAAAAAATGTAATGCACTAAAACATAAACATTTATATTATAAATGAAAAGCTAAATCCATCTTTATGAAATCATTTATTTTATTCAAAATATCTTTCATTTTGCTGTTTTCAATATATTCTAAATTCTCCACCCGGTATATGCAGTTGGATAATGTACTACTATATAATAATACGATATATATGTATATGTATATTGTACACTAGTTACACATGCGCTGCCAGTAGTCAAAATATTAACTATAATATTGTTTCATCGTTAGTCTTCAAATATCTAGTAAGTTTTACATGGAGTTGAACCTCCTTGTGTAGTCTTCATGATCTCTGCTTTTACTACGTCCAAAACGTCATCTTCATATTTGTCGATGTCGCATTTCGTCTGCTGTTGTCTTTAAATTTTTACTATAAGATAGTATAGAGGAGTTGAGATACTTGAGATGGACATGAATCAATTTTGCGAGAAGCATTTTTGCTACAAGATAGTATAGGGAAGCAGAAACTATACGTGTACATGATTCAGTTTTGAACAGTGTACCTATAGGTCTGTTCTTTTTCGCTGTATTACTGCACTAGTGCAATAAGTTAGAGTGAGAAAACATACATATGTATGCAGTTTGTCTTATTTCAACTAATTGCACCAGTTCGATAGTGCAGTGAAAAAGAACAAACCCTATGAATACGACCATTGGTGAACCTCACCCTAATAACGTTTCCGTGAACACACCTTGAAGTATAGCTAAAAAACGAACAAACCTCTTAATTCAAAATGGCGGAGTTGGCATGAAAATACTGTTTTCCTTGCTCTGTCGCAGTTAACATTAATGCAGGTGCGAGCTGACAAATTTACAGTGTTTACAATTATCCTTCTACCTGAAAGAACATCACTGACTATAATTCTGTTTTATTTGATATAAAATACTTTAACCTTTTTTAGAGTAACATCTGCTTAATGAATGAATATACAATGCAAAGCTAATGAATTTTAAGCCTCTCTCTTTTATAACTTTTTGTCTTTGCATGATATAAATCCAGTACTTTTTATTTTGACTAATGTGTTCTAATACATATTCTTTCTTCTGATTAAACAAATGATTATTAAAATTTTATATCTCCTACAGATTTAAATTTATACCAAAATACAAAAGATTACACAGATTTCAAAAAGGAAATTAAATACAATGGATTCCGAAGAAGAAACATTGTATGATGATGTAGACTCTGGCAATGAATCCAGTGGTGATGATGTTGATTTTGCCATGGAAATAGAGTCAGGAAACCTACGTGAAAGAGCAGCTGATGTTGATGATTATCCTTTTGAAGTATTATCTACTGAAGAAATTGTGCAACATATGGTAGATTCAATAAAAGAAGTTAATACAGTTGTGGAAGTAAGTATCTTATTAGTGTGGCTAAGAATTTTATAATAAGGATAATTTATTTTATACATTTTTTTCAAGAATTATATAATTGTTTCTTATTATCAATAACTTTTTAATATTATAGATTCCAACTACAACAACAAGAATTCTGTTAAATCATTTTAAGTGGGACAAAGAAAAATTAATGGAACGATTTTATGATGGGGATCAAGATAAGCTTTTTGCAGAAGCACGTGTTATTAATCCATTTAGAAAGAATCCTTTGGGAATGAAAAACAAATTCTCTCAAGGCTCATTGGTAAAATTATCTCATCTCTTTATGATAAAATATTATCTCTGAACTAGAATAATAAAATGTTATTATTTGTCAGTCAAGAAGATCTTCAACAAATAATACAGAAGAATGTGGAATATGCTTCATGACCCTGCCATCATCAGTAAGTAAATAATATAATATGGTTGATTTAATTGACTTTAATTGCCTGATCATTAATGAAATAAACCTTTGCTAGATGATGACTGGGCTTGAGTGTGAACATCGATTTTGTACAGGCTGTTGGGGAGAATATCTTACTACAAAAATTATGGAGGAAGGAGTCGGTCAAACTATTGCTTGTGCAGCACATGCCTGTGATATTTTAGTTGACGATGCAAGTGTCATGCGTCTTGTAAAAGACTCTAAAGTGAAACTAAAATATCAGCATCTCATTACTAATAGTTTTGTAGAAGTAAATATTTGTCATATAGATCTATATACTCAAACATATTTACAGTACACTAATATTAAATTTATATTTTTAGTGCAACAGACTGCTAAGGTGGTGCCCATCTCCAGATTGCAATAATGCGATAAAAGTACAATATGTTGAGTCACGACCTGTGACATGTAAGTGTGGGCATACATTTTGTTTCCATTGTGGTGAAAACTGGCATGACCCTGTTAAATGTCACTTATTAAGGAAATGGATAAAAAAGTGTGATGATGATTCAGAAACATCTAACTGGATTGCCGCGAATACAAAAGAGTGTCCTAAGTGCAATGTTACTATTGAAAAGGATGGTGGCTGTAATCATATGATTTGTAAAAATCAAAATTGCAAAGCTGAGTTTTGCTGGGTATGCCTTGGACCTTGGGAGCCTCATGGCTCCAGTTGGTACAATTGTAACCGTTATGATGAAGAAGAGGCTAGGACTGCTAGAGATGCTCAAGAAAAATCTAGATCTGCTCTACAGAGATATTTATTTTATTGCAACAGATATATGAATCATATGCAGTCCTTAAAATTTGAGAGTAAATTATATGCTAGTGTAAAAGAAAAAATGGAAGAGATGCAGCAACATAATATGTCTTGGATCGAGGTAAAGCAAAAATTGAGCTAAGAAATTAATCGCAACAAAATAAATTAGTAAATAAGATATACTTACTTTAACAGGTGCAGTTTTTGAAAAAAGCTGTGGATATATTATGTTCCTGCAGACAGACACTTATGTATACCTATGTATTTGCGTATTATCTGCGAAAGACCAATCAATCTGTGATTTTTGAAGATAATCAGAAGGATTTAGAGAGCGCTACAGAGTGCCTCTCTGAGTACCTAGAAAGGGATATAACAAGTGAAAATCTAGCTGATATAAAGCAAAAAGTTCAAGATAAGTACAGGTAAATACATATTTATTATATTCTTTATTTGTTGCTTTTTATCTCGTAATTTTTAATTATCCATATTTCTTCATTTTTGACTTTAAAGATATTGCGACAGTCGAAGAAAAGTTTTATTAGAACATGTACACGAAGGTTATGAGAAAGAATGGTGGGATTACATGGAATAAGTAAAGAACATAGAATTTACCTGTGGAGATATCGTCTTGCATACCTTTCTCTTTCTCAGTTCCGCCCCCAGCTGTGATAAATCCAAGAAGCTGACAGGAGAAAGAGATAGAGCATATCCAGTGTTATGCATGATATGTATATTAAACAAATAACAAAACAATATAGTCTCTGGCAACTCGTGTAATAACATGTTTGTTAGACTTATCAAAATTACATTTTGTTATCGACACAAATTTAAGGTATTTTAGCTCATTAGCTTACTTATGAAAAATTTGCTGAAAGTATATGGGTTTGATTAATGAGACATTTACTGATGATAGTTCATCAGCCAGTTATGAGTATGAATTTCGTTTAACTAAAGGTAACACATTTATTAACATCATAATGTGACACAATGGACTCATATACAGACTACATTAAACGTTTATTGGCACTGACTGATTTAATCATCATCAGTGAAAAAGATCTCCTGATATTATCTTTAATGTAAAAAGAAAAGGACAACAATGATCAGTACTGTGAGATTACCCCACATTATCTCTTCATAGTTATTCTAATTGTTAGAATGATCCCGTACTTAGAAGGGTACATTTTTAATACCTTAGCACCTAATGACTAAAGGTGCAATTATAATAAATTGTCTTAATGAATTTTATGGATTTTATTTAATCTGGACGATAGGTCTAAACGACAACTGCTAGCATTTTACAAAAAACATTCGTTGCTTTAAATACAAATGTTCAATTTGTTATAAATCAAAGATATTGAACGTCGCAAGTACTTTTACACGATATTCATCAATTTCTTTGTTTTTCTTTTTTTTAAATATCTCCATCATAAAAAAAAATAATACTGCTTCATACAGTAAGCATAGCCTTCAATTAATACATTTTTTGAAGCACCATACGAGTACTTAGCACACTATAAATTTAATTAACAATGGCTGCGTTAGCGCACCTCAACTATTGAGTAGGCTGAACGCAGCCGATAGTTGTAAAATATTTGAACATAGCTTGAATCGTTCTCTCTTCTGGACTTTTTACGTAAGAAAAATTGTAATTGATAATAAAAAAATTGCATAGGGCTACAAAAAGTAACATATTTTAATAATCACAGTTCTCGGAATAGGTATTCCTAAAAGATTGTGGTGTGCTAAACACCTGTTCGTTGGCAAAATTGTCTTGACACATCAAGGTTTTAGGGTATCGTAATCTAAATGTACGGGATAGACCATTTTTTGCCTCATAACGGATATGATATCATTTAGTACTAATATTCACTTTCCAATACCATTATTAGAAAGTATTAAGCGATCATTCTCCGAGAACTAGCATATTAAGCGTAAACTTGGCAAAGTTAAAATAAACATTTTCTACCAAAATTACTAGGCATAAAACGCTTATATTTTAAATGAAATTATATAGGTATCCTTAAGGGGTTTCCGAGTCGTTTAATGTGAATCCACTATCAAGCTTAACAAACTCAATATGGTTGTTTTAAAACGTTAGATTTGATATTAACCCTTAGATGATCGTATCTGTTAAAGCTAATAAAACTTAATAGTATCCAAGTAAAGACTGCTGAAACTTTTAACACAGACACAAACAGTGGCAAATATGTATATATACGTTTAGGCATGACGTTATAGAACGTCATAGCGATCTTCTAAAGGTTAGTGGGATATCAATTTTAGCCATTAAAACCCGTTTATTGAATTCTTTAAGTTTCATTACGAATTCATATTCAGTGTTCCGAAAATCTTTTATAGATACCTATAGGGTTTCGTATAAAATGTATGTTTCTTTGTGCTTATCAGTTTCGTTACACAATACCTTGCTTATAAGCCTACCAAGAATTATGAATATGTTAGCTCTAGGAGAAGATAGATCATTTAGCACTTTTTAACAGTGGAATTGGAAAGTGAAGATTAGTACTAAACGATATTATATCGGATATTAACCAAAAAATTTGCTGCCTTTGTCACGTAAACACAAATACTCCTAAAGTTATCTTTTCGCATATTCAGGCTACGAAATCTCAACATCTGGACGTCTTTAGTAATTTTGACAACATCTTTTCGTATTCAGCACACCAAAATACTTCAGGACCATCTATTACATTTTTTTTTTTTTTTTTTATAAAAAAGCGTTGACCTGTATTATCTGTGTATTTCTAAATAATTATTGAAATATATTAATATTGCTATTTTTTCTTAAATATTATTTTGCGAATTAATGGAAATCAGTATGTTTATATAATATAGCGAAAGTTTGTTTGGCAAATTATGATTATGTTTATCGATGGATTTTAATGTTATTGAATAGTTTTGGAGATGTTAGAAGCTTATAGAAGGAAGTACGTTAAAAAGTTAAAAAAAAAATGACAAAATAATGAAATTGTTTAAATAATGACATTGATATTTTAAAAACCACGCATAAATTGAAACATTTTCCAACATACTACGCTATATAATCTTACGTTTCTAGAGTCCAATAAGGGTATCATTACATGGCCTATGGATGGGCACGTTACGTCGTGTATCTATATATCTACGAGTAGATAAAATCTGAAGTAGAAATTCTCGCGCCGCGTTTCTGTATAGGTAGGCTTATATCTACAGGGTGAGGCACTTAAGCCGCCCCAGAATACGAATGCCAAAAGAGGTGTATCTCTTTAACTATACAGATATTCAATTTTTCCATAGGACATTTTCGAAGCCTCTTGTTGTTTGCTTTCAGAAAGGTTCTATGCAAAAATGGAATATCTTTTATAGGTGAAGAGATACGCGCCTTTCTGTATCCATATTCTGGGGCGGCTTAAGTGCCTCACCCTGTATATGTACTATATCTTTGCTTGTGTACGACGGTTGACACGCCATAATACTTAAGAGTGGGATCTCACGGCCTGAAAACTGTCGCGCCCGACTTGCGGTAAGTAGTGAGTGAAACACGTGTCGACTGTCAGTCGCATCGTGTTCCTCTCACTATTTACGCCAGGCGCGACAATTTTCAAGCCGTGAAATCACATCATAACCCATTGAGACCGGATAAACTATTGTGGCGTGTGGAAAGCCAAAAAATATCGTACACACGTAAAGTTTGCATATCGGTATAAGCTCACTCTTATACAAACGCGCGATGTGAGGAACTCCAGTTCGGGTTTTTTCTACCCGTAGGCCGTAAATAGATACAGGCGTATGGTGTGTCACTCCACATGTCGCGTAATGGCACCTTAACACGAAGTTCCGTCAAGAAATAACAACGATACATTTTAAATAAATAAATCAAAAAGTTTAGAACGAAATGAACTAAGGGCTGGTAAAGCAGAGCCAATCGGCCTTTCGTTTATTTCACAAGAATTCTTAATTTATTTATTTGAAATGTAAGGCTGATATTTCTTGACGGATTTTTTTTATATTATTGGGCTCTTTAGAAATGTAAGGAGATTATCTAGTGCAATATGTTGGCAAATATTTTTATTCATACGTGGTTTTTAAAATATCAATATAATTATTTAAACAATTTTTGTATTGCTTCGTTTTTTCCAAAATTATTCAGCATACTTCCCTGTATGAGCTTTTGTCGTTTTCAAGACGAATCGAATAATATTAAAATCCGTCAAGAAATACGGACACAATATTTCAAATAGATTTTCGTTCTGTAATGTCAAAACACAGATTCCCCTTAAGATTGAGACCGTTACTCAATAATTTTTTCGTCTGTTTTTAGTTATATTTTTACTATGCTTTTACAAATGAGCAAACTGATAATATAGAAGGCATTCAGTAAACTCACTCCAAACCGATAAGTACATACACAATGAATGATTTTAAGAATAAGATTCTTGTAAAGAATGTTTGATTTATATACCTTAATGAAAAAACTAAGGTTTAAAAATCCTACATTTTAAAACTTTTTATCAAACGTTGAATTACTTAAGCGATGACTGATCTGTAAGGGCTATGACACAAAGAGTGGCACAACGATTTTAGTCAATTGTTTATTTACTGATCAAAATCGTTTGCGTGCGTTTGTATACATAGCAGCCACCGCGTAAACTGCTACACGGCGCACAGCTTCGTGTCATAGCTTTAAGATAATTTTGTAAAATAGTGCTACTACCAGAAAATGTCTCAAATCAATAAATATTTAATTAGGAGGTAAATAAGAAATTATATAAGTAATTTATTTTTAAAATCACACGCTCAGCAATATATCGGTTTGGCATGAGCTAACCGGAGACACTCACTTAGTAACCGCGGACAATATTTGCACGTTGAGTTTGAACAACGGATATTTTTTTCTGTAAACGTTTATCAATTGATCCATTCTTTTTCACTGCACTGCTGTATTAGTGCAATAAGTGGGAAAGAAAAAACATGCCTTTCTCGTTTCAACAAATTGCACTAATTCCGTAGCACAGCGATAACGAACAGATCTAATGTTTAGAATGTACATTCACGAAATGAAATGCATAATTCTTGTGCATATCTAGCAATAAGTGAAATATATATCTGCTAGAAATACATAAGATTTGTGTAATTTATTCGCGAATTTATATTCTCGGTATAGGTAAGCATTTGCGTAAACGGAGTATCTAATTTTCGATATTACCCGTGGCTACTAAGATATGTATACACAACCATAAGTAATTATGTAATGCTTTTATATCACTAATTATACAGAGCATCTTAGAAAATATATATAATTCGAATATAATAAAGTTAAATATAAAACTCGTTTGTCATTAGGTAAAGTTCGACGGCTGTAATAATGAAGATGGAGTATATGCTTGTTCCTTTATTTATATTGTATGAGAATGAAAAAAGAAATATTCTAAACCTTTTTTTTAATTTCAGTCAATTATAATTGTTAATTATAAATGTAAGAACAAACACATATACTTATATATATGTAATATTATCAATATCAATAGTATATAGTGAATTAAAATAGTAATTTTGAAAAGTTATTGAAAACAAAAATTAATTCTTACAACCGTGTTCATGATATTGTCAATGGAAAAGTATAGACAAATTATTTTCTACAAAGATTAAAATACAAACGGGAGTCATTATATACACCAGAAGTAGGAACTTGGGTTTAGTTCTTGTATCAGATAATAGATTTTTAAATTCACCACTGTATATGAACAACTATTTTAAAACACTATTAACGGAATCCTTCACGCCTACTTTATCGATAGTTCAAGTCAATAAACAATTAGTTTAATAAAATTCAAATGCGAAGCAAATTGAACAATCAGGCGTTTGTTGGACAATGTGCCAGTCCTAACGAGTCAAACGAACTTAAAAACACTCAAATTAGTTGAAAAACAATGCTGTACCATTGCGCCGCGTTCTTGAAGAGAGGTTACTTTTGGTTATTTCCACTTCAAGAACGCGGGACAGTGGTACAGCGTTATTCTTCATCCGATTTGAGTTTTTTAAGCTCGATTGGCTCGTTAGAATTGGCACCTTGTCATAAAGAAGCCCGTTTTTGCAATTTGCTTCGCATTTGACTTTTATTAAACGAAATGTTTATTGTCTTGTACTGTCGGTAAAGCACGCGTGAGGGATCCCGTTAACGGGATCCCTCAAGCCCTCTGTTACCAACATTCTGGAACGAAAAAGGAGGGACAATGGCCCGGTGTAATTTTTCCTCCGATTTCAATGTTTTTGGATTTGTTGGAATCGTTAAATCAAGCAAAGTGTCATAAAAAAGCCAGATTGTTCAAAAAGCGTCAAATTCTTTAAACAATTGCATTAACTATATTTGAAAGTAAAACAAATCAAAAAAACGGGCTTCTTTAAGACAAGGTGCCAGGCCTAACGATTTCAACAATCTCAAAAACATTGAAATCGGTTGAGAAATAGAGCTGTACCATTGTCCCGCGTTTTTGAGGTGGATGAAAACCAAAAACATTTAGGGAGGAAGCTAGCCTCCCGCCCCTCTCACAGTTCACGCTAACGTGTTCCCCCATTCCAGCACCGAAACTTTATTGCGAAGCTTTCCTCATATTTACGATATTCCCCTATCTGTAACAATATATATAAATACCGCTAAAATAACGTTGAGAACATTTCGCCGATATAATGAAATTGCTAAAAATGTAATTATCGTTTTGAAATAAAATTGTAAAAAAGGAGATTTCGTAATACTTGAAATATAAGGCATACGGCGAAACGCGGTACAATGGTACAGTCGTATTTTTCAACAGAATTGAATGAGGCTAGTAAGAAATAAAGCCATTCTTCATGTAGATTGTCCTAAAGAGCTCGCATTTTCGATAAATCTTATAGTTTTTCAGCTATAAACGATTGAAATTGCACGGCGCACAAATACATATTTCTTCTCTCGCGTAGATCAGCTGTTGCGCACGTTCATCTTCAATCGTTCATAACTGGAAAACTATAAACTTGATCGAAAATGCGAGCTCTTTTGGACAGTCTACACGAAGAATGGTTTTAGTTATAACTAGTCTCATCAAATTCTATTGAGAAATACGCCTGTACATACCATTGTTCCGCGTTTTGCCGTAATTTCAGGTCTTCAAGCGTCACTGACTCGTTCATTCTGCTATTTATTTCGGAACAAATAAAAGTATGATTGCACATTGAAAAAATACATTAGAAGCTCTCGATAATGTACATGCTGCTATAAGTATTTCTTAATCTTATGAAATTTGTCGTAGGAGGTGTAATGCAATAAATTTATAAGGGCGATTTCGCAATAGAACATAAGACCCACGTACATACAATGACCGGCAGAAATGGCGTCCCTTGATGCGTTTAGGAACCGCGTTTTAGGATCCTTCGTATACTCTATTCTGCTAGGCGGAGATAGGGGAATGGAACCATGGAGGTACGAAGTATACCTGGAGGCAAGGTTGCCAAGTCCGCCATCTTGAATAGTACTACGCTCTATAGTAAGTGAATTTTGATATAAGGAATGCAGACTGCACAAAGTATACTGCCAGCGGAAATACGTCAGTAGCCATCTTAAATACAGAACGTAATATATCAAAAATTATATATATTATATTCACAGCCTGTCACCGTGAACGGCGTGAACGAAGACAAATGTTTTTTATACGGAAAAATAAAGTGTAATAAAGAAATAAGGAGTAGTGACAGCTTTGATCTATCTGACAGCTGATGTACTTATGGTATAAGTGAATAAATAAAATAAAAATGCTTTTCCTAAATTGATTTTTAATTTTGATAAAATGGTCAAATGTAGCCATTAATTAATTAGATTTGGTAATAAATACAACAAATGCGTTTTATTATAACAAATGAGTTGAGGTAAAATAAACTCAATGTTTTTATATTAATCTGTTAATAAATGCATTTTTTTATTTATTATAGAGTCCAATAAATTAATGGTTATTAAAAAAAAAATTCCTTGTAATGAAAAAAAAATGAAAAAATTTTAAACTTCACCAAGACTCGAACACGAGCCCACCGCATGACAAACGGCAACCTTACCGCCTGCGCTACAGCGCTCACTTGATGTACCAAGAGCAAAACAGCCTTTTAAAGACTGACTACAATTCTTTCACTAACTCGTCATAAACGATCAAGAATTAGCTGTAATAATAAATACATTTATCTACATAGCATTATTGTACTAAATTTATTGTTTTTAATTTGAAGCATACATTTTGCATGAAGATATGATAATTTAAAACCATTCAGTACTCTATATACAAAACTACTCATATGCTCAACTATCATAAATTAATTAAGTAATATTATAATATTTGTTATATGTAGTCGAATAACTATGATAAACCAGCATATGAATAGTTTTGTATTTAAAGTATTGCATGAACATCCTTAAAGTATCGTATCTTCATGTAAAATGTATGCTTCAAATTAAAAACATAATAAATTTAGTGCAATAATGCTATGGAGATAAATGTATTTATTATTGCAGCTAATTCTTGATCGTTTATGACGAGTTAGTGAAAGAATTGTAGTCAGTCTTTAAAAGGCTGTTTTGCTCTTGGTACATCAAGTGAGCGCTGTAGCGCAGGTGGTAAGGTTGTCGTTTGTCATGCGGTGGGCTCGTGTTCGAGTCTTGGTGAAGTTTAGAATTTTTTCATTTTTTTTTTCATTACAAGGAATTTTTTTTTTAATAACCATTAATTTATTGGACTCAATAATAAATAAAAAAATGCATTTGTTAACAGATTAATATAAAAACATTGAGTTTATTTTACCTCAACTCATTTGTTATAATAAAACGCATTTTCTGTATTTATTACCAAATCTAATTAATTAATGGCTACATTTGACCATTTTATCAAAATTAAAAATCAATTTAGGAAAAGCATTTTTATTTGCTTTGAGTTTTTAGGTAAACGCAGGACCACCTCACACGGATGACACGTAAAAATGTCACGGTTAGCGGTAGTCGCTCTTCTTCTAAAGCCAATGTTGCCTGAAGTCCAAATCACACCTATGCTCTCCAGGCATAGTTGTGTTTGTACCGCTTCCCTTTAAATTTTCTATACTGCTGCTTGCTAGCGCTTATCTTCATTTTTGTTGCTAAAAGCTTGATTCTGGCATCACTGCCGTGTGGAACTATTAGTTTGCTAATAAAAGCAGAGGCTTAATTTTAAGAGTTTGCAACATATAGTAATTAATATAGATACAATTGTAAAAAGAAAACAAAAATTTTATTTTACATATATTAACTTTAAATAAAATCCCACAAAGTACTGTAAAATATCTTACATGTTATATTATATATCTAATCTGTCAGCTTCATTGTTTTAATATTCATCTCAATTAACACAGTTTGATCCTCATCAGCGATGAAACAGAAACAACATTATGGTGAATCTATTCCTTTTGTTTTAATGTTCAATCCACATAGCTCCATTCTCAGCATTGACATAGTAAACACTTTACAATAATTTAATCTGAAACAAAATCCCAAAAAGTACTATATAAAATCTTACATTTGAAATTACAAATGTAATCTGTCAGCTTCTTTATTTGTATCGTACTTACCCATTGTGTTGACTTGTTTATTTTAATATTCATCTCAATTAACACAGTTTGATCCTCAGCGATGACACAGTAACCATAATATGGTGAATCTATTCCTTTCATTTTAATGTTCAATCCATATAGCTCCATCCTCAGTAGTGACATAGTAAACACATTATTATAATTTAATCTGAAATAAAATCCCAGAAAGTACTATAAAATATCTTACATTTTATATTATATATCTAATTTGTCAGCTTCTTTATTTATTATTGTATTTACCCAGTTTTTTCACTCGTTTATTTTATTATCCGTCTCAATTAACATAGTTTGAATCTCAACGATGACACAATAACCACATTATGTTTAGTCTATTCCTTTATTTTAATTTTGAAAATCTGCATAGCTCCATTCTCAGCACAGTGACATAGTAAACACATTACTATAATTTAATCTGAAATAAAATCCCACAAAGTACCACAAAATATTTATATCTTACATTTTATATTATAAAATTTATTGTTATACTTATCTAAAATGTTCAGTCCTTTATATACTTTTAAAAATTATTTTTATGTACATTTTACAAATTTCGTCACTTTATTTATTCACTTATACCATCAGTATATCAGCTGTCAGTAAGATTAAAACTGTCACTTTATTTCTTTATATTACTTTATAACTTGTGGTATGTATATACTAACATTTGTCTTGGCTCACGGACCATGCATTATGTATTTTGAAATTAGTAATTAGAAATATCTATATTGCGGTCCCTCTACAGTCTCTACCCTCTGACGTATTTCCGCCGACCAGTAGTATCAGCAGCGACTATAGCGTAGTACCCAAAATAGTACTACGCTATAGGATATGTCGCTTTTGGGTACTACGGTAGTACCGAAAGTACTACACTTGGCAACCTTGCCTGGAGGGAGCATTTGGCCTGTTTAGGGCTACAAATGTGAAGCCGAAGGGTGGGGGTAAAATAGATGGCCGCCATATTGAATGTAGGTACACTGTTCAAAACTGAATCATGTACAGGTATAGTTTCTGCTTCTCTATACTATCTTGTAGCAAAAATGCTTCTCGCAAAATTGATTCATGTCCATCTCAACTCCTCTATACTATCTTATAGCAAAAGTTTACAGACAACAGCAGACGAAACGCGACATCGACAAATATGAAGATGACGTTTTGGACTTGGTAAAAGCATTATCCAAAAAACATATTATTTATTTTGGAAACGTAGGGATGTCGAAAAATGGAATGGAAAATAATGCAAATATGGTGCATATATATAATATTATTTATCAAGTATAAAAAGGAAGAGATCGGATGTAATTTTCAACCTATAAAGAGGAAAAAGCATCAGATAAGTATCGGGAGCAGTAAATCAAAAGAAAGATTAAAGAATATTTTGCTTTGTTAAATTAATCTTTCTTCTGACTTGCTGCTCCCGATACTTATCTGATGCTTTTTCCTCTTTATAGGTTGAAAATTGCATCCGATCTCTTCCCTTTTATACTTGATAAATAATATTATATATATGCACCATATTTGCATTATTTTCCATTCCATTTTTCGACATCCCTACATTTCCAACATAAATAATATGCTTTCTGGATAATACTTTTACTACGTCCAAAAAGTCATCTTCATATTTGTCGATGTCGCGTTTCGTCTGCTGTTGTCTTTAAATTTTTGCTATAAGATAGTATAGAGGAGTTGAGATGGACTGGATGGACATGAATAAATTTTGCGAGAAGCATTTTTGCTACAAGATAGTATAGGGAAGCAGAAACTATACCTGTACATGATTCAGTTTTGAACAGTGTAAATATAGCACATAATATATATATATATATATATATATATATATATATATATATATATTTAAAGGTAGAATAAAAATTTTCACACAATTTTCAAATATATTTACTTTCATTAGATATAAACTGTTAATATTTCTTTATATGATGGCTGAGGCAAATATGATTAAGGTATGCATCAATATTTATTCGTGTCATTTCCAAAGTTCTTGAGACATTGCATTCTACGAATAGGGTCTTGCTATTAAGAGTTTATTTGATAACAGCATAATATAATTATAAGCTAAATGAAAAATTAGTGATAATTCATCTTTTATTTATAGGTCATCACATAGGCTTTCTCATTTTAAACATTAGAAGACATAGGAAATTTATGAAGATTGTAGAGAATTATAATTTACGTTCCTAAATGGCTTGCGAAGGATGGTTGCACCACAAGAGATATTTTGCAAGATATTGGTGGTATGAAATTTCAGCAGCTCTTGAATTAAAAAGTGATAGTAACATTGTGTGTGTAAGCAATTATTACTTTCAATAATTCGTCCCTATTTTAAATTTGTCATGTTTGCTCATCTAATATGAGTAAATTAGATGATTATCATTTTTCAACGAAACAAAACTGCTATGTCCTTTGTATCAATAGGACTGCGCTATTATTTGAAAATTTAAAATAATTAAGGTCAAGTAATCAGGGACCATTACATAGAAACAAACAGAATTTATTTAAACCTAAACAAGCACATGTTCATAAAGGATAAAGGAAAGCAATACGTACAGTATAATATTTAGGTAACTTATTGATTCAGATATATTTTACATTAAAATTATCATAAATATTTTGTGTAAATGTCAAGTTGATCCATTTTAATAATTGTATAAGTCAAAACCATTCATCTAATTATTATGAAATTTAATATAATCTATAAATAATTTTATATAATATAACATTTATAAGTTTGATCAATTAATGTAATCTATTCCTTTATTGTGTATGGAAATGTTAATTAAGTTGAATTCGTTGAGACGTATGTACTCTACCACACAAGTTACTTTGTTGCATTTCTTTTAATGTACATAAATTCTTTAAAGTCAATTATACATACAGGGTGTTTTTCTAACGGCGGCATATAGGAGATTCGTGTTAGTTGACTATAGCGCTCAGGATGATGGTATCTGAGAGCGCTGATTGGTCAATATCATGTAGTGCCAACATGAAATGGTCCGTTACCAATAGATGAATAAGAAAAATGAGACCCATCCGCCATTTTGGAGTGGAGAAGTGTTTACATGCTAATCCCTAGCAGAAAGAGGTGTAAAATGGAGAAATGTCAAATGGTAAGGTTACTAAAGTAAAAATTGAAAATAATGAATGGAAAGTACGAATATTTTTCATTTTCATTCAAAGTATTCAATTTTTACTTTAGTAACGACTACATTTGACATTTTTCCATTTTACACCTCTTTCTGCTACGATCAGCATGTAAACATTCTCCACACCAATATGGCGGATGAATCTCATTTTTTGTATCCAACTATTGGTAACGGCTTATTATCTGTTGGTACTACGTAAAATTGACCAATCAGCGCTCTCAGATTCGATCATTCCGAGTGCTATAGTCAACTAATCGAATCTCCTATGCTCCGCTGTTAGGAAAAGACCCTGTATCAAGGTTGCCAAGCAAGGTTGCCAAGTCCGCCATCTTGAATAGTACTACGCTCTATAGTAAGTGAATTTTGATATAAGGAATGCAGACTGCACAAAGTATACTGCCAGCGGAAATACGTCAGTAGCCATCTTAAATGCAGAACGTAATATATCAAAAATTATATATATTATATTCACAGCCTGTCACCGTGAACGGCGTGAACGAAGACAAATGTTAGTATACGGAAAAATAAAGTGTAATAAAGACATAAGGAGTAGTGACAGCTTTGATCTATCTGACAGTTGATGTACTTATGGTATAAGTGAATAAATAAAATAAAAATGCTTTTCCTAAATTGATTTTTAATTTTGATAAAATGGTCAAATGTAGCCATTAATTAATTAGATTTGGTAATAAATACAAAAAATGCGTTTTATTATAACAAATGAGGTAAAATAAACTCAATGTTTTTATATTAATTTGTTAACAAATGCATTTTTATATTTATTATTGAGTCCAATAAGTTAACGGTTATTAAAAAAAAAATTCTTTGTAATGAAACAAAAAATGAAAAAATTTTAATCTTCACCAAGACTCGAACACGAGCCCACCACATGATAAACGGCACCCTTACCGCCTGCGCTACAGCGCTCACTTGATGTACCAAGAGCAAAACAGGCTTTTTAAAGACTGACTACAATTCTTTTATTAATTCGTCATAAATGATCAAGAATTAGCTGTAATAATAAATACATTTATCTACATAGCATTATTGTACTAAATTTATTGTTTTTAATTTGAAGCATACATTTTGCATGAAGATATGATAATTTAAGGGTAACCGTTCAGTACTCTATATACAAAACTATTCATATGCTCAACTATCATAAATTAATTAAGTAATATTATAATATTTGTTATATGTAGTCGAATAACTATGATAAACGAGCATATGAATAGTTTTGTATTTAGAGTATTGCATGAACACCCTTAAAGTATCGTATCTTCATGTAAAATGTATGCTTCAAATTAAAAACATAATAAATTTAGTGCAATAATGCTGTGGAGATAAATGTATTTATTATTGCAGCTAATTCTTGATCGTTTATGACGAGTTAGTGAAAGAATTGTAGTCAGTCTTTAAAAGGCTGTTTTGCTCTTGGTACATCAAGTGAGCGCTGTAGCGCAGGCGGTAAGGTTGCCGTTTGTCATGCGGTGGGATCGTGTTCGAGTCTTGGTGAAGTTTAAAGTTTTTTCATTTTTTTTTCATTACAAGGAATTTTTTTTTTAATAACCATTAATTTATTGGACTCAATAATAAATAAAAAAATGCATTTGTTAACAGATTAATATAAAAACATTGAGTTTATTTTACCTCAACTCATTTGTTATAATAAAACGCATTTTCTGTATTTATTACCAAATCTAATTAATTAATGGCTACATTTGACCATTTTATCAAAATTAAAAATCAATTTAGGAAAAGCATTTTTATTTTATTTATTCACTTATACCATAAATACATCAGCTGTCAGATAGATCAAAGCTGTCACTACTCCTTATTTCTTTATTACACTTTATTTTTCCGTATAATAAACATTTGTCTTCGTTCACGCCGTTCACGGTGACAGGCTGTGAATATAATATATATAATTTTTGATATATTACGTTCTGCATTTAAGATGGCTACTGACGTATTTCCGCTGGCAGTATACTTTGTGCAGTCTGCATTCCTTATATCAAAATTCACTTACTATAGAGCGTAGTACTATTCAAGATGGCGGACTTGGCAACCTTGCTTGCGACCGATATTTTTAACGACAATTATCGAAAACTTTGTGTTACAGAATCGCTCTTAGCGATATCTCTCGGTAACTCGATTCAATTATCGAAAGTTGTCGGTAACTAATTACTGAATCCATATAGACGGAAGTTACAGAATCGCTCTTTTCGTTACTGCAAGCGACAACTATCGGTAGTTAGCGATACCGACAATCATCGCTGGGAAGTTACAGAATCCCAGTACAGTGATGCCAGATTCAAACTTTTAGCAACAAAAATAAAGTTAACCGCTAGCCAGCAGCAGTATAGAAAATTTAAAGGGAAGGGGTATATATTCCTTCCCTTCAAATTTTCTATACTGCTGCTGGCTAGCGGTTAACTTTATTTTTGTTGCTAAAAGTTTGATTCTGGCATTACTGACATCACTGTACAACGTAGTATAATCAAAATGGCGGAGTTGGCAACGCTGGTTAGAGAATCCCACTACTGCTATAGTTATTGCGTTCCATTAAGCGAGCAGTTTATACACAGGGGAGTGAAGCTATGGTGGGGAGGAAAATTTCTTACCGCCATCTTGAATGTTGGTAAATATAGCACATAATGACGTATATATATCGTATATATATGTTATATTGTGGATTCCACAATCCCGTGAACCAAGCCAAACCATTCAATTGTACTGTAGACCTGTAGACTCAACAACCCCGTGACCAAAGCCAAAACCATTCATTAACGTACGACATCAGCGACATGGTATTTGTTAAAATATCATCGAAGTGGACTGAACTAAAACGCGGGAGAAAAACGGAACGACGAAACAGTTTAAACTTCCAACCAAACCGACCAAAAAGTTCCGTGATTATAATTTTGTCTTCCGTCACGGGATTGTGGACTGTGGAGTGTGGAGTCCACAATATATATATAAATATATATATATTTATATATAAATTTGTACCTATTTTGTTTACCAGTATTTTTGATATAATTAATTTTATAATAGCTTTATTGTACAGCTGCAGTACTTTCAATGTTGTGATTATATATTGCTCACGAGTCTTCAAACTATTGCATGTATGATTTTTTCTCATATTCAACATCATGCGTAGTCTTCCCTCTGCAGCAGGCACATCTTTGGAGCGTTTGTCTTGTTTTTTCCTCTATGATGATAAATCTGTATAACCTGCGAAATAAAAACACTATTAACTTTTATAGATGTAAACCTGAAGAAGCAAATATTTTATTAATTATAGTATTAACATCTTTATCCAAACGACAGGAAACTATATAAGTGACTGACTAATGTATTCTATAATTAGCTAACAAACATGTGTTAAGAAATTAATATATAATTTCTACCTTTTTACTTGTAGCATTAACTCTGTTACAAATAGTACTAATATAGGCTGCTTCTAAGCTGTTTGCGGCCAACCCAATAGTCTTTTTTAATTCTTCATTTGAAATTCCAGTAACTTTATTGGTAAAGCCTGAGTAATGAATAATACAATTTTAATTTAAAGTAACCATAAATTGCATGAAAGAATATTTATTTCTATATTATAATAATAAATTAATTATTAATACAATACCAACCTCTGCACATCAGCTGCTATAATCTCTTAGATAATATATGTTAAAATTTTTGACATGTAAACATATACATAAAATCGAAGTCCATTTTCCTCTGTGTCAATTTTGATTAATTTCTTGAACGCTACGGTGCGCCACATTCGCTGAGAAAGGTCATATACACAAATTCGCCCTGTTAATAGTAAAGTGAGCGCCTCTTATGGCCGAAATAAGAACTGCTCTAAGAGCGGTAAACATGTGTAAACATAATGATTACTTATAAAGCTGTTAAGAATCATGTCAAATTATACGGAAGAAAAAGAAATTACTCGAAATAAACGGTATTGTTCTGCACCACAATGCAGTTTGATTGAAAGAGGTTCGCTGCACCACTTTCCAAGAGATAGAAGATTACAAAAAAAGTGGGCAATTTCTCTAAAGATAGGCAAACCCATAACCCCAAATATGCTTGTTTGTGCTGCTCATTTTATGAAAACAGATTTCATACCAAGTAAATAATTTAAATCTTTTTATCATATAAATTTAGTCAGATTTATTATTAAGATTAATGAAAAATTAAAATTAAATTTCAGATCCCAGTGCTAAACGTGTTAAGTTGAAAAAGAATGTGATTCCATCAATGAATTTGCCAAGAAGAAATTTTGATAAAGTTTGGAACTCCAAGCAAGAAGAAGAAAAAAAGTTAAGAAATATACGTGCTTTAAATAGAGAGCAAAAAAACAATGTCAGGTATATGTTTTCAACAGTTTTATCTAATACAAATTAAATAAGATTCCAATAATGTTCTATTAAATTTTAGAGATTCCAATGACTCTTCAATGGAAAAAGCTAAAAATACTCCCAAGGAATTAAAATTAGATAAAGAACAGGATATTGACGAAGAAAGTGCATCGAGTTGTAATATGAATATTATAAAAGACAGAGAAGAAATTTTACCTATAATTTTCAAGAATAATTGTGATTGTGAAGTGGATTCTATTTCTAAAAATATAAATGAAAATGAAGATTATGATATTGCTAATATTCTGCTTGAATTCCATGATCAAGAATTGCGGAAACATAAGAATCCACAAGAAGCACGCATTAAAGAATTTGTTTCCAGCAAAATACAGAAAGAAAATAACATCAACTTGATGCAGCTATTAAAGTCAGATGAACATTTAAAAACTTTTACAGGAATAACATTTATGTTATTGAATAATTTAAAAGAAATATTAACTTTATGTGAAAATAATTCAAATAAATTTGGATGTAATATTGAAACAAGAATAGTACTGTGTTTGTGTAAATTAAAATTGAATTTCACCTTTAAGTGCTTATCAGTTTTATTTTGTATGACACGACAAACTTGTAGTAGTTTATTTGTAACTACATTGCAATCCTTAGCTTATGTTTTAGAAAAAGCAATATACTGGCCAACAAAGGAAGAAATTTTAAAGAGTATGCCTAAATGCTTTAAAAAGTTCCAAGAAACGTATGTAGTCTTAGATTGTACAGAAATACCAGTAGAGAAGCCTAAATGTTTAAAATGTAATCTTCGTTTGTACTCGCACTATAAAGGTTGTGAAACTAAAAAATTTCTTGTTGGTGTAGCTCCTTCAGGATTAATAATATTTATTAGTGAACCTTTTGGAGGAAGGGCATCAGATAAAGCTACCTTTAATTATTCAAAAATAATTGAAAGACTTGAACCAACGAGAGATGCGATAATGGTCGATAAAGGTTTTGCTATTGAAGAAGATTGTGCATTAGCTCACATAAAATTGTTTATACCGCCTAAATTAGGAAAAAATAAGCAGCTATCAAAAGAGCATGTTACAAGTACTGTTGAAATTGCATCATCTCGAGTTCATATTGAGCGAGCAATTCAGAGAATTAAATTGTTCAACATTCTCAAAGCAAAAATGTCTCTGAAAACTGTGCCCTTAATAGGAGAGATTATTAAAGTCATTTGTGGTATAGTAAATTTAAGCGAATCAATTTTATCCGATGACAAATTTTAATAAATAACCAAGCTTATTAAAAATTTAAATAAATATTGTAGAAATATTGTATTAAAGAAACTATTTATTTGTAATACAATTTATTAATAAAATTTACATATGGTTTTAATAATGGATCACATTAGTAGTTTATCACATGCTTAAAACTTAAAATTAAAACAAATACTATAGTATTTAACTTCTATTAATTATACATGCTTTAATCAACAATTTTAAACTTTTATAAGTTATCAAAATCAATTTTCATATTATATATGCATTACATATAAGAATCTTATTTTCTATTATCACATTTTACAGGTACATTATTATTTAAATCACATTTGTTAGAGCATGAACTATTATTTTCTTTATCTTCCGAAACTAGATGTTTTAAAAGATATGAAAAATATACATTTCTTAGAGTAGGTAAGTACACGTTTTGAACAATATTCTCATCATATGAAATTTCTAATATATACATAGATGAATCATAAGAACAAAAAATGATGAAGTGGCACAGTTTTAAGCCAGTTAAAAACATACCTAACTCAATTTGGCAGTAATACTTATGCTTTGTTTTCAAATTCATTACTGTATGAACATCCTCCAAATATTTCAATTCTTTACAAGCATTAGATGCTGACATTGTTTTTCCAATTTTAGGGCTTATTATTTCTATTAATAATTTCTTAGGTACAATACCATCTGGGCTATATCCTAGCCATGGAATACTTTTATTTATTATCAGTCCTACTCGAATCACTGATAATCCAGTTGCTTTTTGGTATTCATCAATGACTCTTTCCTCCATTCATATACCATGACGTGTATCATCTGAGCCTGTAAACTTAGATTGCACATTTTTTTCAATTTTTTTATCCCAATTGGGATGTTTGTTTTTTGAGTATGTTACATAATCATACGCATTGCTAGCAGTAATCCTTAAAGCTCTTTCGCTTCTCCATAAATTATCATTTTGATAGCGAGTATTAAAGCATATATTGATTGCTTCTTCATGTGTCACTACTACTCGACTATTATAAAAATAAATTTCTTCAGCTGATATTGTATTATTTATCTTATATGTAGCTTGATATATTTGACCACTAGTTAAAACTTTAATTTCTTCTATCAAGAGCTTATAATTTTCATTATTATCTGACTCTATTTCAGCAATACTTCGGTATTTTTGTTTTACCTTCAGTAATTCTACGTTCTTCCCTAAATCTGCGAAATTTCAATATATTAATATTTTCAATTTTATATGAGTAGCATATTTTTCTTACCTTTCATTAAAATATCCAGAATATTTATTTTGTCTGAAGTAACTTTTATACTCGATTTTATTATCTTATTTTGTTGCAGATGACAAAATTTGCTTAAGGGCAATATTTCATACATCTCTTTTGCTGAATGTTTTAGCTTTCCCCATTCTTGTTTGATATCAGTACAGGTAGCTTCTTCAATTGCATTTGACGGCGTTCTTGAAAAATTAATTACTTTATTAATTTATTTCAAACAACCAAGAGATATTATATATAATACTAAATGCTTACTTATTTAAATATATTAATACAGCAACAGAATGTTTACATTTTCCCAAAGTTCCTGCTTTGCATGAACAGAGACGATTGATATTTTTGGCATCCTTCATTATTATATCCACCTTCACTTCGCGAGGATTTTCGCTTAATGCTGATGTTCTGAGACATAATGCAATAATTTTTATCCTTGTAGTAATTCGGCTTTTTAGTCCGCAGAATATGATGTGGTTAGCTCGATAAACTCTGTCTCCTTCCTCGTATGGCCTTAATCCATCGCCAACATATTTAACAATGTCAGCTAATTCAATAAAGTAATGTTCTTCGGTCATTCTTTGTTGCAATAATTATATTTTTTTAACAAATACATAAAATAAGCTTCGAATAATCACTATACTCAAACATTATAATTAATATCACAATTCGCATCGCATAAAAATGGATCATAATGAATTCATCACACCACTCTTAGAGCAGTTGTTATTTCGGTCGTAAGAGGCGCTAACGTTTCTTTTAACAGGGCGAATACTATAGATGTCCAGGCACCACCGCCATTTCGGCCTAGTATTTTTTCGGGCAAAAGAGCCACTACCAGTGCTGTAAGATCGTGCCGGATATCTCTCCCCACCACGCGACCGTAGTCTCACTAACACACGGTCAGCCGGTAGCATCGGTGAGACATCCCTACTCATGCGCAGCTCCCTAGTCACGCACACCATTGCAGCGATACGTGCGTGTCTCGGCTGCCTTCGCTAGGTCTCGGTCGGATTCGGCAAAACTGCAGAGCGAGAGAGAGCAGTATAGTTTTCTCGGCCCTCTCACTCTCTTCCAATCCTGACTGTCTCTTAGCCAAGGAAGCGTGGCAAAATCCTTTTCAGCCAGCACGGCAAGTGTAGTCCAGTCAAATAAATAAAAATAATTACCAAAAAATCGTAATTTTTTTTTTTTTTTTAAATTGTAAATCTTTAGGAGCGAAAATTTGCAAAATTCAAATTCCTAAGGGGTTTGCTAACGGGGGAGGGGGGTGAAAAGGGGGTAACCAAAAATATTTCGACTCCTGTACTTCGTAAAATAACAATTTTTTTTTATTTAACTTAGAAAAATATTCTCTACAACTATTATTGGAGAATATTTTTTGTAGCGAAATCGGTTAAAAAGTTATTCAGGAAAAAGAAATACAAATTTTGCAATGTTAACTTATTTAATTTAATATTTTGAATCCGGCTATTTTAATCGAAAATAAGTTTAAATATTTTTTGTAGGGTATTTAATTAGCTAGAATCCAAATTAGTTAAAAAATGATTTTTGTCAAATAGAACCTTCGGTAGGGTGCATCGCGCGAAGTTTATTATTTTAATGACTTATTTTGATCAGCGAATGAAGTACACATCTTTACTTGCTATTTTTTATGTTCAAACATTGAGCTCCTCGTATTTTTAATATATTTACAAAAAATGCTTTAAATAATAAACTCGTTTCCACACCACCCTGGAGGTAGAGTTGAAGGCGCATTTTTTTTAACGTGGTATCCCCAGAAGGTATATTCCACAGCATTGCTTATTTAGCCAAATTTAACACCATTACAACTTAATTTGTCAAAGGGATTAGTGTCAAGACACGCATTTGAAAACATTGGTGGCCTGGCCTAGTTTTACCGAAATTGCTGAATAGTATTTTTCTGGGAAAGTATGTTGGCTTAGCAAAAATCATACTTCCTCCTTTAATACTGGCCTATTTGGAAATTATGTGGAAATAGGAGGTAAGTGGGTAATATAACGTTCCTCCCTACATGATGGGAAGAGGGGGAGGAGGGGGAGAAGGCATTACTAGAACCCTTTTTATTTGGGTGGTAGCGAATTGTGTAGGTGGAATGGTTGGTTTTGGGTGTGTTATAGGTGAAATGGTTGGTTTTGGGGGTGTTGTAGGTGAAATGTCTGTTGATAAGTCCCTGATGTTGTCCGTGGGCGAGGTTCGTGTAACCGTTTGCATAAGTGCTTCGTTGTTTCTCTTGCGTAAATGATGACATAGTGCAAAGACGGCTGCTGCTATGAAGACAATGATGAGAGTTGATGCTGATGTGATAATGTGATGCTGGATGGGTTGATAGAAGTTTTGGTCGTCTTCACTGAGCTCCTTGTCCAAATTATTGAGATGGACGCTTAATTGATTGAGGTCGCTGACCCTTGTAAGTATATTTTCTAGCCGGGGTACGTTGCTAGAAGACTGCTGTATTCTTTCATCTAGAGCTTCCAATGAAAAGTTAAATCTCGGCACAAAATTTGTTATGCTCGGCGATTTAGCGGTTTGTACGGTCTCTAGAATAAAATCAGTAGCAGTAATAATGCAATTATTCCGTATCGTTAGCGTTCCAGAGCCTGTTATTTCTAGCGTATATTTATCTTTATTTTTACAAGTTACAGTGAGTTCTTCCATACGTGGTACTGTATAGAGCCAGGAGGCTCTGTCTTTTAGTGAGATTAACATAGGTTGTACAAGGTGAATAAGTTTATGTTCGCATGTTTCGGAGGCCTTGTTTTTTAGGTATAGAGTTATTTCGCATGGGTTTTCGCTTTTCATTTTGTTTGACGGCTTGTATGTGGGACAGAAATATTGGTCACCTACATGACTGCATTTTTGTAGGTCTTCTGCACTGTATTCGGTGTACCGTTCTGTCGTAATGTCTATTGCCAAGAATTCATTTCTGATGTCGATAATAGAGTATAATGACGTTGAGTTTGATACTGGTATGGGTATAGGATATACTTGTAGTAGATCGAATTCTTGTGGAGTAATCAGTGGGATGCATAGAACGATTATTAATTTGTTCGTTTTTGAGAATATGGTTGGTTTTAATAACTTCGACAGTAAATGTATATTTGTATTGGTCAACGATATTGGGAATTGTGTGCCTGCAGGAATGTATGGTTGCGCTTCCCTCAGATACCGCATAATTTGAGAATGTGGTATGATCTTTGGATTGATTATACCGTGGTTAGCTTGTGTGACGAAATCTAGTAGAGAGTCAATTTCAATCAAAAGTTCTTCTACAATTATACTGAGGTTGTATAGTACTTCTAAATTAGTTTCCTTTTCCATCAAGTCCTTTTTCAATTGTAGTAGTCTTTCTTCGTTCTCGTTTACTTTAGTTAAGGTATCGTTTAGGATTTCTAAATTTCTGCTGACTATTTGTATCTGCTTTTTCATTGCCATTTCGGTTTTGTGCATTTTTCGATCTATTAGTTTTAAATGATTATTAAATTCTTCTTCGTCTTGACTATCCATAGTTCCGAGGAGAATTTTACCTATAGATCCTACCCCATTTATTAAACCGCGTTGGATTCTTGTCGAAAATGATGTCATTTCTGTCACTTCGCGGAGTTCCCTTTCGATAGTGTCGAGTTTAAATGTTATAGGGTCCACCGCAGTGACGCAAGTTCTTACATTATTATCCATAAGACAGAGGCGTTGATCATAGAGGAATTTCATAACCCGTGTATGCCTTTCGTGGTATACGGCCATATCAGTATGCAGGACTAGTTTCCACTGTTGTCGATAGAAATTTAGTAGTCCAAATTTTTCATAATACAACCCTGGTTGTCCTTTAATTGGTCTAATCTCTACCTGCCCGTAGATCTTGCAAATTCCGATAGCCACTACGGTCATAACATACCTATAATTAAAATGATAAGTTTATTCCCTATTCTATTTGTTTAGAGAAATAATTTTTCTTATTCCATTTTTTATTCAACGTTTACTCTGATAGCGTAAAAGTAAAGTAACATTCAATATTCTAATGTGTAGTGTGACTTTTTCGTGGACGTTAAGTCAGCAGTTTTGTAACATTTTTCGGTAAGGTGGGGGTCTTCCTATATATATTGACTTGCCTTGAGACGTACTGTTATTTGTAACGATTTATTCATCGAAATTAAAAGTGACATGATTAATAACGCATAGAAAGTAATGGAGGGTAAAACAACCAGAAAGCAGCAAGTTGCTAAGGCGAGGCCCCATGACAGAGGCCTAAGGGACCACCGAGGAAGGAAATTATTCGCCATCGTGGCGGGTGGTAAGTAAATATATATATATATCCGTATTCGATATATGTGCGATTAAATTTCTTAATCATGTAACATTTTAATTTAATATTCTTTTCCTTGTGTTTAGTTTTAGTGCAGGATGGCGCTGCTATAAAAGATAGGCAGCTTTTCCGCGCCGGGGTCCGATTGGATCAAGCCTGGGAAGAGGAAATGGTGCAATCGGACGACGACTTTCGATGGGACTTCGATTACTTCGGGATCTTATGGATGCAGTCCACTTCTCCTTACCGTGGATGGGGGAGGACTAACCGCCAAGTGGAGGATCCAAGGCAATATGAACTGCCCCATATGTCCGAGAAGGACGTACTTATGTTCCATAATTTATTGTAATGTTAAGAAACTGCTTTTATATACCATTTTTATAATGGGGCGGCGCGAATGGCAAAGATACATGGTGGCAAAGTTAAAATTCAGACACAGCACATTGAAATCTTTAAAATTTTCTATTGTTAAAGTTTCCGGAAAACTTTCCAGGTAACCTCTTCTTTTTGTATTAAACGACTGTTCTAATATATGATGTTAAAATATTTTTATAGCTTGTACTATTTATAAAGTAAATGTATTTATTTACATGAAAATATAAATAAATCCAAAATGATTCAAACTTATGATCCATACTTTTATTATGAATCATACAAGCTATAAAAATATTTTTACATTAGATATACTGTTTCTTCGTAGTTTAAAAAGAATGAAGAAAAATGTTCTTTGACGCAAAGGAGTTTACATTTTATTGGTTACCCCTTTCTTACAGACCCTTCCCTATCCCTCCCCCGAAGCTCAACCCCTCTAAGTTTAATTACTACAAATTTTTACTTTTTATGGTTTACCAGTTTAAAAAAATATATAATGAAAATTTAAGTATTTCTTTAATTATTTCGTAAATTTCATTTTAGTATGACTGGATTATTACCATTTGTGGCTTTTCTGGTTGAAGGTGCCAAATTTGCTCTAAGGTAGATCAATTTCTCTTACAACATATATGCAATAGGTATGTTTGCCCCCCTCTAGCCACTGGGGAATTCGGGTAAGATCGCGTCTGGACCGAATAGATTGGGTCCTATTGCATGGAATTTCCACGGTCTCTCGGTAACATTTGATTCACAAAAATTATTTCTAATACCGAATTACTCATAACTTTACTCACCAGCTCTTCATCTTCTTGGCTGGCTGCAATTCTTCTGTTCCCAATCGAAGAAATTGCCTGAAGGCAATTAAGATCGTTGTCGAAATTAGAGGTGGCGTCGTTATTCCGTGACTTCTGAGAGGAAAGATTGACAAATTGATTAGGTCCGTTCGTGAAGTTTGACGATTCCCACTGATGCCACTAGCTTAATATTGTTTTTGAAAATTCTCTCAATAAATATCGTCCAGGAGGTGAAGGGTGGTGAGACGAATGCGTCAATCGTGTTTGGTACACTTGCTTGATTAGTGAAGGGGTTACCCCTTGAGGTGACTTAGGTTGAAGGATCCAAAGTCATACAGTGGAGTCAGACTTGTAAGTTTGATGATACTGATTTATTAGTTAAGAGAAGATGACTGCTCTTGATGAGAATCGTAGCACAACTGACTTTTTTGTTGGCCAGGCCCGTATTTAATATATAAAATGCAGCATCATACTTTACTATATTAGGAAAGGTCTTCATGTAATACTCTTTCCTAATTTATTTTTAATTTAGATATTTTCATAAAGACTGTTGATACAGTATGTATGGCAACACATGCATTTGTAAACATAGGTGGCCTTGCCTGACTCTGAAGAAATCCTAAGATCGTATTGTTCCTTTAGTGTGTTGGCTTAGCAAAAAGATAACTTTCTGATGCAATAATGGCTTACTTAGAAAGAATTTAATAAGTTAAATGGATATTATCAATATAAGGTCTATTGTGGATGAAAGTAGGTTGTGTTTTGGTCATATAACACTTTCACAAGAAAATAATAATGTTTTTACTTTTCTTGACTTGTACCAAGCTGTATAAAAGTTTATGCAGACTTTTGGCATAAATATATTTTTATACAGAAAGAGAATGATAGGCAGCATTAAAAATAAAATTTCTTAAAATTTTTTTTCCATTAGCTTTCCATTTATTTGAAAATTTCTTCTTTCAACATTTCGTAAATATTTATACATTACATTAATTTAGTACTTAATAAAATTCAATTGTTTTACAACTCATGAATAACAAACATAAGAAATAATATTTAAGATTTTCAAAAATATGACATTAATGTCAGTTGAATAATACTCCCATGAGATTTTGATTTCTTATTTATCATAATTAATATCAAATTCATTCTCATCATTACCACTATCCTCAGGATCATGAAGAGAACGTAAATTTAAATTGCTTTCTCTTTCTTTGGATGTTGGTAAATATAAAGTATTACTACTCATTAAGTTTAGATGATCCTTTGTGACAGTCATTGTAAAAGAGGATTCTTCTTTTGTCATCAGTGCGTATTTAATAACGCAGATAGAATTTAACGTATCATGCCCAAGTGTATTTCGTTTCTTCGTTTGCAATCTGGTATAATAGAAAAACATCTTTCAGCCTCTGCGTTTGAGTGAGGCAGAGATCTGACCAGATTCAATAATGACCTTAATTTAGGATATCGGAATGTGGATTTGTCTGTTGTCGCAGAACATATAGCTTTCTTCATATCATCAAAAGATAGTTTGGACCAATAATTTCTTATATCTGAACTTTCCTTTGAATATAAACACATCCACTCTTGCTTAATACCTTCGTCATCAAATATACCGAAACGGTGACAAATGGGAATTAGCTGCAAAGAACTTGTTTCTCGGTCCTCATCAAATAATGCTGTTTCCCTATTTATAATATTCAAAATTTAAAAAAAAGGATCCATAATTGGAAAACGATCACGAATTTCTTCTGTCGCTGTTATCAAAAAAGATAAACATTTTTCCCTTATTAATTTCACTTCATCTGCATTCAATTTATTTTCTATTAATTTTTGATCTAAATATTCTGCACAATCAGAATCGATATCTATTTCGTCAATAGGCAACTGATTTTCCTTTTTGGAAAAGTCAATATTATTTAAGTAAGGTAAAAATATTTGTAGCTTTAGTAATGCCGGCTTTATAAATTTTGTAGCCATAAATATTAAACATTTCAAAGATGCTTGATATAATCTTTGAATTTTTGTTTCTTTTGCTTGAAAAAAGGCGTTAAATGAATTCAATTTATTAAGGATGTGTTCCAAAAACATTAAATAGGCCCTTGTCTTGCTATCTTCCATTATGATGAGTAGTTCCTCTGCTTGAAGTACTTTTTCTGAAGTTTGTTCTAATAGAAATTTCAGTAAGACATCCCATTCTTCTAGGATACGTTTGATACATTCATAACGCGATAGCCATCAGGTCTCGGCATATTTTAATATATTCTTTGTTTCGCCCGTAAAATATTTTTGGAAATCTTTGAAAATTGCAGTCCGTTTAGGGCTTCCTCTTATAAAAGCTACCAATTTCTTTATAAAGTTTCCACATTCTAATGGTAAAGCTTTACATGCATTAGAGGCTACTAGAGCAGATGAGTGGCAAATGCATGGTATAGTAATCAACCGCGAGACCACTTAGAAAGTTTCGTTTGAAATGATTCATTTTTTCCAGTCATTACTGATGCATTATCACATCCCAGGCCAATTATATTCGATAATGGTATTTGTTTTTTTATTAGTTCGTTGTAAAATGCGGTAAAAATTTTCTGTGCGGAACAATCGCTTGCATCCAAATTTATTAATTCTAATAAATCAGTCTTTACGGACAAAGATTCACTATCCACATATCGAGTAAGAAGAGTCATTTTTTTTTTCGTTAGTAATGTCTGACGTTTCATCAACCAAAACTGAAAATTTATTATGTCTCAGTGTTTCGGAGATTCGTTCTGTTTCGTAAGCACATATAACGTTATTAATAATCTTCGTAAGTTTCATTCTGCCTAGAAACATAGACTGTAGAATCTCCGGTTCTTCGCCTATATCTTGAAACATGCTGAGCAAAGGTGCGCTATATATAAACGGAATATTGTGTTCCACAAAAAATGTCGATAATTTAATTTCAGCGACTCTAACTCTTTCATTGAAAGAGAACTGTCCACTAAAAGAAGAACGGGGATTTACGTTCTCATAAATCACTTCTGTGGCATTCAATTTTTCCATATTTTTTATATGACTTTTGGTTTTACTATGGTCCTTGATATTCGATTTACCACATTTGTTAGTAACATTGCAGGCAATGCAGTGATACTTTTCGGTATCTGTGGGTACATTCCGCAACCAAGCCCTCCAAGAAGGAAACTCATCATACCATTGATGTTGAAAAGTTTTCGGTCTAGTTGAGCTCATTGTTATAATAACCTATAAATAGTACAAAAGTGGTAGCGGCTCTTATTTTTTCAAAATAACAAAATAGAAAAATTAACTTACTTATTGCTATATAGTATGATCAGCGGTGTCTTTTTAAAAGTTGATACCAGCACTGCCACCACAAAACAATTATATCAGTGATTACTCCCAACAATATTAAAAAACTTATTTTCTTGAATTTCACAATTTTTAGCAATACACGATTTTAATTAACACAGAAACGTCCAAATAGTAACATCAAGACTATTACGTTTGTATATTCAATAAGCCACAAAAATTATATATATTTTGTACACTTGGAAATCAGCTTGCACTACTATCCAATGAGGCTGTTGATTGACTGTACCCGCTTAAGGAATTACAGGAATATAACAGAAAAGTATTACATGTACGTATTTATACCATTTTTTTGTTTCCATTCGTAATCACGGCATATACTAAGATCATAATAATTTTTGTTGCTCGTACGCCTTTTCTAAAAGATGTAATTGTACGTGGCAGATTGTAGAAATCGCGAGCACAACATTTTTAAATCTGGGGGAGCATCAACTAACACATTATACAAACTTCCTACATAGCAAAGTCCCAAACATCACGATTACTTAAGACATATAATTTCAATGTTTTAGCCCATAATGTTTTATATTGTGATGAGATTACATTGAAACAAAATATTAACACTATGGTCTATTATGTCATTATGATGAGGAGCTCAGATCATGATATTTACATATAATTAATGACATACTATAATTTATATTTGACGTCATACTGTATAATATTATGAGTTCCTGTCATGATAATAGAATGAAAATCGGAGAATTGCTGACGACAAATCATGAGTGAATTATGACTAAATTGAATGTTATTGTAGTAATACATTTAATATTTTGCAGTCAGGAGCGTTCAAAAAGCAAGCTATTTATCGGTATTAGCGCTAAGGCACGTATATTTATTAAAAACTTAAGAACCCATTACATAAATTCTATTCATTTTTACGCAACGGTGAATGGTTATACTGCATTGAATAAAAATGTAGGAAACACGAATATTATTGTCCTCGGTACGTGCTTCTAATGGGAATATATATATAACAAAGGAGATTCTAATTTTAATAAAATCATGCTGTTGGATATCGAACTGATTAACGGGATCCCTCACGCGTTCTTTACCGACAGTATAAGTTAATAAACAATTCGTTTAATAAAAGTAAAATGCGAAGCAAATTGAAAAAACGGGCTTCTTTATGACAATGTGCCAGTCCTAACGAGTCAAACGATCTTGAAAACACTCAAATTAGTTGAAGAATAACGCTGTACCAGTACCACTGTCCCGCGTTCTTGAAGTGGAAATAACCAAATGTAACCTCTCTTCAAGAACGCGGCACCATGGTACAGCGTTATTCTTCAACTAATTTGAGTGTTTTTAAGTTCGTTTGACTCGTTAGGACTGGCACATTGTCCAACAAACGCCCGATTGTTCAATTTGCTTCGCATTTGAATTTTATTAAACTAATTGTTTATTGACTTGTGCTGTCCGTAAAGCACGCGTGAGGGATCCCGTTATATCTTTTGGTCAGTAGTGGAAGAAGTGCAGATATTCAAATTTTAAGTCGAAATGAAAAGAAGAATGGAAGCAATCAAGTACATTCGAAGTAAAATCAACCGCCAATACGGTCAAAGTGAGTATAATTCAAGTTGAGGTGTTTGAAGAGTTACATATATCATTTTATCAGATTTTTTTTAATCATTTTTTAAAATTATTTTTCTAATTTAATTTATATTAAAAACATTAAAAAATAAATGCTCTTTAAACTACTGCAATTCATGTAACCTATGTATTTATCAAATTAAAGGTAAGTTTAAATTTTTTAGTTTTTTTATTGTTTTCAGTTGTGATTATTGACTATATTGAAAGAAACTACAAGCGGTACATTCGTTGATGCAATCGTTAAGCCGAGGACGAATTGGTTCGGCGAATGATACAGGATATGTTCTTCTAGGAGGATTTCGACTGATGGGGTTTTCGATGGCTCCACTCATGCGGCTGGGTCAACAAAAAATATCAATTGGAGAAGGGTGGTCCGGGTGTCAGCCGACCAGAACAGAAGAGGAAATCCTCAAAATACATAATTTAATATAGGATTTATATAAGGGGGGTGGGAGGTTAGTTAAGTTTAATATAGAAAGTAAGACAAAAAATAAATTGTAAAGATATATGTGTGCAGAGAGAAAAAATGTGAACATGCTGGCTTTAAAAACAATGTTGCCTAGGCGAATAAATGAATGTGAACTGGGCTCGAGGCAGTTTATTGTGATATGTTCCTTCATGTAGACTCATAGTAAATCAATTTTTCTAAATAATGGAATAGCATTTATTTCATTTCGTTATAACATTCTTCATTAGTATAAGTAGGTGACAACTCTGACAATTAGCACTCGTAGCTGTTACAGCGATTTTGCCATTGCTTTAAACCAAAAATTAGCGAGCAAAAATTACTTTAAAATAAAAATATTAACGGAGAAAGTATATTTTAGTCCTAAACGTTTCTTCTATTAACAATTAATTAGTATATTAAATTATTTCGAAATGTTCATTTGACTGGACTATCACTCTGTAGTCCCAATCAACTGCCATGATTGCGTCGCTTACAAAGGAGACACGCGAAAGGTTGCTGACCGGCCGCGAATTAAAACCCAGCGTGTATTATGTATTCGATTTACTGTGTCACTAGACAACTGGACTCCGCATGCTGTGTCAGCATTTATAATCTGACCGACAAAGAGACTATAATAGATATGTAGGTTGTTATTCTCAAAATGCTAATTGGCACTGGTGGGCTTCAATAAGGAAAGAGAAATTATGCGTCATAGAGTAAATGAAAACACAATTATTAAAAACTAGATTGTTAAAGTAATAAATTTTATTCACTTTGAAATGTTTGAAATATATAATTTTATATTTTCTACATATTAACAAAAATTTTCAAATATATTTATTTAAAATAAAACTATTCATGCTCTCTTTTATTTCTAATGAAATTAATATATTCCTTATATAAACTCAAATAAAAGATTTGATAATATTACAATGGGTGTATTATAGATTTCAAAGATGGAAGGTAGAGATAATAAGTTTTTTTTTAAATATTAAAACATTAATTATTGATTACTTAAAACTTAAAACTAATATACATATATTATTTTTTTTAACATATTTTTTAAACATATATTTACATATTTCCCCTGCGTTGGAGGGAACTTACAATAAATTATGGAACATAAGTACGTCCTTCTCGGACATATGGGGCAGTTCATATTGCCTTGGATCCTCCACTTGGCGGTTAGTCCTCCCCCATCCACGGTAAGGAGAAGTGGACTGCATCCATAAGATCCCGAAGTAATCGAAGTCCCATCGAAAGTCGTCGTCCGATTGCACCATTTCCTCTTCCCAGGCTTGATCCAATCGGACCCCGGCGCGGAAAAGCTGCCTATCTTTTATAGCAGCGCCATCCTGCACTAAAACTAAACACAAGGAAAAGAATATTAAATTAAAATGTTACATGATTAAGAAATTTAATCGCACATATATCGAATACGGATATATATATATATTTACTTACCACCCGCCACGATGGCGAATAATTTCCTTCCTCGGTGGTCCCTTAGGCCTCTGTCATGGGGCCTCGCCTTAGCAACTTGCTGCTTTCTGGTTGTTTTACCCTCCATTACTTTCTATGCGTTATTAATCATGTCACTTTTAATTTCGATGAATAAATCGTTACAAATAACAGTACGTCTCAAGGCAAGTCAATATATATAGGAAGACCCCCACCTTACCGAAAAATGTTACAAAACTGCTGACTTAACGTCCACGAAAAAGTCACACTACACATTAGAATATTGAATGTTACTTTACTTTTACGCTATCAGAGTAAACGTTGAATAAAAAATGGAATAAGAAAAATTATTTCTCTAAACAAATAGAATAGGGAATAAACTTATCATTTTAATTATAGGTATGTTATGACCGTAGTGGCTATCGGAATTTGCAAGATCTACGGGCAGGTAGAGATTAGACCAATTAAAGGACAACCAGGGTTGTATTATGAAAAATTTGGACTACTAAATTTCTATCGACAACAGTGGAAACTAGTCCTGCATACTGATATGGCCGTATACCACGAAAGGCATACACGGGTTATGAAATTCCTCTATGATCAACGCCTCTGTCTTATGGATAATAATGTAAGAACTTGCGTCACTGCGGTGGACCCTATAACATTTAAACTCGACACTATCGAAAGGGAACTCCGCGAAGTGACAGAAATGACATCATTTTCGACAAGAATCCAACGCGGTTTAATAAATGGGGTAGGATCTATAGGTAAAATTCTCCTCGGAACTATGGATAGTCAAGACGAAGAAGAAATTAATAATCATTTAAAACTAATAGATCGAAAAATGCACAAAACCGAAATGGCAATGAAAAAGCAGATACAAATAGTCAGCAGAAATTTAGAAATCCTAAACGATACCTTAACTAAAGTAAACGAGAACGAAGAAAGACTACTACAATTGAAAAAGGACTTGATGGAAAAGGAAACTAATTTAGAAGTACTATACAACCTCAGTATAATTGTAGAAGAACTTTTGATTGAAATTGACTCTCTACTAGATTTCGTCACACAAGCTAACCACGGTATAATCAATCCAAAGATCATACCACATTCTCAAATTATGCGGTATCTGAGGGAAGCGCAACCATACATTCCTGCAGGCACACAATTCCCAATATCGTTGACCAATACAAATATACATTTACTGTCGCAGTTATTAAAACCAACCATATTCTCAAAAACGAACAAATTAATAATCGTTCTATGCATCCCACTGATTACTCCACAAGAATTCGATCTACTACAAGTATATCCTATACCCATACCAGTATCAAACTCAACGTCATTATACTCTATTATCGACATCAGAAATGAATTCTTGGCAATAGACATTACGACAGAACGGTACACCGAATACAGTGCAGAAGACCTACAAAAATGCAGTCATGTAGGTGACCAATATTTCTGTCTCACATACAAGCCGTCAAACAAAATGAAAAACGAAAACCCATGCGAAATAACTCTATACCTAAAAAACAAGGCCTCCGAAACATGCGAACATAAACTTATTCACCTTGTACAACCTATGTTAATCTCACTAAAAGACAGAGCCTCCTGGCTCTATACAGTACCACGTATGGAAGAACTCACTGTAACTTGTAAAAATAAAGATAAATATACGCTAGAAATAACAGGCTCCGGAACGCTAACGATATGGAATAATAGCATTATTACTGCTACTGATTTTATTCTAGAGACCGTACAAACCGTTAAATCGCCGAGCATAACAAATTTTGTGCCGAGATTTAACTTTTCATTGGAAGCTCTAGATGAAAGAATACAGCAGTCTTCTAGTAACGTACCCCGGCTAGAAAATATCCTTACAAGGGTCAGCGACCTCAATCAATTAAGCGTCCATCTCAATAATTTGGACAAGGAGCTCAGTGAAGACGACCAATACTTCTATCAACCCATCCAGCATCACATTATCACATCAGCATCAACTCTCATCATTGTCTTCATAGCAGCAGCCGTCTTTGCAATATGTCATCATTTACGCAAGAGAAACAACGAAGCACTTATGCAAACGGTTACACGAACCTCGCCCACGGACAACATCAGGGACTTATCAACAGACATTGCACCTACAACACCCCCAAAACCAACCATTCCACCTACACAATTCGCTACCACCCAAATGAAAAGGGTTCTAGTAATGCCTTCTCCCCCTCCTCCCCCTCTTCCCATCGTGTAGGGAGGAACGTTATATTACCCACTTACCTCCTATTTTCACATAATTTCCAAATAAGCCAGTATTAAAGGAGGAAGTATGATTTTTGCTAAGCCAACATACTTTCCCAGAAAAATACTATTCAGCAATTTCGGTAAAACTAGGCCAGGCCACCAATGTTTTCAAATGCGTGTCTTGACACTAATCCCTTTGACAAATTAAGTTGTAATGGTGTTAAATTTGGCTAAATAAGCAATGCTGTGGAATATACCTTCTGGGGATACCACGTTAAAAAAAATGCGTCTTCAACTCTACCTCCAGGGTGGTGTGGAAACGAGTTTATTATTTAAAGCAGATTTCGTAAATATATTAAAAATACGAGGAACTCAATGTTTGAACATAAAAAATAGCAAGTAAAGATGTGTACTTCATTCGCTGATCAAAATAAGTCATTAAAATAATAAACTTCGCGCGATGCACCCTACCGAAGGTTCTATTTGACAAAAATCATTTTTTAACTAATTTGGATTCTAGCTAATTAAATACCCTACAAAAAATATTTAAACTTATTTTCGATTAAAATAGCCGGATTCAAAATATTAAATTAAATAAGTTAACATTGCAAAATTTGTATTTCTTTTTCCTGAATAACTTTTAACCGATTTCGCTACAAAAAATATTGTCCAATAATAGTTGTAGAGAATATTTTTCTAAGTTAAATAAAAAAAATTGTTATTTTACGAAGTACAGGAGTCGAAATATTTTTGGTTACCCCCTTTTCACCCCCCCCCCCCCCCGTTAGCAAACCCCTTAGGAATTTGAATTTTGCAAATTTTCGCTCCTAATGATTTACCATTTAAAAAAAAACAAAATTTACGATTTTTTGGTAATTATTTTTATTGATTTGACTGGACTACACTTGCCGTGCTGGCTGAAAAGGATTTTGCCACGCTTCCTTGGCTAAGAGACAGTCAAGATTGGGAGAGAGTGAGAGGGCCAAGAAAACTATACTGCTCTCTCTCGCTCTGCAGTTGTGCCGAATCCGACCGAGACCCAGCGAAGGCAGCCGAGACACGCACGTATCGCTGCAATGGTGTGCGTGACTAGGGAGCTGCGCATGAGTAGGGATGTCTCACCGATGCTACCGGCTGACCGTGTGTTAGTGAGACTACGGTCGCGTGGTGGGGAGAGAAATCCGGCACGATCTAACAGCACTGGCCACTACCTGCAAGTTCTGCTTGCTGATTACGGCTCACTTGTACGATTAAGTAGTAAAAGCAGAGTTGAAACGGGAGATTGCTCATGCGAGGTCCCGAGGCAATCCCTACCGGTAGGCGTCGCTGGTGTTGGCAAACGTATAGGTTTCTACCTACAATAATTTAGACGTGTTCGTTCTTTACTCTTTTTATTTACCGATAACATCAGGAGAATTCTTCACCGAGTTGCTCATCGCTCTACCCATCGTCTCGTATCTCCACAAAAATTACAGTTTCTACCGGAAGTACTACTCGATCCAGCGTAGCTTTTTCCTATTGGCTCGCTAACAGCCAATACTGATCGTGGTTTCGAACTATAGCTAAGAATCCTCATAATACCCCCTTCCAGTAATGTACGTACAAAATTAAAAGCGAAGTGCATTACTTTCGATACTTACAGTCTAAAGCTAACATATTACAAAACGTAAAATATAAAGATAACAAAAGATTTTTACATTAACCTAAAATTATATTTTATGTTAAATATTAAATTGCACTCTTTTCTTATTTGAATAACAACGTATTGCTCCGTGTGCACTGTTACTCGACTCAGGAAGGGTTGAAGTGTCTTCGCTCGCATCTGCTGGAGGCTCGTTCGTATTTACTGCTTCTTCTTGGCAAATGTAGGCTGGTTTAAGCCTCTCTGTTAACACGACTAGAACTTTCTCTTCTCCCAGTTTTATTTTGAATACTCTATCAGAGCAGTGCTCTAATACTAGAAACGGTCCTGAATATGGTTGTTTCAAATGCTTCTTGACTGCATCTTCTCTCAGAAATACGTGCGTACAGGTAAATAGATCCTTGAAAACGAACGCACTTCTCTTGTGATGGTGTCCTGCAGGTTTTGGCCTCATCTTCTTTAAGATGCTTCTGAACTTCTTTTGAAAGATTTCTGGAGGAATGTCTTCGTCTTCGTCCCAGAAGAACTCACCGGGTACTCTCAGCGTTGTACCATAAACTAATTCGGCTGATGTACTGTTTAAATCATCTTTAAATGCTGTACGCATGCCTAGAAGCACTGTGGGCAAGTTGTCCAACCAGGAACCTTCTTCATGGCACATTAGTGCAGCTTTTAATGTTCTATGGAATCTCTCAACCATGCCGTTTGTTTTAGGATGATAAGCCGAACTCCTTGACCTGTGACATCCAACTGTATTCCTCAGAGCTGTGAAAAGACGGGCTTCAAATTGGCTTCCTTGATCCGTGATTATTCCTTTAGGAGCGTCGAACCTGGATATCTAATTAGTATAAAATGCGTCAAATACTGTAGTTGCCTCCATATCTTTCAATGGGATAGCTTCAATCCAGCGTGTGTAACGATCTACCATGGTCAAACAATAACGAAATCCTCGCTGTTCTGGCATGGGCCCAATAAGGTCCAGGTGAACTTGTTCGAATCTCACGTCAGGTATTTCTAACTTGACAGGGTCATTTTTAACGTGACGATGCAACTTTGCCTTCTGGCATGATATGCAAGATTTTGCCCACATTCGAATATCCTTCGACATGTTAGGCCATACGAATTTCTTCCTGATGATTATTGCTGTTGCTTTTCCACTGGGATGAGACAATATGTGCACGGTATTCAAAATTGTTTCCTGAGGACTTTAGGTACGATAGGACGGATGTCACCAGTAGAAATATCACAATAAATGTGGTCTAGCGAGTCGTTTATTGCTATCTTTTTAATAACCAGTGCAGTATTAGATTGAAGCAATGAATCGATTTCCTCATCAGTTTTCTGCTCATTCGCTAAATCTTGCAAATCCACGATGACCGGCATGGTGATTGCTTCGACTCTCGATAAAGCGTCTGCTACGATATTCTCTTTACCAGCTACGTGTTGTATTTTAGTGGTGAATTGGCCAATGTATTCTAATTGTCTCGTTTGTTGAGCGGTGGCCTTGTCAGCATTCTGTTTAAATGCATATATTAAGGGTTTGTGATCGGTCAAAATAGTCAAATCTCGGCCCTCTAACATATGTCTAAAATAACGAATGATGTGTTACGTACTGGGTAGTCGTGGCCGCCTATCGGTCGAGTTTCGGCTGACATGACACTAGAGTCTGGGTCAGTAGAAACGCCGACTGAGCTTTGCGACTCACAGTACAGTATACTAAAGTATTACACTCCGAGCGGTAAGAATGTAATGAGTTGGTAAGATTCGGGGTGAATGATAGTATATATAAACATACGTTGGAACAGCAAGTTTGACACAAAAGTTTGTATTTTCAGGTATTACAATTATACTTACAGTAAACGCTAATTATGCTGGATCAGCATTCGCAGGATTATTTACTATTTGTCACAACTATTGGAGAGACTAGACTCTCCGATGGTTGTGGATTACTCGCACTTAATTAATTATGATCAGTTCGTAGTAATTGTGCTCGTCTTCCAGAAAGGTACGTGTTAGGCACGACTGAAAGATGTACACTCGCGACAATTTCTACACGACTCGTTTCGGATTTAATTATACTAGACTTAATTACCAGTACACGGCGACTGGGCAAGAGATTTGTTAGAATACGGTGGAGTACTCTGCTCCCGTGGAACGAACACTAGAGTTACGACCTTGGAACGCGGATGATGCGGCAGCGGCTAAGCTTGCACAGAATAAGACTCGACTTGAGGGTCGCGGAACTCGCATATATGTAGGAGGCTTAATAGGTCATGTGTCGTCAGTAGCGCCATGATCTTTCGACACATGACGACCAAAAAGTCTCCACATCCACGGCCGACGCCCAAGGTTTGACGCATTTCCGGAAAAGAATTCCGGGTGTCAGCAATGTGCAATACTACCGGTATTGCACACGGACGCGTGCGATCTACTTTGGTTCGGCGAGGTGGTTAACCCCTACGTTACACCTCCCCCCTTAGATGAAACATTGTCCTGTGGAGGTCAATGTTTCCAGGATGAGAAGTATGGGTCAGGCCAACTGCCGACAGTTTCTAAAGGAATTCGGTACTTATTAACTAAAGGGTAGCGAGTCCCGTGGCATCGCTATTGGTTCCAGGTACAGCATACTCTGCACATGTCGAATAGGTTGTTGAAATGGCATGCTGACGGTGCGTACCGGAAGCATTGGCATGCTTTCGGCTGCTATCGTTGGAGTGCTTTGAACTCTGATAGAGGTGGTTGACGTCGGGCTGGTATGCGCAGGTGTCGGATTTCGTTTAAACCACAGGGCCGCAGCGATTAATATAATGAAGATAAAAAGAGATCCGGATGAAGCATATGAGATGATGGATGCTCTAAGGGTAGTGGAATCTTGTTTCTGCAGTTCCTTTGCTTCTCGGGTTATATCCTGAAGGGCTACGCTGTTTTTGGAGAGATTCCAGTCCTCCAATAGTTTACTCTTAATAGGCTGTATTTTTATTAATTTCTGTAAAGCTGGTAGGTGACCTTCGGGTAGAAGTTCAGGGAGAGGCATGGGCTCTAGGGCTTCGAAGTGAGTAACATCGGACACCATCAGGGTTTGCAGCGATCGTAGCTGAGTAGATGTAGTGTCCGCGAAGCATCCTGCTTCTAACTGGATAATTCCATCTCCAAGGATGGTTTCAGTTCCCCTTACGTTTCCTTGGCAGATGAGGGTGATTTGTTCCGGTTTTGGGAGAGAATATAACCAGGTTCGAGGTTGGACCAAAGGTGTCCAGAAGGGACCGGTGAACGAGGCGACCCTGATGTCGCAACCAGTCCATTGGGTAGTGTCATGGTGCTGGAGGATGGATAGCTCACATTCCTGGTTATACGCGACCTTATGAAGAGGTGCTCCGGGAGCACAGTAGTATGTTTTCAGGTGATGAAGGCAATGGGATAGGGACTCGGAAGGGATGGGGGTGTAGAAGCGTTGGGAAGAAGAGACTGCTAGATAGGGATGGGCGGGTTGAATAAAGGTGATGATAGTTTTGGTTATCGGGACGATTATGGTGGGTTGGGTAAGGATAGGTTTTGTACAGATGGTATTCTTCCTTGTTAAGTAGAGGGATTTCGATCACGACCACCACTTGTCCTTTATAATGATTAACGTGTAGGTGAGAGAGTTCTTGGATGTCCTCCATCAGTAGTTCCTCTTCGTCGAAAGGCAAGGAAAATCCGGTCCTGAGGGTGGCTTCCTGCAAAGCCTGTTGTAACCGGGTAGGTGTAAGTATCATGGGGTGCAAAATTCCACGACGAGCGAAAAGAACAGCATCCACAAGGAATAGAATGCTGGTCCTGTATTGATCGGCATACATTTCCATTTGTCGGATGTAATCTCGATGTACCCTCGCGTGTTTTTCCTGTTCTAGGGCATCATCGGTGAGAGCGATAGCGTCGGCCAAAGCCTTGGTTTGTTCTTGAAGCTCTTGGGTATGGTTATTTAGGGTAGTGATAGAAAGGTGCAAGGCGGAGAATTCCGACTGTACCACATGCGTCTGTTTTTCCAACAAATGAGCGGTGTGTACTCCTTTCTCTTGCAGCTTTAATATTTCGCTGGTGTAGTATTCGCCGTCTTCTTCGGTCAAGGTACCAAAAAGGGTTTTAGAGAGTCCTCCTACGAATCCTAGTGGAGCGCTTCTACGGTTCCGATTAAGGTCCGTAGGATGTAAGCCTCGGCGAAGTATTGAAGCAAAAAGTTCGGTGTCAACAATTTTGCGTCCGATCTCTTCAAGTTTACTATCATTGATGCAAGAGATGTTGCCCTTGCACACATAGAAAAGTGTGTCGTAGAATTTTCCGAGATTAGGGGCTTGGCTGGTCAAACTGGTGATGTCAATGGTTGTGGCGACCTTCCATAGCACAGGATAGTACTGTAGGGTTGCAATTTTTTCGAAGAAGATACCGGGGTTGTGTTTCAAATGAGTGATGTTGTATGCATGGGTCCAGGAGATCTGCGTGAGGCTTAGCATCATTATAAATAATATATTTATAATGGTCGTCATGGTAATATCGGTTGTGTAGTGCAGTGAATCTCGTGCGTCACAAAGTTGGTGTTGCAATCGCGAGTGGAGTGGGAAATTTGGTATAAAAGAGCGGTATTGATGCGGAGCGATATTGTTCTGATTAACGTAGCGACCGAAACAGTATGATCAAAGTTGAAGGAGACGATAAGATCAAGACAGGAACAAGAAAAGGAAGAAGAAATGGCCAGAAGGAGATACCCGAGCTTGCTGAGTTTTGGCGGGAGGAGGTTCGCGGGAGGGGTGGCTGTGCACACTCGCTCCGGTAAGTAGTGTGGATAGTTGAAATTATGCCGCAGGGAGAAACTTGAGAGTTCTCTAATTCGTTTCTTCCCCTTGCTTGTAGAGGTGGTCCTGGACCTGGAGGAGATCAGGTGGATCCGGGAAGGGAGGAGGTCCTCCCGGGCTGCCAATGATGATTTGGCTGAACGATTGTTGGAGACCTGGTCCTTCAGGGAGGACTTCGACTTCCTGGGGCTACGCTGGCTCCAGGACAGCGGATGGAGGAGGATCAACCTCCAGATGGAGGATCCCTGGAGCGAGTGGGAGCCAGAGCTCACGGAGCAGGAGGTGCTGGCGTGGCACGGGCTGGCGTAGATTTATTTAGGCTTAAATATCATTAGTATTTAAGAAAACCATTTGTAACAATACATGATAGCTAAAAGGAATTCTTGCGTGTTTATTTATGGAGTATTTCCCTTGCGTCCAATCCTATAGGATTCCAGTTGTCGAGAAAGGGGAGGGACAAGGTTTAAGAAAGAGAGGGATCGTGGTGGTTCGGTGGGAAACAGTGTCCTGCGTCTGGATTTTCGTGGTCCGGGATTCCTGAAGAACTTGGCGGATAAGGCAAGAGAAGGGGCTTCCTGGGCGAACTTCGAACCTTCCGTCTTGTTCCGGCTATAGGAAGTGTTTGGGTTGCACGGATTTGGATTAGAGTAAAGAATAGATGAATAATTAGGCTATAAAGATTCAGGAATGTAACAATATATTGGTTCTGGTTTCGTTGAAATTATGGTAAGCGTTCCTTCTTCGCGTAACCCCAAAATTCCTAGGCAGCTCCCTTTCGTTGTTGCAGGGCAGTGCCGTCCTCAAGGGTTCCACCTTGCACGATTAATTTGGAAGCTAATTATCATCAAGAATTTCTAGTAGACGAGTAAACGAGGAAACGCTACAAAAAGAAAGTCGTACATGCATTAGATTTCGTGGTTAGTAAAGGTGGGGGTAGGGAAGGGGGGGTGTGGGGGCAGGCTTTAATTTGTCCAGATGTTTAGTGATGGGAACTCCAGCGTCAGTAAGGAGGATGGCGTTGTGCCTGTCGTTGATGGAATCAATGACGTATGGTCCTAAATACTGGGAGTCTAATTTATGCTTTCTAGGTTCTCGTAGGACATAGACCAAATCTCCAGGGGAATAGGAGACAACAGCTGCGTTCCGATCGTAATATTCCTTAGATTTTTCTTTAGCTTGGATTTCGCGTTCTCGGGCTAAAGCGTGAAGCCGGGTTAACTGCTGAGCCAGCTCCTGTGCGTATGCGTCGTAGGTTAATAACTCCTCGATCGCATAGGCGGAGACGGGGGACTGGGCTTTGCGTCCATAAACTAATTCATATGGCGTAAATCCTGTAGCTTCATGCACGGAAGTATTATAGGAGAACATGGCGAAGGGGATGAATAAATCCCAGTCCGAGTATTGGTTGATGTTATGTTTTAGGTATTCAGTGAGTATCAGATGACTTCTTTCCAGGGATCCATTGGTCTGGGGTCGATACCCAGAGGTAGACAGATGTTTGATTTTGAAAAGAGAGGTTACGCCTTTGAGTAATTTGCCTAAAAAGCTGGTGCCTCGATCCGTGAGAATGGCACGCGGAAGTCCGAATTGCGCAACAAAGTGTCTTGAAAATGCGTCAGCAATGGTAGCGGCGCGAATATTGAGTATTGCGACAGCAATGCAGAATTTAGTCAAGTTACACTGCATGGTCAAAACATGTAAATTCCCGAAGGGTGTAATAGGAAAAGGGCCTACAGTGTCTAAGGCTACCTTATCAAAGGGGGCGCAGGGGGTGTCCGTTATTAGCATTGGTAGTTTGGGTTTCACACGAACAAGTTTCTGTCGTTGATAGCTATCGCAGGATCGTACAATGCTCTGAACATCCTTATGGAGACCGGGCCAATTATAATGCTCCCTAATCCTATGATATGTCTTGGTCACTCCCTTATGACCTCCAACTAAACCTCTATGATATTCCAGAATGATGTGTCTTCTTATCTGAACTGGAGGAGTCACAACTTCACCAGTGCAGATAGTGATTTCGACATCGTCATCGTGGAACGCACGGGAAAAGACGGAGCTCAAATAGCGCGCCGTCAGCCGAGTGGTTCCGAGTTTATACGGACCGATGCTGAACTCTGAAATTTTATTCTCGCGAACAAAGTCTTTTAGCTTTTTCAGAGAATTATGAATTTCTTCGTCGCTGGCGGGGATTAATTCGCGGGGATGGGTAATGACCAGGATGATCTTGGTGGTTTTGTAGGGAAAGTCTTGAACGGACCCAAGAGGAAAAGGATGATTTTTTATGGTTTTCAGGTCGATTCTTCCGGTTTCTATTAGCATTTGGCTAATGGGGTCTTGAAAGGAACAGTCAGATGCGATCAGATGGACAATGTTGCTGGGCTTGTGGCATAGAACATATGCGGAGCTTTCTATTTTACATTTCATGGGTTCGGGGGGGAGTGAAAGGGGAATTCTTCTGAGATCGGATTGGGTTCAATACGGCTAAGACTAGGGTCTAGGGATGGATCGTATTGAAGGGATAGCATGGTTTTGTTTTGGGTGGCGTCCACTACGGTGTTATCCGACTTGGCGTCGGAGCCAGAGAGTTCATCTTCGGGCTTTTCGAAATCACTAGGTATCCAAGTGGAGCGTCCTATGGGTTTTATTTTAGCAGGCGAGGGGAGAATAAAGTTCAGGGGTTCGGATGTTGCGGTAGGTGTTAAACACGGGTCCGCATCGGTTTCCTCATCGGAATCGGTGTCTTCGTCCGATGATTGTTCGTTGTGGAGGGAAGCCAAAAGTTTATGGATTTCTTCTTGGCTAGAGCTCAATTCGCTAATAATAGAACATTGTTCGGGGGTCAGTGGGGTACATTCTGCCTCGAACGAATCTCCGAGAACACTGGGTTCCTCAGGGAAGTTTTCTGGAGGATTCTCCGAGTTGGTGTCGTCGGGGAGAGTCGTTTCTTCCATCAGGGTTGGTAACATGCTTGTAGGGGGCCTGGAATCAATATTGGTTAAGGGGTGAACTTCTGTAGAAGTCTCGAGATCGGTGGAAGAGTCCAATTCGGCATAATTAATAGGGGGAGCGGCTTCCTCCCGGCGACGGCTTCTCAGACGGGCACCAATTGATTGTGTGTCCACCGGAAGTTGTTTTTGATGGGGAAGGTAACTGGGGTCATCGCGGAACACGGGTAGAGCAATCGGCACAGGGTTCCGTGATAAAGCGTCAGCATTGCAGTTAGTTGCTCCTTTCTTATAGATGATTTCATAATCGAATTCCTCTAAACAGAGTTTCCATCTTTGGATACGATTGGTGGGGTCGGTTGCCTTGCTGAGCCACACGAGAGGTTGGTGGTTAGTGACGAGAGTGAATTTTCTTCCAGATACGTAAAGACGGAACTGTTTAATAGCATAAACAGCAGCTAGTCCTTCTTTCTCGGAAGTAGAATATCGAGTTTCAGGGTCGGTAAGCGTACGAGATGCGTATGCTATAGGTCGATCGTGTCCAAGTTTTCCTTGACTGAGGATGGCCCCTATGGCAAATTCAGAAGCGTCGCAGGTAATGATAAAAGGGAGCTGGAAATCTGGATAGGCCATACTGGAGCTTCGCATAGGCAGGCTCGTAAGTCTTCAAAGCTGGCCTGGGCCTCCCCGTTCCAAGTAAAGGTGATACCTTTCTTGAGCAGTTGAGTCAGGGGTTTGGCTCTTTGAGCAAAATTTGGAATAAAGCGTCGGTAATACCCGGCTAATCCTAGAAACTGTTTGATGTTTTTGGGGTTCGTAGGTACTGGAAATTTTCGTACAGCCTCCACCTTGGAGGGAAGGGGCTGGACGCCATTTGGGTTGACAAGATGGCCTAAATAGGTGATTTGTTGTCTGAGGAAGGCACACTTTTCCGATTGTAGCTTGAGACCGTATTGTCGAATTCTGCTGAATAAGCGCTTGCACTTTTCGATGTGTTCAGAGAGTGTGGCAGAAAATACAATAATATCGTCAAGATATACAAAAAGTTCCTGTCCTTGGAGTCCTTGTAGGACTCGATCCATAAGGCGCTGGAAGGTGGCGGGGGCATTTTTGAGTCCAAAGGGCATTCGTGTGTATTCGTAATGTCCAAAGGGCGTAGAGAATGCTGTTTTATGTCGATCCCGGGGATGAAGGTGAATTTGGTAGAATCCACTGGCCAAATCGAAAATAGAAAAATACTTAGATCCGCCTAGTTTATCCAAGATGTCCACAATGATAGGCAAAGGGTAGGAATCTCCTACGGTTTGATCGTTCAGTCGACGGAAGTCGGTAACTAGGCGCCACCGTTTCTTTCCCTGGGAGTCGGGAGTCTTTGGTACAATCCACAGCGGAGAATTGTAGGGTGATGAGGAAGGGACCACTATGCCGTTCTCTAGAAGTACATTGACCTGGCTCTGTACCTCAGAATGTAATGTTTCTTCAATTCGGTACTGTCGGATCTTGAAGGCCGTTCCTCCGGGGGTATCGATTTCATGATAAATATCGGCCTTGTTTTCGGTGTCGGGACGGTCTCCCGTCAGGTAGAATATGTCAGAATACTCGTGAATTAAGGAACTAATCACAAGTTGAGCATCTGGATCTTCCGGTGCTGGGTTGAGGGAACAGGGCTTCCAAGGCGGTAGTCCTTTCCTGGGGTTTTAAAGGTTCAATTCCGGGTCTAGCATCTTCGTAGGGCAACTCTCGTCTGGCATCTTCGCCTAGGTAGGGAAGAGTTGTTGGAGAATCTTCCTCCGGAGGCGCTGTTGCAGGAGAGCTTATGGTAACATTAAGGGACTGAGGAGGGTGCTGAGAGGCGTTGACCTTGGTACACCCTTCTCTTATACTTAGGAGTTCGTCACTATTTTTGAAGGGTAGAGGCCTCACTGGTTTACTGGCGGTAACTAAGGTCCGATGTAACAGGGAGATCTGGGCTTCGGTTTGATTGAGGAAGGGCATCCCCAAGACTCCGGTGTAAGGGAGGTCAAAGTCTTCTATGACTTGGAATCTATGAGGTTCCTCATCGATGGTAAAGGTTACCGTTCCTACTACATCCAGTTGTCCTGTGAGACCTCGTAGGGCCGGGAAATCGGGGTATTCGAGGCCAATATCCTCCCGAAGGGCATTATACACTATGATGTTGATGTGCGAGCCTGTATCCACCAGAAATTCTCCATTCGAGTAGCTCAGTTGGGGAACTTCCTTGAGTACCAAGGTAGCGTGAGGTGAATAGCTCAGCGGTGGGTACCGGTGGCGGATCTTTTCTCTTTTTCTGGGGTGGAGTTAAAATTTGAACGGACGCGGTTTCTATGAGGGGTTCGTCGACGCGTCGTTCGGGCGAACCTGATCGTAGTTTAAATCACCGGTCTCTTCGACAGCCTCCATTACTGCAGTAGTAGGAACATGAGTAGTGGAAGGATATGCAGGAGAAGCTCGACAGCTGGATGCTCTATGCCCAACCCTTCGACACCGTCCACAGGTGAGTTCTGGATCGTAGGACTCTGACTGTGGAGGTCTAGGGGGTCGTGATCGATAGTGTTGATCAGACGGAGGTGGATAACCGTTAGGTCCAGGTGCAGGTGGAGGTTGAGGATAGCGGGGAAACGGAGGGTATTGAGAAGGATGAGGGGGAGGATATGAGGAATAATACGGGGAAGGTTGATAGGCACTTGGATTCTGGGAATAAGGAGGATAATTGGAGTGATCGAAGGCTTCTCTTCTTTCTATACCGAACTCCCGTAAGCGCGCGTAGTCACAAGCCTCTTGTAGATTTCGGGGGTTTCTGGAATACACGGGAGTGTAATATTCTGGAGCTAATCTATCCATGAATACTTCCAGAAATTCCCGATCATTGGGCTCCTGTAACAAGACGAGCGATTCTCACCCGTATTTGTTTTCATACGCGGCATCAAGGTCAGCTTTCAGGCGTTCAGTTCGATCTATATGAACCTAAGGCTTCGTTAGGACGCATAGCTAATTTTCCACATTGTGTGACCAAATCTATAAAAGTCCGGGGAGGTTGAAATTTTCGTCGTAAGTGAGTGATCAAGTCCTTGACGGTAGGGAATCGTTTACCAGTAACGCTCACACGAGCAGAACCGACTAATTTGGCCAATACCAAAGGAACGAATTCCTGACGAGCGGCGTCCGACAAGGTAGAATAAATATTCTCTAAATTTTCTATAAAAGGTCCCAGATCGTCGCGGGAGCCATTATAGGAGGGTACGGTTTGGAGTTGGATTAATACCTCTCCTCGGGGAGAGCAAATTCCGTTGGAAACATTTAAATAACCGGACACATTTCCGCGGTGGCTGCCGTTAGCGGGTGGAAGAGGTGGAGGTCCGGGTGGTGATCGTGTAGGGGTGAAAGACATTTTATATGGGAAGTTAGTAGAAAATTGTGAATGAAACGGTGTCAAAAAAGCTGTTCACACCCTGAGGAAATTCTATGGGAGCAGAATTTCCTGCGAAATCCCACCGCTGTCACCAGATTTGTTACGTACTGGGTAGTCGTGGCCGCCTATCGGTCGAGTTTCGGCTGGCTTGACAATAGAGTCTGGGTCAGTAGAAACGCCGACTGAGCTTTGCGACTCACAGTACAGTATACTAAAGTATTACACTCCGAGCGGTAAGAATGTAATGAGTTGGCAAGATTCGGGGTGAATGATAGTATGTATAAACATACGTTGGAACAGCAAGTTTGACACAAAAGTTTGTATTTTCAGGTATTACAATTATACTTACAGTAAACGCTAATTATGCTGGATCAGCATTCGCAGGATTATTTACTATTTGTCACAACTATTGGAGAGACTAGACTCTCCGATGGTTGTGGATTACTCGCTCTTAATTAATTATGATCAGTTCGTAGTAATTGTGCTCGTCTTCCAGAACGGTACGTGTTAGGCACGACTGAAAGATGTACACTCGTAACAATTTCTACACGACTCGTTTCGGATTTAATTATACTAGACTTAATTACCAGTACACGGCGACTGGGCAAGAGATTTGTTAGAATACGGTGGAGTACTCTGCTCCCGTGGAACGAACACTAGAGTTACGACCTTGGAACGCGGATGATGCGGCAGCGGCTAAGCTTGCACAGAATAAGACTCGACTTGAGGGTCGCGGAACTCGCATATATGTAGGAGGCTTAATAGGTCATGTGTCGTCAGTAGCGCCATGATCTTTCGACACATGACGACCAAAAAGTCTCCACATCCACGGCCGACGCCCAAGGTTTGACGCATTTCCGGAAAAGAATTCCGGGTGTCAGCAATGTGCAATACTACCGGTATTGCACACGGACGCGTGCGATCTACTTTGGTTCGGCGAGGTGGTTAACCCCTACGTTACAGATGTTAAAAATAGCTAGTAACTCTCTGTCATATGCACTACGGTCACGTTTACGAGGTGACAACTTTTTTGAGAAAAAACCTATTGGCTGCCAAACGTTATCAACCCTCTGCTCAAGAGTGGCGCCTAATGCCGTGTCTGAAGCGTCCGTAGTTCACCTCAAAGGAGCGTTCTCAGCAGGATGAGCCAAAAATGTCGCATTGGACAAATCTTCTTTGCACTTATTAAAAGCAGCTGTAGCTTCGTCAGTCCAAACAATGGGAAATTTATCGTTCTTTTTACTTCCCTAAGGTATCCATTTAACACCGCTTGGGATCTGGCTGCGTTTTTCACAAAACGCCTGTAAAAATTAATGATACCTAGGAATCTTCTTAATTCTACCACTGTACTAGGTTTCTTGTAGTCTTTAATTGCTTTAACTCTTTCTTCGAGTGGGCTTGTGCCGTTAGCGTCAATATGAAATCCCAAAAACTGTATTTCTGAGGCACCTAGGACGCATTTGTTTAAATTAATGGTCAGGCCATACTCGCGTAACCTTACGAAAACTTTTTTTAGATGTTCTTGGTGCTCTTTTTCATCTTGGGAGGCAATCAAAACATCGTCTATGTAGCAGTAAACAAAATCTAGGCTTCTTAGGAGGATATCCATGAATCTCTGGAATGTTTGTGCCGCGTTGCGTAGTCCAAATGTCATCTTAGGAAACTCGTATAGACTGAATGGTGTAATTACTGCCATTTTTGCAATGTCGTCCTCTGCCACGCTGATCTGTTGATATGCGCGTACCAAATCCACTGTAGAAAAAATTTTCCTGCCCTGCAGTTTGTACGAATAGTCCTGTATGTGTGATATGGGGTAACAGTCAGGTTCAGTTACAGCGTTTAAACGACGATAATCTCCGCAAATTCTCCATTCGCCTGTTTTCTTTTTAACCATATGTACCGGACTCGCCCAAGAACTACAGAACGGACGACAAATTCCTTTCTCAAGCATGGTATCAAATTCAGCCTTTGCAGCTTGGAAATTTTCTGGTGGAAGCCTTCGTGCCCTTTGAGCTATTGGCGGACCCTTACAGACTATGTGATGTCTAAAGTCTTTCAACTTGACTTTTGCTTCAAGGTAACCTGCACTAATAATTTCTGGAAACTGAGACAATAAATAAGCATATGGCTCCTTTGGGTTGATCGTCGATATTGCACAACTAGGAGTGTATGCTATTTGACAGATTGTTGTCAAGTTAGTCTCCGAATCGCGTAGACGTTTTCCTTTCAGGTCCACTAACAAACCGTAAAATCTTAATAAGTCTGCACCTATTATAGATCTTATCACATCGGCGATTACAAAGTTCCACTTTATAGCTCTCCTCAATCCTAACTTCAAATTGAGTGTTTTGGATCCGAACGTTGCTATTTCTGTGCCATTGGCTGCAAATAAACAACGTACGTCACGTACCTTCTCTGACGTTCTAGGAATTACAGATACTCCTGCGCCTGTGTCGATCAGAAAACTTTTCCCACTGTTTGAGTCGCGTACGAAAAGACGGATTTCCATTGGGAAATCATTACTCACCGCCTCGAGGAATGATATTCTTAGTTTTCCGTTTTAAATTCGCAGGGCTGACGACAATGGTGTGCTTCTTTGCCGAATCGTCTATGATAATAACAGAGCTTCCTCTCATCTGCTTGTGAAGCTTTAGCTTGCGATTGATGGCGTGTAGAACTTTTCCTAGACCTTGATCTAGATTGTGGCCGTTTTTTGTAACGATCTCTTGGTTTTCTATCTAATTCCAGATCTGCCAATCTTTTTTCTAGTGCTGCCAGGACGCTTTGCGTAATGGCGTCTACTTGCGCTGATGTAGCCATTGCATTTACCGACGAGGATAAAAAACTAGCTTCTGCGTAACGATCAGCAGCTTCTGCTTTTTCTTCTAACGATTTCAATGGATTCTCTGGATCTACGTCAGGAGCTGTGATCAAAATGCAACGCAGGGTATTAGGCAGTGCGTCTAACCATAATGTTTTTAAAGCTTTTGCAGACACTACCGATCCTGCCAATTGTTTCATTTCTCTCAGCAAATTTGACGGTCGTTGTCCATCAACTAACTTTTTTCCTTGAAGTAGCTTTCGGATCCTCTTTTCTTCAGAGTCGGTGTATCTTGTCAAAATGGCGCGTCGCAGGGTGCCATATTTGTCTGAAACCGGTGGATTCTTGATCATATCGTGGACAAAATCCAAAGTGTCCAAATCTAATTCCACAATCACTTTATGGAATTTAGATGTATCGGAAGCAGAGATGTTAACTTGTGGGAATTCGGTATCCCCACCACGCCGCCACTAGCTAGCACGCACACAGTGCAGCGGTGCATTGGTGAGTCGACCCCACTACTGTCGCCGCTCGCTGGTCACGTACACAGCTACAAGGGTACGTGCATGTCTCGGCTTTCGTCGCTGATGTTCGGTTAGTTCCGGTGGCGTATGAGTGCGAAAGGGAAGGATATACTTTTCCCGGACCTCTCTTTCGCTCTCTATTTCACCTAAGTTTAGCCAACGAGCCGCGCGAAACTCCTTTTCCAAGGGTGTCGGCTGGCTCGATGCGCTCGTAAGAGAAAATTATTTTTTGACAATTATAATACATGAAAATTGTTAAATGTTACTATAATTTAACAATTATCCTCAAAATTGTAAAAAATGGTTGTATATAAAAAATTATTATGAGATGAAATAAAACTAACAAAGAAATAATATTATCCGTGTAACTAATTGAAAGAAAAAACCCTTATTATATTGCATAAAATGATCACTGAAGTGTGACATTTAAAATTAATTAAATAAAAAATTATACGAAAATACATGAGATTGATTAATTTGAAAAAATGGTTAAAAATGAGGTAAAAACTCGACCATTTTCTTGCAACATCACTGTACCGATGGCGATTTGGATTTGCAAATATCACAATATTGTCCAAAATTCATCAATTTCCTATGAAATGCAAAAATCTGACTTAATTTCTATGATGAGAGCCTAATAAATGAAAATGTGGGGCTGCTCGGATGTTTCTTCGGTTACTTTCTTGTATGGTACACCTATAAGCGAATGAAATCTCCTAAAAAATATGCCAAAATAATGGCAGGAAATAAAATTGCACCTTAATATTACAATGTAAAATAAAATGTCAAGAAATAGCTCAAACTAACAACTTTCAAACTTGTTTTATGCAAAATTTTAGTGTAGGAGGTACTTCCGCCTTGAAAATTTTGCAAATTCATGTATAATTGTTGATAAATAAATAATTATTGATCCAGAATGCACTTAAAATAAAGGATTATTAAAATTGAGTTTTACACTATGAGCTTTAAAAATCTAACTTTATCTCTATATTGAGAGGCAAATAATTCCGTTGGTCAAGCTTCTTGGCTCTTTTTTCGGCCATAATCTGGTGTAAAATGTCCGAATGAACAAGTAGATGCTATAAATGATCACCAAATCATGTTGGAATCAAAAGTTGACTTTCATAGCTATGTTGTAAAATAAAGCCTAGAAATGGCTAAAATTGTCCATTTTCAAACTCATTTTCCACAAAATTGGAGTGTCGTAGCCGCTTCCGGTTGGATTTTTTTGCTATTTCAGGTATAATTGTCAGTAATAATAATAAAAATACCCTCTGAAAGCTCTGAAATGGTAAGTTTATTGAAATTGAAATTTATCCTATGAGAATCCAAAATCTGACTTTAAGCACATATTGAGAGGCAAATAACTCAATTTCTTTTGCTTCTCGGCTCTTTTTTCGGCCATAATCTGGTGTAAAATGTCCGAATGAACAAATAGATGCTATTAATCATCATCAAATCATGTCCGACTCTAATTCTAGTTTCCTAAGCTGTGCTGCAATATAGTGTTCTTGAATGGTTGAAATGAAGGTCTTCAAATCATCATATCTAAATTAACGGTCTCTACGAGGTGGCTCCTTCTGTGAAGCAAAATAGGGGTAAGGATTTATGAAATAAATAGAGGTGTGAAAGACATTTTATTGTTTTTTATTTAATTAATTGTAGTACACAAAATAACCCGCAGGACGGGAATTGCTGTGCTGTCTGGGATATTCTTCCCTGACCCGGCTATGATAGTAGCGCCTACTATTTCCCCTACTAGAAGCTCGAGCTGTAACAGAAAAAAGGAAAACATTTTTAGATTAGATACCATTGTAATAAATAATCTAATGCTTTATATAACTAATAGGAAAGGAAAGGTTCTGTAAATGGAAAAGATGAAATGCCTAACTAAATTTAAGATTCTTCATGCTTACGTATATGGCCGGGTCTCGCCGCCTGAGTGGCAGGCACAATTCCCTGCACTGCCACCATTTGTTGCTGCGGCTGCTGTTGTTGCTGTGACTGCTGCTGCTCCAGCGCCTTCAGCCGCTCCTGAATTTGGTGGAGGAGAACCCCGTTCTCCTCCACCCGTTCCAGGATGGTACGCAGGAGATCCTTCGTAGTTTCTGTAACAGATAATCATTAAAAAAAATTTATTATTTGTAACATAGACTTTTCTAAAAAGTTCGTTTTCACTCACCATTCCTATTGGGCAAAGGTTCGGCCATGATTCTGTAACAAACAAAAAGAATTGAAATTATTGTATGAAGGAAAAGGTTTTTGTATTCCATAATGAGACAATCACAATTGAGAATGTAGAGTGAGAAAAATGTCAAAAATTTATTTAATACTGTTGAATTAAGAACTTACATTATCTTTCCTTTGCTGCTGTCAACGGTGTCAATCCTTCGGGATTTAAGATACGAGTGAGGTACCAACGAAGTTCGTCTTCACCAAATCACCACAATACTTTTTAAATTAAATGTACAAGGTGTCCTATTGGTTTTCTAATACAATTATTACATGAGAACCTATTATTGTTGGAGATATTATTTCGCATGATTAGTTGCTTTATTCTATTTGCCATCTTTATTATTTACTATATACCCTGTGTATTATATACAAGTTCTTCTACATTACAGTAACCGTAACTTTAAAATCGAGAAGGAAGTGATTTGGAATTCTTCTTAACGCGATATAAATTAAATTTCTAATTTCCGATACTGAAATGAATTAAATATTACTTACATTTAATAATATTTTAATTATTTCATGAAAATCTTTATGAAAAAAATGACTTGTGCAGTGGGATTCGAACCCACGTCCTACGGTACAGAGGTCTGACGCCTTACCCACTACACCACAAGGCTCCATTGGATAGTTAAAACTTTATCGTCTATATAATCTAAGCAATAATGCGTAAATATTTTATATGCTTTAATAAAATATTATTTGGCAGTTAGGCTAAAAGAATTTGTTATTAATTGAATTATTTATTAATTCAATTTATTACTAATAGCTTGTTGGCTATTTATATCGGAAATTTTTAATTTTCTGGGGAAGTCGTGTAGTGGGTGAGTGGATAGCGCATAAGAATGCTGATCCTGTTGTCACAGGTTCGATTCTCAGTGAAACTATCAGTTTTTTTTAATGCCAACTAATTAATTATCCGTCAGGTCATCAACCCTACATTACAAATCGTTGAACCTTACCCCATTTCTGCTTTTATTTGTACACAATTTAATAAATGTATAAAAGTAGATGAAGCCGTTGTATCTTGGGCATTTGCCTTAAAGCTATTAATTTGTCAAGTTCGGATTAATTGACAGTTTCGTGATATAAAGTGATAGGAAGAGTGGAAAATGTCTTCCAGTGAAAATAGCCCGGTATCAAAAAAGACTAGAATGTCTTCCAATCCGCAAAAGAGAAAAAGCAGCCACAAGAAGAAATTTCAATATCATTGGTATGATTTGAATCCATCTTGGATAAAGTGGGCAAAGCCAATACCTGATGACAGTAGTAAGTTTCACTGTTTAATTTGCGATAAAGTTTTAAATTGCGGTTATTCGGAAATTCAGAAACATGAGTCCTCCAGCATTCCCGTGCAAAATCCTGTTCAATTTTCAAATCGGCATATTCCGCAAGGCTCCAGTAGCTCATCTAATTCCGCAGAATTTTCGACGGAAAAAGAATTTGATTTTCTTGAACGCGTTAAAATAACGGAAATAAGATTGTCAACGTTTTTTGTAGAACATAATATCCCGTATATAGCAAGTTCCGCAATGGTTAATATGTTTAAACATATAGGCAAGGAACCAGAAGTACTACAAGCCATAACATTAGGACGTGTAAAATTATCAAAAATTATAACTAATGTGGTTTGTCGCGAAGAAACACAAAGTCTCACGGAAACGTTACAAAATACAAAATTCTCGGTATTTGTTGATGAGACTTCGGATATAACGAATGAAAAATGGTTTTCAATAATGGTTCGGTATATTGAACCTGCGTCATTGCAAATTCAAACACGTCTATTGCAATTAATAAATCTTGACGCAAGAGATTGTTCGGCCGAAAAGTTATTTTCCGCGTTTAATAATGAAATGGTAAAAAAACAAATACCATTAAGCCAAATATTAGCAATAGCCTGTGACAATGCATCTGTTATGATCGGTAGAAATTCGTTTTTTCGAACGAAAGATTAGAAAAGAATGCAAATATAATAACGTTTCCATGCATATGTCATTTATCGTCACTCGTTGCTTCCGCTACTTGTAAAGAGCTACCTTCATTCCCGGAAGAATTTGTGAAGAAAATTGTTAATTTCGTGAGCGGAAGCCCTACACGGACGGCAATATTTCGGGAATTTCAAAGGTGTTTTGCAGGAAAAATAACAAATTTGTTGAAGCATGCCGAAACTCGATGGCTTACTCGCTATAAATGTATTGATCGTGTATTAGAATATTGGGATGTTCTAAATAACTTTCTATTAGAACAATCCTCAGAAAATAATATGCAAGCCTATGAATTGCACCAATGTATGCAGAACGCTGAAACTAAAGCGTATTTGTATTTTCTGCATTTTATTTTAAATAAGTTCAATACTTTTAATGCCGAGTTTCAAGCACGCGAATCAAAACTGCATTTATTGCAGCCAAAATCAGTTGAAATTTTAATTTTTATTTTAAGAAATTTCATGAAACCTGCATTATTGAAGTTTTGCATAGCTCAAGCAAATTTCTGTGATATTAATTTTTCCAAGGATATTAATATTATTCCGTTGGAAGATATAAACGTAGGATATGATTGTGAAGAATATCTGCAAGACCAAAAGAGTAAAGAAACGTTAACGCAAATGCAAGTTCATGATATTAAAAAAAATTGTTTAAAACTTTTAATAAAAGCTGCTGACGAAATTCGTAACCGTTTCCCAATACATGATGAGTTTTATAAAAATTTTACAGTTCTTGATAACGAGAACTCACTTTTTAACTCAGATAGAGAATCATCGGCTGTAGCATTATTAAAAATTGGCAATACATTTGGTATAAAAAATGACATAGAGCTAAAAAAAGAATGGTTTTCTTTATTTAACGATGAGTCAGCAGATCAGAAATATAAATGGTCTAGACTTTCCTTCGATGACATGTGGATAAAAATTTCGCAAACTAAATGTGAAAGGAAGGAAAAATATCCTTTGTTGAAATTACTATCGTGTATAGTACGGTCACTTCCACATTCGAATGCAGAAGCAGAACGGTGCTTTTCAATAATTCCTGATGTCAAAACGAAAAATAGAAATCGTATAAGTTCTGCTACTTTAAATGCAATTTGCGTCATTAATTATTATTTGAAATGTACAAATCATGATAGCATTACAATGCCAATAAGTAAAAAACACATAAAATTAACTGAAAAAGATAATTTATACGCAAGAAGATACGTCGAAAATAAGGTAACTCTTACAAATCATGGATACGCAAATGACGATGATGATATTGATGGTGATTTTGATGACGAAGTACTTTACGATAATTGAAGGAATGTCTAACGGATTCGACAATTATAAAATCGAGTGAAACTATGTCTGACGGATTCGACAATTATAAAATCAAGTGAAAAAATGTCTGACGGATTCGACAATTGAAAATAGTGTCTGACGGATTCGACAGTTCAAAGAAAATACGTAAAATTGACCGAAAAAATACGTAAACCGCGAAAGGAGGGTTTTTTAGTGGGTAGGCGCTGTCAGAAGAACCATGTAGTTCGAACTTAATAAGTATATTAATTCGACACAAGCATGGAGATGGTGAGTCCCACACTATTTAGTATACGGCTAAAATATATATTCATTCCAACAATTGAACTTGCATTACACAACTGTTTTATAACTTTTTGTGTAATGAAAGAACACAATAGGAAGAAATGTATGTTTCCGTAATACTAAGTGTGCCAGGATGCATTTTTCCCTCAAAAAAAAAAAAAAAAAAAAAAAAAACACTACAACAATTTTCAATTAAAAATTGTTTTCATTTTTCCAATAGGAAATACTTCATGGAACACGAAGAGAAATTCAACAAGCCTTATTCGCTGAGTATGGAGATTCAGAGAGACTTTTGATTCTCATAGGGTAAATTTCAATTTCAATAAACTTACCATTTCAGAGCTTTCAGAGGGTATTTTTATTATTATTACTGACAATTATACCTGAAATAGCAAAAAAATCCAACCGGAAGCGGCTACGACACTCCAATTTTGTGGAAAATGAGTTTGAAAATGGACAATTTTAGCCATTTCTAGGCTTTATTTTACAACATAGCTATGAAAGTCAACTTTTGATTCCAACATGATTTGGTGATCATTTATAGCATCTATTTGTTCATTCGGACATTTTACACCAGATTATGGCCGAAAAAAGAGCCAAGAAGCTTGACCAACGGAATTATTTGCCTCTCAATATAGAGATAAAGTTAGATTTTTAAAGCTCATAGTGTAAAACTCAATTTTAATAATCCTTTATTTTAAGTGCATTCTGGATCAATAATTATTTATTTATCAACAATTATACATGAATTTGCAAAATTTTCAAGGCGGAAGTACCTCCTACACTAAAATTTTGCATAAAACAAGTTTGAAAGTTGTTAGTTTGAGCTATTTCTTGACATTGAATTTTACATTGTAATATTAAGGCGCAATTTTATTTCCTGCCATTATTTTGGCATATTTTTTAGGAGATTTCATTCGCTTATAGGTGTACCATACAAGAAAGTAACCGAAGAAACATCCGAGCAGCCCCACATTTTCATTTATTAGGCTCTCATCATAGAAATTAAGTCAGATTTTTGCATTTCATAGGAAATTGATGAATTTTGGACAATATTGTGATATTTGCAAATCCAAATCGCCATCGGTACAGTGATGTTGCAAGAAAATGGTCGAGTTTTTACCTCATTTTTAACCATTTTTTCAAATTAATCAATCTCATGTATTTTCGTATAATTTTTTATTTAATTAATTTTAAATGTCACACTTCAGTGATCATTTTGTGCAATATAATAAGGGTTTTTTCTTTCAATTAGTTACACGGATAATATTATTTCTTTGTTAGTTTTATTTCATCTCATAATAATTTTTTATATACAACCATTTTTTACAATTTTGAGGATAATTGTTAAATTATAGTAACATTTTTCAATTTTCATGTATTATAATTGTCAAAAAATAATTTTCTCTTACGAGCGCATCGAGCCAGCCGACACCCTTGGAAAAGGAGTTTCGCGCGGCTCGTTGGCTAAACTTAGGTGAAATAGAGAGCGAAAGAGAGATCCGAGAAAAGTATATCCTTCCCTTTCGCACTCATACGCCACCGGAACTAACCGAACATCAGCGACGAAAGCCGAGACATGCACGTACCCTTGTAGCTGTGTACGTGACCAGCGAGCGGCAACAGTAGTGTGGTCGGCTCACCAATGCACCGCTGCACTGTGTGCGTGCTAGCTAGTGGCGGCATGGTGGGGATACCGAATTCCCACAAGTTAACATCTCTGATCGGAAGTCACTTTATGCACTAAAAACTGCGATTCTAAACGATCGAACCATAATTCGGCTCTTGTTGACAAAAATGGCTGCCGTTCCATTTTGTCCACGGAATCGACGCATGAGTTTGGATCCATCGCAATTAAGCTAGGTATAGCCTCTAAGTCCGCTGAGATGTTGGATTTATTTGGCATAAAATCCTCTCGACGCGTAGTTTCGAACGACCCAGGTTCTTCGTTTAAGGCTTTACCGAAACCGAACATCACTGAACTCGATAATAAATATTAATCCGCGATCACGTCGGGGTCACCATATATAGATTTCTACCTACAAAAATTTAGACGTGTTCGTTCTTTACTCTTTTTATTTACCGATAACATCAGGAGGATTCTTCACCGAGTTGCTCATCGCTCTACCCTCGTCTTGTATCTCCACAAAAACTACAGTTTCTACCGGAAGTACTACTCGATCCAGCGTAGCTTTTTCCTATTGGCTCGCTAACAGCCAATCCTGATCGTGGTTTCGAACTATAGCTAAGAATCCCCACAAACGCGTCTCAGGTCCATCTTACCCCTAACGCCATCTATCGGAAGAGACCACGAAGCACGAGCGATAAGCTGAGAATAGGGTAATACAGATATGCATTGTTGCCAGAAAGCGGTCCGTCGGTCTGCAGAATTTTCCCCTCCACTTACAACCACAGACGCAGGCTCGTTTGCGTGAGCCATCCTTGCTGCTACCGCTGCTCGATGGTCACGAACACAAGTAGAAGCGTCCGTACATGTGTCGACCGGCTTCGCTCGCTCTCGGCTATCCTCGGATTAAAGAGAGAGCGGAGATACTTTCTCGGACCTCTCTGTCTTTCTCGCTGTTAGCGTCTAGCAGAAGAGTCGAGGCAAAATCTTTCCGCTTCGCTTTGCCGAAAATTTACCAATATTCGATGTCATTTACATTTGCAGCCCAATGCCTTTATACCTGATTTTTTCAGTATATTTATTTATGAGCATTGACTTATTTAAATCAATAATCAATTAAGCAAATGCGTATTTGATATATAATAATTATTTTAACTACAATTTCATCGCTATATTTCGCTTGTTTCCGTAAAATCTGCATTTCATTCATTTATTATTGATTATTGTAAGTCAATGGCCATTAAGAAAAAAAGAAAAGAACCGAGCAGGAATCGAACCTGGGCCCACCAATTGCCACGAGGTTACCTTACCGCCTAGACCACGAGGCTTCTTCATTGCACCGTAAACAGATAGTCTTCTTAAGTGCTTGAAATCTTCTATTGAACCATATAAATAAACGAGCAACCGACAGCTTTATTCATTATTATTCTATCATAATGGTACACAAATTAAAGAATAATTATATAATGAATAGTTTTCAAAAGCTTTTCCAATAACCAAGAACGGAAACTGCGAGCGTTGATTATTTATTTTCGTTCTTGGCTATTGGAAAAGCTTTTGAAAACTATTCAAAATATAATTATTCCTTAATTTGTGTACCATTATGATAGAATAATAATGAATAAAGCTGTCGGTTGCTCGTTTATTTATATGGTTTAAAAGAAGATTTCAAGCCCTTAAGAATAAGACTATCTGTTTACGGTTCACTGAAGAAGCCTCGTGGTCTAGGCGGTAAGGTAATCGCGTGGCGATTCGTGGGTCCGGGTTCGATTCCTGATCGGTACTTTTCTTTTTTTTTTAAGATTAAATTTTTTTTAATGGCCATTGACTTACAATAATCAATAATAAACTAAAGAAATGCAGATTTTACGGAAATAAGCGAAATATAACGATGAAATTATAGTTAAAATAATTATTATATATCAAATACGCATTTCCTTAATTTATTATTGATTTAAATAAGTCAATGCTCATAAATAAATATGCTGAAAAAATCATGTATAAAGGCATTGGGCTGCAAATGTAAATGACATCGAATATTGGTAGATTTTCGGCAAAGCGAAACGGAAAGATTTTGCCTCGACTCTTCTGCTAGACGCTAACAGCGAGAAAGACAGAGAGGTCCGAGAAAAGATCTCTGCTCTCTCTTTAGTCCGCTTTCTGGCAACAATGCATATCTGTTTTACCCCATTCTAAGCTTAACGCTAGTGCTTCGTGGTCTCTTCCGATAGATGGCGTTAGGGGTTAGATTGTGGCGACTCAGCGCCATCTACATTCATCGCCTTAAACCATTAGTTGGTTATGCTCGGCAACTCTGCTGAAGGTTCGAGATTACCCAGCATTCCACTGACTTCCGTTTGCGTCCATGTTGAAAGAGGTCGTCTTTTTCCGCGCTTTTGAATCTTTATATATTTGAATAATCCTAAGACGTTGTAATTGAAAATAAAGTTAATGCGAAGTCCCCCGTGTAACATTATATTTTTAGTTATTATTTCTCGACCGGTGTTCATATTATAATGACAATCGCATGCTGTTCGAAATTGTGCTTTTAGTGACTTATTTGAATATAGCATGGTTGTCGTGGAAGTTGCTCATTGTATTAGATCGGATACAGGTCCAAGACTTCCACATTGGTGACCCCGACGTGATCACCGGTGAGAGATTCGGTTCTTCGGGTGTTCCACGAAAAAGAGAAGAACTCTCTCGAAATTCCTACAGCAATATGGCGAACGAAGACCACGAAGCGGTTGCCAAAGTACCACGTGTCGAAGTAGGTGCAGTAGGTGTTAAGCCGCCCCAATTTTGGCGAACCAAACCACGTCTTTGGTTTCGACAGCTTGAAGCCCAATTCCACACCGCAGGTATAAAGGTAGATGAAACCAAGTTTAACTACGTCCTGCAAGCATTGGATCCGGATACCCTCGAAGAAGTCGGTGACGCAATATTTAATGAACCTCTAGGAGAACGTTATGCTAAACTTAAGCAATGTCTAGAGGAGGCTTTTGTGGACAGCGAGCATAAGAGACTTAAACTGCTACTGAGCGAACTCGAGTTAGGAGACCAACGACCGTCTCAGCTCTTCAGACGAATGAAAGATCTCGCAGGTAATAAAATGTCAGACGATTTCCTTAAATCCCTTTGGTTGCAGAGGTTACCGACCCAGGCTCAAGCTATCCTCTCGACAAGTGAGGTAGAATTATCCACTTTAGCACAGCTGGCAGACCGCATTTGTGAGGTGTTCTCGTCTAGCAGCAATGGATCTTCTATGGTAGCCAGCGTGAACTCATACAAGCTACCTCTGGAAGAACAAATCGCAGCCCTTTCGAAGCAAGTGTCCGAGCTATCAAGCACCTGTAAAAGACTACAGCATAGGTCAGGAAACAGGTCTAAGTCCAGAGGACGTAGCTCATCACGGGGTAAACGCTCTGAGGGAAGCAAGGATATCTGCTGGTACCATCAGAAGTTCGCTCATAAAGCTAAAAAGTGTACCAAACCTTGCAAATGGACAAATGATTACCAGGAAAACTAATCAACCTGCAGGTTGTGGCGACCAGCCTGCAGCATCAATCTAGTCGCCTCATCATAGCAGACAAGGGGAGCGGATACAAATTCCTTGTTGACACAGGAGCAGATGTGTCTGTGTTTCCAGTTAAATTTACTGATCGTCGTTACAAGACTAATAAGACATTATATGCAGCAAATGACACTAAGATATCTACGTATGGTACCAAGGTCCTGTCTGTAAATCTTGGTTTACGAAGAAGCTTTTGTTGGCCCTTCATAGTAGCTGATGTCTCCACACCTATTTTGGGTACCGATTTTCTTTTCCATTTCAACCTGCTTGTGGATGTGCGTCATAGGAGATTAATAGACCAGGGAACAGCGCTTTCTGTAAGTGGTAAAGTCCCAAAATCAGAAGCCCCCAATATTACCAGCATAGCCAACAGTTGCCAGTTCAGAAACATTATCAAGGAATTCCCAGAGCTAATAAGGACCAAAGTGGTTCCTCCCAAGGTTAAACACAATGTTCTACACTACATTGAAACGACTGGACCACCGGTTACAGCTAAGGCTCGCAGGCTAGCACCGGAAAAACTCAAGGCTGCTCGAATAGAATTCCAATTTATGATAGACCAAGGTCTCTGTCGACCTTCTAAGAGTCCTTGGGCAAGTCCACTCCACCTGGTACCTAAGAAGAATGCTGACTGGCGTCCTTGTGGAGATTATAGAAGATTGAACGAACGTACTATACCTGACAAGTATCCAATTCCTTTTCTTCAAGACTGTTCTCAATTCCTACAAGGTACAAATGTTTACTCAACAATAGACTTAGTCAGAGCCTATCAACAGATTCCTGTTAATCCAGATGACATACCCAAGACAGCAATTATTACACCATTCGGTCTCTTTGAATTCCCTTACATGACATTTGGACTTAGAAATGCGGCTCAAACATTTCAACGTTTCATGAATGAGGTTACAAGAGATCTAGACTTTACTTACGTTTACCTCGATGACATCTTAGTGGCCTCTCACAGTGTAGAAGAGCATTGTCGACATCTCAGGATCCTATTTAAAAGGTTACAAAGTTATGGTGTTGTTATCAATCCAGACAAGTGCCAATTTGGAGTAACTTCTGTACTTTTTTTGGGTCATGTCATTAGTGAAAAAGGGATTCAACCCGCTCCTGAGAAAGTAAAAACTATTGTCGAATTTGAGCAACCGAAAACAGTTAGTGCCCTCAGGCGTTTTTTGGGCATGGCGAATTTTTATAATCGATTCGTGCCAGGAATAGCTGGAATCCAGGCCCCCTTACACGAAGCCTGTGCAGGTGCCAAAAAGACTAGTGTGCAACCAGTGAAATGGAATGAAGAGACACTGCAAGCCTTTCAAGACGTAAAAAACAAGTTAGCAGCAGCAACATTATTGAGTTTTCCCAGTGAAACGGCGAAATTAGTGCTACACACAGATGCATCGGATAAAGCAATAGGGGCAGTTCTCCAACAAGAAGTGAATGGTAAATTGGAACCACTTGCCTTTTTCTCAAGAAAGCTGTCGCTTACACAACAACGTTATAGTACTTATGATCGTGAGTTGCAAGCTATATATTCTGCAATTAAACACTTTAGATATATGCTTGAAGGTCGACAATTCAGAATAGTAACAGACCATAAGCCACTCATCTATGCATTTTCTAAGAAACCAGATCAGCTTTCACCAAGACAATGCCGACAGCTTGCATTTATCTCTGAATTTACTTCAAGTATCAGTCATGTTGCTGGGGATCAAAATGTGGTAGCTGATGCTCTTTCGCGTGTGGAAGTCATTGCAATGCCAGTGATAGTGAGTCTTCAGGAAATTGCTGACGCCCAAGTATCAGATCAAGAATTGCAGGAGTTACTCCAGGGTGATAGCTCCTCAATCAAGCTGCAAGCTTTCCATCTATCTGACTCTGTAAATAATATATACTGTGATACTTCAACAAATATTATCCGTCCTTTTGTTCCTAAACCACTGCGCCATAAAGTGTTCTTATCAGTGCATAAGTTGTCTCACCCCAGTGGACGTACAACTCTAAAAACAATTAGTCAAAAATTTGTTTGGCCTAGTATTAATAAAGACATTAAGGAATGGTCAAGATCATGCCTGGAGTGCCAAAGAGCAAAGGTTAGCAGGCACACACAGTCAACCCCAGCGAAGATACCAGTCCCAGACCAACGCTTTAGCCATGTACATCTGGACCTGGTGGGTCCATTACCATTATCAGATGGCTACAAGTATCTACTTACAATGATTGACAGGTTCACTCGGTGGCCAGAGGCTATTCCGCTTAAGACTATGGACGCTAATACGGTAGCTCACAATTTCTTGACACACTGGGTAGCAAGGTATGGTTCACCAGCTACCATTACAACAGATCAAGGTGCGCAGTTTGAATCAGCACTGTTTAAGTCACTCACTAAGTTCCTAGGTGCTGAAAAGAAACGTACAACCGCTTATCATCCTGAGTCTAATGGGATATTAGAGCGCTGGCACAGAACACTGAAATCTGCCCTGATGTGTCATGAGAATAAATGGACAGATGCACTTCCATTTGTTTTACTTGGGCTTCGCACAGCTTACAAGGAGGATTTGAAGGCATCACCAGCAGAATTTGTATTTGGAACTACCTTGGAGATTCCAAATGAATTCTTTGAAGAACAGAATCCTGCAAACAAAGACTTTTCGCTTAGGGATCTTCGCTCTAGACTGAGGCTCATCCGTCCATCCCAAACTACTCATCACTCAACAAATCAACCAGCATTCATCAGCAAGGACCTGAAAACATGTACACACGTATTTCTTCGTATCGAACCAAGGATGTCATTGGAAGCACCATACTCAGGACCTCATGAAATTATAGAGCGTGTGACAGATAAGGTGTACGCAATCAATCTTAATGACAAGCGAGTTACAGTGAACATTAATAGACTTAAACCAGCGCATTTAGTAACAGAAACAAACGTACAAACTCCAGCGTCACCCTACTCTAGTTTTGCCAGTGCTGTGATACTTGATAGGTTAGCTGTCAGTGAAAATGAGATTGGTTCACCACCAGTTAACACAAACACAAAGACCGCTCCTAAAAAGACCATTACATTTAACGTTTAAGTTTGCGTTGTGAAAAACCTGTAAAACTGTAAATATTGTAAAAATTCTAATTTTATACTTTATAACATAGCATTAACTCTCGTTACACTAGAGGAGGAGCCCTGTGGCGACTCAGCGCCATCTACATTCATCGCCTTAAACCATTAGTTGGTTATGCTCGGCAACTCTGCTGAAGGTTCGAGATTACCCAGCATTCCACTGACTTCCGTTTGCGTCCATGTTGAAAGAGGTCGTCTTTTTCCGCGCTTTTGAATCTTTATATATTTGAATAATCCTAAGACGTTGTAATTGAAAATAAAGTTAATGCGAAGTCCCCCGTGTAACATAATATTTTTAGTTATTATTTCTCGACCGGTGTTCATATTATAATGACAATCGCATGCTGTTCGAAATTGTGCTTTTAGTGACTTATTTGAATATAGCATGGTTGTCGTGGAAGTTGCTCATTGTATTAGATCGGATACAGGTCCAAGACTTCCACAAGATGGACCTGAGAAGTGAGACGCGATTACCAACACCAGCGCCGCCTACCGGTAGGGATTGCCTCGGGACCTCGCATGAGCAATCTCCCGTTTCATCTCTGGTACAAGATGGAATTTCAAGCATACCATTTGAAAAAATAAAATCTGAAAACTGCATATTTATGCTGGCAACATTGCGAAAAAATGACGTCACTTCGTAGACGAGGCTGAGTCAAGAAATTGTGAAATGGTAGTACAATATTTTGACAGGCATATGCATTATGAATTTCGAACGAAAGCGAAATAAGCAATGCCTTTAGAAAGTGTGTGTGTGTCTAATAATTATAAGATAATTAATATTTAGAAATATGTACTTATATATTAAATTAATTGTATGCGAATTATTATTAATGATATAAATGTAGATTGTGTTTTGGTAAATAAAAGTGTTGTTTTAGCTGAATAAGAATATAGGGTTTATTTTTTAAATACAATCATTAAATTGTTATAATTTTAAACAATTATAAAATATAATATTCATTATTTTTATCGAAACAAAATTCCTGTTTATTTCTTAATACAAATTATTGACAATGTAAAATAATTATGAAAATTTTTCTACCTTCCTTTACACTTTGATCTTTTGCTTTTCATTCTACGTTAGCTGTTACAAGAATTTATTGATGTAAAGTTGTGTTCTCCAGGCCTTTAAATAGTCTCTATCTCCATTTGGAGATTGCAACTTGCACTGGGTTACACTACCTTGCACAGTGCATTTGGTTCCCACCATTTTACTAATCCCTTACCAGCCGTGAAATGACTTTATTAACAGCAAAATAACTATTGAACAATATTAAACGAAAACGATTAAAATATGTACATACATGATAGGTGGAAAACTGTACCTGAACTCTTCTAAATTAAACGGCAAGTCTGTAAAAGAAATTGTATATAGTTACAAACAATAAGTTAAATGTTTATGAAAAAGTATAATAATATGCAGTCATCCACTTATTTTTATATGATTTATATACACTTGCCTTGAAAAAAAATTTTCTATTAAATCTTGCCGATCATTAGGCGTTGGAGAGGACCAAACTTGTGGAATATTGAAATAATTCTGCATATCGGTTTTGTGATATGATTTATCACGTTTAATGACGTTGTGGAGAATGGCAGTAGCTATAACAATATTCATTGTACGTTCCGGTTTTTTGAAGCGGGTTCCAATTGTTAAAACTGGAAACGTCCTTCCCCAAACTCCACAGCATCTCTCCACCTAAAGCAATAATATTATAATGAAGATAACCATGCGGATAAAAATGTATTCCATTATTATATTTATAGTTATACCTACCATGCATCTTGTCCTTATGTGTGCTTCATTATATAGGACCTCCGACGGTGTTTGTGGATTCGCTAGCGGTATTATTAAATACCGATGGTTTCGGTAGCCACGGTCACCTAAAATAATACCATTTTCAAATTGAAAATTGTCGAATCGGAATTTGAGTCGACTATTCTCAAAAATAGTACTATCATGGGCTGACCCCGGCCACCTGGTAACGATATCCGTAATTTCTAGTCGGCTGTTAACTAGGCACTGCACATTAAGGCTGAAGAAACCTTTGCGGTTTCTAAAAAGCTCAGCATCTTCACCTCCTAAGTATAAATTGAAATAAATAAATTAAAATAAGGAAAACATAATATTTTCACTATATTTTAAATAAATAATTATTAAAGACGATTACCATACGATCTTATTCGTATATGCACGCAGTCGATTGCTCCAACAACGCGAATCATTCCTGATAATTGGAAATTATCATTCGCTGTCCGTAATATCTCTCCTTCAGTTCTAGGCAGTTTAATATATTTTAAACGCAAATCACAAATTGCAGCTGATACTGAATGGACAACTGTTTAGCACTATTTTTGCTAATTCCGGAAAAATCTGCTACGACTAGCAGGTAGCAGCCTGTAGCATAAAATCTTAGAGCAGTTAATAATTTTATACTGGCTGGAATTGTTATTTTCCTGAAAACCAATAAATTATTATTTATTGAGAGTGTCATAATTATTGATATATGTTATATTAAATTGTGCTAATAATAAAATGGGTACTTACATTACTCTTGAACTGATGTTATGTTCAATTTGTCCCAAAATTTCTAAAAATTGCTTTTTATTAAGCCGAAAGCGATTAACAAATTCAGTATTATTCATTATTTCAAAATAATTTATCCTTCTTAGCACTACTCGACGTCTTTGCGGAGGATCATTTTCAGCTTCTTCTTCTTCATTTGAAGCATAAACCATTTCAGTTTCGTCCATTTTAAAACTTTATATTAAAATTCAGTGATTCGCTGATCTTTCCAATTATATTTATAAAACAAAATAGATATATGTTAATTACCCAGTGACAAAAGAGTTTGCTATCGATATCAATTCGATTTTAAATTGACATCAGTAAAAAACAAAATAATGTCAAATCAATATTGAATTGATATCGATAGCTAACCCTTTTTTACTGAATATTGGTTACGTTACATCGAGAGCGTTTATTAAATTAATATTTAATATAAAGAAAAGGTAAATTTGAAAATATTTTTTTATTATATAATGGTTAATTGAAATTATAACTATTTCTTGTTAATCAGAATTTAGATTTACAAATTACCACATAGTTTTGTTTATTTTTAAATTAATTTATATCAAAATTTCATTTATATTCCAGATGGAAAAAAATCACCTTTTAAGTTTTTGGAGATTGTCCAAAAATATTTCTCCGTGGTAGAAAACAAAGCTACAGACAGTACTAACAAAGGAGAAAAACAAGAAGCCTGGAAAAAATTAAGGCGGAAATGATAGATGCGACCAACGGAGAATGGAGAAATTTTTGCCCTGAAAATATGTGGAAAAATCTAAAAAGGCAAGCTCGAAAGTACCATGCAGCTTCAAGAAAGGAACATTATAAAACGGGTATATTTAATACATATTATATATTTGCGGTACTCATCGATTTTATTAATTTTTATTACATAATATTTTTGTAGGCGGCGGAATATCGATGGCTCCTGACCCTGATGAATTTTTGGAACTTGTGGTTTCCTTACTAGGAAAATCCGCGGCTGGAATGGACTATCGTGGAGATTGTGATTATTTCCCACAAACGGGTTCCATTCAGCAACCTTTAGCCAGCTCATCATTGCAGCAGTATTCTATAAATAAAACCTCCAGCAGTTCATTTATTAGAAAAAATATTAACGGCAAAAAAGCTTCCGTTAAGTCCACAACTAACAATGATAATTTAGCAAAGCAGTCATCACATAAAACTGTAGCCAATACTAAAGATTCTGCTGAAAAATTGTCAACATTAGAAGATTATTTTAATTCCGATGAATTTGAGGACTTTGACGACCCACAGCCTATATTTGATGTAAGTTTTTTAAATTGTATATAGTCTTCTACAAAAATTAAATATTACATTTTTAGGCATTAAAAGAAAATGGAAATATACCTACTTGGGGCAATGATAATGGTTCCAAAAATTTAAAGAAACCCAAAAGCCAACCGCTTCAAAATATAATTTCCAATAGCTGCTTATTAATAGAACCGGTAATCCAAAAGGAAAAAAGTGGTGCAGCTACATATAAAATATTATTGGATGAGCAGATTGCCACCCAAAGGGTAAAAGGAAGTATTATGAACGGAAAATTGAACTTACTAATGAAAAGATCAAGCAACTAAAGGAGGAGAGGTACTTGACGTGCATATTATTATACTTTTTCATAAACATTTAACTTGTTGTTTGTAACTATATACAATTTCTTTTACAGACTTGCCGTTTAATTTAGAAGAGTTCAGGTACAGTTTTCCATCTGTCATGTATGTACATATTTTAATCGTTTTCGTTTAATATTGTTCAATAGTTATTTTGCTGTTAATAAAGTCATTTCACGGCTGGTAAGGGATTAGTAAAATGGTGGGAACCAAATGCACTGTGCAAGGTAGTGTAACCCAGTGCAAGTTGCAATCTCCAAATGGAGATAGAGACTATTTAAAGGCCTGGAGAACACAACTTTACATCAATAAATTCTTGTAACAGCTAACGTAGAATGAAAAGCAAAAGATCAAAGTGTAAAGGAAGGTAGAAAAATTTTCATAATTATTTTACATTGTCAATAATTTGTATTAAGAAATAAACAGGAATTTTGTTTCGATAAAAATAATGAATATTATATTTTATAATTGTTTAAAATTATAACAATTTAATGATTGTATTTAAAAAATAAACCCTATATTCTTATTCAGCTAAAACAACACTTTTATTTACCAAAACACAATCTACATTTATATCATTAATAATAATTCGCATACAATTAATTTAATATATAAGTACATATTTCTAAATATTAATTATCTTATAATTATTAGACACACACACACTTTCTAAAGGCATTGCTTATTTCGCTTTCGTTCGAAATTCATAATGCATATGCCTGTCAAAATATTGTACTACCATTTCACAATTTCTTGACTCAGCCTCGTCTACGAAGTGACGTCATTTTTTCGCAATGTTGCCAGCATAAATATGCAGTTTTCAGATTTTATTTTTTCAAATGGTTTGCTTGAAATTCCATCTTGTATTGGCCCCTAACCGAAGGATGTATATATGTACAGGGTTTTTCTCTAACTCCAGCATACGGGTCTTTTCCTAACAGCGGAGCATAGGAGATTCGTGTTAGTTGACTATAGCACTCGGAATGATGGAATCTGAGAGCGCTGATTGGTCAATATTGCGTAGTACCAACATATAATAGGCCATTACCAATAGTTGGATACGAAAAATGAGATTCATCCGCCATTTTGGTGTGGAGAAATGTTTACATGCTAATCGTAGCAGAAAGATGTGTAAAATGGAAAAATGTCAAATGTTGTCGTTACTAAAGTAAAAATTGAATACTTTGAAGGAAAATGAAGAATATTCATACTTTCCATTAATTATTTTCAATTTTTACTTTAGTAACCTTACCATTTGACATTTCTCCATTTCACACCTCTTTCTGCTACAACTAGCATGTAAACACTTCTCCACTCCAAAATGGCGAATGGGTCTCATTTTTCTTATTCATCTATTGGTAACGGACCATTTCATGTTGGCACTACATGATATTGACCAATCAGCGCTCTCAGATACCATCATCCTGAGCGCTATAGTCAACTAACACGAATCTCCTATGTCCCGCCGTTAGAGAATCACCCTGTATATATATATATCAAACAAATCATCTGGAAGTCATATATTTAAATTTAAGAAGGATATTGTAATAATAATGTAGGGTATATGTAGGTAGTATCCCATATGGCCGAACAGTATTATGGCCGAAAGGTATTATGGCCGAAAAGTATTATGGCCGAAAGGTATTATGGCCGAAAAAATGCTATATTCAGGTCAAGAGAAAAGTATACACATGATACTGGGTGTTCAAAATGTGTGTATACTCTTTAGTTAAGGGCCGTTATAATATGGAAAGTAGGATTCCCAACAAAGCAACAGAAAACCTGAAAATGATCAATTTGAGTTGGCAGTCTTGCGAAGTAGCAGTTACACTTCGGCCCAATAATCTGGCACCAGGCGAGGGGAAGTAGAAATAAGAGTGGTGAAAGGATATCTAAGGGGTCTGTCCGTAGCTGTTAAATGGCTCAGTTAACCTTCCTTTTATATAGTAAACAAAATTACTAATTTCGAAAAAGGAATTACGGAAAAGAAGGAAAGGATTACATAAATAACAAAGAAGAAAAATATATCAGATGAGTATTAACTAATAACAAAACATGAAAGTTATTATATATTTTTAGGGAAATATACTTTGTGGTTATTTTATATTTGTTACAGGTTAAATCCAGTTTCGATGAGTTTCAATACAGGAAAGAAATCCTTATAGACCAATGAATGAAACAGCATTAATTTAAGAAGCATATTTATGTGGCCTAGACATTTCAATAATTGTTACGTAATGTTATAATAGTAAATGTGTAAGCGATTGCTGTATAACAAAGTTATTTCTTTATAAAATAATAATGATGCATGATAGTATTTTGATTCCTATTATTATAAATTAAAGTTAGTTTAATTAAAAACAGGTTATATACGCAGCTCCAGCAGGAGGGCATCTTAGTGGTCCTTCAATTTATCCAGCCTGTCTCGCACCATATATTGTGGTCACTGCCTGTAGCATACAGCATGATTCGTTTCTGGAATTGATACAAAAGGAAAGCTAAACTATGAATGGTGCAAATGGGGATTGATAGGAAAAGATCAGGAATCAACTGTCGATATTGCTCGTATGAAATATTTATATTTTTATTTAATTGTCAAATAAAATAAACAATATTAAAGCTTACAATAACAGCCTTTAGATCAACCGTTGAACATCAGTGATGCATATAGTGGAAGAATAGCGTGTGCTTATAATTATGGAAAATTGTTTACGTGTCATAGGAAAAATGATCCAGACTCTCACTATGGTAACCTTTGTGTGGCTATATATGAGTACAAAAGTAAGGCTGTTAGTGAATGGATATTGGAAGATAAGATACATTATAAGAACTTTCATTTACCTAGAATAGAAGTTGACCAGCACTTGGATTTGAGGTATTTATACGATAGGAGATTTTTAAAAAAAGAAACAAGGACATACCCAAGTTTTACAGACCCTTAGTCTCCAGGAAGTTAGGTCACCAAGGAATGGAGAAAATGAAGATGGTACAAGGTCGAATGTCAGTAAGCGAATGAGATGATTCATGTTCCTTCAAATGTTTATATTCATTGAAGAATACTTTCCAAATTACAACGGCCCTTTTACCTTGAAAAATAATATTTGAAGAGGATAGTTGCAAAATGTATAAAGTGCATCAGATAGCGTCATTATTCTATAACCGTGATCAAATATTTAAATTTAAATCTGCATATCGGTGTGGATTTGGGTAAAATTATGTGTGCGCTACCCTCACATACATTCTCCCACGCTTATTCTATCATCTATCGCTCTAATTTCGAAAATAATGAACTCGGGAACGCCTGATTAAATGGTATATTTTCAAGCATTTTTGGAAATATCTTTAGATAATCTAAAGTAGTATGTACTGACAAATATAGACTCCCTTTTAAAATAAATATTTAAGTGACCTTCGTATGCTTGGCACTACGACTCCCAAAGTCAAAACATTATATGCTATTCAACTAATGTTTACAACTACTATAAGCACATGTATTGTTTATTATTTCCTGAAATACTTAGTTTTCCTAATAAGCAAAGCTACCTGCACTTTAAATTTGTCTTTAGACTCGTAAAGAAGAAGAAAAATAAACAATATTTAAGGATAAATGAAGTGTTTCATATATTACGTCCTATGATTCAGAAAGCAAAATGTAACTTCAAAGAATTTATCGTCTAATAATGAAGCTGCGAAATCCTTTAATAATTTCATTCTTTATTTGTGTTCTAATAAATTCTCAGGGTCATGGTAAAACTGTTATCGCGACATTTACTGCAAATAAATAAAATATATAGATATTCACGTCTACGTCACAGCTTTAATCTTTAATTTTACAACATAAGCATCGATTTATTTTAATACATGGTAAATTTTAACTACGCATGAAAAACCAATTATTCTTCTAATTATTGGGTGCGCTCGGCCAACAATTAGTAATCTCAACTTCTAAGTAAAATACAGGGGTTTTCTCTAACATCGGAACATAAGATTGTGTTATTTGACTATAGCACTGAAGCATTTACTATACATTGTCATAATTAATAAAAGCGTAGATAGTTAACTTTTAGTGGTTATTTTAGGTTAATTGATTCTATTATTTATTATAAACACCATTTTGCTCAATTAATCTCGGTCAATACGTTTAATTCTTAAATTAAAAAAAAAACAGTAATTTGACTATAGGTAAAACTTCTATAGTCAAATAACACGAAATTTCCTATGACCCATTGTTAGAGAAACAACCTCTATAATAAACATTTTCTATAACCTAATGCATTGTGCGTTTTATTGAAACCTTTCCACAACATAAATCACAACGTTTTAAACATTTATTTGCAATCGCCATTATAAATTAAAAAATGTCTGAACAATTAATGACAATTAATAAAAGGGTTTGGAAGCCTTGTACAGTAGATAAGGAAAGTCCTTTAAAAATTCGAAAAGTCGAAAATATATTGCAGGATGGATACACATATTACAAGTGCAAGCAGTATAAAAAAAAAGATGGAAATACTATCACGTATGATATTTTTAATTTTTCTATTAAATGAACAATTTATTAATATAGTAATAATAATTAATTTTTAAGATATTTAACATGTAAAGATCGTTTATGCGCTGGAAAAGCAATAATGAATCATGATGGTAATATAACATTGAAATCTGAGCATAATCTACACGGTCCAGATTTTACCGTAGAGAAAAAAGCTAGAATTCGAAAATATGCTCGCGAGTTATGCCTGGAGTCGCTAGCAACTAGTCGAGAAATATACGACAAATGCAGTGAAAAGTTAGTATTAAATTTTTTTTAACTATGTGCTTTATAAATATCAGTGGATAATTTTAAAGAACAATGACTGATCAGATACAGCCAGATTTTCTAAACTTTTAATACTCTTATTTATAATGTTATACTTCATATTAAAGGCACAATTTAGTGAATTGTAGTTCTGATAAGTTTATTTCCACAAAACTTGTACTACATATTTATAATCGTACATTGCACCTAATTTTTATAATTTGTGCCCAGAATGATACAGTCAAATATGAAACTATATGAAAGTTTTCGAATTTTTATTCTAATTTAAATATTCCCTTGATTTAGTATGGTACAATTCTGTAGAATATAACATAGAATTTCCTTAATTTACTAGCTTAGATGTTTAAACCTTATTGGAAAACATTTTGTTTACAAGAAATTAAGCTATTCAAAATGGTTGAAAGACGTACATTGAGCGTTATAATTTATTACTATTATTTTAAAATAAATAACATATAAAAACTTTCTTTTGTCACTATAATTACAATTACTATATTTGGTAATAATATATTCTATTATCTGCAGATATCCTGAAGATATACAATTTATAAGCTTCGATGAATTGAAGCAAACGCTGAGAAATTGGTGTCGGGTATTAAAGCCTCCTAATCCTAATAATATAAAGGAAGTACAAAGCTGTATTGCAGCATCTGAAAAATGGAAGAGAATTTTAAATTTTAGCTTTAAAAATGATGAGGGGCAAGAGGAAAAGTATAAGCTAAGCTTTTACACATACACCTGCTCTGAAAATCCGGAATACGTGAGCATAGTATTTGGTTGCAAAAATTTTGCCCAAATAATATGTAACGGTGCAACAGAATTTTTTATTGATGGTACATTTAAAACCGCGCCTAAAGAGGAAGGTGTATATCAAGTCTTCACCATAATGACGCAGAGATTTAACAAGGTTAGTTATTATACTGTTTTTATGTATCATGTTTCAACAAAAGTGGCAAACTAAATATTAAAAAAAAAATATGGAGCTATTAATATGAGTTTTGAATTCTAAAAGAGACTAATGAAAACCTTTATTTAAAATTTTGCATCATATCTGTATCTCCATTATTAATTAAAATACATACATTTAAAATCTGCATAATTTTGTCAGAATACACACTGTGACGCTTTTTGAAACTATTTAGAGTATGGTATAAAAGCAAATAGATTTTGCAATAAGTGTTTTCAGTTGCACTTTTTATTTCTTTTAATATTTTTAGCCCGTGCGAAGAAAAAACAGAAATATATACTGTTCTTGAAATAAAATTAGAATTAGGTAATGGAATCTCTGAAAATACGGTCAATGTTAAAATTGTTATCATTTTCTACTTCTTAGATTATTCCATTTGCATGGGCGCTCATGTCGGGGAAGACTAAAGACTTGTATATAAAAACATTAAAATTAATTAATGATAATTTAGCACCAAATATGAATCCTGTGATATTTACCAGTGATTACGAAACAGCACTCTACTCAGCAGTGAACGTAGTATTTCCAGAAGCGCAAACGAAGGGGTGCTATTTTCACTTAATTCATGTAATATTTTAAAATTCTCAAATATTTTTTATATAGTGTTTAAGAATATTATGGAATTTCTTTTTCATCCATACAATGTAATGCCACAATTTTTTTCTCACAAATATACAAGGTATACCATGTATGGCGCACCAGAGTAAAGACATAAAAATGAATTTATCTCTATGTAGCTATAAGAGATATTAACTAAATTACAGGACTTTTAAGATTGAGAATTTAAAGGAGCTTTTCGAAAAAATTCTATACAAAAACTTGATACCTCTCATAGTTACAAGGATAAATGAACTTTTTGCTGGAACTCTGGGACATCTTACATGGTACACCCTATATATTTAATAATTTTAGAAAATAACAAAGAAAGTACCTCCTAATTTCATATTCTGTATTTAATATTGTCTTTAATATTTTTCTTAATTTTTATTCACAGAATATCAGTAAAGAAATTAAGAAATTAAAATTAAATGAGACAATATCACAATTAAATGCTGATGATGAAAAATTAGCCAAGCAATATATTAAAATGCTGATGAATCTCTGTTTACTACCAGCGAGTTTCATTAATATAGGCTACAATTATTTATTAGATGAAATAGAAAATCATGAGGAGATATTTGATACCTTATCGCCACTATTGCTTTATTTCGATAGACAATGGCTAAAAAGGACAGACATCGATTCCTTATCGTTTTATAAAGCGATACATAAAACAAATAATTCACAAGAGCGTTATCATCGCTATTTAAAGGAACGTTTGGGTATCCACTCTCCATTAGACAAGTTCTTATGTTAGTATTCCTTCATTATATTCATAATTGCTTGTGACGTGTTATTTTAATATAATCTGAAACAGAAACCAACTGCTCTAAATACATACAAATTCAGTAATTAATATGATTTAATGAGTTTTAGAAGTACAATATTTTATACAAATAATTTTTTTAAAAGATATAATCTCTTTCTCAATTTTTTAACTAACTAATTAGTTTAATATCTTAACCATATGCTTTCTAAACCATTTTTTGTTTAATTATATTAATTAGATTTTGAGAATATGTATTGTTACACTGATGTTATCAATAATAGTATTATTTTCTGTAATAATATTAATTTATGTTTAATCTTATATTGATTAATTCAGTGAAATTCCTTAATCATCTAGCAATACATTTTTAAACTTTGTATGCTTCCCTTTGAAGTCTGATTTTTCTTTTCGCTTATTTATATTATATATGAATCTATCTTTTATGTAAATGTAGTTGCTTCAATCAACAAAATTACATTTTATGATTCTAAGGTATGCCCAAAGGACTGTGACAAATATATGTCTTGTTTAAAGTGGCTGTTGGAATACATGTGTTCTGATATACTCTAAAGGATTAAATATTGTGACGCTTTGATTATTATAAACAAGATAATACTAATAACCTTTAAATATAATTCGATAACACCATAAAACTACCATAGAAATCATATTTTTTGTATTCAGTTTTGTAAATACTTGAAATAGAATATACATTTTTGTATACTGTTGAAAGTTGTACATAGCTTTCAAAACGCTTTACGATAAAAATAGTACAATCTTTTCATGTAAACTAAACACTTTTACTGATAAATTAAAAAAATTTATTGTACTGCTTCTAATCCAAAGTAACAGTCGGTGGTCAAACTATACCATAGATATTATAAAGTATGATCATATCCTTCAGGGCTTTTAGTATAAAGAAAATAGATAAACAATTATACAGGGTCTAGATATTTAAATTATTTATAGGCGTAAAAAAAGCGGTACATTATTCTGTAATTTTATGATTTTCAACAGATGATATAAAGTGCTAATCTTCATTGCTATATTAATAAATAATGCGTAAAAATGAATAAATGCAAAACTTTCAAATCAATTTGAGGTACACCGTTTTGAAAGTATTATGCATGATATTTATCGTAATAATTTCGTTTCAGATGGAGTAATGCAAATAATTAAAACATATTTAATAACATTTTTTCAATTAAGAAGAGGAACGTACTATAATAGACAAAAAAAAATAAACAACTCATTCAATAAATGGTTGTCTACAGCATGGTCAAATCTAGAACAATATTTAATTCTAGATAGAAATGATTTGCAAGTTAAGCAACAAATTGCCGAGTTTTTGCAACAATCAATAAATCATACACAAGAACAGATTTCACATATAATTGATGAAGAAAATAGTGAGTATAGTTATTATATTTACCTTTTCGTCTCTCTCTTTCACTCACTATTACTCCTTTCTGTTAACGATAAATCCAAATCCAGGATTAGAAACGTTCAATTTAAATTATTTAAAATGAGACTAAATTGGAATCATCTCCAGACAAATAGGACACATACATATATATTTGTTGAATAATACTTTTACTTGAAATAACACTGGTATTTATGAAATAATAGAATTTGAATGTCCGTACGAATCGATCTTACAATAAGAAATTGCAGAAGAAACTGTTTTCGTCTGATATCATGAGCAGTTAATTTATTATGATAGGAAGGCATCCAAGAATCAGAAACGTGTTATTAAATTTATCAATAATAATTTTGATATCGTAATAACTTCTCTTGAAATGAATTACTAAATTCAACAAATATAGACTTAACAAACCTATATTTGTCCTAAGATAACTGTTTTCGCATTGATCACAGATCGCAATGCTTTCATGCTCCTTAGAATCAAATAAAATCTGAAGACTGTTCCAATTACAAACTCCTAGATCATATTATGTAGTTCATAATGAGATAGCCCGTTAGAAACCACGTGAATTTTTTCTTCCTCCTAAAGACACTCGTTATTTCCTATTTTCACTTTTCATCTTTCTCAATAACATTACTATTACGAACATTTATAACGTTGGTTGTGTTAAACAAGCACACAATTATAAAAAATATACTTTCTAAAATGATGAAACATTTTGGTCATTTGTGCATCGGTATGTAAATTATAAATACTCTGAGATCTACTTACTGATATGCTTCTGCGCTTTTCTTACATTAACTCTTCATAAATCTAATTTCTATCGATCAAAAAATATATATACGCTGCTTCTTTACGCACTTCCAAACATTCTTACTTTGGAGCGACTAGTATACAATGACCGACATCTTTGGTGTCCATCGATGCATTTAGGAATCGCCTTTTGGAGCCCCTCACCATCAGTAACTCAAGACGGAAAGCGCGAGTTAGCATACATTTGAGATTAAAACCAATTTGAATAATAAAATTAAAAATGTTTAATCCAAAATGTGTGCTTACTCGCACTTCTCTGTCTAGGGTTAATGATAATGAGGGGCCCCAAAAGGCGGTTCCTACATGTATCAAGTGCACCATATATGTCGGTCATTGTACAAAGATTATATACAGGGTGTCCGGTAATAGGGTGCCAAGCCGGATACCCCAATTAGAGCGGCCGATTCTGAGGAGAAAACTCTTATGAAATTTTTTCGCGAAACCCTTAATTTAGAAGTTATTAAGGGTAGAAATTATTAATATTTTATTCGTCGAGCAGGAGGAGCGAAAAATCCGGGAATCGGATTGGCAGACAATTGACGCACCAATACACTTTAATTAGTATATCATATTACCATATGATCCAATTGAAGATCTGGCAGTAAGACATAGAGTGTGTGGGGAAGGGGGGAGGGAGGTTGTGAGACTGAGCGTGGAAAAACAATTGAACCGAAGCGCTCAGTTTCGAGTGTCGGCCAACAATAGGCTTGAAAAAACCGAAATATGAATTACGTTTAATTGATCAATGTTTGCTTAATTAATCCGGATAGATAATTCTGGTTAAAGAGAAGAGGTAAATAATAAATTGACTCGTTCTTTTCCGACTTAACCAAATAACAATTTTATTAGTCGGTATGTACAGCCAGAAAAAACCCTGTCATTAGGGAAAAAGGCTTTGCAAAATCCGTATTGAACAATGTAACTGAATACAATAGGTGTAATTAATGATTACAAATACCTTGATATGCAATGAAAGCAATACCACCATACCTAGGACTTGGTGTCCCACACTTCAGGAAGCTCTGTGACTTCTTTTTTCTCGGCCTAATGTTAACTATGTGCATTGGTTGCACTACCGCAATGGTGAGAGTGTTCTCTCTGTTTGTTTTACCGTTCTGGTATGTTATAACCCAACTATGCTCAATTATATCACCAACTCCTCTCAGTTTTGATCTGATCTCGCCGAGCGCTCTCTAGACAGTAGTCTCGATCGTTTTCTCCCCTCCTCTTCTGCTCTTGCCGCCGATTCCTCTCACCGCTAGACTACCACGCCTCTCGCGCCTATACTTTGTATTAAACTCTATCCCGATCGCTACTCGAGGAAGAACTCCTCATCATCCCGCCCACTATTTTCGTCTGAATGACGAAAAGCGAGAAAATAAATAAACTTACTTATTTTAATGATTTACATGGTATAGATTGATTGTCTGCTGTCGGTAAGTTCAACGGACATAGATTATTCACATGACGGCGAAACTGAGAGGTCGCAGTCTTTACTGTGACTACCCTTACAAAATTGTCATATCCAGGGTGTAATTCTATAACGCGCGCAAGCGGCCACTTCGACGGTGGATACCGATCATCTCTTAACAACACTAATTGTCCCTTAGTCAGATTCTTGGTAGAGTCCTTCCATTTAAATCTTTCTTGTAGAGTGTGTAAGTACTCGGTTGACCATCTGGACCAAAATTGTTCTTTCATCCGTTGGAGTAATTGAAATCGGCTTAAACGATTTTCGGGTATGTTGGATAAGCTTCCTTCTGGTACGTTCCCCAATGGACCTCCTATTAAAAAGTGCGCAGGTGTCAGGACTTCCAAATCGTCGATAGAGTGGGTAAGGGCACACAAAGGTCGGGTGTTCAAACAGGCTTCAATGTCAATGAGGACAGTAGACAGTTCCTCATAAGTTAACTTGTGTTCGCCAATAACTCTGTGAAGGTGATATTTGACTGATTTAATTCCGGCCTCCCAGATCCCTCCACAATGTGGTGCATGAGGTGGAATAAAAAGCCATTCCGTATGGTCGTTAGCCAAGAGCTCAGCCACTTCCTTATAAAATGTCGATGATCTGGAGAACATTTCTTTAAGCTCTCGAGCTGCTCCTTGGAACGTCGTCCCATTGTCACTGAACATTTTGCGACAAATTCCTCTTCTTCCTGTAAATCGACGATAGGCAGCGAGAAATGCTTCAGTGGTGAGGTCGCTGACAACTTCTAAATGTATAGCACGTGTAAAAAAACAAACAAACAATGCTATATATCCCTTGTAGCTTTTCGTTCCTCTTCCTTTTGCGATCCTTAGTTGAATGGGGCCGGCATAGTCCACTCCGGCAATTTCAAACGGTCGACAACTACGAGTCACTCGATCCTCCGGCAAATTACCCATTAATTGATACGCTAACTTAGGTCTAATGCGTTGACATTTAATACATAAGCGCACTTCGCGTCTTACTAACAAATTGCAGCCTAATATCCAAACATCTTGCAACAATCTAGCCCTTGTCAAAACGATCCCTCCATGTAAAGTGGAATGATGAGCATGTTTTACATATAGTTTACTAAGAGATGAATCCTTCGGTAAAATCGGTGGGTGTTTGGCATCCTTCATTAAATTAGAATAAGCTAATCTGCCACCGACGCGTAATAAGCCATCCGATTGGCTAACAAATGGATACAAACGTGACAATGCTTTATTTTGTAAGGTACTGTGGGAATCTGGAGATTTTGTCAAGATATGCATTTCCTTAGAAAAGGCAGCCGATTGGGCCATGCGAATAGCACAATATCTAGCTTCTAACAACTCAGAGGCTGTCAGAAAGGACATATTGGGCGCTAATTGATTCTTCTTCAAACGCCGATTGCGGAAAGGTCTTAAGCAATACGCTAAAACTCTTATCAACCGTGTTAGAGTCGAAAAACGTGTTAAAAATTCATTCTCTTTAGTCTTATGAACTATAGCTACTGAATGAACTTGCAAAGGTTGATATGGCCATTGTGACCTATGCGTTAACAACCATTCGGGTCCATTCCACCATAACTTGGAACCCATTAAATCCGGAGGTGATACTCCGCGAGATGCCAAGTCAGCTGGATTACTTTTTGAACCTACATGTCTCCATTCTGCAGAAGGGAGCTCTGTTTGGACGAAAGAAACCCGATTTGCTACATAAACCTTCCAAGTACATGGGTGCTTGCGTAACCATGCTAATACTACTTGACTATCACACCATGCAGTGATTGATGCATTATTGAATATTTTCAATTGCTTTATATAATTAATCAATCGAACCAATAACACTGCCCCATTCAGTTCTAGATTCGGAATGCTTACGGTCTTTATAGGGCTAACCTTGGTTTTTGCGATTAGCAAATGTACTTTAATATGGTTATTATCATTGACTCTTAAATACACAGCAGCCCCATAAGCTCGTTGCGACGCATCACAAAATCCGTGTAATTCCAATTGTGCTGATGGCGTTATCCCTAACCAACGCCCTATTTTGAGATCAGTTAGAGCCCCTAATGATGAACAATACTTTATCCATCGATTCCTCATGTCATGAGGCAGCGGGTCATCTAATGGACACTTTAAGATCCATAAATCTTGCAATAAAATTTTTGATAATACAGTGACTGGAGCGAGCCAGCCCAATGGATCAAAAAGCCTTGCAATTCCTGACATAATGGTTCTCATGGTGATGACGTTATTTTCATTTGCATTATGACTCACATTGAAGGAAAAGCTATCTAGTTGCTGAGACCATAAAATACCTAATGTCTTGATTGCATCATCATTTGAAATTAGCTTATTAACGTGGTTTTGCTTGTAAGAGGGCGGTATTAAATCCAAATGATTTGAAGCCCATTTATCTAAATCAATCCCAGCTAACTTTAATAAAGCGCATAACTCCTTTCGAATTTTAATTGCGTCTTCTAATCTATAGGCACCTGCAAAAATGTCATCAACATAGCAATTGTTAAATAAACAGTTAGAACCGAAGGGAAATGCTTGTCTTTCGCTTATTGCTAACTGTTGCAATGTACGTATAGCCAAATACGGAGCGCACGCGGTACCATATGTCACGGTCGTTAATCGATAATCTACTGGTTCTTCCTCTGATGAATCTGCCCAAACTATCCTTTGGTAATCCTGATCTAATTTGTGTACTCTAATCTGACGAAACATCTTTATAATGTCTGCAGTGAATACAAAACGATATTCCCGCCATTGTAAAAGTATTAAGGGTAATTCGCTCTGTAATGAAGGACCCTGATATAAATACTGATTCAAAGAGTGCTCATTGCAGACTCGTCTGGAAGCATCAAATACAACGCGTATTTTACAATGTTCATTTGAAAACTGAACGACAGGATGATGCGGTAAGTACCACGAAGTTGGATTAGGTATGTCCGAGGAAGGAATGCGCTCCATGTGTCCTAATTCTAAATACATTTTCATAAAGTCCTTGTAAGCTTCCGCTAGTCTAGAATCCCGATTGAGACGTTTGTGGATGTTTCTTAAGGATTGCAATGCGAGATGACGACTTTCCAGTCCTACACTTGGAATGCCTTCCTTTAAGGGTAATCTAACTTCATATCGACCCTCTTCGTCGCGTTTATGACTATCGCGAAATAGTTTTTCGCAATATTGATTATCAGGGGATTCTCGTGATGAAGGCGCAACAATCTCTTCTACTCCCCAAAATTTTTCAATTGATGCACGTAACTCATCAATTTGGGTACACTGCGTTGTCAAAACGCAAGGACCTTTAGTCTCCTTCCTGGCCGCCCACCCTGAGATGGTTCCTTCAATGGATCCCGATACTATCCAGCCTAATTTGGAATTTTGAGCGATCATATTACCGAAGGGAAAGTGTTTTACACCTTCCAATAGAAACTGGCTAAAAACCTCCACCCCAATGAGTAGATCAGCTGAGGCTGGTGTAGTAAAATGGGGATCCGCCAGCTGAAGACCAGTGAATAATTTAAGATCCACTCTAGCGGACCTATTTGACGGTAATTTTGTCGTAATGCGAGGTATAACTAAAGCTTCTAAATTAACATAATGATTTAAGGAATATATGGAACTTAAAGTCACCTTGACCTTGGATTTAGATACTCCCGTAGGGTTTGACCCCAACCCAGATAACGAAACCTCGACTTTGTCTCTAGGCAATTTTAACAATTGGACTATCGATTCAGATATAAACGACGCTTCCGAACCTTGATCAATCAAAGCCCTTACTCGACAACTATCCCCCCGTGGTCCATATAATATAATCTCAGCCGTGGCTAAATACACCACTCGACACGAATTTGCTATACTCGCCGTCAAAGTATTTACTGTAGTAATTCCCGAATCCTCTAAGTTATTTTTCGTATCTTTATCCTGAACAATCTCTATAGATTTTAAATTACTCGGTTGTTTTTTATTGAAATGTAAAAGTGTATTATGCTTTCCATTACAAATGGAACAAGTTTTCGTTGACGTACAAGTAGCACAAGTATGAGGGTTAAGACAATTATAACAAAGACGTAAACGTCGTATCTCTACACGTCGCTCATACGGATCCTTTTTAAGAAACTGTTGGCAATTAAATATTCCATGAGCGCCTTTACACAGTGCACATTTATTGCGTGCTGCCTTGGTAGTTGGCGTTGTGGTTGCCGCGAAAGCTTTCTTGTGAGTTCGGCCTAAGGTCTTTGACCCCACATTGGAACTGGTACCCTCCGAACTATAACTCGATTTATTTGTTGCTGTATTGGTTGCAATCATGTTTAAAGACAATGCACGTCGTTCTAAAAAGTCATTGAATTCCTTTAAAGTCGGAAATCTATCTAGGATTGCCGGTTCCTCATTCGTCTCCCTAGCTCTAGCAACTACTCTCTGATCCTTTATGCTAATTTCCGCTTCCCATAATTTTTGCGATTCAGGGTCTAAACTATTCGTAATAATATGTATGATCCAAATACTCCACTGATCAATCGGTAGGCCTAAGTTGGATAAGGAACGGAGGATCCGTTGTAGACGATCAATCAAGGCACGAATTCCGTCGGACGATTCTTTCTTTAACTGTGTGGTTTGCATTAACTCAGTCAGGTACGTCCGCACAGTAAGACGCGGGTTGCAATACCGTAATTTAAGAGCCTTCCATGTTGATATATAATTGGCCTCAGTGACTGTTACTCCTTGTACAAATTCCGCAGCAGAATCAACGAGACACGATTTTAAATATTGTAGCTTAGCTACATCTGATAAATTTGGGCGGTTATGAACCAGTGAAGAAAATAAATCGTAAAAGTTATCCCAATCATGATATTTCCCAGAAAATGATGGTAAATCTAGCTTAGGCAATTTGGCGACGCTTGGATTATTCTGAAGAACAATGTCACTCTGTGTACCAGCACATAACGACGATGACCTTGAACCTGATGGATCATGTAAACTGTCCCTCAAATTAACAAGTTCGTCTTGTGCATCTTCGACAATCTTTTGCATTTGTCCAAATATGTTTTCGTTCATATATTCTCTTACCTCAGCGTCATCTCTACTTGAAATTTCTATGTGAGTCTGTCTTATTTCAGACCAAAGATCTTTTACCGAATTAATTCTATTTTGTATCATATTTCGTGTAAGAGTTGAACGATCTTTCCCTTGAATGCTAACAAGCATATTCCTTACTTCCGTTTCACGTATTTTCTGTGAACTGATTAATCTCTTAACAGTCGGTGCCATTATGACCCTTTACATATACTTAATAAACTGAATTATAGAAATATCGAATGAATACTTCAAAAAAAAATAAAAATATTAACTCAAAGAATCGACCGCTAGTCTCGAACGTAAATATACACAACACGTTAGAGTCGTTCGCGACAAAGGACTAGATGTGTTGCTGCTTGAACAGGTCTAAACACGCACGCAAGTCTTATACACTATAAGTATTACACACATTGATAAGTATACAGTAAATATAAGCACACATATAAATCTTATTCTAACCTATTTACTGACTCTCCTCAAATCAACCAGAATCCGGCTCGAAGGACCAATGTTTGCTTAATTAATCCGGATAGATAATTCTGGTTAAAGAGAAGAGGTAAATAATAAATTGACTCGTTCTTTTCCGACTTAACCAAATAACATTTTTATTAGTCGGTATGTACAGCCAGAAAAAACCCTGTCATTAGGGAAAAAGGCTTTGCAAAATCCGTATTGAACAATGTAACTGAATACAATAGGTGTAATTAATGATTACAAATACCTTGATATGCAATGAAAGCAATACCACCATACCTAGGACTTGGTGTCCCACACTTCAGGAAGCTCTGTGACTTCTTTTTTCTCGGCCTAATGTTAACTATGTGCATTGGTTGCACTACCGCAATGGTGAGAGTGTTCTCTCTGTTTGTTTTACCGTTCTGGTATGTTATAACCCAACTATGCTCAATTATATCACCAACTCCTCTCAGTTTTGATCTGATCTCGCCGAGCGCTCTCTAGACAGTAGTCTCGATCGTTTTCTCCCCTCCTCTTCTGCTCTTGCCGCCGATTCCTCTCACCGCTAGACTACCACGCCTCTCGCGCCTATACTTTGTATTAAACTCTATCCCGGTCGCTACTCGAGGAAGAACTCCTCATCAATCAAAGAATATTAAAACTCTTACAACTTCAATTAAACGTAATCAAAAGGTTGATTAGTGAATAGAAAAAATTGTGGTGATGACAACGAGCCTAAACATGACGTAGATACGACAGCTTTTGATTAAGTTAACTCGTAGTTACCTATAATTATTAAAACTAATAAATGTCGCATTTACACTGCGATTAGACTCAATTTCATCGTAAAAAATGCATCGATTTTTTGAAAATTATCTTTATTACAGTTGTATTTGGGCTATCTTTTCCCCACCACCTTGCGGTAAATAGCTTGGCGCGTTTTTTTTATAGTGGTTTCCCCAGGAGGCCTAATCCACTTTCCTAATTTAATGTAGGAGCTGCTCAAAGTGGCGACCGTTTTGCTCCGAGCATAGTTCGCTCCTTCGAACTATGTTCCGCGTTGCACGGTGCACCATATCTGGCGTAATAGAACGGAAGGCCGCAACAATAGCATCGCGGACTTGCTCTTCCGTCCCATTACGCCAGTCCTCTACCAAGGCCTTGACGTGGCCCCATAAAAAAAAATCCAGTGGATTTAGGTCCGGGGATCTCGCAGGCCATGTAATAGGGCCACCACGGCCCATCCACCTCTCCGGGAACATGTCGTTCAGGGTGCTTCGCACGTTCAATCGGTAGTGCGGAGGCGCACCGTCGTGCTGGAAGATGAGATTATTCCGCACGTGGAGCGGCACATCTTCCAGCAGGACACCGAGTTGTTCCCTCAGAAAATCGGCGTACACTTCCCCGTTAAGCCTCGGTGGTAGAAAATACGGACCGATCTGTAAATTTAGAAAGAAAAAAAAACGATTAGTATAATCAGCCGAATGAAAAGGATCTTTTAATTACTTACGATATTATTTCCAATGAGGCCTGCCCAGACGTTGACCGTGTACCGATACTGGAACGCACATTCACGAGCGGCATGGGGATTTTCCTCTCTCCAAACTATGTAGTTTCGAGAGTTGAAAATCCCATTCGGCGTGAATGTGGATTCGTCAGTCCACAGTATCCTGTCGGGGAAATCTGGATCCCTTCGGCATTGCGCAAGAAATCCTAATTAGAAAACATTTTTATTAATTAGCTATCTATATTAAATCGTATTTAATTGAAACCGAAAATAATAGTCGAAGTTACCTTGGCAGAAGTGCACCCGACTTTCAAAATCGCGCGGCAGTAGCTGCTGGACGCGGTAAAAATGGTACGGCCGCAAGCCGTTCCTATGCAGGATTTCTCCAACTGCAAATTTGGATAAACCAAATTTGCGTGCGGCACCACGCAAGCTGTCTTGCTCACTTAAAAAGTGTTGGATGATTTCATCCTCCAATTGTACACTGATATTACGCGATCTGGCATGATCACGGTTAACCCGTAGGCTCAGTCTTTCGCGCGAACATCGCACAATATTTAAAATCGCGCGTCGTTTCGGGTGGTATTGGCGATTAGGAAAGCGGCTCGCATACAAACGCTCCGCGGCACTTGCGTTTTCATTCGCCATACCATACGTTATCAGTATGTCCGTCAATTCTACACTGGTTAAATTTTCCATGACTATTTCAAAAAATAAAAAATGCAGGAGGTCTCTACAATTCGGAGGAGTCGCTACGAATGCTGCGTTGATTTGAAAACATTCAAAATGTAAACAACTATTTCCTTTTTTGCTAAAAACAAAATGCAAAAAATAAGTATTTTAAACGTTCAACTGTTGTAATCGTCAAGCGCAACATTTGTTTACATTTTGAATGTTTTCAAATCAACGCAGCATTCGTAGCGAGTCCTCCGAATTGTAGAGACCTCCTGCATTTTTTATTTTTTGAAATAGTCATGGAAAATTTAACCAGTGTAGAATTGACGGACATACTGATAACGTATGGTATGGCGAATGAAAACGCAAGTGCCGCGGAGCGTTTGTATGCGAGCCGCTTTCCTAATCGCCAATACCACCCGAAACGACGCGCGATTTTAAATATTGTGCGATGTTCGCGCGAAAGACTGAGCCTACGGGTTAACCGTGATCATGCCAGATCGCGTAATATCAGTGTACAATTGGAGGATGAAATCATCCAACACTTTTTAAGTGAGCAAGACAGCTTGCGTGGTGCCGCACGCAAATTTGGTTTATCCAAATTTGCAGTTGGAGAAATCCTGCATAGGAACGGCTTGCGGCCGTACCATTTTTACCGCGTCCAGCAGCTACTGCCGCGCGATTTTGAAAGTCGGGTGCACTTCTGCCAAGGTAACTTCGACTATTATTTTCGGTTTCAATTAAATACGATTTAATATAGATAGCTAATTAATAAAAATGTTTTCTAATTAGGATTTCTTGCGCAATGCCGAAGCGATCCAGATTTCCCCGACAGGATACTGTGGACTGACGAATCCACATTCACGCCGAATGGGATTTTCAACTCTCGAAACTACATAGTTTGGAGAGAGGAAAATCCCCATGCCGCTCGTGAATGTGCGTTCCAGTATCGGTACACGGTCAACGTCTGGGCAGGCCTCATTGGAAATAATATCGTAAGTAATTAAAAGATCCTTTTCATTCGGCTGATTATACTAATCGTTTTTTTTTTCTTTCTAAATTTACAGATCGGTCCGTATTTTCTACCACCGAGGCTTAACGGGGAAGTGTACGCCGATTTTCTGAGGGAACAACTCGGTGTCCTGCTGGAAGATGTGCCGCTCCACGTGCGGAATAATCTCATCTTCCAGCACGACGGTGCGCCTCCGCACTACCGATTGAACGTGCGAAGCACCCTGAACGACATGTTCCCGGAGAGGTGGATGGGCCGTGGTGGCCCTATTACATGGCCTGCGAGATCCCCGGACCTAAATCCACTGGATTTTTTTTTATGGGGCCACGTCAAGGCCTTGGTAGAGGACAGGCGTAATGGGACGGAAGAGCAAGTCCGCGATGCTATTGTTGCGGCCTTCCGTTCTATTACGCCAGATATGGTGCACCGTGCAACGCGGAACATAGTTCGAAGGAGCGAACTATGCTCGGAGCAAAACGGTCGCCACTTTGAGCAGCTCCTACATTAAATTAGGAAAGTGGATTAGGCCTCCTGGGGAAACCACTATAAAAAAAACGCGCCAAGCTATTTACCGCAAGGTGGTGGGGAAAAGATAGCCCAAATACAACTGTAATAAAGATAATTTTCAAAAAATCGATGCATTTTTTACGATGAAATTGAGTCTAATCGCAGTGTAAATGCGACATTTATTAGTTTTAATAATTATAGGTAACTACGAGTTAACTTAATCAAAAGCTGTCGTATCTACGTCATGTTTAGGCTCGTTGTCATCACCACAATTTTTTCTATTCACTAATCAACCTTTTGATTACGTTTAATTGAAGTTGTAAGAGTTTTAATATTCTTTGATCAATTAAACGTAATTCATATTTCGGTTTTTTCAAGCCTATTGTTGGCCGACACTCGAAACTGAGCGCTTCGGTTCAATTGTTTTTCCACGCTCAGTCTCACAACCTCCCTCCCCCCTTCCCCACAAACTCTATGTCTTACTGCCAGATCTTCAATTGGATCATATGGTAATATGATATACTAATTAAAGTGTATTGGTGCGTCAATTGTCTGCCAATCCGATTCCCGGATTTTTCGCTCCTCCTGCTCGACGAATAAAATATTAATAATTTCTACCCTTAATAACTTCTAAATTAAGGGTTTCGCGAAAAAATTTCATAAGAGTTTTCTCCTCAGAATCGGCCGCTCTAACTGGGGTATCCGGCTTGGCACCCTATTACTGGACACCCTGTATAACTGTAAAAAAATATCTTTATGTTTAGGTAATGAGTATAATGAAAGCATACACGAAGAAAATGACGTAAATAATTACATGCTTGAGCAAGAGCTACCTCAAACCGTAGATTTTGATAGTTGCGAGGAGGATTTATAAAATATAAAGTTTTGCATTGTTACATTTTTCATATATTTTATTTATTTTTACATTCAATAAAACTTTATAACATTAAATGTAATTAATTATTTATTATAGCGTAATTATTATTTTGCGAGTGTCTTATTTCATTTACTTATAGCATACGCCTAGCTTTTACCATGACCCTGAGAATTTATTAGAACACAAATAAAGAATGAAATTATTAAAGGATTTCGCAGCTTCATTATTAGACGGTAAATTCTTTGAAGTTACATTTTGCTTTCTGAATCATAGGACGTAATATATGAAACACTTCATTTATCCTTAAATATTGTTTATTTTTCTTCTTCTTTACGAGTCTAAAGACAAATTTAAAGTGCAGGTAGCTTTGCTTATTAGGAAAACTAAGTATTTCAGGAAATAATAAACAATACATGTGCTTATAGTAGTTGTAAACATTAGTTGAATAGCATATAATGTTTTGACTTTGGGAGTCGTAGTGCCAAGCATACGAAGGTCACTTAAATATTTATTTTAAAAGGGAGTCTATATTTGTCAGTACATACTACTTTAGATTATCTAAAGATATTTCCAAAAATGCTTGAAAATATACCATTTAATCAGGCGTTCCCGAGTTCATTATTTTCGAAATTAGAGCGATAGATGATAGAATAAGCGTGGGCGAATGTATGTGAGGGTAGCGCACACATAATTTTACCCAAATCCACACCGATATGCAGATTTAAATTTAAATATTTGATCATGGTTATAGAATAATGACGCTATCTGATGCACTTTATACATTTTGCAACTATCCTCTTCAAATATTATTTTTCAAGGTAAAAGGGCCGTTGTAATTTGGAAAGTATTCTTCAATGAATATAAACATTTGAAGGAACATGAATCATCTCATTCGCTTACTGACATTCGACCTTGTACCATCTTCATTTTCTCCATTCCTTGGTGACCTAACTTCCTGGAGACTAAGGGTCTGTAAAACTTGGGTATGTCCTTGTTTCTTTTTTTAAAAATCTCCTATCGTATAAATACCTCAAATCCAAGTGCTGGTCAACTTCTATTCTAGGTAAATGAAAGTTCTTATAATGTATCTTATCTTCCAATATCCATTCACTAACAGCCTTACTTTTGTACTCATATATAGCCACACAAAGGTTACCATAGTGAGAGTCTGGATCATTTTTCCTATGACACGTAAACAATTTTCCATAATTATAAGCACACGCTATTCTTCCACTATATGCATCACTGATGTTCAACGGTTGATCTAAAGGCTGTTATTGTAAGCTTTAATATTGTTTATTTTATTTGACAATTAAATAAAAATATAAATATTTCATACGAGCAATATCGACAGTTGATTCCTGATCTTTTCCTATCAATCCCCATTTACACCATTCATAGTTTAGCTTTCCTTTTGTATCAATTCCAGAAACGAATCATGCTGTATGCTACAGGCAGTGACCACAATATATGGTGCGAGACAGGCTGGATAAATTGAAGGACCACTAAGATGCCCTCCTGCTGGAGCTGCGTATATAACCTGTTTTTAATTAAACTAACTTTAATTTATAATAATAGGAATCAAAATACTATCATGCATCATTATTATTTTATAAAGAAATAACTTTGTTATACAGCAATCGCTTACACATTTACTATTATAACATTACGTAACAATTATTGAAATGTCTAGGCCACATAAATATGCTTCTTAAATTAATGCTGTTTCATTCATTGGTCTATAAGGATTTCTTTCCTGTATTGAAACTCATCGAAACTGGATTTAACCTGTAACAAATATAAAATAACCACAAAGTATATTTCCCTAAAAATATATAATAACTTTCACGTTTTGTTATTAGTTAATACTCATCTGATATATTTTTCTTCTTTGTTATTTATGTAATCCTTTCCTTCTTTTCCGTAATTCCTTTTTCGAAATTAGTAATTTTGTTTACTATATAAAAGGAAGGTTAACTGAGCCATTTAACAGCTACGGACAGACCCCTTAGATATCCTTTCACCACTCTTATTTCTACTTCCCCTCGCCTGGTGCCAGATTATTGGGCCGAAGTGTAACTGCTACTTCGCAAGACTGCCAACTCAAATTGATCATTTTCAGGTTTTCTGTTGCTTTGTTGGGAATCCTACTTTCCATATTATAACGGCCCTTAACTAAAGAGTATACACACTTTTTGAACACCCAGTATCATGTGTATACTTTTCTCTCATGGAGGTACGAAGTACCTGGAGGGAGCATGTGGCTTGTTTCGTTCTATAAATGTGAAGCCGAGGGATGGGAGTAAAATGGCTGGCCGCCATCTATGATTGTTGATAAATATAGCACATAATAACATATATATATGTTATATTTTGGACTCCACAATCCCGTGACTGAAGACAAAATTAATATCACGGAACTTTGTGGTTCATGGTCCGGTATGTTTCTGGTAATCCATTGTTCATTACGTGCTTTATTACTTTGTTACTCTCAAACTGCTAAATCCTACAATTTTAAAGAAATATGGTTGAGCCAGCAGGTAAAAGTAAGTGAAGTATATTTTTCCATTTTTATTTTTAAAGATTAAATATGAAATACTGTACATTGTTACATTTGAATGTTTCAAATTGCAGATCAGAAAATGAAATAATTATAAATAATTAACAATTGGCGGCAACTGGGATGCACATACACCGGAATCAAAGTAGGAAAAAGGTTTGGAAGTTTAAATTGTTTCATCGTTCCGTTTTTCTCCCGCGGTTTAGTTCTGTCTATTTCGAAGATATTTTAACAAATACGATGTCGCTGATATCGCACGTTAATGAATGGTTTTGTCTTCGGTCACGGGATTGTTGAGTCCACAATGGAATGGTTTGGTTTGGTTCACGGGATTGTGGAATCTTGAATATAACATATATATATGATATATATACGTTATTATGTGCTATATATATCAACAATCATAGATGGCGGCCAGCCATTTTCCCCCACCACCTTGCTTCACTCCCGCCGGCATATGCTGCTCGCTTGTTTTCTCTTGACCTGAATATAGCATTTTTTCGGCCATAATACCTTTCGGCCATAATACTTTTCGGCCATAATACCTTTCGGCCATAATACTGTTCGGCCATATGGGATACTACCTATATGTATAATACTTTTATTAATTTTGTTTGTTAACAAATTAATGCTATTTTCGTGTATCTTTCTACGCTAAAATAAAAATATTTTCTTAAATTGTAAAATTATCTAATGTAGACCTGTTTTACCCTATTCCACCCTATTCGAAGCTCTGCCGTGTTGTTTCGCATCAGTTTCGATAGATGGCGCGAGGGCATAATCATCTGGAAGCTGCAGGAAGCAAAACGATGGGATCGAAACGCCGCCTACCAGCAAGGATTGCTTCGGGACACGGTAGCAATCTTCCGTTTCATCTCTGCCACTACCAACTTACAGTTTAGCTATTTCGCAGAGCTGCCAACTCAAATTGACCTTTTTCAGATTTATTTTTTTTTTTTGGGAATGCTGCTTTCCACTTTACAACGGGCCACGGGCCATATCCCTCGGCCATTTTATCCATTTGGTAATCTTCTTTACCACCCCATTAATGCCCCTTTGTCATATGGTAAGCTACCCACTGAACGTATTGTTACCGACGGTTACCCACCCCCATAATTCTGTTAGTTGTAACCAACGGAGATATGTATACGAAGGGTGCGTTCACGGAGACGCTATCAACGCTACTGCGCACATATAATAGGCAATTTTCTCTGCGCAGTAACACAAATAGCGCTAAATAGCGTCTCCGTAAACGCACCCGAAGTATGTAACATACATACAAGTTACAACTACTACTTCGTAGTGGTTCGTTCTGCTTCGTTCGTAGTATTCCGCATCCGCACTTCGCACTTCGCAGTTGTTCGCAGTACTTCGTACACTGCTTCGTACCTCCATGACTTGTTATAACATTTGCATGCGCAACATCGTTGCTACCGTTGCTACAGTGGACGTGTTCCAGAATTCACTATCAGTATTGTGAATGTCCTTCTGTTTTCTTTCAATGCTTCATTATTGACAAAGATATAAAGATGTCCGTAGTACTGGCAGTGTATTTTGGAGCACGGCCAGCACGGCAAGTGACAACAGTCGCATCATTATAGCAGAACGACACAAACAGAACAACAAGGAGTCAGCAAACTAGGATAAAAGTACGGTGTATTTGTGAGTTTTCGAAGTCAGCTGATTTCAATCGATGTCGTGTGTTGTGTATTTGGTTTGACGGGTTCAGGACTTTTGGACCAACGTTCCAGTCATTCCAAACATGTTCATAGTGCGTCCACAATGAAGAAAGAAAAACATTGCAAAGCTGGATCATCGTTTAATCGACATCATTAATCGATGATGTTATGTTGATTAATGTGGCATTTATTTAGACACGTGTCAAAGAAATGCGTTTTTCCCAAATAAATCGTTGGTGTGATACTGTGTCAGAATAATAGATCTGCTTCAAACTAAAAGGAAAGTAAAATAATTTTGTAACTCTGATGCCTTAAAACGACTAGAAGTTAAATAGCGAATAAAATGGCTTGGCTAGGATTTCCTTGGTCGGATTCAATTAAAAAAAGGGCTTGCAGGTATCTTCTTCAACGTTATCTCGGGCAATTTTTAGAAGAAAAATTAACATTAGATCAGCTCTCTGTGGATCTTTATAATGGTACAGGACGTGTTACCAATGTTAGCCTTGATGTTCAGGTAACCAATTTTTTTATTCTGTCTTAGCTAATAGCAATATGTATTGCAAATTTAATTCATAATGTATACTTGGAAAACATTATATTTCTTTAAATTATTATATAAACATTAATCATGTAGTATTGAAATAATGAAAGCCAGATTTATTCAACAAATCTATTTCTCCAAAGCTATACGTTAATTGTAAATGAAAAATAACTTGCAGTATGCATAAACATTTTATTTCTTATAGTTATTTATAGTTAATATTTTTTCTAAATATGTTTATTGCAATAGGCCCTTAATGAAATGGGAGAACAACATCATCTTCCATTAGAATTTGTTGATGGTTACATAGCAGAAATGTCTGTAAGCATTCCTTGGTCAGCTTTACTTAGCGAGGCTGGTTATGTAGAAGTTAACAGCTTAAGGTTAACAGTACAGCCAAGGCAAAGAGAAGAATCAAGCACGTCAATGTTTGAATCAATGTGGAGCTCTATGACATCTAGTATACAATTAGCACAGGAATGCTTTAAACAAGATGCAAATATGTTTGGTAATGTACAGCCATTAGAAGGAGTGGAGATATTCGCACAGACAATAGATTCAAGTAAGTAAAAACATTGTAAGTTTATTTGTTATTTATAAACAAAATGTTATTCTCATTTGACTTATTTTTTTCAGTTCTTCAAAGAGTTAAAATAAGATTTATAAATACATTAATTCGCATAGAGCATGTGCCATTGGATTCTGCTTCTGGTGTAGCAATTGAAATGCTTATAAAGAATTTAGAGTACTCTGATGAAGCAGGATCTGATCCTTGTAATTCATCTTTAGATCCAAATCAATCTGCAAAAAGTTATGTGGTGTCTGCATTTTCAACAAAGAGATTTTATTTAGAAGGTGTCAGCTTGCACACCGATGAATTTCCATCTAGAGCAAGAACTTTTTCCCGGAGTATTATAACAACAAGTAGAAGCTCGACACCTAATTCTAAGGTGAAGCTTTGTTTCAAAAGAAGTGAGAAGAATATAAATATAAATTTGTTTTAATGCTTCTGTATACACGTTTTAAATTTCTAGAACTCGGATGGTCAATTTTCATCTGCTCAAATATCCCCTGTACAAAACTCCTGTATAATAACTCCACCTGAAAAAAATGTAATTAATACATTAAGTGAGTCAAATTCTATAATATTTGCAAAATTAACTGGTCGGCAAGAGATCAGGTTAAAGGTAAAACAAAGCGAAGGAATTTCTGGACCAAAGGTACACCTGATTTAAGTAGAAATAATTATATAACACTATTGCAAGAGCTTTTTAATGAAAACTGATTATTTTAGGTAGAGCTAGAAGTTACATTAGGATCATTTATTTCCTACATAAGTCCAAGACAGGTGCATGTATTAAAGGAGCTGGTTCATGGATTGGCTACTCCCGATTTAGAAGATATGAGTAATGTTGCGCCAAGGCAATGCACCAGTAAACCAATGGTAAGCAGTGATTTTAACAGAGTTGAGAAGGAACTTATTCAGCAAATACATCCCACTCAAGGATTGAGAACAACAGTAAGTTTAATGAACTTAAACTGTTATAAAGTTCTATATTTAATTATCTTTTGGTAAAATATTAAAATAATTTATGTTACTTTACTTATATAATAGGATTTACGGTTTACACAAGGTTGGTCAACCGCATCCTTCGATGAATCTGATAATGAAGATGAATATTTACCAATGAGACTACCAGGTTACCCTATAATGAGTGATTCGGTAACGAGCAATAATTTTAGTATGGAAGAAAGTATCTCTAATAGTAGCATCAGCTCAAAAAGTTCTGTGAACAATTTTTCAAAACAAAATAAGCATAAACACAGTATAGATGATGCGTCGGCAGAAAGTTCACAATTTACCATTAGAATTTCCTCAATTGCAATAATATTACTCCACGAAGATATATTAACCACTTGCGTTCAAGGGATCGGTTTGACAAATAGTAGTATACGGCAGATGATAAGCTCAGCCGAAGCTTTTTTTCAGCGATTAGTTGATTTTACCACTGACGGTTATGGAAATAAAGATTTAGAAGAAGCGTCCAAATTAATGCTGGATGCTTGTTCCCTTAATCATATTAGGTACAACAAATTTATATTCTTTGCAACTTTTCTGTTAATATCTCATTAAAATACTTTTTCAGACTATTAGCCGCACCTTTTATGTTTGAAGGAAATGAAAAGACAACCACTCTGTCTTCTATAATATCAGGAACGTTATCCTTAGCTAGTCTAGAGATTGCTGAATGTTTAGTTGATTCAGAAAACTCAGAATTTATTGAACTAGTTGGTTTTTCAAAAGGAAATAAGTGCAATTCTAATTTATCCAATAAAAGTGATTTTACAATGAAATTCAAGCATACTAAAAAGGCTGTCCGTCATGCTCAATTGACAAAATTTACTAATCCACATACGGAAGTAGAGTATGGTCGATAAAATTATTTCTATACGAACTTTTTATGAAATTAACACTCATTATATTATATCCTGCTTTTCAGTATACAGCTAGAGCCATGCAGAAGTGAAGTAGATATTACTATTATAGATAGAATATCTGCAATTCTCAATCCACAACCCATATGTAATATTGGCCCTGCGATAAATGTGAGAAATACTGTAAGTTTTTATGTAACAGACATACCCTAAGTTTGTTTATTCAAATCACATTAATGTTATAATGTTTATTTTACAGAATCAACAGGTACTATTTTATCAAGCAGTGGAAAATCCTATAATGCCAGATTCTAGAGTTGATATTAAAGTCTCCTCTCCCTATGCTAAAATAAAATTAAGGTGGTACATGAAATATCGGACTTATCCTTTATTAATTATAATGTATAAATTTTCTATTTCAGATTTCCAATACCAGATCTAAGGCCCTTACATGATATGAGCCGAGCCCCGTGGTGGAAACGATCGGTAAGACTAGATTATATGCTTTGGAAATTAACGGACGCACAAATTCATGCCTCCATGGAGAGTCGTTCTCGTTGTTCTGCGCGGTATGAAATGCAGTTTCGGCATTTGGCGCTCTCGTACGTGGAAACCGAAGGTGATGTACCTATCGAAATAGGTAAAGCGACCGCGGAAGAGAGAAGCGATGGATCTTATCAACACGTTAGTCAAGGCTTTGGCTGTGCTAGAATTGTTATTACGATATACCCACCGCATTTAGGTGGACCATTAGAGGATAGTTCGGAGGGAGAGTTGGATTCAAGCTTGGACGATAGCATGGATAATGCTCCGAAACACCAACCTTCACCCTTTAGCTCAAAACGCGTAATACATGAATCTGATACGCCTCATTCCAGTCCGTCGACCCAAGGCGATAATGAAGATTCGGATATAAAGTATTTTATACAGTACCATTATTTGCTCTGTGAATTCAACACTAATATAATAAAGTGAGAATGTGTAACTGTATACGTATACAAAAAATTTCCACCAAAAATTACAAAATTTACCGATAGGTAGTGCTGGTAATATTCACATGTATTATTACATACTCTCACTTTATTACATTAGTGTTTGAATGCATGGAACGAATACAATCAAATAATGCAAATTATTATTAACATATTGCTACATTATTTTACTTTCATCAGGGAAGGCGAGGAACTGATTATACCGGGCAACAGGCAGGAAATGAACGAATTTATGGAGGAAGGAACGCGAGGTACAAGGGTGCAATTGGAAATTAGTCTGCCATGCGTATTTCTTCAAATACCATCGAAGCATCTGTATGAATTAATATATAACAGATTTAACAATGACCTATTTCTGTGGGAACCATCAGCCCCGCGACCTAAATATAACGCCCATGCCGAAAATCATATTGGACTTGATTTAGCTTCAACACTGTTGCAAGAATCTGGTTATCCGAAGTAAGTGGTTCCTAATATAAGAAAAACTATTTTCAGAATGTAACACGCAAATTTAAATTTTAGGTTCAGCATGTGCAAAAGTGGGGTTTATGATTCCGATTCTGATTCCGATAATGAGGGAATCTTTTATTCTACTGCTGATAAGAGTTATAAGCCAAACCAAATAAATTTTCCGAAAAATGGACAAAGTAAACTTTCTGTAACTATCAATATAAATCAAGGGATACTAACTATGTACACGCCCGTACGCGATAGTATGCGAAATGTGATTCCTGGTCAACATGGAGAATTTATGCTGCACGTAGAAGAAGCAACGATATTTTCTGTTACTGCATATAAAGGAGACTCTAATTTAAACTATATATGTGCCATGATTAAAAATATTACAGTTAATCATTGTGGTTTAGCCACAACTCCTTTGCAAACACCTCTTTTGAGATCTATTAGCACTGTACCGAAACATTGTGAAAGGACAATATACAAATGTGAGCCTGGTGCCAATATAACTACGAACTCTATAGATAAGGATATGGTATCAATCGCGATTCGTATACAAGCTGCGCATCAAACTCAACGTATAAAGGTTAGATATCCCGTTGAATAACGTGAATAATCTTCTATTAATGTACTGTTTACTGGATTCGGTATATTTAATAGACCTTCAGAATAGCAGTAGGATTGAGAAATGGAACCTTGAGGCACAGGATGTGCACTACAGGTACCTCTTGGTTTGCGGAATTAACAGATGGTCTTGATGTTGCTGACTATCCAGTTGCAGGATATATACCTCCGGGTATTTTAACTGAATTACACTTGCATCTGTGGGATTGTACAATCGATTACAGGTTTGGCTACAAGCTTCCTTTGAAAACTGGACCTAAAATTTTTATTTTTACTAATTATATTTTTTAAGGCCTATACATCTACCATTAAGATCCATGGTTACTCTTGGTAGCTTCAGCATTTCTAGCAACATAGCTGCGCAAACAAATACATCGACTCTCCGTTTTATAGCAGAAGATATAGCTTTATTTATATCCGATAAATTGGGGAAAAGCGTTGATTTGCGGCATGATTATGTTTCTGTGATGGATCTAAGTTTATTTGAATTATCTTTAAGACTGAACGATAAAATGTGTGGTGGTGCTCCGAGAATTGATTTAAGAGCAAGCAATAATATACTACACTTAAGAACTTGCTCCGATTCTGGACTTGCATTGACCCAGCTTCTTACTTATTTTGCAAATGACGGAGACTTACTACCAATAATCGATGGTACGAGAAATATCACAATACCAAGCTCTGCGGGTGAAGAAATTCTTTTAGGTGATGAGAGTATTAATACTTTAAGTAAAAGTCAAGCAGAGAGAGTTAACAGCTTAATGGAAGAGGCTATGCAAGAAACTGTAAACGGTAATTATTTGTATTAAAATATTCACATTTAGGCATACATAAATATGGTAATTTTTTCATAAAAAAAATCTTAGGCGCTTCCCTTACGGGGAAAAACAAAAGGTCTCCTATGGCAGAAAATCAAGTAGAAGTTTTCTTCTTTCCCGACGAGTCAGTACCGTCATCACAGACATTTCCTGGCGCGGAGAGAAGCGATGAAATGTGTTCTCACGTAGTACCTGATGAAGACTATTACGAAGATCCGGATGATGATTTTTGTATATTAGGGGTAGAAGCTGGAGAAGGAATATTACCGAGACATGGAGTACCGGAAATTCGATGTCTTTATCAAGAACCTTTAAAAATTATTGATAATCACTTTTCTGTACCTCTCGGTAAAACTGATTTACTTAAGGCACCTCGAAATTTTCCAAATGCTATTTTAAGATATACACTTTGTGAAATGACGCTAATCTGGCATATTTATGGAGGCAAGGATTTTCAAAGTCATCAAACAACAGCGAAAAAACACGTTACGCTAAATGACAATGGATTGCGAAATAATAATGCACAATGCAGGTATTATATCAATTGTCTCTTTTAATTATTGGATTTCTTAAACAAATTTCTTTGACAAATTTTGTTGCGTTAAATTTTTAGAAATCGAAGTAAAGGGAATCCGAAGGAGTTCCGTCTAGGAAGTATGCCGAACTCACCACGAGCAAGAGGCAGCGAGTCTTTGATTGATTGGCAAGTACTAGGAGGTCCTGGACGACAACACGATGTTTTAATGGAATTACAATTGAACAAAGTTCGTTTTCAACACGAAATATATCCGGAAGATACGCCAGAAGCATCTAGGCAAATACTATTAATTAATGAGATAGAGATCCGGGATAGATTGGCTTCCTCACACATCAATAAATTCCTTTATCAATACAGTAGTGAATCGAAACCTAAACAATCTCACGCAAATATGTTTGTAATGAAAGCAGTTCACATTAGACCAGACCCACGATTATCCGCCCAAGAATGTTGTTTAAAATTGAGTGTTTTACCTTTGCGTTTGAATATCGATCAGGACAGTCTCTTATTTTTGATAAACTTTTTTACCGAATTATGTGGAGGCTCAAAACAGAACTTGGATGGGGATATACTATCAGCTGGTAGCTCTCACTCATCGCCCGTGTCAAAACAAGGCACACCAACGCACCAGCCTCCTGTTATGAGTGTAAATGATTCTGGAATGACCGACAATGGTCAAGATTCAATGGATATGCCGCAAAGTAACACGATAGATAAAAATCTTTTGATCCTTTTGGAAGATGAGTTAATGATAAAAGAAAGCAAAAAGCAAACGACAGTTGTTCAAGAAATTTCTGACGATGGTCAGCCAATCTACTTTAGGTAACTTCATTGAGAGTGTCGCATGCATTTTTAGCATTCGTACTATAAAGAAAAAGATGCGTCATTAATAACGTCGAATAATTTTATTTTTCGTAGGAGTGTCGTATTTGCGCCAGAAGTTCTTGTCAGACTAGACTATCATGGAAAACGCGTGGATCTAACTCATGGACCATTAGCCGGCTTATTAATGGGTTTGGCGCAGCTGAACTGCTCTGAATTAAGATTAAAAAGATTGACATATCGGCACGGACTTTTAGGGTTTGATAAATTAATGGCATTTTTATTGTCAGAATGGTTGCAGGACATTAAAAAAAATCAACTACCAGGTTTACTTGGTGGCGTGGGTCCAATGTATTCCTTAGTTCAATTATGTAAGTGTTTACTATATATAAAGCGTGTTTTTTTTTACATCTGTCCATTTTATTCAATATTCAGTATTAATAGTTCAAGGGATTCGAGATTTATTCTGGTTGCCAATTGAACAATATCAAAAGGATGGCCGAATTGTTCGTGGGCTACAACGAGGTGCAAATAGTTTTACCACTTCCACTGCGATGGCTGCATTGGAGCTTACTTCAAGATTGGTGCACGCTATACAAAGTACCGCTGAAACAGCCTATGATATGGTCAGTCCTGGTCCCAGTGTCAAGCGAAAGAATAAAGGTCAAAAAGGGCATAGAAAAAGATATAACCAACCATTGGATATACGAGAGGGAATGACTAATGCTTACTTACTTGTTAAAGAGGTACATATTCTTTTTAGTCTGCTTTATAATTTTGTCTTTAATGGGGAAATTACATTTATTATTATATTTCGATTTTTGGGTATTTATCAGGGTCTGGGAGAGACTGCCAATCAGCTTGTACGTGTAGCGAGTGAAGAGCATGAACAGAAAGGAGTGTCGGGTGCAGTTGGAGGTGTCTTGAGGCAAATACCACCGACTGTCGTTAAGCCTATTATCCTGGCAACAGAAGCAACGAGTAACGTTTTAGGTGGCATGAGATCGCAGCTTGTTCCAGATGCAAGAAGAGAAGCGACACAAAAATGGCGACAAGAATACTATGATCAGAATTAACTATTATTTATTAAATGTTTGTAATTGAATGACAATCGAGAATTTGTGACGCGTTGCTGGATCTCGCTCAAAAGGGATATTGTGATCAATTGTAAGTGATATTTTTTATGTTTTCAAACTATGAATCACATCGTGTACAAAGATATGAAATTGTTGATAAGTTAAGAGCTGAGAGTTATATCTGTTCCGTTGATTTTAAATACATATGATACGCGGAATAGTAATTAAAATTAGATATATTTATAGACTACTAATAAAAATATATTGCAAAGTGAACAGCTACACTTGCCGCTTGTATGTATTTTCTTTTAATAATATGTATGTTTTGTACCATTGAGCGCTACATAAGATTTATATTAATAAAATTATATACAAGATTTAATACATTGAAGAATTATTAAAACAACAGTCTGCTTATTCGAATGTAATTAATAATTAGTAGTAGCATGGAGAAAGCGGTGCGCAGTGGGAAATTGATTGGTGTGTGGTAGCGTTGCCAACTGTAGCATAATTTCTATAGTTTCGTAAACAGCGTAGTATAATTTTTTCATTTCTTTTATGCTAGTTATGCTACGCCGAAATATTTCTTAATATCCTATAGCGTAGCATAATTTGGTATATTGCGTAGCATAATATCCTATTTTTTAACATTTTACTACAATTATGTCAGAAAAATTAATCAATACAGATCGATACTGCTTTCAATGTGATTAAAAGTATACCTAACTGCTGACACTATTGTGTTTGTAATTCCACTTTCAAATAAAAAAGTACATAAATAAACTGGCTAAGTTTTATTAAAACTGTATAATAAAATACGTTAATAATATTAAGGTAAGATATTTTCATATATGATTTTAACCATATTTGTCTAGCTATAAGTAGTATAAAATTTTATAGATAAACTCAGTTAAAATATTAATACCAGGTATTTATATATACTTCAAAAATAAATTCAATTAAATATTAGCTCACTGTAACACTTGTAATATAATATTAATATACTATTAGTTTAAGTTAGATATAATTGAGTAATTGACTCAGCTGATAGCTGGTAAATGTTATTAGTCGCTACACTGTCTCTTTACTTCTCATCATTTCAGGAAACAGTTAACAAGTATGCTACGCATAGGAGAATGCTACGCAGTCTTGGAAAGAGGGCTACACACATTGGACGCAGTACTCTGAAGGATCTACAACGCAGCAATTGTTTAATCAGATAAGTTACTGCGTAATAATAATTCAAGAAAGATTCTTGATTCTTTAATCTATTTTGTAATATACTTTCAGCTTTGGTTGGATAAACTATGGCATTTGGGCTCCTACAACATTATCTTAGTGTATTTGGACTCTGCTGTTACCCCAGCATACCACGAAATAGATAGCAAGCATGCTACGCATAGGAGATTGCTACGCAGTCTTGGAAAGAGGGCTACACACATTGGGCGCAGTACTCTGAAGGATCTACAACGCAGCAATTGTTTAATCAGATAAGTTACTGCGTAATAATAATTCAAGTAAGATTCATGATTCTTTAATCTGGTTTGTAATATACTTTCAGCTTTGGTTGGATAAACTATGGCATTTGGGCTCCTACAACATTATCTTAGTGGATTTGGACTCTGCCGTTACCCCAGCATACCACGAAATAGATAGCAAGTATGCTATGCATAGGAGATTGCTACGCAGTCTTGGAAAGAGGGCTACACACATTTGACACAGTTCTCTGTAGGATCTACAACGCAGCAATTGTTTAATCAGATAAGTTACTGCGTAATATTAATTCAAGTAAGATTCTTGATTCTTTAATCTGGTTTTTAATATACTTTCAGCTTTGGTTGGATAATCTTGGGCTTCTTAAGTGTTTTCAGTCAGTAGAAAATGCACACTCGTTTACTATGTAGCTTCAGTGATTTACAATTCTTCATATGCCATCCATTGTATATTATGAATTTCAAATATATAAGGACTTATTGAATTATTCGATGAAGTACATCACATATGTTATTTTTTAAAATTATAGCATTGTTATTCATTGTTAGTTATAAACATCATTACATTATTATTCATATTTTATAGTTAACGGATACAGTAAATTTTAATATTTATTATATTTTAGATTGTAATTTACGAGCGATTTTTTCTTTGGAAGTTAATTTCGTTTTTTAATAAATTTTACTCATACATTACAGTAAAATATGTAACTTTGGTTACTAAAAGATATATTTATTATACAAAAATTATAGAAATGTGCAATTAGTCTTAAGACATAAAATAGAATGAGGAATGTTGTAATAGATTGACTCTCTATATTTTAATTACTTCTACTAAGAGAATTGAGACATAGCACTATATAAATTTGATTTAATTCTTTTATGCAATAGCACTCAATTATAAATTTTGATATTTAAATTATAAATTATATAATTTTCAAACTATGTTTTTTTTAATAAAAATTTTAAGTATATTTTATGTTTTACATTTATTTCATGATTTAACTTAGATTTAAATGGTAGATATATTTATCGCAGAAGTGGATTATGACCGAAAAGTATTTTGGCAGAAGCGGATTATGACCGAAAAGTATTATAATCGAAAAAGCTATATTCAGACTAGTGGAAATGATATTGCCATTTTATCGACAGTTACTACTAACCAGTAGGCAAAGTAGAATGATTGACTCAGTTTGTTCTTACATGAGCTGTCCAAACCTGATGATTTAGCAATACTCTTTACTACGTGAAATGATATGTGGTTTTAAATTAGATATGTTTTGCGATAATTTATGATATAATAATATATTTATTTTACTTTAAAGCCTGGTTTATCTGATTTATGAGTGTTTCAAGAAAAATTAATTTTCTCCGTGGAACGTCCGTAGAAAATAAGAAAGAATAGTAATAAATTTTTTATTAATAGGCAAAATTTAGAGTAAATAAGTCAATCTTTTCCAGATGCTTTCATAAATTCAATGAACAGCCTTGTAAATTGTATTACTCTCACTACAATTTTATGAGCTAAAATGTTCAATTGAAAGAATTAGAATATTCTAGAAATATGTAATAAAAGAAACTATAGAAAGGAGAATATTAGCACTGAGTATACGGAATAATTTATAGGAATGCTAACATTGTAAATTAATTAATTTTATACGAATGATATTAAAGTTAATGAAATAATATACATACAAATATAATATGTTACAAATTTATTAATATTGCATAATTTTTTTATTATTCTATATATATATAGATTTTATTATACATAAAAAGATATATAACCTTCCTCAAATTCTCGATGTTATACCTATGATCTCCGCCTGTTAAATTATACTTTCTTGAGCCCATTGTCTAAAAAGAAATAAATGCTTTAATAATTTCATAATATTGCTGTTTCATCTAGTAAAGCCCCCTGTTATTTGAGAAATACGTCCCTTTCACTCTAAAATGTTAACCCTACAAAACTGGAATATATATAAATATGATAAAACCGTTTATATAACGTATGTTAATGAAATTGTGCCCGATTCAAGGTCGAAAGCTGAAAGGCCATTCATAGAGAAAAGAAAAGAATATACAGAAAAGTACCTTTATAAAATTGCTTCTTCCTCAAATGTATTGGGAAACTGTGCCTCTGTCTGACTTATTGATTGTTGCAAAAAATCTTCAATTACAGGTTTTATACGTGAATCGGTTATATTTAACATTAAATACTTTTCTATGTTCATCCAGGCTGTGTGTAACCACTTGTTAAATGTTGAACTAAGTTTGTGTGGCCTGTTATAGTATGTACCTCTTTTTAATTGTAAAAAGGATATCACGTATTGTTTCAGGATTTGCATCATTCCATCTGCAAATAAAAATGTTAATAAAAAAAATAACGTAATTCTATTATTTTACTATCGATAATAGCAAACAAAATATTATAAATTGTCAAGCATATTACAAAAAGATTACTAACAGAAGAATTTGTGTAAAGGGGGATGCACACCCAGAAACTCCTTTAAATAACGATGATAACGCTCCTGCGCATTATTAGTTCTATGAATGGATTTATAGAAGGATAACATAGAAACACCTGTTCTACTCATCCATTGTTGGTTAAAATACAGCAAAAGTGGCGACAAAATTTCAAACAAATTGTCATGATCTTCTTCCAGTTTTTCAACTAATTGGTCGTATCCAATTTCAATAAATTTTTCCGGTAAAAGTGAAAGATTGACGAGCCGTCTGATGAATATTTTAGCCACTCGTTGCTCATCATTATTTATTTCCGCTAATTGACTACTTATTTCCAAGCTTTTCACTTTTTTGTTAATGTTCTGAAAAATAAATTTTATTCAAAGAAAATGCTTTTTCACACACATTTTACGCTAATCATTTATATATTATATAGTGTTAGCTATTTAATTGTTTTATCATTATTAATTAATTTTAAAGATGGAGGGAATACTTTTAATTATGTAATTATTACATGATATAAATGAAAATAGCATCCCTGTGTCCGCGCCTCTGGAAATACCTCATTCACCGATTTATAAAGAGCTAATTCATAATCGCTCGTAATGGTTACAGGATTCATACCGGGAGCCAATTTTTCTTTTATTATTAGTAGAGTTCCAGTATATAAGTCCTTCGTCTTTCTGGACATTAAAGCCCATGCAAAAGGAATAATCTGGAAAAAAGAAAATGATAATCCTCTTATTTGCTACTATAATTTATTTTCTAGTACAAGTTCAAAAACAACAAACCTTATTAAATCTTTCCGTCATGATTGTTAACAGCTGATAAACACCTTGCATATTTGGCGTTGTTTTGAAAGTGCAATCGACAAAGTAATTAGTGGCATTTTCTGTGATATGGTTTGCAAACAGCTCACTGCCAAAAATTATGCTTAAATGATTTTCATTTCTACGACTTTTATAAATATACATATTAAATTTGTAATTAAAATTCACTCCCTCGTCATCTGTGAAATTAAAATTTAATATTTTTTTCCATTTATCACAGGCAAAATTATGATTTTCAAAATCATTTATAGATTTCGGGAGTCGAGGCTTTCCTATTCGGCACCAAGATATTAACGTATCTTTCATTTTTTCGTACGATAGAAATTGTATATCTTCCGGAAACCTAATAAAATAAATTAATTATAAGTAAATAATGCATAAGTTGTAATTATATTTTAATAATTTTGTAATGGATATTAATAACTAATCATTTGAAATTTGTATATAATCTGGCAATTCTATATCTAGAAATCTTTGGTTTCAAAATACTAACTTTTCGACGCATTTATTATAAATTTCCCGGCTCGTTGCTATTGATTCTTGGCTTAATTTGAATGCATACTCTCTGATTTTGCATACTCTTTCATAATGAAAATCAGGCTCATGCTGATTATGTTTAACCGTTTCTCTAATAATTCCGTCACCATTTAAAATTGCCTTACCAGAGCATAAACGGTCCTTACATTTTAAGTATCTAAGCAAATAATGTAATTAATTATTATAAGTCTAAAAAAACTTTTTCTTTTAAATCAAATCAGTTATACAAAAAAATATATTAATAATCATTGAAAACATACGATATAACCTCTCCTCCTTTTCTTTTGTAATTTTTATGTTTATAATACACATAACCGTTGTTAATTATATTGCCTACTTTTCTTATTTTTATCGGATTTACTCGATCCACTAATATTCGTTTCCTTATTCTTCTATCTATTGTCGACATTTGATTGTTCTCCATTTCTAACATCCAAATTGAGTGTAATTATTATTTTACAATTTTATTGTAAACCTTTAACGTTTTAAATGCTTCAGCGATTGTCTTTTTTCACCGTATCGAACATTTTACTTCCAAACGCATTTCCAAATCTAAAACAATTTTATGCGATTCTTTATTGGATACGGTGAAAAAAGACAATCGCTGAAGCATTTAAAACGTTAAAGGTTTACAATAAAATTGTAAAATAATAATTACACTCAATTTGGATGTTAGAAATGGAGAACAATCAAATGTCGACAATAGATAGAAGAATAAGGAAACGAATATTAGTGGATCGAGTAAATCCGATAAAAATAAGAAAAGTAGGCAATATAATTAACAACGGTTATGTGTATTATAAACATAAAAATTACAAAAGAAAAGGAGGAGAGGTTATATCGTATGTTTTCAATGATTATTAATATATTTTTTTGTATAACTGATTTGATTTAAAAGAAAAAGTTTTTTTAGACTTATAATAATTAATTACATTATTTGCTTAGATACTTAAAATGTAAGGACCGTTTATGCTCTGGTAAGGCAATTTTAAATGGTGACGGAATTATTAGAGAAACGGTTAAACATAATCAGCATGAGCCTGATTTTCATTATGAAAGAGTATGCAAAATCAGAGAGTATGCATTCAAATTAAGCCAAGAATCAATAGCAACGAGCCGGGAAATTTATAATAAATGCGTCGAAAAGTTAGTATTTTGAAACCAAAGATTTCTAGATATAGAATTGCCAGATTATATACAAATTTCAAATGATTAGTTATTAATATCCATTACAAAATTATTAAAATATAATTACAACTTATGCATTATTTACTTATAATTAATTTATTTTATTAGGTTTCCGGAAGATATACAATTTCTATCGTACGAAAAAATGAAAGATACGTTAATATCTTGGTGCCGAATAGGAAAGCCTCGACTCCCGAAATCTATAAATGATTTTGAAAATCATAATTTTGCCTGTGATAAATGGAAAAAAATATTAAATTTTAATTTCACAGATGACGAGGGAGTGAATTTTAATTACAAATTTAATATGTATATTTATAAAAGTCGTAGAAATGAAAATCATTTAAGCATAATTTTTGGCAGTGAGCTGTTTGCAAACCATATCACAGAAAATGCCACTAATTACTTTGTCGATTGCACTTTCAAAACAACGCCAAATATGCAAGGTGTTTATCAGCTGTTAACAATCATGACGGAAAGATTTAATAAGGTTTGTTGTTTTTGAACTTGTACTAGAAAATAAATTATAGTAGCAAATAAGAGGATTATCATTTTCTTTTTTCCAGATTATTCCTTTTGCATGGGCTTTAATGTCCAGAAAGACGAAGGACTTATATACTGGAACTCTACTAATAATAAAAGAAAAATTGGCTCCCGGTATGAATCCTGTAACCATTACGAGCGATTATGAATTAGCTCTTTATAAATCGGTGAATGAGGTATTTCCAGAGGCGCGGACACAGGGATGCTATTTTCATTTATATCATGTAATAATTACATAATTAAAAGTATTCCCTCCATCTTTAAAATTAATTAATAATGATAAAACAATTAAATAGCTAACACTATATAATATATAAATGATTAGCGTAAAATGTGTGTGAAAAAGCATTTTCTTTGAATAAAATTTATTTTTCAGAACATTAACAAAAAAGTGAAAAGCTTGGAAATAAGTAGTCAATTAGCGGAAATAAATAATGATGAGCAACGAGTGGCTAAAATATTCATCAGACGGCTCGTCAATCTTTCACTTTTACCGGAAAAATTTATTGAAATTGGATACGACCAATTAGTTGAAAAACTGGAAGAAGATCATGACAATTTGTTTGAAATTTTGTCGCCACTTTTGCTGTATTTTAACCAACAATGGATGAGTAGAACAGGTGTTTCTATGTTATCCTTCTATAAATCCATTCATAGAACTAATAATGCGCAGGAGCGTTATCATCGTTATTTAAAGGAGTTTCTGGGTGTGCATCCCCCTTTACACAAATTCTTCTGTTAGTAATCTTTTTGTAATATGCTTGACAATTTATAATATTTTGTTTGCTATTATCGATAGTAAAATAATAGAATTACGTTATTTTTTTTATTAACATTTTTATTTGCAGATGGAATGATGCAAATCCTGAAACAATACGTGATATCCTTTTTACAATTAAAAAGAGGTACATACTATAACAGGCCACACAAACTTAGTTCAACATTTAACAAGTGGTTACACACAGCCTGGATGAACATAGAAAAGTATTTAATGTTAAATATAACCGATTCACGTATAAAACCTGTAATTGAAGATTTTTTGCAACAATCAATAAGTCAGACAGAGGCACAGTTTCCCAATACATTTGAGGAAGAAGCAATTTTATAAAGGTACTTTTCTGTATATTCTTTTCTTTTCTCTATGAATGGCCTTTCAGCTTTCGACCTTGAATCGGGCACAATTTCATTAACATACGTTATATAAACGGTTTTATCATATTTATATATATTCCAGTTTTGTAGGGTTAACATTTTAGAGTGAAAGGGACGTATTTCTCAAATAACAGGGGGCTTTACTAGATGAAACAGCAATATTATGAAATTATTAAAGCATTTATTTCTTTTTAGACAATGGGCTCAAGAAAGTATAATTTAACAGGCGGAGATCATAGGTATAACATCGAGAATTTGAGGAAGGTTATATATCTTTTTATGTATAATAAAATCTATATATATATAGAATAATAAAAAAATTATGCAATATTAATAAATTTGTAACATATTATATTTGTATGTATATTATTTCATTAACTTTAATATCATTCGTATAAAATTAATTAATTTACAATGTTAGCATTCCTATAAATTATTCCGTATACTCAGTGCTAATATTCTCCTTTCTATAGTTTCTTTTATTACATATTTCTAGAATATTCTAATTCTTTCAATTGAACATTTTAGCTCATAAAATTGTAGTGAGAGTAATACAATTTACAAGGCTGTTCATTGAATTTATGAAAGCATCTGGAAAAGATTGACTTATTTACTCTAAATTTTGCCTATTAATAAAAAATTTATTACTATTCTTTCTTATTTTCTACGGACGTTCCACGGAGAAAATTAATTTTTCTTGAAACACTCATAAATCAGATAAACCAGGCTTTAAAGTAAAATAAATATATTATTATATCATAAATTATCGCAAAACATATCTAATTTAAAACCACATATCATTTCACGTAGTAAAGAGTATTGCTAAATCATCAGGTTTGGACAGCTCATGTAAGAACAAACTGAGTCAATCATTCTACTTTACCTACTGGTTAGTAGTAACTGTCGATAAAATGGCAATATCATTTCCACTAGTCTGAATATAGCTTTTTCGATTATAATACTTTTCGGTCATAATCCGCTTCTGCCAAAATACTTTTCGGTCATAATCCACTTCTGCGATAAATATATCTACCATTTAAATTAAACTGATTCTCATTTATATTTCTTCCTAACATTTCCTTCTTTACCCTTCGAAAGAAATGACGATTCCTCAGATCCAATTAAAGTTATAGCAGAGATGAAACGGGAGATTGCTCATGCGAGGTCCCGAGGCAATCCCTACCGGTAGGCAGCGTTGCCAAGTGTAGTGTAATTACACTACGTAGTGTCCATATCCTATAGCGTAGTGTCCTTTCGGACACTACGCTATAAGATGTGTAGCCTTTGGGATACTACGCTATAAGATATGTAGCATTTGAGATACTACGCTATAGGATGTGCAGTATTTCGGATACTACGCTATAAGATGTGTAGTACGACACTATAATTTCTGTTAGTATATTAGTTTTCTATAGTGTAGTAATAGTCTTACGAACAATACTTCGTAATACTTCTATCTTCCTCGTGTATTTTGACAGTTTATCTAGAATTGTTTGTTATTATTGAACTTTGTAAAGAATATTGAAGTGAAAATTGTTCTGATAATGCATTTATATGCATATATAATTACCTAGTAAATTGAAAATTAAATAAATTTTTAAATATCGTGTTGGTCATTATTAAATAAATAATTTTATTCTTTTATTTTATCCCGAGGATGAATGATCCCTTATAATAATGTTGTAAAAAGTTTATCCTTTTTATAATTTTTAAGAATTTTAAAAAGTATGAAAATTTATTACTCTTGTATAATAAATAGTTGTTTTTCTTGTTTATATGAATTTTATTGAAATTAAATGTCTTTATTTATGTGAAAATGATCGTTGTGGAGATTATAAATTTATGTAAATGTCAACTGAGTTCTTTTTCCTGTAAATTATTATTAAGGGGTGATACTCCTGTAAAACGTTGTTTTTTAAAGAATTTTTATTACAAGAAGAGTAAAATATTTATTGATTCGCCGTAAAGTGCATGTTAATTAATATTAAAGTTAAACGTTGCTGATTCACCCAATGCTGATGCCAATGAATAATCCATCGTTATGGATATTTACAACTCCGCATAAAGAAATTCTATAAGTAATTTGTAAAAACAAACCTAAGTTCAGCATAGAATTAGTGGGCTCCGGAACGATTTATTTACATAATAATTGTTTGTTAACAGCTACTGATTTTATGTTGGAAACAGTACAAACCTATAAAATAAGCAAGTGAAGGAATTATATTCCAAGCCATAAATTTTCTCTTAATACAATTGATCCCAAAAACAGCATAAATGCAGCGGACACCAACAAGATACCTCGATTCCACACTATACTAAGTAAACTCAACGAACAGATAATACCCTCAGCGCCCAGCTCAAGGACCTCGAGAAGGACCTAGATAAAAAGGTCAAGGGAGAGGTCACTACCTGTTTCCTATCAATTTATTTTATACTATTCAACATTGTAAAATAACTCTACGAGGACAGAATAAATTTAGTTGTACCAATGTGATTGAATTTGCTTATCGCAGTGTAAACCCATAACAATATAGTGAAATTTAACAAAAAAAAAGCCTAAAAATTAAAATTTGAGGTTGTTTTGAACAGAAATGTCGTTTTTTTTTATAAACAAAAGGAGAAAAAATTTATTTATAATGGTTTTTTTAATGAAGTTTGAGGTATACTTTGCTTATTGCTGAGGCCAATAAGTTAAAAAATGTATTTGCAAAATTTCCAGTAAATTAGACAAATAATTTTTTATTTGCATTTCACGACGCGAAAAATTAAACGTTTTGAGAAAAACGCGTTTAAAGTTTTTGGACTTAAAAATTCTGTTTACTAACACTTTTATGAATTTCATCCTTATCAAAGTTTAATCTGTTTGCCGTACATGTACATATATGTATTGAATAATATTCAAATAGCAAATTATGTATAAAGCTTATTAGGCCAAAAAAGGCATAAGACAAAACTGCGAACTCGTTTTCTTATTTCATCTCATATATGCGTTTTGAGAGTATAGCTTCGATAGATTTGTAAAGATTCTTAAATTATTTTTTTTCACTTGAAACTTTGGGAATATATTCTTCACATGTTAAAGAATCTTTTTACAATAAAAAATTGTTAACAAACAATTTGTAAATTACTCTTCCACCTTAATAATAGTCATACTTCTTTAAATAAAGTATCTATATATACAGGAATAACGAAAAGTGTGGAATGTTACATGCTGCCTCACTCTCCAGTATCACCATATATGAGTTAGACGAAATAAAAAATAAAGCAATGATATTTGAATATCAGGCAGACATTGAACTTAAGTTATTGATATATCTATATTAAAACATAGATTTTAAATAGAATATACATTGGAGTAAACATTCCTATCCTGGGTGCAAAGAGAGCATCCCTATACCTTCTCTACCTGCATTATCGCTTATAGAGCAATAAACCAAGAACTGTCTATACAATTTACCCTTTTCAGACATCTTTTTTTACATACGGGGAAATCCATCTGCGGTGCAAATAAGCCACCCGGGAGTTTCTCTTTTTTTATGACTATCTACGAAAACCCATCCTGCGATGCAAACATCCTGCTATCGCCAACTTTGTTTTTGGGAAAAATCTTCCTGTGACGTAAAAGAAGTACTTCCCGTCCAGAAAAAATATCCTTAGCCTTCCCTACTCGGTGTACCAAAAATTTCCTCAGCAAAGGAACAACATTCGCTAAACTGAAGATCTGATTGGTCCACAGGGTGGACGATGGACCCCTTCATTTTCTTCTCAAGGAGGGATAATTCATTAAAAGCCCTCGTTAGCCATTAGGCAATGTCTTTTTGTCTGTTTCGTCTTTGATCTTGTTTTTTAAGTTTTTGCTCTAAGCATATCAGCGAAAATCGATAATTATTTTAAATTAATTTCTTCATTTACTGATTTCTTTGGTGAAGTTTAGTGTAATTGTGTGAAAACATTTTTAAAAATAGTAAAAGTGATAAATAAAGCAAAATATAAGCTTTAAATTAAACTACATCATTCAACTACCATCTTCATTCCAATTACGTTTAGTGACACAGACGGTATCTCGAATATACAAATCATCAATAATAAAAATCTCTTTGTAATCCAAAGAAATACGGTTTATGGTTTAATCCCCAGATTAAAACGAGCTGTAGCGGTAAAGCAAAGTATCGTAAAACCGTCCTTTGTTCGAATTAAATAAGTGTTCGATTAGTGGATTATCAATAACATCTGTGAAATACATTTGAAGCATATATCAGTAAAATAGGGGTAAGTTTGTTACATAAAATCTCTCTTCGTCGCTTCTACTAACATTCTTTAATTTTTAAATTTGTAACAATTTCGTTGATATTTCTTTAAAGTATTTTGATAATGGAAGCTGAGCAAGAATTTTCAGTAAATGCCCTGTCTGAAAGCAGGGGTCAAACGTATTGAAAGATTTGGGAAACGGATCCTGCTTTGAAAGATTGGCTTCAGCCTCACGCTTCCAACAAGAAAGCATTATGCTCTATGTGCGAATCTTCCATTTCGGCGCACAATCATACATTACGAAAACACACTCGAAGTAAGAAACATTTGGATTTGATGAGGCGTACAAGTAGCATAAATAGTTTGGACACCGTGGAAACTGCTTTAGAAATTCAAAAAAAAGTAACAAGAATTGAATTAATTTTGACAGGATTCTTTGCAGAACATAACATAGCGTATCGTATAGTAGATCATCTAATACCTCTATTAAAACATTGTTTTCAGGATGTAAATGTTTGCAAAATGTTACGTTTGGGAAGAACAAAATTAACCGCGATGACAGGTGTAATAGCATCTTCGTATAATAATAAATTATGTATTACTTTACAAAAACGCAAATTCAGTATAATGACAGACGAAAGTACAGACGTCTCCAATGTTAAAGTAATTTGCATTATTGTTAGATTTTTCGATGCAGAAATACAACGTATTCGTTGCGCCTTATGGGATTTAATTGAAATTTATAGAGATGAAGATAGCAATGAAACAGCAGAAAATTTATATAACAATATTATTAATTCATTCACTGTTTGCAACATTCCTTTAGAAAATATAACCGGATTTGGTTGAGATGGATGCAATAGTATGATGGGTTCACATAATTCAGTAGCGTCTAGATTTAGAAATGATTGTCCTAATATTACTATTTTGAAGTGCATATGTCATACTGCACATTGATGTGCGAATTATGCTTGTAAAACATTACCACGTGAATGTGAAGATTTAGGGCGCAATATTTATAATTTTTTTAAACTTAGTAGTAAGCGGCAACACCAATTTAAGGAATTTCACATTTTGTTGGATGCTGAAGTGCATAAAATGTTATATAGTGCTCAAACGCGATGGCTTTCATTAAAAGCAGTTGTAGATCGAATTTTAGAGCAATGGGAGCCTCTTCAAATGTATTTCACACAGTTGTGGGAAGAACAGCATTTACCAGCAGCAGAGATAATTTACTCATCCATAACTCATCCATTCGTGAAATGTTATTATTTGTTCTTAAAATGGGTATTACCAAAATTTACAAAATTTAATTGACTATTTCAGTCTGAAAAAGTTATTATTCCATTACTTTACAATCAAGCAGCAGCATTATTTAAAGATATTCTAATTTGTTATATGGACAATAGCTATGTTCTCAGCACGAATGTGAAGGACATAGATCCTGATAACGAGCTTCATTTTCTACCAATAAATGAAATTTATTTAGGTTTAAAGGTAAATACCGAATTGCAGAAACCCGAGATAATACAACAAGCGGAACATGTACAGAATTTTCGTCTGAATACGTTTAATTTTTTAAAAGAAGCAAGCAAAGAGTTATAAAAACGTTTTGATTTTAATGATTTACGTTTGAGAGATTTGGAATGTTTTATTCCTCACAAATCTATTGATCCCCAATTTCATGTAACGGTACCAACATTAACTTCTATTTTTGAAATGTTTCCTCGTAATTTAGATTCTTCCTGTTTCACCAGGCAATCAGTAGATGATGAATGGCGTCTACTACCTTTCGCACAGCTACCACTCGACATTACAAATGAAAAGTTAATAGATGTTTTTTGGGTTAAATTATTAAATTATGATGATATTATGGACCTACAAAAGTACACGAATTTATCTCAATTTGTTTTAAACTTGCTTTGCTTACCTCATTCAAACGCTGAGTGCGAACGACTTTTTAGTAAAGTTAATTTAACGAAAACGAAAAACAGGAACAAAATGAAGACAACTACATTAAAAAATAATTTGACTGCGTGGGAATGTGTTAAGAATAGTGGTACTTGTAAATTATTTGAACCATCCGCAGATATGATAGATCATTGCAATCAAAGCATGTACATTTTAATACATCAAATACAGATAATGAAAATGAAGGTGTTTCCGATGAAGATTCAGAATACTTTATGCTGATGTAACGCCCGTTTCTCAAAATTGCGTAATTTACTGATATTTCAATTATTATCTTAAATTTAAAAAGAATATATAAATTTGTAACTTAATCTATAGTTTTTATTTGAATCTTCGATATTTGAAAATTCTTTAAATTTGTAAAAAAGTTATATGCTTTTAAATAAATAATGTTTATTCTTACAATGTTTTTCTTCATCTCATTTTCATTGCATAAAAATAATATTTTATTTATAAATATATAAAAACAAATAGCTAGATTTCATACAAAAATTATTAATATTATGAAGCACTGTTGAAAATTTAATCAAGATCGGTTGAATAATTTTTAAATGAGAGCTTATGTTACTTCCTAAACTTTGAAAAACTATACATCATATTATTATTTTATTGAGTTTCTGTTATATGCATCATCATATTAATGACGAAAATAGCAGCTAATACAGCCAACGAAGCTAGCCAAGACGCCAAAGACCGATCCTGTTAAAATGGAATTTCAGCTTATCAAAGTCTTAACAAAGATAAATTTTTCTCGATTGAAACTTCCATAAAAGACATTACTCTTCATCCTAAGTAATTAATAATATGATTTTATGTGTACTCAGTTAATTGGCATACGATTTTCGGCACAAATCATCAGTTTTGCAGGTACGGTAATCGAAATCTTTTAATTTGCAAGTGACTTTTCATGATTGGTCAACGTCCTTCCAAATTGACCAATCATATTTAGTCATTCATTCTCGAACGCATCTTAGGTATACTTCCAGTTGAAACTACAGTTTGTAGTCTAGACACTTGCTATACCACGTAGAGTAGTATATTTTGTTCTCGTCACTTACTATGCAGCGTAGTGTAATTCAAAATGGCGGACTTGGCAACGCTGCCGGTAGGCGGCGCTGGTGTTGGCAAACGCGTGTCTCAGGTCCATCCAAGGTTGCCAAGTGTAGTACTTTCGGTACTACCGTAGTACCCAAAAGCGACATATCCTATAGCGTAGTACTATTTTGGGTACTACGCTATAGTCGCTGCTGATACTACTGGTCGGCGGAAATACGTCAGAGGGTAGAGACTGTAGAGGGACCGCAATATAGATATTTCTAATTACTAATTTCAAAATACATAATGCATGGTCCGTGAGCCAAGACAAATGTTAGTATATACATACCACAAGTTATAAAGTAATATAAAGAAATAAAGTGACAGTTTTAATCTTACTGACAGCTGATGTACTGATGGTATAAGTGAATAAATAAAGTGACGAAATTTGTAAAATGTACATAAAAATAATTTTTAAAAGTATATAAAGGACTGAACATTTTAGATAAGTATAACAATAAATTTTATAATATAAAATGTAAGATATAAATATTTTGTGGTACTTTGTGGGATTTTATTTCAGATTAAATTATAGTAATGTGTTTACTATGTCACTACTGAGGATGGAGCTATGTGGATTGAACATTAAAATGAAAGGAATAGATTCACCATATTATGGTTACTGTGTCATCGCTGAGGATCAAACTGTGTTAATTGAGATGAATATTAAAATAAACAAGTCAACACATTGGGTAAATACGATACAAATAAAGAAGCTGACAGATTACATTTGTAATTTCAAATGTAAGATTTTATATAGTACGTTTTGGGATTTTGTTTCAGATTAAATTATTGTAAAGTGTTTACTATGTCAATGCTGAGAATGGAGCTATGTGGATTGAACATTAAAACAAAAGGAATAGATTCACCATAATGTTGTTTCTGTGTCATCGCTGATGAGGATCAAACTGTGTTAATTGAGACAGACATTAAAATAAATGAGTCAGCATTTTGGGTAAATACAATAATAAATAAAGAAAATGACAGAATAAATATATAATATAAAATGTAAGATGTTTTATAGTACTTTGTGGGATTTTGTTTCAGATTAAATTATAGTAATGTACGTGTGTTTACTGTATCACTGCTGAGGATGAAGCTATGTGGATCGAACATTAAAAGAAAAGAATAGATTCACCATAATGTGGTTACTGTGTCATCGCTGAGGATCAAACTGTGATAATTGAGATGAATATTAAAATAAAGAAGCTGACAGATTAGATATATAATATAACATGTTAGATATTTTACAGTACTTTGTGGGATTTTATTTAAAGTTAATATATGTAAAATAAAATTTTTGTTTTCTTTTTACAATTGTATCTATATTAATTACTATATGTTGCAATCTCTTAAAATTAAGCCTCTGCTTTTATTAGCAAACTAATAGTTCCACACGGCAGTGATGCCAGAATCAAGCTTTTAGCAACAAAAATGAAGATAAGCGCTAGCCAGCAGGAGTATAGAAAATTTAAAGGGAAGCGGTACAAACACAACTATGCCTGGAGAGCATAGGTGTGATTTGGACTTCAGGCAACATTGGCTTTAGAAGAAGAGCGACTACCGCTAACCGTGACATTTTTACGTGTTATCCGTGTGAAGTGGTGCTGCGTTTACCTAAAAACTCAAAGCAAATAAAAATGCTTTTCCTAAATTGATTTGTAATATTGATAAAATGGTCAAATGTAGCCATTAATTAATTAGATTTGGTAATAAATACAGAAAATGCGTTTTATTATAACAAATGAGTTGAGGTAAAATAAACTCAATGTTTTTATATTAATCTGTTAACAAATGCATTTTTTTATTTATTATTGAGTCCAATAAATTAATGGTTATTAAAAAAAAAATTCCTTGTAATGAAAAAAAAAATGAAAAAATTCTAAACTTCACCAAGACTCGAACACGAGCCCACCGCATGACAAACGACAACCTTACCACCTGCGCTACAGCGCTCACTTGATGTACCAAGAGCAAAACAGCCTTTTAAAGACTGACTACAATTCTTTCACTAACTCGTCATAAACGATCAAGAATTAGCTGCAATAATAAATACATTTATCTCCATAGCATTATTGCACTAAATTTATTATGTTTTTAATTTGAAGCATACATTTTACATGAAGATACGATACTTTAAGGATGTTCATGCAATACTTTAAATACAAAACTATTCATATGCTGGTTTATCATAGTTATTCGACTACATATAACAAATATTATAATATTACTTAATTAATTTATGATAGTTGAGCATATGAGTAGTTTTGTATATAGAGTACTGAATGGTTTTAAATTATCATATCTTCATGCAAAATGTATGCTTCAAATTAAAAACAATAAATTTAGTACAATAATGCTATGTAGATAAATGTATTTATTATTACAGCTAATTCTTGATCGTTTATGACGAGTTAGTGAAAGAATTGTAGTCAGTCTTTAAAAGGCTGTTTTGCTCTTGGTACATCAAGTGAGCGCTGTAGCGCAGGCGGTAAGGTTGCCGTTTGTCATGCGGTGGGCTCGTGTTCGAGTCTTGGTGAAGTTTAAAATTTTTTCATTTTTTTTTCATTACAAGGAATTTTTTTTTTAATAACCATTAATTTATTGGACTCTATAATAAATAAAAAAATGCATTTATTAACAGATTAATATAAAAACATTGAGTTTATTTTACCTCAACTCATTTGTTATAATAAAACGCATTTGTTGTATTTATTACCAAATCTAATTAATTAATGGCTACATTTGACCATTTTATCAAAATTAAAAATCAATTTAGGAAAAGCATTTTTATTTTATTTATTCACTTATACCATAAGTACATCAGCTGTCAGATAGATCAAAGCTGTCACTACTCCTTATTTCTTTATTACACTTTATTTTTCCGTATAAAAAACATTTGTCTTCGTTCACGCCGTTCACGGTGACAGGCTGTGAATATAATATATATAATTTTTGATATATTACGTTCTGTATTTAAGATGGCTACTGACGTATTTCCGCTGGCAGTATACTTTGTGCAGTCTGCATTCCTTATATCAAAATTCACTTACTATAGAGCGTAGTACTATTCAAGATGGCGGACTTGGCAACCTTGCTGAGTGACTGGAAAGAGTATAGGATGTGTATGATAGGCTATCCTTGTTTAAATGCCTTAAAGAGAAAGAGAGAGCCTTATACCGCGTTCAACGTGGTTTCTCCAGGCCTTCGTTTCTTATTTTCCTATCTAGGACGTCGCCATTGCTCTTCTCTCTCTAACTCATAGATTTCTATCTGCGTCTTTGTCTAAAATAATTCTACGCCACTGGGTGATTTTTTGGTGAGTCTATACCACTGGACCTATCTGTGAGTCTTGTGAGAGTGTGAAAAGTGCAGAAATGTCAGTCTGGCAGCGCGGATTTTTAATCAAACGAGTGTTAGTATAAATTGTTAAAGAGTTTTAATTTGTTGGAAAATGTTAACCAGTTATAGTGAAGTTATAAAATTTTTAATGACTTTTCTGGATTATCGAAAAAAACAGGTATAATAAATTTTTTATACTTTTAAAAACTTACCCTAACAGCACATTTGACTAAAAGTCGACTGGAAGTCGACTTTTCTTAGTCATTCCGAAGTCAACTTGAAATTGTCGGCTATAAGTCAACTTTTCTTAACCATCGTTAAGTCGACTTCAAATTGTCAATTATAAGTCAACATTTTTTAGTAATCCTCAAGTCGACTTCAAATTGGAGTTAAAAGCTGAATTTTTTTGTATAGCGGTGCATTTGAAAATATTTTTCTATATTTCGATACACCGCATGTATGCAGCAGTTGGCCGAATCAGCCTAAAATTATGAAGGTTGGTCTTGAAGTTGCGTCAGAGTTGCAGTTCATATATATATATGTATATATATGTCATGTGTCCCGTGTATCCCTTATGCCCACCGGTAAAGTCATATCAATATTTTAATACATGTATATATTGATTATTTGTCTCGCCCATTTATATGCATGATAAATTTGCGTTTCTTGCAACTATTGTATACGGTAAGATTGAAAATTTCTATATATATTTTGTTAAATAAAAAGTCATTTTTGAGTAACCTTAATTCCTTTTCATAAATGTTTTTTATAATGTCTTAATCATATCTGTCGTTTAATATTTTTCTAATTTATAAAATAACTGCAATAAAATATGATTATACGTATAGAAGCAAACACATAGGGCCAGTATATAACTTAAAAGACCCTAAAGTATGCATACACATAAAAAATGTTTATTTCCAAACTAATAATATTAATGATTTGAAACATTTAACATAAAACTTCCCTAAATATAAATATAGTAAAGAATCTGTCTTCAATCTATGTTTTAGAGCTTTTTAAGTAACTGCCCCTGCACATGTTGTTTAATATTATTGTACTGAATTAACATATATATGTTAGATCAGTGACTATATAAGATCATTTTGAAAGGTAAATTTTCATTTATGTTGTTCTGTTTTTATATTATGAACTATAAAAGAGATGGTGAAACAATACATTTCGTAGACAAGGATACTGATATATATGAATAATTTAAATTTGTTCGATGAAACTCATTATATTGTAGTTTCTATACGTAAAGATTTTATGTTACATGTATTTTATATTATAATCATCCGCAGGTAAATAATTATTATCTCTTTATCACCTTTCAAAGTAAGCTTAGTAACAATTAACATAAAGGCAAATATTACTATTTTGTATACATACATTCTATTCATACGTTGTTATACTTTTTAATAGGTCTGTGTGGAAAATTGAAGAATTTTCAAAGGCTTATATCATAGTTGAGGAAAAATCTGAAAGGATTATAGCAAAATATAGAGATGCTATCATTCAATTAATCAGTGTATAATAAGTTTGACGTCATATTATATGTAAATTCTTCAGTTCAGTGTACAGGTAACTAATTACAATTTTTTATTACTTTTTCTAAGTCGAAGGAGAAACAATTAGATATAAAGGATATATATGTATAGTTTCCACCAAATCTATTGCAATCAATTAATATATTTTTAACAACCATTATATATATGCTACTCTATACTTTTAGATATTTGAAGGAGACTAATATCTTTTTTAAGGTCCACTTTAAGTTTGCAGAAGACTGAATTTAACTTTGTTTTCAACGGAGTATAAAGCTATATCTTCACTATTATAATATAAATTAGCTGCATAACTGTCAGGTAAATATATAATTATCATAGTTATTCATTTTCTAACTCAAAATAGAAACAATCATACATATAATAATTTTAATCTAATAAATATTAAAAAAAAACATTGACATTGCAAATACAGTTGCTTAATAATTTCTGAATCAGTTTGGTGTGATACTGTTCTGCTTTCAGATAAATCTGTATGGGATATTAAACAAATTGTTAAGACTTACATAAATTTGATAAGAAACTAGAAGGGATAGTTTATTAAAATTTTGGATGCTTCTATACGTATTAAGTAACAACAACTTTGAAATCTTCACAAAAATCCTTCACTTCAATGTAAGGTAATTAATTATTATCTTTTACTATTTTTAAATATATATAATATAAGTTCACTTTGTTTTTTATTTTATTAAAAGTTGATATTACCACTTTATAGTCATTTCTATATATATTGCCATTTACAGATTTTTTGCATGTTCAGCCGAAGCCAAATCAATATTAGAATATTGGAAGAATAATCTCGCAGAATAAAATGGTTATTTTATATATTTTTATTCAAATTTTAAGTATAACTCGTATACACTTTTAAGGTTTAACGCATAAGGATAACATTATTTGTGCTAGTAAACGAATTATTTTTAACATTATCTTTCAAAATGAAAAAATTTTCCGAATTATCTAAGCGTCAACAAGATAGACTTTCTTTGGCTTCATATCTCCGCTCTAATGTAAATTCATTTGAAGATGTTTCGTCTTCGGAAATTAATATAGTAGCAACTTCTTCAAATAATGCAATGAGTTTTATGATACACAACAGTTCTGATGTTACTCATTCTTCGAATGATGTATACAACGCATCACCAGTTATTGTAGATGATACTTCTGAAATGAATTTTTCTTTTTCTGATGAATGTTTATCGGACGATCTCTCAGTTAGTTCTTCTTCATCGGGAATATATGATAATAGCGATAAATTATTATTTAATCAGCTTGATAAGGCATGTTTAAAAGAAGAATTGCGAACCTGGTCGACTGATTTTCAAATTAAGCAAAACGCTTTATCAGCTTTATTAAAACTTCTTAAAGTTCATGGTCATGATGATCTTCCATCTGATGCAAGGACTTTATTGAATACACCTAAACCTCAAGCACATAGTATTATAGAGATTCCGCATGGACATTATCTACACTATGGTTTAGTAAAGGTATTAGAATTTCTTGTTCTGCAATTTCCTAATGATTTTCATGATGAGACTGTAGAGTTAGATTTGAATGTGGACGGGACAGAAATTTCTAATGCTCCAAAAAGTCAATTGTGGCCAATCTTAGGTAAAGTGGTAAATTCTTCTTTAAGGCCATTTGTTATTGGAATTTATCATGGATATCAGAAACCTAGTCTTTCAGAATATTTGAATTCATTCATTAAAGAATTTTTACATTTGCAAATTAATGGTTTTAATTTTAATGGGAAACAATGGCAGATTAAAATTCGATCTATTATTTGTGATTCGCCAGCTAAAGCATACGTAACTTGTACGAAATCGCATAATGGGTACTATGCTTGCCCAAAATGCACTGTGGTTGGCAAACGAATAAATGGACGAATGACATTTCCAGATATTAATGAGAGCCTGCGTACTGATGCCGATTTCATTAACAGATCTCAACCTCAACATCATCTTGAAGGAATTTGTTCTCCCTTTGAATCACTTTCAGTTCCCATGGTTACCAGTTTCCCAATAGATTATATGCATAACACGTGTCTAGGTGTAACTAAGCAGTTGCTAACATTGTGGATCAGTCGATCAAAATCTTCAAGAGTAGCTAAAGTTTATGTTAAAGCGTTAGCTGATAAATTGAAAGTTGTGTCTAAATGTATTCCTTTAGAATTTGCACGCAAATTTTTTCATTTAGACGACTTTCTTAGATGGAAAGCTACACAGTATCGTACTTTTTTGCTTTATCTAGGTCCTGTTGTTTTAAATACTATTTTACCGGATTCTAAACTTCTTCATTTTAATTCATTAAATTGTGCCATTAGAATATTATGTTGCGAAAGAGATTATCTTAAAAATAATACATACTCTCAAAATCTATTAGAATATTTTGTTAAAAATATGAGCATTTTATATGGACCTGAGACACTAACATTTAACGTGCATAACTTGATACACCTAGCACAAGATGCTAGACAACTAGGACCATTAGATAATTTTAGTGCTTTTCCATTTGAGAATCATTTGTTTAGCTTAAAAAAGTTGCTCAGGAAATATGAGAAGCCCCTCCAACAGCTTTATAATAGATTACATGAACAATCTCTCTTAGTTTCTAGTAGGCCTGTTTGGTCTATTCCTCAGCTTGAGAAACCTATAACATTAATGTTGCCATTTGACTGCTACGATGCACATGCAAGAATCCGATTCCCTTCGTTTACTTTAACCACTAAATTATATAATAACTGTTGTTATATACAGGAAAATAATATTACATGCATTGTGTCTATTTCATATATTGCATATCATCAAAGAACACCTGTCATACTTGGTCGTAAATTTCTGCATTTATCTAACTTACCTAATTATCCTCTTAATTCTGGTGCTGTAGGTATATATATTGTTAAAGGAATCTCCGATCTTCAAATGTGGCCAGTTTCATTAATTAAAACAAAAGGATTTCAAATTGATACTGATTGTGATTCAGAATATATTGTTATTCCTTTACTAGCACATAATGATTAATTCAAAAATTTTAAGTTATGTAGTTTCTATATCTTATAAAATTTGTTTGTTATATTAGGCATAACTTATCAACCAGTTGAATGTTTTAAAATTTACATTTTAATCGCTTATTGAAGAATTAAAAAAAATTATGGAGATCGTGATGAACTATGTAGCCAATGCATGAAATTGTATTTGTGTATAAATATTATTAATAATATATAGTTTTTTTTATATCTTTAAGTTTTTGTAGTAGTAAATATATTATACTGCTTTCAAATAATTGTTTTGCCATTAATTTATGGAGTTTTTTAATATCATTTTACAAAGTTACTTATATGCATCTATACATATATGTACTTTAAAAGATAATTTTTTTTTTTCTAATAATGGTCTATATTTGCTAAGAGTACTGAAAATATGTTTTCATAATTGTTACCCAAGAAAGCATACATGCATGTATTTTAAGATATTTGTGCCAACTCATGAGCTTTTAATCCTTTTATAAATAAGCGATTAATTTGTAAAAGCATCTAAAATGATATATATTTTATATAATAGCTATTAATACCAAAAATATGTTCATTAGGCATGGTGCGTGGTCATTGGACAAAATTGTGTAGCTACTATCCCAGAAAGCTGGATATTGAAAAATAATTCAAGCTACTGGTGGCCACCAAAGAATGTTAACGCCTCACAAGCAATAAAAAAAGCTATTGAGCCAAACGAAAATTGGGGAATTTATCCGTATAGCCAATCATTGGGTCCTGTAGGTGAGACATATTTATTAATTAATAAAAACGTTCTATACGGTGAGCCAAATTGATTCATTCTCTCATTTGAACTAATTTCACTCTCATACTTGCTTTACCTCGATCTGTCGGGTATGCAGTAGGCCTACCAGAGGAGTGAGAAAAGTACCAGGGTGAAGTTAATTGAAATGGGAATGATTCAAATTAACACTGTTTATAAAAATTTATACAAGTGAAACACAGTAATTCAACATTTTTCTTTACCAGATAGTTATAAGGAAGCCAAAAAATTGGAAATAAAATCACAAGCTTTATCATCGGAAGCAGACACGGATACTATAAAAAAAACTTTATTTGGCAAATGTAAAGAAATATTCTTCAGTGACGATTCTAATGCCTGTAAGCTGCTATAATAGATTATTATAATTCCTCATGTAATCTAATAAGATATTTTTCAATTTCTCAGCTGATGTTGATTCTCCACATGAAATTTTAGAGCCCGATTTTAAGAAAAGGAAAGGTAAATATAAATGGTACATAGTTTTAATTGAACTTTTCTTAATTGTGAAAATTATTTCCAGTTAATTTAATGAAGAATTATAATAATGAAAATGCCAAAGATAACATAATAAACTTGCCTAAGGTGACGTATGTGTCAGATTTCCAAGGTACAGAGAACATATAAATTGATATTTATACTTCATAAATCAATCAGTTATTTTATAGTATATTTGTTGTTTAAATAACTGACAAAATGTGAACATGATTTCTATTAGTCACTAATATTAAATATATTTTTAATGTTATAAATCTTTATTTATTTCCTGCAGATAATAATACAAAGAAACATCACTTGCAGTCACATAACCCTTCCGCCACTACTTCCACAATTCATCAGTCTCCTTCCTCTGATAACAGAGAACAATTGCCAGTAAATCTACCTGCTGCTAACTATAATATTGACAAATTTAATTCCAAAGCGTCTAATTATTCGCACACAGAACTAGTTACGGACTACGCTGATAACAATATAAATGAAATAGGTAAAATAATCAAATGTTTAACATTGCTATAATGTAATGTAATTACTGATATATTATACTATTAAAGGGTGCTCAAGACAAGCGGAAAATGTTGTTTCTTCGGTGCAGCATCAGGTGACGCAAATTGTGAACACTCATAACAATTGTTGTTGTAAGCATTATAATAATACTTCTACTTTCAATAGTTATTTGAAGTTATTAATACCTTTCATTTTATTGCAGCTATTTGTAGAAGTGAGAATGAAAAACAATATAAAAAATTATATAGAATGCTACATGATATCAAGTCATTACTGTTGGAAAAAAATTCAGTAAGAGGAGCAAATGTAGAAGAAACAGCTGGCAATAGCATATTATCGAAATTGCCTTTGAACACTCTATTAGACTTCACTAATTTTGAAAAACTACTAGAAGAGGATAGTTTGGCTAAATATCATTTGGTAGGTAAAGTAATCACATAATAGTGTTATCTTTCTGCTTGTATAGATGCATGATAGTAAATTAATTCTCAGCTAAAAGTAGATAAACTTAGTCTCTATGAGAGGTATTTATAGTCACATTTTATTAATAAGGCAGACTTAAGAATTTATTGTTCCATTTCTTCTGATAGAAAAGGATAACCAATGCTTGAGATGGTGTTATTTATAAGATCTGACTGTAAATAATAGCCTATATATATATATATATATAACTGGGTTATATCATTTTTACGATATTCACTTGTATTCTCCTTTCCCTTCTACAATTATAGGAAAATCTTATTTCTAAAAGTGGTGGAGCGAATGAAAAAATAGCCACAAGAAAAGCTATGAAGCTATTGTTTTCCAATGAGCTTGGCACCCTATTAACATGGGCTGGTCAAAAAAATCGCACCTGCTTTAAAAAATCCAAGTCCTGTCAAATCATTAGTGGTATTTCCTTTATCCTTTATCTATTCTCATTCTCATTAATTAAGTTTTTTAAGGTTGATTGCTCTACTGTCTTGATGAATTTTCTATATTTATCTATTTCGTGAAGGAGTGATGTGTGCTACTGACTTCAAATAAACAGATATATTTACAATCGGCCTTTTATGTTATCATTATATATTACTAATATTATATGTATAGATGAGAACAACCTACACCAATATTAATCCGTATAATTATATTATTACAACAAGTAAATAAACTAGCACTTAATCTACTAATTGTACTAAGACATATGAGCACTTTTAAATTGCTAGAAAATCTCCGATCGATATTTTCAGTGTTAAAATAATATTATTAAAAGACTGTATTTCCAATATAAAATTTACTTTTATATTTACAGATACTATATTAAAATGCATGAAAGGTAGTACTCAAAGCTCAGTGGAACAGTTGATGCAAGAATGGTTGCGGCGATCAAGCGATAGAAAAAGATACGAGAACAACAACTCCAATGCCTCTAATTTATAAGAATTATTTACTCAATAATTATACTGTATTTTTATGTCTTTTTTATGTATTTTGTTTATGGAAGTTTAATATTGTATTTAGGTTAAATATACTAAAATTAGGTCAAAATTAATATTATTTTTTAATTTATTTCATTACATTAAAAATAAAGAACTAAAAATTATACTTTACGAAGGCGGCTTGAGGTCGACTTATAGAAGTCAACTTATAATTGACATTTACAAGTCGACTATATGTTGACTTATAAAAGCTGACTTAAAGTCAGACATCGTCGACTTATAGTTGACTATAATTTGACTTATAGCTGACTTATCGTCAATATGAAATGAAAGTTAACTTGCGAAAAGTCAACTTATAGTTAACTATAAGTCGACTTCTTGCTCTTAGGGTACATTACGTATTAAGGAAATATATTAAGTTAATTCTTGTCAAAATTAACTTAATATATAAATGTATGAAACAAATAGATTCATGAATTTAAATAAGAAATACATAATAAAAAATATTATTATAATTTTTTAAATAAAATGCAGATCCTAGTGTATTTATTATAATGTATAGTTAATTGGTAAAATTACTGCTAATTATAATGTCTCTTTTTCCTAGGTGTAAAGGTTCTATGGAAGGTCCTACCAGGAGTAAAGTGCATACGTCATACTGATTTCAACCAGAGGAATTAAGCAACGCTGAGGAATGGAACACCGATTCAGATCACGCAGCATGCTCTCCACATCTATAATAGCCAACCTGTTTTCTTAGATAAGTAATATTACTGATAATCATATATAAAATGTATTCAAACATGATCCTTTGTGGTTTCCCTTATGTTTCGCAGGTCAGATGTTCTAATAAGGCTGATGAGCTGCATCCAATTGGTGAATAAAAATGAGGCCAGGCTATGTGTCAATTCTGCTGCTTCAAATTTGAAATCTTCATGCAGAAGCCAAATGGAAATATTAAAAAAACATTTGTTATTCAGGTATTATTTAACAATGATCTAAATGCATCAATATGACTATTACTGGTTGTCATTTTTCAAACTTGTTTATATCTAAACTTTTTTCCTTTGCTGGTTTAGGTCCAGTAAATATTAATAGATTTGGCTGTCAGTATTTGGTCTCAATAACTGTCCTGCATTATAATAAATGGAGACTAATAAAGCTGATGAACTGCATCCAAGTGATGAATAAAAATGAGGCCAGGCTATGTGTAAATGCTGCTGCTTCGAATCTGGAATCTCCATGCAGAAGCCAAATGGAAATATTAAAAAAAGATTTGTTATTCAGGTATTATTTAAAAATGATCTAAATGTATCAATATGGCTATTACTGGTAGTCATTTTTCAAACTTGTTTATATCTAAACTTATTTTCTTTGCTGATTTAGGTCCAGTAAATATTAATAGGTTTGGCTGTCAGTATTTGGTCCCAATAACTGTCCTGCATTATAATAAATGGAGACTAGTAAAGCTGATGAACTGCATCCAAGTGTTGAATAAAAATGAGGCCAGGCTATGCGTAAATGCTGCTGCTTCGAATCTGGAATCTCCATGCAGAAGCCAAATGGAAATATTAAAAAAAGATTTGTTATTCAGGTATTATTTCACAATGATCTAAATGCATCCATATGGCTAATTTCATTTACAAATTTAAGTAAACTTATCCTCTTTATCTTACACTTTTCAATTTGAAATAAGTGATTGATATTCCCTGAATGGATAGTCTCTTTTAATTAATATTATTTGTAAAAACAATTTATTAATATACACTAATAAAGTACGATTATTTATAATAAATAAAATTATTAAAATAATCTTTATACAATGCATTTTATTTTATTAAAATTACATATAGTTAATACCTTATAAAATAGTAATAATTTCATTTATCAATTAATAATGTTTCAATAAACTAATACATTTTACCATAATCTACAAAGCTTTACTTCCCGAACACAATAAATACATTCATTTACTATGATTATAATTATTTTGAGCATGGATGCAAATACATATGCAAAGTAGAATTACCCATAGGAAAGTAAAAATATAGATTTATCTGTGGGATTCATGACAAATGACGACGTTTAAACATAAGAAGGAGAAAAAGTAAGAAGCTAATTAAAATCGTCAGAAAAAGGTATATTGCTCTTGAACCTATTGCAATAAATCTGCTATAATTCACAGTATAATATATAAACGTAATCTAAATAAAGAAAAGAAAAATATTTTGAAAGATTAATTCATTATCCTGTACCCTACTTTTTATATATAAGATTTTCTTCCATCTCCATTTATAATCTAGGACAGTTATTCAAAGCAAATACTGATAGCCAAATCTATTAATATTTACTGGACCTAAAACAGCAAAGAAAATAAGTTTAGATATAAACAAGTTTGAAAAATGACTACCAGTAATAGCCATATTGATGCATTTAGATCATTGTTAAATAATACCTGAATAACAAATCTTTTCTTAATCTTTCCAATTTCGTTTCTGCATGGAAATTCCAGATTCGAAGCAGCAGCATTTACACATAGCCTGGCCTCATTTTTATTCATCACTTGGATGCAGTTCATCAGCTTTATTAGTCTCCATTTATTATAATGCAGGACAGTTATTGAGACCAAATACTGACAGCCAAATCTATTAATATTTACTGGACCTAAACCAGCAAAGAAAATAAGTTTAGATATAAACAAGTTTGAAAAATGACTACCAGTAATAGCCATATTGATGCATTTAGATCATTGTTAAATAATACCTGAATAACAAATCTTTTTTTAATATTTCCATTTGGCTTCTGCATGGAGATTCCAAATTTGAAGCAGCAGAATTGACACATAGCCTGGCCTCATTTTTATTCACCAATTGGATGCAGCTCATCAGCCTTATTAGAACATTTGACCTGCGAAACATAAGGGAAACCACAAAGGATCATGTTTGAATACATTTTATATATGGTTATCAGTAATATTACTTATTTAAGAAAACAGGTTGGCTTATTATAGATGTGGAGAGCATGCTGCGTGATCTGAATCTGTGTTCCATTCCTTAGCGTTGCTTAATTCCTCTGGCTGAAATCAGTATGACGTATGCACTTTACTCCTGGTAGGACCTTCCATAGAACCTTTACACCTAGGAAAAAGAGACATTATAATTAGCAGTAATTTTACCAATTAACTATACATTATAATAAATACGCTAGGATCTGCATTTTATTTAAAAAATTATAATAATATTTTTTATTATGTATTTCTTATTTAAATTCATGAATCTATTTGTTTCATACATTTATATATTAAGTTAATTTTGACAAGAATTAACTTAATATATTTCCTTAATACGTAATGTAAGTTTTTAAAAGTATAAAAAATTTATTATACCTGTTTTTTTCGATAATCCAGAAAAGTCATTAAAAATTTTATAACTTCACTATAACTGGTTAACATTTTCCAACAAATTAAAACTCTTTAACAATTTATACTAACACTCGTTTGATTAAAAATCCGCGCTGCCAGACTGACATTTCTGCACTTTTCACACTCTCACAAGACTCACAGATAGGTCCAGTGGTATAGACTCACCAAAAAATCACCCAGTGGCGTAGAATTATTTTAGACAAAGACGCAGATAGAAATCTATGAGTTAGAGAGAGAAGAGCAATGGCGACGTTCGAGATAGGAAAATAAGAAACGAAGGCCTGGAGAAACCACGTTGAACGCGGTATAAGGCTCTCTCTTTCTCTTTAAGGCATTTAAACAAGGATAGCCTATCATACACATCCTACACTCTTTCCAGTCACTCAGTCCAGGCGGGGAAAAATCCATGAGGAAGTATGGTTCCTAAACGCATCAAAAAAATCTTGCAGGCCATTTTAGTGGCGGTCATTGTTACATACTAACGCCGGAGTCCGGACGGACCCTATAGAACCAAAGAGCAAAATTAAATCAGTACGTCTTGACATTGATGTTTTTATTTTTAAAAACTCTAGAATTTTACTACTAAGCATAAAAATATGAAAAAAAAGTTATTAGATGAGAAAAATGTTATTAATGAAATAGCCTGTGTAATCTGCCTATAAACGAATGACGCAGATTAATTGTATTTAATGTTCAAATTTTAAAGGCTGGGCAATTGAGTCTGCACTGATATTTCGTAGTATTTAGGGTTTATATTTATGATGAATGTAAATTTAAAAAAGCCTTTTCAAATGTAGAAGAATTATTTACAATGTGTGTCCGGTACTAGGCGACTTCCCACTAACTATTTCAAATGTTTATATTATAATGTTTTATTATTAATAATGATGATATTAAAATGTTAGTATATTCTTTTAACGTGCGCTTGGCGACCGTTCTTACGTTCGCAACGCGGACCCAGCTCCTATTTCTCCCCCTTTCTCCGAAATGAAAAAATTAACTCAAATGTTAGACAATATTTCATTTCTTTCACAATCATTTTCTAACGAAAACTATTTTACCCGTTTGATCGTATAAAATGTTAACGCTTTTCTTTAGTTTCCATTAATTATAGTGTTATTTCCTGACTTATATGGAGTTGCACATTCTGTTATCGTGTTTCTTTTATGAAATAAATTAATTTTTTGGAATTAAATAATTGTTTAGGGACATAACATCATGAATAAAGGATGGTATGCAACATTTTAAACTCAAATAATCTTTTAGATCCAAACAATTCTCCGGAATAAAAAGGTCAAAAACTTTGTACAAATATAAAATTCTACATATTTTTTCACCTCTTCGGATTAATTTGTTTAACAATTACTAAAAATCTTTGTATTTTCTCTTTTTGTTATCTTCAGAACTCCACTGTTAGTCATTCCACTTATTGCATAAGGCTTTTCTCTCAGAAACGCTAGTCAGCGGTTCTCACGCTTACTACCTTATGCTATTCTATCCTTTCCAAAATACACCCTGTATTCAATTATAAACCATCAAATCCGTTCTTTCTGAGAGAAATTTCATTTCCTTTCTTTAGTAGCTGTTACTAAGTTTTTCAAATGGATCTTCGACATTTTTCAACGTATTTATTTATTTCTGGTTTAAAATTACTCATAGAACTTTTCTTGAGGGCGCTATAGCGTCCTTTTTTTCAATATTACTAAAATATTTTCAAATATATTATTGTTTATATTTATTATAAAAAATAAAATTGTTTTAATGAAATTCTGAGCCTATAACGCTCTTAAGCACTGTTAAACGAGTAAATTCAAACTCTACTAAAAAATAAATCTAGGTAGAAGAAAACCTGCAATTACCCATATAGCACACATGATTAAAAGTTGATATATAGACATCTTTTAGTCATCCAATTGACTAAAAGACACCTAAAAGATGTATTTATAACATTTGATGTTTTCTGGTAGTCTATTATCTCAATTAGCCGGCCAGCGAGTCCTCATTCCTATATGAACAGTCGCAGGGTGGGTAATTATTAGTCCGTAAGAGCAATAAATAAAGCAATTTAACTTCAATGGGGTAGCCTCGTGTAACACTAAGAAAAAATAGTAGTTATTTTGGAATAAGATTAAAAAATAATGAAATATTGTGATGTGGTCAGTTCTATGCGTATTGGTGTCGTCACCAAACATAAGTATAAAGATTTTCCGCACACTCTCGGATATACCATCCTGAGTTAATACCGTAAATCACATAAATATTCAATAATTGTAATATTATGGCCCTCTATCACTTGCAATTCTAAGAGCATGTTAGAGTAAGATTTTACAGTTCAAGGTGAAAGGAAGCTCCAGAATCACCTTGGAATACCGCCACAAATAAAAGGTTACAAAACTCATTTATTCAACCACTTCCGTTTCATGTCGATAACGACATATATTATTTAATTTTGTATTGTACCGTGCTTTTTAGCTTAAATTTTGTAAAGTGTTCGCTCTATAAATTAAACTCTCTGTACGGTGTGTCGATCTGAGTGGGGGCCTTGCCACTCCTTCTTCTCCTCCATCACCAACCCAGGGGAAGACTGCGTCATCGGAAAAATCATCGGAGAAAATACCGCAATTTCGTCTTTTTGCTGCGGACTTACGAGGAATTTCGGCCTGCTGAAGGGCAACATCTGGACTTGAGAAGATATACCGAGGTCAGGGTGCGAGAGGAGCTGCATCTGAACAATAATAGAGCTATCGTGGAGTCCTCCAAATTTAAGGAATAATTGCATCAGAATGGGCTATCGTCACTTGCTCATACTCTCCTGCGGCTTTTATCCATCGCTGGTTCGCGAACGTCGACAGCCTCAACTTCACACTACCGATGGAGTTGAGGAAAATATTTAGAGTCGTTCAGGATGGAGACTTACTCCTGGCGACGGAAAGAAGAGAAAACGAGCTATAGACCAGGATCACATAATATCCTGGATCCTCGTGAATATTCGGAAGTACGATCGATATCCGAATCTTTTAATCAGTAGGTGGGGATGATTGAAATTTACCATAATCACTGTCCTACTAGCGGCAACATAAGTCGAGACCTAGCTCTGACAAGACTCGGAATCTAGCTCTTGGAGCAGTAACACTCGTAATCTACCTCTGAGAAGATTGACTAGTCTCCTAGTCCTTACAAAAGGCGCACTCTAAATCTAGTTCTGATTGGAGTCTGGCGTGAGCTCTGGAACATCCTGAACCGAACCTACATCGTTCTTCTGCGGCTTTTTGACGATCACCTGGCTGCTGTTTACCGCTGATTCCTGTATCCGAGAGGAAGAATTAGAATACCGAATAAACGAGAGTTTGCGGATTGGTGAGTGCCTCAGTCAGGTAGACCATGCCAGAGCTACACTAAGTTACTAGTACATAATGTTATATTTTATTCCGCAACATAAATCCTCGAGATTTTACTTTCTTATGATCACGGCCGAATATTATACGATGTTATGTTGAGTTAAGTTAATATGTATAATTTGAGAGTTAACTGGGGAAAATTAGTAACATTTTCTTGCACTTAAGTATCGTTTAGCGGTGCACGCACATCGAGGCCTGCCTCTTGTAGGCTCGATAAAATTTTCGTATTTTTCGTAGTTTTCAGGGACGAAATAGCCCGTGTTTTCGTGAGTTGATGAGCCAAGATTGAGTGTCGCAGGACATCAACTCTATCACCAGTTCACTTGCCGTTTTGAAGAATAATGTCTCCGCTTTCGAGGCGTGTGACATCAGTAGATTCTTGTTTGAGTTAATATTTAAGTTAAAGAATCAACGATATCGGTATTGAGCCATGATCATAGGAACTTTCATGATCATTCATTTAGAGTTTACTATTTCTTTTAGGATTATCTTCACATTATGTTTTATTGCGTTACCGAATAATAAGTTGTAAAATTATTACGTTCTCTTTATTGCGCTTGTTGAGATCGATTGTTATAGAATTATTAGGAAGAACTATGTATATCGTGGCGGGCCTAAGATGGAATTATTTCGATTTACTAGGCCAAGTTATTTGAATCTGAGACGTTCTCTGTAGTTATAAAGAGTGAGAGTGTTTAATAGTATATATTGTAACGACAACCTTTCGAGGGCGGACTTTTCCGCCATTTTACTCGCGATGGGAACACGAGTTTGAACGTGAAGTGCACAAGGCACACGGAATTTTAAACAAGAAATGAATGCGAATTTTATCTTTAACAATAATTTATTTTAATCAGTAACTACATAGGTGAAAATCTCTTTTTGGGCGCCAGGCATCCCATTTCATTCCGCGACTTGACCGGCTGAGACCGTCTCAGGTCGTGCTACAAATTACAATGGCTTTACCGAATCCGTACAAATTCTACTAAGTTTATTTACCAGGTCCTAATCCGATGCTTTTAGGAACCTGAATTACGATTACCTAAATTAAAATGCATTTAAGAACATCCTACAAAGCTAATGAAATCCACTCCGCATTTAGCTATTCGTTGGATGAATCTATGACCTGAAAATAATAGGACGAAACACGATAACTCAAAGGAGGGCGCTGGTCCTGGATAACCTGAAAACCCGAAAAATATGACAATAATAACGAAGTAATAGGAGTCGACTCCTCAGGTGGCTGCCGCCTACAGTATGGCCCGCCTAATAATCGGCATCCGAACAACAATCAAAAATACTAAATAACGACGAAACCACTCGCCGGCTCTCTCACGACAGGAAGACGATTTCCTTCTACCACCTATACCCGCTGCTGCCCCGAAAACCTCACGGCAACGAAGAGAAAAGTGTGTACATACTTCCCCGAGAGATGTGGGGTTTCCACGTTACCTGCTTTACTATCTACACGAATTCAGGCAGCCTCTCCGTCCTCCACGGGACTCCACAGCAGCCGAGATGCTTGATGGATGTCCGGCTATCCAAGGGCTGGCTAGTGGCTAGGTTGTTTAACGTTCAGGAAAGGCTTAGCATTGTTTTCAACATATATTTTTTTAAAATAATGTGTCTCACATACAAGGAAATAATAATATAAATTTATTGCCATTCAAGATTTGCAATGATTATTGCAGTGACTTATAAAAATATACTGGTGCAATCTTTAGCCATGATCGTTGCTTTGTCTTAAAGCACAGCTATATATAATAACTACTTTTTGAAATTTAGACCCGGAAATTACTCAACTTAAATACTACTTAACTTGTTCAGGAATTAATCGGTAGAGGAGTAAGATTACGTTTTGGTTAAGAATTTGCATGATGAGCTATGTATGACATAAATGAATTTAAAGCTGCAAAATCTTTAACTTAAAATATTCAATTTAAAAAAATATATATATATATATATATATATATATATATTAATACCGTTTCAGATTTTTGTACAATCATTACATTATAAAATGTTTGTATTACTAAATAAATTAACTTGTATGTCTGGCCCATTAAAATAAAATAGAAGACTGTCATCTTCAGTGAAGACAATAGCTTAAAAGACCATTCAGAATAGTAGTATAATTTAAGCAAAGCATATTTTGCTTTCTTGTGATAACATTTTTTAAGCATTTAAGCTCTCTATTCAATAATGCTTACATAAAAATGCATCATCAATTTTTAATAAAATATCATTAACCATTTTTTTGTACTACATTATTTTACTGAGATACCTGTAGAGTCCACGGATAAGATGTAACTTTTTTGAATGATATTAAATCATATACTCATTCTTTTTCCCCTGTTATTCTAACTGCGTCTTTTCTCTGAAAATAAAGTCAAAATATTATTTAAATTATATTTTTATTAATGTCAAATATTATGTTCTTTTAATATTTACAATGTTCTTGTCAGCCTTTTAGGTGCGTTAACTAAATAACTGCTCATAGTTTTATGTATATCTACATCAGTGGCACCTCTATGCGCACGGCGTACTGTACCTACATAAAATAATAATACAAAGTAGTAATTGAAAGCAATATGTTATGAGGTTGAAGTTAGCGACCGATTCCTAGCGGTCGATGCCAATAATAACACAAGTCTACAAATTATCAATATTTTCCAGCAAACGAGATGAAACCAAGTGTATTTTACGTAATGTTTTACGATGAAAACGAATCTTGCATTTGTTTCTTCTCCTATCACGTTATATTTTTAAGATTAAACCTATTTTCCATTTTAATAAAATAATCCGCTTTTCGAGTTCAGTCAGAGTTCTACTAAGAAACTGTAGAACTCTTATAACTGAAGTCAGAACTCCGTCAAAAAATTCATTTTACATTAAACGTCTTGCTAGCTTCACAGAGATATTGCTAGTATGCAAGCAGTTTACTGAAACCACCAGCTACTTGGAGAAATTCAACAGTTTTTAATTATTTTAAACAATTTCCGTATTTGGTTCCATTTTTAATATACACTGCAGGCCAAAAGTTTAGGACCACTTGGTAAAATTGTGAAAAAGACAGGCTCTCCTTTAAGTGGGTGTAGTTTGGCAACCCTAAAAGGTAGAACAAATTTAAGGATATCGTCGTGAAGCTTATTAAATTCCGCATCCCACTGCATTAATTTGACCTAAGAAAATCTAAAGGGTGTCTGTATTCAAGGAGAGGAACATGACAACATTTTCGACGTCTCTTTAATTATTGATATAAATTTTCAATTCTTTGCACCGCTCATAATAATTGTCTGAGGCATTTGAAATTCAAGTAGGTGAAAGCTTGAATCTTTAGCTTTCATGCAAGTCCAAAAACGTTTATAAATTCTTATTAGGTCCGCAATTATTACATAATTAATGAAGCAGTGTTCGGCCAGCATTTTTTCCGTAAAATATCTGCTCACTGAGCTCTTGAAGTAAATTCAGGTCTGTATAAATTATGGGTGCAAAAAGGGGGAACCACGTTTAACTTTTCTTTCATTTGATTAACAACTATTCTACGGTTTCAAATAAATCAATGAAAGTTTAAATACAATTAACATATTTATACTTTTATTGATTGAATTGGAACACGTAGTATTGTTAATAATAAAAATAAAAAAAATTAAAAGTGGTACCCATTTGGCACCCATAACTTATACCGACCTGCATTTGTTCTTAGAGCTTGGCGAGCAGATGTTTTCCGGACAAAATGCTGGTCGCACACTGCTCGACTAATTGTCAAATAACTGCGGACCAAATAACAATTTATATATGTTTTTGGTCTTAAATGAAAGCTTAAGTTTCAAGCTTTCACATACTTAAGTTTCAACTTTGTAAGACTATTACTATACCTGGTGCAATTCATTGAAATTGAGTATCCATATATAAAGAGACATAAAAAATTGTATGATATCTCTATTCTATAATATGGGCAATTATTGGATTTTTTTAGATCAAATCATTATGGTTGGATGCGGAATTTTATAAGCTTTCCAACGGTATTCTTAAATTTCTTTTAACTCCTAGGGCTGCTAAACCACTCGCACATAAAGAAGAGCATGTCATTCTGACAATTTTGTCAGGTGGTCCTAAACTTTTGGCCTGCAGTGTATGTATATGGATTTCTTCCTTATACGATAAGGAATCCCCTAAATGTATTTTATTCCGCTAACACAGTACCGATAGCCAGAGAAGATAACTTAAAACCTAGTCGCGCTGTGAAATTGAGCCTTTTTTAATTTTTATAAATAATTTCCGTACGCGGCTCTATTTTTTAATTATTGTATATGTTTCCTTATTACATTAGGAATATAATGGACATTTGTTTAATGTTATTTCTTGCCTTTATTGGAAAATATAGTCATTATTTGCAATAAGTGCCACGTGTATACTTATTTTCAGTTTGACTACATATTGCGTGCTAGCGGAGAAATGACTTATCTTTTTGCTCTGCAACGGTCTATTGGTACAACCACCGAGCAATTATTATTGACATCGGTCACTAAGCTTCAGTCTCGTCAATATGTTAATAATCTGTAACTTACGATAAATAAGTAACATAATTTTATTCAAATCCATAAAACATCTTTTTTGTTTCTTCCCTTTTAAACTGTAGTGCTGATAAACATCATCTAAAGCCAATTTTTTTAAAATTCCTTTAGTTAGTTGCTCTGTTCCTGAACCTCCCGATAAAGATAAGATATTTTCCTGAAACATATTTCTATCTTATATATTATATATTGAATTAACAAATATAAATATAAATATAAATTATCATTATGTTAAAGAAACAGCAATTATGGGAAAATACCAGTAGATAAATTAATGTACAAAGTATTTATGAAATATCTCTCCTTACTCTACAATCTCGAAAACAATGGTTTTAATCGACCAATTTAGCGCTTTCAGCGCAGAGAAATATACTCATGCGATTGATTAATCAGTCATCATTTTTTCAGTTTGACCAATCCCATCGAGTACACAAGTCTACTCGAAATACTATGTTGAGGATTTAACAACTGTTTCTGATGCAATTTTTCCTATTGAAATCGACTCCATCCACAAAATTGTTCTTTTATGTGTACCGCTCAAAATATTTTAATTTTTAGGTGCAGCTGGTGTGTGCAAAAAAGCTGCTTTTGAGTGTTTTCAATAATCTACATTATCTGTAGCATTAGTTATATGCTGAGTTGCTTCATATTATTTCAAATAATATTAGATTAGACGTTTCAAACATTATTCATTTTACGGTGACATCGTTACTCTTCGCCGCGAAACATCTGTTTAAAATTTCAGCACGAAGACACAATCAACAAGACAGTCAAAGTTTAATTTGATAGCAATCCAATCTCTGGTCAGAGTCTTCATGATATTATCATATACCTTAACTTTTACGGCTACTACGATTGTACAGAATACTTATAAATCATCTTTCGAAAATTACAAAACTTAAAAGAATGTCTGTATTATATTAGAGCTATTTGAGTTTAATAATTTTATAAAAATACGTGACCCACAAGTGACGTGTAAAGTTGTGATGACCTTGAAGTTTAACATGCATACTAATATCATTAAGATTTTATCAATAGAAAAATTGTTTTTTTAACTTATATTTTCAACACGTTACGTTTGCGGCTTCTTAAGATTGAAAATATTAAAATTGAAGTATATCGGCAGAGAAAAATGATATTGCCGTAAACTAAACATTTCTTGAAACATTAATCCAATATTGTTTGGAAAATATAGAGCGGCGCAAAACACAATCAATGCAGCCGATAGTATAGAATGTAGATTATTAGAAACATTCCAAAAAAGCTTTTTCACACATAAAACTTCAAACATATCGGAACCAAGTATGTAGTAGAGCTATTTTATGGACGGATATGGCTTAAACGACAAAAATTATATAAGAAAGCATCTCTAAATCTTCTTTACCTTAGAAAATCTATAATTTTGTAGACTTATGACTTGCTTTTCCGAAACTACCTTATGGTGCTATTCATTTGATCCTTAAAAATCATATGATCGTACGAAGAGCAAATCAATTTTTTCTAATGAAATCCATTATTTTTTATTGCATTCTTATGTAGCTTGTCTCATAAGACCTATATTCAAATTCAACTCAAAATATCTAGTAAATGACTGGATTGAACGATACATTTGTGAACTGTGTGTTCGAAAAAACTATTGAGATAATTCGTATGAATATGTAATAAAAAATAAGGTATTCTCTATTTAAAAAGAAAAAAAAAACAGATTTGACCTTTGCGTGACATTTCAAGATCAAATAAATACCATGATAACATAATTTATGAAAAAAAAATGATTTTTTCTTTTTTTCATAAATTTATAGTTTCCGAAAGAATAGGGGGAATGGCGTAAAAAATGTATGAACACCCTATATACGAAGTGTGTCGGAAAAGTTAGGTGAATGTTCCTTCATTTTAAAAACTCTGTTGATTAGGATAAGGCGTCCGGGAATATGAATTAAGAGACACATAAACATGCGCCTCTTATTGTCTGAGGGCGTCAAAGTGAATCAGAGCTGCATACAACGATCAATCTAATAATATAAATCTAAGAACTTTTGTCCTTGCAAAATGTAGCCCAAGATTTTGCAACGCGTTTACATTAAAGTAACTGTTTTCCAACAAATCCTTCTTACTCTTCAGATGTAGAGTAGAAATACTTCTGTTTCTTTCCCCACCCTAAATTGTTCCTGAAATTTTAACGCGTTGCCCACTTTGAGCTCTATTTAGCAATGACACTAGTTCTTCTATTGATTGCGTCAGGTTAATCACAGTATGTAATTCTGTTACAATTTGGTGATTTGAGCAACAAGGAGCACTTTTTGACATTTCTCAATTCGTACGCACGGATGAATCATACTGATCACTGCAGTTTTTAAAACATGTGTTCTTTTGTTAAGCTTTTCAGACACACTTTTAATATAATATAACAGCAAAATAAATACATAAAGTCACCATTTTTTTCGAAAAATCTTCATCTATTAGTTTTGCATCGAATTCTTCCAATTCTTTGACATCTTTAATTGGTAATTCATCAAAATCTTGAAACGTCGACGCTACATACGAAGGTTTATACTGAACATTTTGAATATGCTCTTCGATAGTTTGTAATCTATAATTCATACTGTTTAGTTCTAATAATATTTTATTCATTTTTTGCATTAGTTTTGTAGCTAAAACAGAATGCATATGTAATAGCCACAAATTACGTTCTATTTATAAATTATTTTTTCTTTGGAATGAATTTGGGTATAGGATCCTATACTCACAATAAATATAAATTGAAATACTTTACCACAGTCACATTTTTCTTTACTTAATTTAGGCATTTCGTCCGTTATTTGGCTTGATGAAGGCAATAGAAAAATGTCATTCACTTTTTGTTTCTTCAGAATGTGTGACACCCCGTGATACTCTTCATTACGCTTCAATACATTTTTATTCATTTCTGGGGAGGGCAATTTTTTTGACTTTGATATCATAGGTAATATAGACATCTGTAAAAGATCAATATCTCTCTCTTCCTCATCTGATACAAGAGAAATGTTAGCTCCTTCGTGACTGATTAATGTCTGTTCATTTTCAGTGTCATTATTTGAATGAATTTCAGCCATTCTCAATTTTTCCAGCCCACATTTAAAATTATCTATTATATAAATAAAATCAATAAATAACCTTAAACATGGTATTTTTTAAAATATAGATCAAATAATATCATATATCTTTGGTAGTTAGTTAAACAAACCTGATGTCCCAAAAATTTGTTTAATGTCTAACAATTTCCAATTCATTTTCTTATCTTTTATTTCTGGCTTTAAATTGTTTTGTATTGCATAATGAAGTAATTTTAAAGAACATAGTGGATAAAATGCCATTGTTTTGTCCTCAAGAAACCAGGTTTCAGGTACTATACCCAAACCATTTTCAAATTCCACAATATAAAATATCATTTTCTGAAACAAAAAAGGAAAAGAAATAAAAACATTATATTAATTAATGTTAAATATTCAATAAAAACTTAGAATACTATAATACTTAAAACAGCTGTTGTAACGATTATATACCAGTATAACTAAGAACATATTATTCATAGTAAAAGAAAAATCTAATAATTAAATTATGATGCAATATTTAAAAGATATTAATGATTAACAGTAAGTATAATTTCTTAGCTAAGGATTGATATAAACAGTATTTTTATTATGCATATTAAAAATAAATAGACAAATTAAAATGAAAAACACTGAACTCTACAAATGTCCTAGAATGGTGTCATAATTTGAAAACTAAGCATTTTTGAAAAAATATGTTTTATATATATAATTATAGTATTTTTAAAAAATATCAGATAGTGTTTATGGTTTAACATTAGCTTACTTTGTAAAGACACATAAGCAGTCACATATAGCCTATCAAATCATTACATATCTGTTACATGAAATGGGAAATTCAAGAACAGAACCATATATGTAATATTTTAGAGCTTCTGAATATATACAAATATGATTATTTGAGATCGGGAGGATCAGAGAGTCGAGGGGACTGCCATTGTCAGTGCTCGCTCTTGCTCATACACTCACTACACATTGAATATATCCATATATGATATGTAAGGAATATAAATAAAAATATCTTACATATATACATGAATGCTACATTACAGTAATTTAACATTGTGTTCTCTCTCTATGCCTGATACATATCAGATCCATCTAAATTAGTTGACATACACAAATCTTCAGAATATAAAATTCATCTGTTCAAGTAGTATTACATTTAATACTCTTGGCTTTGCTATAAAGAAACAATACAAATACCATTATTCTGGATTCAATTAGTCATTTATATGTGAGATTGATTATTTTTCATAAATATTTGTTACTATTATATTACTATCTATTTTTATTATTGACAAATATTTGAGATGTGTTACATGATTTTATAATATGTTATGTCAAATATTTTAACTTCAATGTTTAAACAATTAATTGTACCTGACTTGATCAATCGTACATTGAATAATGGTATGTTACATATCATGGCTATGTAACAGTTCTGTAAATGGAGATTTTTATTTTTTATTATATATTATCACTGCTTGCTTAAAGAGGTTTAAAAATCAATAGGATAATGCAGTATTTAATTTAGTTATCGCTTACTGAATGCATTGATTAAATAAGGTATTCTTTTCATACTTCAGATTTAATAGATCTTCAAAATCCCAGTATCTGTTAACCTATTTTTTACTTTTCTTTTTTTAGAAGACTTTTCATCAATTCTCTACAGACAAATGTTAAATTAAAAAAACTAAAAGTTTTATAAACAATATAAATCATTATAATGAAAATCTGTCGTTATTTGCTATTCTTTTGTAGATCCTTTATATGATAGTATAATTACTATATATTTTGCTGTTATTGCTATATACAATATTATTTTATTTTACCTTATCATTTAGTTCTATAATTTGTTGTGATTGAGGATGCTGATAAAATTGACCTACAATTTCAATTGATTCTGTTTTAATAGGTTCAGTAACAAAGTTCCTCCCTAATAATACATCATCAGTCATTTGCTTGACAATTCGCCTCTGATGTCTTTTAGAATATTCTGTAAATAGTTTCCTTCTTGACGACATTCTACTTTAATGTTCTGTAAATGATTAAATTATATATTATAATTAGTTTGTATGTGTTATCCAAGACATAATAAGTGTATTATTCCAATTGCATATGTTACTAATATTGTCTTTAAAAATATACAAGTTTCAACATAGATTTTAAGGAAAAAACATGTATCTTAGTGCATATATATTACTATATAAAGATAGTATATAACTCTATGTACTTAATTTATTTTTATATATTGAATTTACCTTCATGCGAAAATTTCAAAGAAAATATGCAAAATGATTGATGTACAATTCACAAACCAGAGTAAAATATTAATAACAAAAATCAAGTCAATTTATACACGAAATAAACATTGTAGTCCACTGTGGACGTTTACAGATTATATCGGCCGTATTTACAGGCAGCGTTGCCAACTTCGCCATTTTGAATTATGCTACGCTGTATAGTTGACTATAGTACATACATACTACTACGTGGCTTAGGCCCGGTCTTACAGGTCTCAATTAAGTTAATTTCGACATTAAGTAGGGATACCAACCTGAAAAATAATACCTAACTATACTAATATTTTTTTTTTGAAGTTTTAAGCCTGGAAATGGAAGTTTTGTGCCCAGCTTCAGTTCAGGTGTTAGTGTGAACGAAATTTGAACAGGGAAGGATCAAATATATTTCACAATATAGAAATGCAATTAACACAATAAAATAAAGAAGAAGTATCATGGATAAAAAACCACGAAATCACAATTTTTCCGAAGAGGAAAAAATTAGGTTGGTTGAACTTGTCTCCGAATTTTCGAAAGTAGTGGAGAATAAACTAACGGATGCCGTTGGGTGGGATGCAAAAACCCAAGCATGGGCTGAAATTGCTAATAAATTTAATTGCATAAGCAAATCAAATGTGGAACCCGAAAAACTAAAAAATTGCTGGAATAACTTAAAACAACAAACAAGGAAGTATTATTCTAAATTAAAAACAGAAATATATAAAACAGGTAATCTTGGAAAGTTCTAAATGATTTTTGTTCACAACGAAAATTATAAATATATTTTTGTAGGAGGTGGATCAAATAAAACCAAACCGAATATTTTATATGATAAAGTTTATCAAATTATTCAACCTACTGTAGATGGATTATATAATTCCAATGATAGTGATCGCAGCATATACATGGGTGAAACTGCAACGTTTGTTTCTAATGTTATTGAATCAGATGAAGAAATAGAAGATGATCTAAATCTGCAACAAGATGAACATGTCTTTCAGGTAGGGTTATTATAAATTTTATTAATATTATTATTATATTGCACTTCATATATGTAATTTTTTTGGTTATTTCTCAGTATTTAAAAGATACTAACCAAATTAATACATGGAAGAAGTGGAACCCAAGGACATTGAAAGCTCCCCTAAGTGATCCTCTTTCCACAAATATTAAAAAACAAAAAGCAGCAATGCCTGAAAAAAAATCAACACATGAGAACTTAGACAATATTTTAATTAAAAGTAAAATTGAGCTGACTAATTTGATGACTCAAGAATTAAAAGAAAAAAGCCGTTTAGAAAAAGCAATTTTAAGACAAAAGTTGACAGAAAATACCTTAAAAATAAAATTGCTAGAATCTACAATAAGAGGTAATAAAGAAAATAACAACAACGTTGTTGAAAATATTGATATTTCTGATATATCAGAATAACAAGTTAGTTTTATAGGAAACTTGTGATATTTAAATTAAATGAAACTCCTTGTTATAATTTGCGTTACTATATGAGAGAGACATTTATCAGTTTCTAAGTCCTTAAGTTTTTTCAATTCTCTAAATGTTATGTTTTATTTACTGAAGTACAAAGGTTATAAAATTTTAAGTTTATGTTAATATTAAAATACAGTACAAGGATTCTTAACCTAGCTCACTTTAAATTTTATTCTAAATAAAATTTATTATAATAATATTTTAGACAATTGCGTTGATACAAATTTTCATTTAATTTTTGTACAAATGATCGAAATATCAGGTTTGTTTGAAAAAGAATATTCATAAATCATAGGTACCAAGAATTATTTTATTTGGTATGTTAAAGTAGTTTTTCAATGAACCATAGTTGACATTTAATGATTTAAAATTAAAAGAGCAGAAAGTATTAAATATATATTTATTCAATAAAAAGTGGTTATCCATTACAAATATAAATTTTATCTTACAAAACACACTATGTAGACCAATAACACTTTACCTCTCTTTCCAAATAAAGTTTTTATTATAGAAAAAATAAAATATTCTTCTTTCACACAAATTTACAGCTATACAAAATATATATACTTGTTTAATTTGTTATTTCCCACATATATACTATTTCTCATTCTTGTTGAAGTTTAAATAAATTTGCTTGTTAGAGGCAACTGCAAGATAAATTTAAGTTATATTTTATTATTAACATGCATATTAATATAATATGAAAAGTTAGACTTACGCTTCGAAATAATTTTCTATTAAAAATTTCCTTTCATCCTGATGGAAATCTTCGTTATAATTTACCAATAAATTATTGTATGCAGCAATATCTACATTATCTTCAATATCCATTCTTATAATATTATACAAAACAGCACAGGCCATAATAATGTCCATAGTCTTATTAGCAGTTTTGAAGCGAGTTCCTTTACTCAAAGCAGGAAACATTCTTGTCCAAATACCAAATGCTCTTTCCACCATGGTTCTTGTTCGAATTTGTGCCTCGTTATATAAAATTTCGGCAGGTGTATTTGGATTTGTTAATGGGGTCATTAAATATGGCATATTTGGATAGCCAGAATCTCCCAAAAGCAGACCATTGCCAAATTCGCCAGACTCGAATCGGGCTTTAATGACAGAATTATTAAAAATCGTAGCATCATGAGAAGATCCTGGCCATCGTGCTACAATATCCATAAATTGTAATTTTGAATTTACAATTGCTTGCACATTAAGTGAAAAGAATCCTTTTCTATTACGAAATAATTCTGCATTTTCCCCTCCTGTATAATATAAAATTCTTACATTATTTTATTGAAATTATTTCATTTCAAAAAATTATAATAAGAATATACATATATAGAGCTAATACATTATTTTCTTGCTACAACTCCTAATGTTATATTTACCATAGGATTGTATTCTGATGTGAATGCAATCAATTGCTCCTAGTACCCTTATAAAACCAGCCTGTTTGAAATTTCTTGCTTGAGTTTGTATGATATCATCTTGCTGCATTGGGAATTTGATAAACTCTTTACTTAGTTTAGCTATAGCATTTGAGACTCTATGTACTATTTTGGTAGCAGAATTTTTGCTAACCCCAGAAAAATCACCGATAATTATCAAAAACGATCCTGTTGCATAAAATCTTAATACTATTAGTAATTGTGTAGTTGGTGAAATTGCATCATTCCTTTAAAAAAATATGAGTATAATAAATTAAATTATTGTTTCACTTTAACCAATTATTAATTATCACAATAACATACCATTGTCTTCTACAAATTAATGAACAGCCAATTGTATTCAATAGCAATTCAAAATGCTCCTTGCGAAGTCTAAATCTACTTTGAAAGTCAATATCATCGTAAATAGCATACCAATTCATTCGTAGACGTATTTTTTTTGATCTTCTTCTAATAATTAACTGTTCATCAATATCTTCCTGATCATTTATACAACAAAATGCCATCTCAAAATCCATTATTACATACAAAATATTAGATAAGTATAACTTTTACCAGAAAACCGTATGATTCGTATTTCAAAACATCTTCCTCTACCCGCTCAATTATACATATACGTACACAAAACTTCACATTACACATTTCCAGGCTTAAAACTTCAAAAAAAAAATATTAGTATAGTTAGGTATTATTTTTCAGGTTGGTATCCCTACTTAATGTCGAAATTAACTTAATTGAGACCTGTAAGACCGGGCCTTAGATTTAGATTGCTCGTCCCGAAGCAATCCTTGCCGGTAGGCGGCGCTTCGATCCCATCGTTTAGCTTCCAGATGATTATGCCCTCGCGCCATCTATCGAAACTGATGCGAAACAACACGGCAGAACTTCGAATAGGGTAAAACAGATCTACATTAGATAATTTTATAATTTAAGAAAATATTTTTATTTTAGCGTAGAAAGATACACGAAAATAGCATTAATTTGTTAACAAACGAAATTAATAAAATTATTATACATATACCCTACATTATTATTACAATAGGTGCTTTCCTTTTTCACGAAATCTCAGTTAAATATCAGTTATGTGACTCAGTTGAGTACAGTTTATGTAACTTAAACTGTATGCAAATGAGTCGATCAGACTCACTTTAGGTGTAAAAGGAAAGCAATGAATATCCTTCTTAAATTTAAATATATGACTTCCAGATGATTTGTTTGATATATATATATATATTTTCGTATACACTGTTCAAAACTGAATCATGTACAGGTATAGTTTCTGCTTCCCTATACTATCTTGTAGCAAAAATTTAAAGACAACAGCAGACGAAACGCGACATCGACAAATATGAAGATGACGTTTTGGACTTAGTAAAAGCATTATCCAAAAAGCATATTATTTATGTTGGAAACGTAGGGATGTCGAAAAATGGAATGGAAAATAATGCAAATATGGTGCATATATATAATATCATTTATCAAGTATAAAAGGGAAGAGATCGGATGTAATTTTCAGCCTATAAAGAGAAAAAAGCATCAGATAAGTATCGGGAGCAGCAAGTCAGAAGAAAGATTAATTTAACAAAGCAAAATATTCTTTAATCTTTCTTTTGATTTACTGCTCCCGATACTTATCTGATGCTTTTTTCTCTTTATAGGCTGAAAATTACATCCGATCTCTTCCCTTTTATACTTGATAAATAATATTATATATATGCACCATATTTGCATTATTTTCCATTCCATTTTTCGACATCCCTACGTTTCCAAAATAAATAATATGCTTTTTGGATAATGCTTTTACTAAGTCCAAAACGTCATCTTCATATTTGTCGATGTCGCGTTTCGTCTGCTGTTGTCTTTAAATTTTTGCTATAAGATAGTATAGAGGAGTTGAGATGGACATGAATCAATTTTGCGAGAAGCATTTTTGCTACAAGATAGTAACTAAGCATTCTCTAATAGTACGGATTAAAGGCCTAACAGTCTTAGAATCAGCAAGATTCTCCGAGGTAGCGATCTTTTTTTTCGTTCGGCGTAACGCTTCTTATATATAAACATAATAAATAATTTTCTGATATTATAGGTCTTAAATAGTTCAATTTACATTTAATTCCTTCAATATGTGAAAAGAAATGTATAATTAAAAATATAACATTTTTAATGACTTAATTCTATTTTGCATTTATATTTTAACTTTATTACATTTTTTATTTGAAAACAGGAACTCTTCTTGAAAATGGAATTTGATGGACAGCGCCCCTTAAATATTTACATCTTCTCGATCGTAAGGCTAAATTATGAGAAAATTATGTATAAGCATTCGTTATCAGTTATTTCAAATTTATCGTAATATTGAATGACGCTTATTGTCATTGATGATTCCAACTCTTTTTCTATTTGTAACTCTAACAATTTAATGTTTAATTTTTCTTTTCGTAATTGGGCTTGTAATATTTTTGTTTCCAATTCTGCTTTGTTCGTCATATGTTTCTGCATTAATAGTACAAGTTCTTTCTTGCTTTCTATCAAATTTTCTTGTGCGTCATTGCAGAATCTACTTTTTATAGAACATTTCTTATTTGCATTTGACTGTTTTGTAGCAGCGTTTTTAAGAGGCTAGCTTAGTGGCGTCTTTAATTTCTTGGGATTCCATTTATCCCAATTTTCAATTTCTTCATTAGCAAGCAAATACTGTGCGTAATAAATAAATAAATAAATATATATACATATATATATTGTTGAATACAAATATTAAGAGTAAAATTTAATTAAAATTTTTTCCTCAAAATATATATTTACTTGAAACACCGGGTCATTAGAATCCAAATTATTTTCATCTACATTATCATTGTCAGGATCATCAATGAAGTCAGAATTATCATCCTCACAATTTGCAACCATTAAATCGGCAGTAGCACTAGTAGCAGGATGAGGTCGATAATCTTTATCAAAAGGATTAATCAGTCCGTCAATCTGATTAGCTATAATTGCATGTACTTCATCCATTATAATATCTGGTTTTACTGCGTTAATTCCACCACCTATACATTCAAAGTTACATTGTATCCATAAAATTGTCTATATAAATTACAGCAAATACTTTACAATTTCATTAATAAATTAATCACCTGTTTTATATGTTTCACGGTGTATTGCTGCATAATACTTTCTACAATTTGCTTTTAAATTTTTCTACAATAATTTCAAAGAGTTTTTCGTTCTAGTAACGTTTGACATTTCATTATTATATTTTAATGTTATCCGATCCCAAGCTTTGTTTTTCTGCTTTAAACCAACTTCATCGGTTTTTTTATTTTCCAGGATATTCGCATATGTTTTTATAATTCGAAGAAAACATATTTTCTCATCCAATATAAAATTGCCTTTTCTTCTTTCAGTTTGATTCATTTTGTTAATGGACAAACACTTAAATAATCTGTTGGGTTGGTAAACGCATAAGTGTAAGATTAGTTCCAGAGATCGTCCATGGTGTCAGCACGGTTGTTCCTTCTTCCTGGTTGGTCGTCGTGAGGCGCCATGGTTTATGTTACATAGCATGGCGTGCTAAAGGACGCATGGTCCAGAAAAGTGTATTACAAAATAACTGAATAAACGGAAAATATTAGAAATAAATGATAGCCATTTATTATACAAGCCAACAGGTTATGGGCCCAGTCGCCAGATAATATTTTCCGGACATAATAAAGTGTAAAAATACGAAGTGAAACTCAACAAAATACATGTTAGCTCGGAACAAAGGACCCAATATGGCGCAAGCAAGTATTACCCAGATTGAAAAATTGGTGGGTAGAGAGAACTACAATGTATGGAAATTCGCAATGCAAGCACTCTTAGAGCTCGAAGGATTATGGAACGCAGTCCTAGGAACAGAGACGGACGCGGAAAAAGTGAAGCGTGCTAGAGCTAAAATAATTTTGGCTGTAGATTCCATTAATTACTCTTATATACGCGAGACGAAGAATGCAAAAGAGGCCTGGGAAGTACTACAAAAAACTTTTGAAGATTCTGGTTTGGCGAGGAAAGTAGGACTACTAAAAACATTGATCAACACTCAATTAAGTAAGTGTAACTCGGTAGAAGACTATGTAAACAAGATCATGACCACGGCACAAAAACTAAATGCCTTAGGTTTTGAAATTAAAGACGAATGGACTGGAACCTTATTATTGGCTGGTTTGCCAGATGAATATAGACCAATGATAATGGCTCTAGAAAATTCTGGAATGAAAATCACTGGAGATACTATCAAAATAAAATTACTTCAAGATATAAAAATACTTGAGGATGCGAAGTCAATCAACAGTGATGTTGCTTTAATTACCAAAGAAAGAAAGCAATCTCAAAGGAATACGCGAGGACCCCGATGTTATGCTTGTGACAAATTTGGACATATAGCGGCCAATTGTAGAAACAAAAATAAGAAAAATGTGTTTAACAAAAACAGTGGTAACAAAGGTTCACCAGAAAAAACTTTTGCAGCATTTAAAATCAGTCCAGAAAATAAAGGACAAGATTGGTTTATAGATTCAGGGGCATGTAGACATCTAACAAAGAATGAAAGTTTGTTAATAGATACAAAGAAGGTGGAACATACAACTGTAACAATTGCAGATAATAAAATTCTGAACGCAAAATCATCAGGTAAAGTGAATATTGATGTATTAGTAAATGGGGAAGTGGACAATATAGTCACCCATGACGTACTATACGTACCCGACCTAACTGCTAATTTACTCTCTGTAAGTAAAATTACCAAGCAGGGTAATACAGTAATATTTGCTCCTGAATACAGTATAATAAAAGACAAAAACAGAAATGTCATTGCAACTATGTCATTAGTCAATGGCGTATACAAATTAAACACAAGTAATTCAGAAAAATGTTGTTACAGTGAACAAAATAACTCTGACATATGGCATAAAAGACTAGGTCATATGAACAGGGGAAACATGGCCCTACTAAAAAATGGTGCAGCCACAGGAATCAAGAACCTGCAAATTTCTGAAGAAAAATGTATAACCTGTATAAAAGGGAAGCAACACAGACAACCATTTAAAGTAAGGAAAACGTATTCCAAGGATGTATTGGAATTGGTGCACTCTGACCTGTGCGGCCCCATGAAAAATGTATCAATTGGTGGTTCGAGATACTTCATGACCTTCGTAGATGATTACTCTAAGAAAGTCTTTGTATATTTTTTAAAAGAAAAAAATCAAGTGACAAAAACATTCGAAGAATTTAGAGCATTAGTAGAAAAAGAATCTAATAAAAAAATAAAGGTTTTACGCACGGACAATGGTCGTGAATATGTTAATGAAAAATTACAAAATATCTTAAAGAAGGATGGAATCAAGCATCAAACTACAATACCGTACTCCCCAGAACAGAATGGAACCGCTGAAAGGATGAATCGTTCTTTGGTAGAAAAGGCTAGATGTATGCTAATAGAAGCTGAACTAAATAAGGGATTCTGGGGAGAAGCTGTGTCTACAGCAACCTATCTGATTAACCGAACTCCAACTAAAGTCCATGGTAAAACTCCTGAAGAAATATGGTCTGGTGTCAAACCGGACTTGTCACATTTAAGAATTTTTGGTTGCGTGGCAATGCTCCATGTTCCAAAAGAAAAAAGATCCAAATGGGATGAAAAATCTAAAGAGATGATATTTGTAGGTTACAGTGAAGTAAAAAAGGGATACAGATTAGTCGACAAGTTAACAAATAAGGTTACATTTGGAAGAGACATTGTATTCCTGGAGAATAAACTAAACAACGTAGAAACGAGACTTAAGAACTCAGATAATAAAGAAAACAATGAAGAACAAAAACCAAAATTGGTATCGTTTGAGGAACCACAGCAAGAGGAAGATCATACTCAAGTAACAGAAGACGAAGAATCTGACGGAGATCACCAAGAGTTGGAAGAAGAAACAGAAAGTCAACCAGAACATGAAGCGTCCGACGATGATGAAGACTCACCTCCGTTGCGCCGTTCGAAAAGACCATGGAAACCAAAAATATTTACAGATTTTTTAGGTTTCTTTGTTACAGATCAAAATGAATATGATCCTGAAACAGTAAAGGAGGCCTTGGAGTCTCAGGACCAACAAAAATGGGTAGAAGCTATAAGAAATGAACTAGATGCATTGAAGAAGAACAATACCTGGGATCTGGCTGATCTGCCCAAAAACAAAAAGGCTTTAAAAACAAAATGGGTATTCAAGTCTAAACAAGACGAAAATGGGCAAACAAGTAAGTATAAAGCAAGACTAGTAGTTAAAGGATGTTCACAAAAGGAGGGAATCGACTATGTACAGATTTTCTCTCCTGTTATCAAATATGCATCACTAAGATACCTTTTGGCACTAGCCACACGTGAAGATTGGCACATAGATCATATAGATGTAAATACTGCATATTTGAATGGAAATTTAGAGGAAGAAATCTATGTTATTCCTCCTAATGAAATGAAAGTAAATCCTAACAAAGTATTAAGACTACACAAAGCAATTTACGGGTTGAAACAAAGTGGATATTGTTGGAATAAAAAATTGAATGACATACTTGAATTATTGGACTTGAAGAGGTCTGAAACAGATCCATGCATCTACTATAGAATAAGCAAAAATGATACGTTAATCCTTGGTATTTACGTGGATGACATAATAATTTTTTCAACAAATAAATTGTCAAAGAATAAATTGATAGAAAATTTAAAGAAACACCTTGACATAAAAAATCTAGGGTCTATCAAAAAATGTTTAGGTATGAAAATAACAAGAAATATGAAAGAAGGAAAACTTTGGATAGATCAAGAAGAATACGTGAAACGTATGATCAAACGTTTTGGAATGTCGGAAGCAAATCCAGTGTCCACACCAATAGATTCCAGCCAGAAGTTAACAAAAGACATGGAGCCCAAAAATGAAGAGGAGCGAGATTACATGAGAAAAGTTCCATATCAGGAGGCTGTTGGCAGCTTAATATATGCCTGTCAGATTTCTAGGCCGGACATCGCTTACGCAGTCAGGGAAGTAAGTCGATTTAACAAGAATCCAGGAAAACAGCATTGGACTGCCGTAAAGCGTATTTTTCGATACTTGAGAGGTAGTGCTGACTTTAAACTAGAATACAACAAACACGGAAATAGGATTATAGAGGCTCATGCAGATGCCGACTGGGCGAATGACAATGAAGACAGGAAATCAATTTCTGGAAATGTATTAATGCTGCAAAATGGTCCTATATCATGGTTAAGTAAGAAGCAGCCTACAGTAGCCTTATCAACAACTGATGCTGAGTACATGTCATTATCATCATGTGCACAAGAGGTCAAATGGATAAAGGGATTGATATTAGAATTAGACAAAAAACATTACTGCGAAATTGTTAAAGTTTACTGTGACAATAAAAGCGCGATATGTCTAACCAAAAATGTAAAAAATAATCAACGAACTAAGCATATTGATGTACGTCACCATTTTATTAGACAATTGGTAAAAGAAAAAATTATTTCTGTGGAATATACAACGTCTAATGAAATGATGGCAGACCTTTTGACAAAAGGATTGGCTAAAGTAAAACATCAACAATGTATGCGGCGATTAGGTTTAAAAAACTCGTCTGATGGTTAAAGAATAAAAATAAGTAGAGTTCATATGCGTTATGCGTTTATGTGGGGGTGTTGGGTTGGTAAACGCATAAGTGTAAGATTAGTTCCAGAGATCGTCCATGGTGTCAGCACGGTTGTTCCTTCTTCCTGGTTGGTCGTCGTGAGGCGCCATGGTTTATGTTACATAGCATGGCGTGCTAAAGGACGCATGGTCCAGAAAAGTGTATTACAAAATAACTGAATAAACGGAAAATATTAGAAATAAATGATAGCCATTTATTATACAAGCCAACATAATCAAAATTTGATTTAATATTACTGTAAATTATTGAGTATTTTAACATGTAATAAATAGGATTACCTTGCCAAATACGAGAGCCAGACAAAAGTATTTATACCAAATGTCAAATAACCACAAAAATATTATATTAATCAAAATCTAATGTGAAGCGGAAATAAAACAAATGAATACCAAAATGACTGAAATAAGGTAAGGCATAATTACAGAACGAAAGGCTGATAAAATATAATTCGAATGGTTTAAAAAATAAAATTGCATTTGTTTAGTCAATAGCATTTTGCTTTTCTGTTGCATCATCATCTTGTATTACAGATCTAACTGGTAGTCAATTTTTTAAAATTTCCAGGTGGTAGCAGAAAGCCGTGTAATGTAAGGATGCTTGTCTGTCCAAATCTCGAGAATAGAAAACAGCCGCGTCTTCAACTAAAAATTTCAGAACACGATAAAATGACCCCTGTAATAAGTTGCTCAAAATATTAGTAAAAACCATCATCACCGAAGTCTTCAACCAAAATACTATATACTTTACAGCTTCAATCTCATTTCGTCAACATTACTCAGTCAATAAAAGTCTTAATTCCATTCGCCAAACTTCTTTTGTATTTATAAGCCGACTGATAAAACTCCACGACAAATTGCTATTTCACGTCATCTTTCTAATTATAATCAATTTTCACTATTCCTTGTATGTAATTCTCCATGTCCATTTCTTGGCTCATTTCAACATAATTTTTCCACCAGTGAAAAATATTCGTATAGTATAAAATTTCGTTATATATGTATAACAAATATTTTATATATATACGCTACATGGACATTAGCTGAGTAGCACACTTATTATTTATTTTTAAATAGTTTTTATCTCTCATATAATTCATGAATGTTAATCGTATATAGATTACGAACTCAGATCTGTTATTAGTATATGTATACAAACAAGATTCCATTTATTCAGTAAAGGTTGTATAATCCAATTAGCACTGCGTTCCTGATAAGTTCAAAAAAATCTTGCACGGAGTCTCTTTTCAACAAATATGCTAATGTAACTAATGTAATAACGTCATCAAAGGTAATCGAATCATAAAAACAAGTTCATCTAATAACACAATCTATAATACCAATATAGAAAATAGTGTAAAGAAAAAGAGTCCTCAATTTATATATGGCAACAATGTCAATGTCATCGAAAATGAGATAACCATTTATTCTTTGAAATACAAAGGTAGAATAATGAAAGTAATATACATTTCATAGAAGCCTACAAAGAAACAAAAAAAATTGGTGTATATTCTGCACATAGTACTTCATAGTCATTTACATTTTAAAATATCAAACATAGACACACATACACAGACATAAGGTCATTATTGAAACGTGGAGTGCAATAAGAAAGAAATACCATACTAACTTTTGAAAATGACTATCAATCAAAAATGCTCTCTCGTTGTCATGTAAATTATTGTTATCTGCTTCTCTGTTAACATTATATAGTGAATCCGGGTTGAAATTATCTTCATTTGTAGTTGATAATCTAATAATGTTGTGCAAAACAGCACATGCCACGATCAATGGCATAGTTTTTTGGGGTGTCCAAAACCGGGATCCCCTAGATAAAACTGAAAATTGTTTTACTAATACCCCAAAACATCGTTCCACCATTGATCGAGTACGAATTTGCGATTCATTGTATAAGACTTCTGCAGGTGTGGTAGGATTTTGTAATGGAGTCAATAAATATGGTAGGCATGGATAACTTGAATCTCCAAGTATTAATCCACTGCCAAATTCTTTATTTTCCATTCGTGTCTTAATGCTGGAGTTATCAAAAATGGTGGAATCATGAACTGATCCAGCCATCGTGCAACTATATCCAAAAATTCTAATCTTGAATTTACGATGGCCTGCACATTTATAGAGAAGAATCCCTTTCTGTTGCGATAAAGTTCACTTTCCTCACCGCCTTAAATGTAATTCGTATCTACATTAAATTGATAAAACAAACAGATTGGTTCCACTGACGTCAAAATAACCAGATTTCTTGTTATAATAACGTCAAATTGACCAATTTTGCTACCGTGGTGCAGTACATAAATGGTAATAAATGATGTATTTTTATTACCATAAGACCGAATTTTAATATGAATGCAATCAATTGCACCTAAAACTCGAGGAAATCGGGCTAAATGGTAATTAGCATTTTGAGTTTTTAGCATGCTCTCTCTATCTAAAGGAAAGTTAATAAATTCTTCATGTAGTTCAGCTATTGCAGTTATTACTTTGTGAATTATTACATGACCATTACTTTCGCTAATTTCAAATAAGTCACCTATTGCGATAAAAAAGTCTCCACTTGCTACAAATTTCAATGTTAATAGCAGTTGAATTTCTGGTGGAATCGCATTGTTTCTGCACAAATAAAATTTAAGCTTAAAAATATATTTTAAATACAAAAGTACCGAGATCAAATAAAATAAGTTGCACGCAAATTTTAATAAAGACTATATAGATTTTGCAATGTTGTAGATACAACTATAAAAAAATTGAAATATTTTATTTAAAAAATACCTTTCGGAACTGGGTTGTAATTTGTGTTGTATTTTTTCCAGGACCATTTGAAAATTATTTTTCGATAAACGAAACCTACGTTTAAAATCAATGTCATCATAAATATTGAACCAGTTAACCCTCTCTTTTATAACTCTGGTTCTCCGTTGAAAAATCGGGTTACTATTTTCTCTATCTTCGCAGAATCGTCATCATCAAGTAAGAATTCTAAAATATTCTCTTCAACATTCTGCATAATAATATTTAAAATGTGTATCTAGGTTTGTGTGAAATTGAATTCCTTTTGGAGTAACTAAGTTCCTTCCGTTCCGGGGGAATTTAGTTTCCGGTTCTTCTGTACGTTAGTGGCAGAGGGATAGGGACTGAACCATACATAGTTATTATAAGTCTGTGAATATCCCCTCCACTTGACCTTTTTACTCCCTACGTTAAACTGCGTAAAGTAATCGTAAATATAAATTTACATTATCACCAACTTTAAATATCTAAAATTTGATATACTCTGGTTTAGGTTGGCCCCACTAGTTAATCCGTACTTTTTTAATCCGCCCTGGTAGGAGTCAGCCTTAGCGACAACTTTCGGTATCGTTAAGTCCAGTTACCGACAGAAATCGCTAAGTGCGATTCTGTAACTCAGAGTCAGCGATGATTGTCGCTTGTAATGTCGGTACTGTCAGTAACCTACCGAATCCTACCGAATAAACGTACCTTTCCTTTTTAAGAAAACTCTCAGTACAATCTTAGTTAAGCGACGGAGTTACGAACAATTGAAGTTAATATAAATTGTACTAAACCGAATCATTTAGCTGAGAATTAATATTTCACTGAGTTTTTTATTGAAAGGAAAACAAATAATATCGTTATAACTTAACAACGACCGAGATAGATGTCGCTAGAGGTTCAACGGTGTGGCGGACGGTAGAGGGTGGTACATACTAGATTGTCCGAAAACTTTTGTAGAAGTGAGTCGACTACCTATATGACTAGTGAATATGGCCGAAATCTAGTAATATATTGCTATAATGTCGTAAGGCATTTATTGTAGTATTCATTTAGATATCAAGATGAGAAAAAGATAATTGAATAATCTTCAAGATAACGTCAATTTAAAGAAGCAGAAGAAAAAACTGCAAAATAAATGTAATTAAGAAAAACTATGGATCTTAGATAAGTAAAAACGTTTGAATAATTTAAAGTATTTATATATTGAATTTACTAGTGTTACTTTGTGGAAATATATTTTGTACAAATATGATTTAGGTGTTTGTGGCTTTCGCAAAGGATTAAAGAAATGCAGCATAAATGTTTATCAGAATAATAATGAGAGACGAGACAAAAATGACTGATAAGTGTAATTAAAATATTCATGCGTACTTTATTGACATATATGTCATCTGGTATAACTTTTACTGCTACGATGTTCATATTAATTATGATTTTATGATGAGAAACGCATGGGTCAAAGAAGGCAATACTTCTTACAAGGTAAATGTAAACAATTTGCAAATGTATTATACTTTCAATTTCAAATATAAAACTGTGTCTTAACTGTTTAGTTGATTAATTATTTAGATATTACTTTTATCGCTGGAATGATATCTTGCTCATATCTACGATGAGCAGAAATAAGAAGATATGAAGGACTTTCGACTAATCCCATCCATGTAAATTGCTTCCTTTGGCACAGAGTTTATGGTTAGTAATCGCAAGGTATATGTAATTTTTATTACAGTGTTTATTAATTCAAAGTTACTTTTAATTTGCTTAGCTTAATGAGTTTATATATTAAATATGGTCTGCTTTGGTTTTTCAGATATTACTGAGCGACTGAAGTGGAACTTTTATCAAATAACCTATTCAAGGATTATAATAAATATATAGAGTATGGATATATATATAATTATTAATAATCATACGCTGCAAGATTTGTACAGATGACAAGTGTCTTTATAACAGTGATTTTGTAATACTTAATTAGAACAAGTTCAAGCAAAGTTAAATTATACAAGTTAATATTGAAATTTTATCATTTTCACTATTATTAAATATATTTAATAGATATACAATATGCAGGGCGTACCACTTAAAATGCTCCAGAACATAGATACAAAAAGACGCGTACCTCTTCAACTATAAGAGATATTCAATGTTTGCACAGGACTTTTTCGAAACCTTTTGTTATTTGCTTCCAAAAGGGTCATATGAAAAAATTGAATATCTCTTATAATTAACGCAATACACGCTTTTTGTATCTATGCTCTGGGGCATTTAAGTGGTACGCCCTGCATATTGTATATCTATTAAATATATTTAATAATAGTGAAAATGATAAAATTTCAATATTAACTTGTATAATTTAACTTTGCTTGAACTTGTTCTAATTAAGTATTGCAAAATCACTGTTATAAAGACACTTGTCATCTGTACAAATCTTGCAGCGTATGATTATTAATAATTATATATATATCCATACTCTATATATTTATTATAATCCTTGAATAGGTTATTTGATAAAAGTTCCACTTCAGTCGCTCAGTAATATCTGAAAAACCAAAGCAGACCATATTTAATATATAAACTCATTAAGCTAAGCAAATTAAAAGTAACTTTGAATTAATAAACACTGTAATAAAAATTACATATACCTTGCGATTACTAACCATAAACTCTGTGCCAAAGGAAGCAATTTACATGGATGGGATTAGTCGAAAGTCCTTCATATCTTCTTATTTCTGCTCATCGTAGATATGAGCAAGATATCATTCCAGCGATAAAAGTAATATCTAAATAATTAATCAACTAAACAGTTAAGACACAGTTTTATATTTGAAATTGAAAGTATAATACATTTGCAAATTGTTTACATTTACCTTGTAAGAAGTATTGCCTTCTTTGACCCATGCGTTTCTCATCATAAAATCATAATTAATATGAACATCGTAGCAGTAAAAGTTATACCAGATGACATATATGTCAATAAAGTACGCATGAATATTTTAATTACACTTATCAGTCATTTTTGTCTCGTCTCTCATTATTATTCTGATAAACATTTATGCTGCATTTCTTTAATCCTTTGCGAAAGCCACAAACACCTAAATCATATTTGTACAAAATATATTTCCACAAAGTAACACTAGTAAATTCAATATATAAATACTTTAAATTATTCAAACGTTTTTACTTATCTAAGATCCATAGTTTTTCTTAATTACATTTATTTTGCAGTTTTTTCTTCTGCTTCTTTAAATTGACGTTATCTTGAAGATTATTCAATTATCTTTTTCTCATCTTGATATCTAAATGAATACTACAATAAATGCCTTACGACATTATAGCAATATATTACTAGATTTCGGCCATATTCACTAGTCATATAGGTAGTCGACTCACTTCTACAAAAGTTTTCGGACAATCTAGTATGTACCTAGAGGGTAAAGTGCCATAAAATTTTATAGTTACTTTCTAGGGATGGAGCTTTCGATGAGTAGACTATATTATAATGTATTTTGTGCGCATGCGTGCGAGTAGAAGAAACTTACGAACACAAGTAATCCAAAAATGTTTTCATGTAAATGTGTGTGCATTGATACTTACAGCTGAAATTAAAAGATTATAATAAGTAATATAGAAAGTTTGAGGCATAAAAGAATTAAAAGTATAATAACCATCTCTGTAAGAAAACCAAAGAGAAATGGCCTGTCATTCACTATACATATTGATGCCATATGGCATATGCACAAAGAATATAACAAAAATACTTTTAGATAAGTATATCTTTTGTATATAATAAGTGCATATTCAAGAATAAATCTTTTGTATGCTTTGTGGATGTATTTTGTTTATTTTACAGATTTAATCATTTATTTATTGTAAGCCATCTTCAATTTTTTATTGATCTAAAGTTTACATAGAATGGAAATCTCCCACAGAATAATTTCCATACCCTTCGACAAAGAGTGAAAGATCAACTTAGTAATTTTTGACATATTGTCTAACAATAGCATGTTATATATTGTGTTTATATGCTTGATTAACACTAATACTTTACATATCGAAAGTACTCTTGACTATTTAATTAGAAAAATTTCATCATACAGTCTTAGGTCTAGTTGAGATAGTGTCTTTAATAGGTCTGTTGATTTGATATTATTTGTAATATTCTAATGTATTTTTCATATTATTATTATATGTCGAGTTTCGAAGCTGCAATTAAGATCTTCATACCGTGTTTAATGATTACAGGAAGTTCAACTTATATATAAAAGAAGAAAATATTTGGAATTGTCATACAAGAATGAGATAAGGAAATGGAGGAATTTTTACCAGCAGCCATAAAGGAAATTTTACAAGTATTTTCTGAACGGTGTGAAAAGATGAGAACAATTCAACAACTCCTATGGTAGCATGTGTGGTATCTATGCTATTATTGTAATATGTATAGTTTGCTACGACTTTATATCTTCAACAATAACACAGACCTGGAAAATTCAATTTTCTCAGTTTCAAGAATGGACGGGAAGGAGGGGGGGGGGGGGGCAATTCTTCCATTTTTTTTACTGAATATGAATGTGGCTTTGAAATTTCTCTATCACATCAGGTGTTTTGAAATATCAGTTAAATGGCTGAAAAACGGCTGTTTTCCTCAGTTTATGATTTTTATTTTAGAGAACAAATTTTCTTTTTGTAAATTACCACTATTGCATCGCATTCTGCTAGTATAATAAGTTTTGAAAATGGATTTTAAAGCTAACGAATAATACTATATGGTTTAATTGTGGAATTTAAACAAAATTCGTTCTCTGAAGTAAAATAATGGAAATGGCGAAAAAAGCCATTTTGTACTATTTAAGCTAAAAATTAAAAAAAAATCTGATGTACTGGAGTAATTTCAAAATCAGGTTCGTTTACAACACAATAAGATCTACAAGAATCGTCTCCGACCATTTTTAAAAATGAGGAAAATGAGATTTGGCACGTCTGTGTAAATATTTATTAAAATAAAGTGTATTAATTACTTTTCATATTATAAAAAAGAGGAATATAAAAAGCAACTTTAAAATACAATAAGTAACAGCTATAACACTAGTGAGATTAGACTGTTAAAATCTGGGTGTAGATAAGTGATGCTGAAATTATAAGGTTCTCAAAGGCGAGTGTTTAGAAAGGCTATAACTATTATTCTTCATCAAAAATATCTTCAGCTTTAGTGTAGAAAACATTAAAATTGTGTAATATGAAAAGGGGAATTTGTAAACGATTATATGGTATCATAAAAAATAATAGTAAAGCATTACGTAATTTATGAAAAAAAAATTATTTTATTGAAGACGAAGAAACACTAAAAAAGGAATACAAATATTTGTTTAAACATGCATACAAGTTTTACCTATTTATGAGTTCGCTCCTTAGTAAAGGATAATATTAAACACGTCAATGTATCCACTAAATTGTGTAGACATGCATAATCAAAATGTGTTTGTATGTTTTCTGAATAAGTTTTATTTAATTTCAATAAAAAATAAGAATAGTTTGCATTTCAAAACTATTATACAGTCAACATTTTGTAACTGAAAGAAAAAATATATGATTTCATAATCTCCAAATTAACCTCATACAGTACATAAATGTTTAAGGAAGGATGAACATTACTATATCATATTATTTTATAGTTGATGAGACGGTAGAGGGCATGTGCTGCATAATATAAACTACTCACCCAAAGTTCCTTAAATTTGCTATAGGAAAATATTATGGCACTTTACCCTCTACCGTGGCGGACTCCTAGGTAACACATAAAATAATCTCTTATTTCGGTTTTCTAGATTTTGGGGAGAGCGCGTGGAGCGGTCCTTTCCATCGAAACGTTCCATGAGCAAGAGAGAGAATTTTTGAATTTTTACTGGGTAATCTGTAACTACGCTCCTAGCGGCGTTTTCTGGAACCTACGAGCTGGTTCCATTTTGGTGCGTTTTGGAACATATTTCTCGCGCTATCTCCACAATACTCCCCCCAAGAGTTTTATTACAACAATTAATAAAATGATTTACAGGTTAACAAAATATATCTTATAGACTAATTACTCTTTAAAATTAACAGTCTTTTTTTTAGAATAAGTTCTTTGCGTGTTACTGTCTTGAGTGGGATTGTCAACTTCATTGTCATTGTTCGCCAACAAGTATGCAGGTTTTAACCTCTCAACTGTCACTTGGGTAGGTTTTCCTTCTAGGTCTATCTTGAAAACACGATCCGAGATTCTTTCCAGCACTCTATGAGGTCCTGAGTATGGTGGTTTTTTTTTTTTTTTTTTTCTCTTATTTATATTGGTCTTCGCTATCTAAGCGATTAACCATTAATGGTACTATTGTGTGGTTCAAAATTTCTGACGGTTTAGATAGTTATAAAACTGTTTAGGTATTAATGGTTTTGGGAACTTGCTTGTTACTCTTTTATCGTATAGGTTCCTGCGACCATCTTGCGCTCGCACGGCCATCTATATATTTTGGAGAGCTTAGTGCTTATTAACGAATGGCGCCAATTTCAACTGGTGTGTATTGTTAGTTATTCTCTGTTAGAGTATTTAGTTTATAATCTAACTTATGTTATATCGTCCATTTTTTTTTTAGCTTAAAAAATCTATAAATAATTTTATGTCATTAACGTCTAATTGATTTAAAAATAGGATTGGTTTGTCTTCTTTTTTGCTTGGGCATTTTTCCAACAATTTGACTATTATGTGTCTTTTTCCATTTTTGTTTGGGCAATTCCACATTATGTGCTCCAAGTTTTGTATAGATTGATTATCGCATTCACAAAAGGGGTTAGATTTTATTCCAATCTTGTTCAGGTAGTAATTGCATATAAATTGGCCAGAATAGATCTTGTTTACTATCGTTATTTCTTTTCTGGTGAGACTTGTGTTGTAGAACCAAGGTTTTTTGAATTTGACTTTGTTGTAATAGGTCAGGAATCTGTTTTCAGAGTTATTACTAGGTATGTTGATTTTACCCCAGAAGTTGGAGTTGTTAATAGTTGTTAGATGGTTGTAGATGGTTTCAACATTTAGTAGTGAGACATTAACCGTGTTAGGGAGACTATTATTTCCGGCTATGTCATCAGCGATTTCATTTCCCCATATACCCCTATGACTAGGAACCCACAAGAGGATAATCCTAACGTCATGAGTCGACAAGTGGTGTAGCATGATGTCAGACTGAAACAAGAAAAACTCACCCTTCTTGTCCATGGCACTGGAGTGGAGCCTGCAGACAGCACCTAGCGAGTCCGACACAACTATATATTTTTTTCTTTCTATAATTGACTTATTTACTTCTTTTGTTATTAGTTTAAGGGTGAACCAAAGTGCAGCCATTTCTGCTGAGAAAATGTTTGTAAGAGGATTTAATCCTATTCTAAATTTACCGTTATTAAAAGAATCAAATACTGCAGCGGAAGCATATTTGCCCTCCACCCTGGATCCATCTGTGTAAAATATATTGTTTACTTCAGTGTTGTTATTTTTAATTTTATTTAATTCATTATTAAAGACCATGTTGGGGTTATCAGCTTTTTCACAAAGTCTTCCTATTTTGTCATTAAAAATCAGTACTTTTTGTTTGTAGTCCATATCATGTAACATAAAGGGGTGGTTTAGTTTAAATATGAATTTATTCCATTTTAAAATATCTATATAGACATCCAGAAAAAGGGGAATGTATCTAGTAGAGACTGTATTTTGTGTTTTGAATATGTTTAAAAATTTGTTTACTATTTCTATTGAGGGGTGATTGAAGGTTGACATTCTATTTAGAAAAAACCTCGATAATTTGTTTCTAGCTACTGTGGTTATGTCTAAATTGTTTGCCATTAACCATGTGATTTTGTTAGAAGCAGCTTTGGTAAGTCCTATAGTTTTTTTAAGTAGGGTTAATATTATGGAATTATAGCTATTTTCATATCCTCTGTTGGTTGGGTTTAGGTAGACACAAGATCCCCATTCTAGTTTGGGTCTTGCATATGCATTAATTATTTTTAATAGCGTTTCCGGGTGGGCACCCCATTTGGTGTTGATAAGCCAATTAATCATATTCATTACTTTTCTAATTTTATCTTTAGAGTAGTTTAGATGTTTTTGCCATAGTAGTTTTTCATCCAAAACTACACCAAGTAGTTTATGTTCCTTTTTGTAGTTAATATTGCCTAAATCGCATTTGAAGCTACAGACTTTGTTAACTGATGCTTTTCTAGTGAAATGAATAAAAGACGATTTTTCCTTTGATATACTCAGTCCTAATTTTTTGATGTACGTGTTAAATTTATTGATTGAACTAGTAACAGAGTGAACAGCTAGTTTAACATCATTGTTTGTACTAAGTAACACTATATCATCGGCGAATTGAATATAACTACTTTCTTTATCTATTACTTTTGGTAGATCCTTTAAGTATAGGTTGAATAGTACTGGGCTCAGCGATGATCCTTGTGGGAGTCCTCTTGTGGCTATGCCTTCATCTATGAATTTATCATTTATATAAAATCTATGTTTTCTTTCGGTTAGAGAGTTGAATATGTATTTTTGGATGTTAATAGGGATTTTGTGCTTACCTAGTATTTGAGTCAATAGTTCCGGTAATACTCTGTCAAAAGCCGATTCGATGTCTAGGAAGACAGCTATCATGTTCGATTTCTTTATAAAAGTGGAGTATATGTTACTTGTTAAGCAAATGAGGCCATCGATACATGATCTTCTCGGTCTAAATCCAAATTGGTATTCCGGGAGTATATTGTTGATCTCTAAATATTTGTTTATTCTGTTAGCTATAATTTTGTCGAAAAGTTTTCTCAGGCAGTTCTGAAGGGCGATAGGTCTAAGTTTATTGTTGTTTGGTTTCTTTAAGCATATTGTATCTATATTATTCCAGTTGTCAGGGTATATGCTACTGTATAGGATGAGGTTGAATATAATCAAAATCTTGTTTATGATATTTGGCGGGAGGTTTTTGATTGATTCGTTATTTATACAATCAGATCCAGGAGACGATTTTATTTTAAGCTTCTTTATTATATTGGTCATTTCGGTTAATCCAATTGGTTTGTCTTCAAAGTTGTATCTGAATGTATTACACGTGAGTTCATATTTTGGTAGCGGAGTAGGTCCTGGTATAATCAGTTTGTTGATTAAGGTTTTAAGGTTTTCTTCATTTAGCGCTTCATTTATTTTGGGTCCATCAAGAAATTTGGAGTTTTTAAGTTTCCTTATTTTATTCCAAATTATAGTTGAACTAGTGTTAGGGTTGATTTCTTCTACAAATGCTTTGAAAGAGTTTGCTTTTTTTTGTATACAAAGCCCTTTAAATTCTTTCTTTTTCAACTTATATAGTTCCATGTTTGCTTCAGAAGTTGTATTTAAATATTTCTTGTATGCTAAGTTTTTTTCCTTCCAGAGATTTTGTAACTCGTTGTCCCACCAGTAATTCGTTGGTTTGTTTTTATATAGGTTACTGTTGTAGATTTGGTGATGGTTAGTATAGTTTTTCTTCCTTGCACCGCATTCCATAAGAGTTTGAGTTATTGTCGTTTCTATTTCTTTGTATTTTGTTAGGTAGTTGAGTTCATTTGGGTCTTCGGTGTGGTATTTTTGTAATTTATTGTAGTATTTTGTCCAGTCTACTTTGTTATTGTATATTCTTTCTCTGCCGTTATTGGATTGGCCCTCTGCTGTGACCAAGTTTTCTTTAATGTAGTAGGTAACTGGAAAATGATCGCTATCAAAATTGGTTTCATCAACCACGTAGTTAATTCTGAAAGGAGAGGAACTCTTTGTTATTAATACATCTGGAATGCTACTGTAGTTTATTCTATTGTTAATTGTAGATGTGTATTTGTTTGTTATTTTAAGGTCGTATTTTTGTATGATTTTATTAAGGATTTTACCTCCTCTGTTGCATTTTGTTGATCCCCATTCAGTGTGTATACAATTAAGATCGCCAATGATAATGTAGTTTGTGTTCCATTCAGTGATTGTGTCCATTTGGGTAATTATTTTATGCCAATCCTCATTATTAATGATGTTCGAAGGGGGGTTGTATATGGCTAGGACAAAAAGATATTGGTTGCTTTTAAGTTTAATTTTAATGATTATTGATTCAGGGAGTATTTCCATAATTATTCTATTTTCAATTTTATAGACTAGGGTGGTTTGTTTCATCAGGATTGCAATGCCTCCTCCCATATTAGATCTATCTTTTCTAACTATGTCATATTTATTGATATTAAAATGGTCATTTTGGGAGAGCCATGTTTCCGTTATTACTAGTAACTCAGGATCCTGTTTGTGTATCAATTGTATTATGGAGTTTTTTTTATATTTGACGCTTCTGCTATTCCATAGTACAATGCTAATATTCATATTTGTTATGGGTTGAAGGAACTAGTGGCTCTAAGGTTTTGTGGTATACTTAAATGTGATGGTTGTGTATTCAGTAGGTTTATGAAAATTTGAAATTTTTGTTCGTGTTTAGGAAATCTCTAACGTCCCTTTTCTTAGTCCCTTCTTGTTTTTTGTATATTTTTTCATTAGTTTTAATATTTTTGGATCTTATTTTTGTTTGTAACTTCCTATTGTTGTTAACCCCTAAATGATTTTCATCTCTAATTTTATTGTAATCCAGGGTGGTAGGGGCAATTACCCCCTCCACAGTACTCTCTTCAAGATTGTTTGTGTCAAGCTGATGTGTATCAATTATGTAGTCATTATTTGTAGTGTATAGTTTGAAATTTGCTGTGTCGTACTCACCAGTAGCCCCATCCCTCATTATTGGTGCGTGCTCCAAGCTGGGCCTCACCACTCCAATGTCCAATTCCTCAATCATGACATCACTGCTAGTAATCCCAATTTCATCAGCCCTCATTTCATCAGAATCGGCCTCCCGATTATTTTGTATATCCGGAAACGCACTACTGAATAAATCACTATTAATGTTGACATCATTTACTGTTTTAATTATTTCATTTCTGTCTTTTTTTATTATGTCTGAGTATGAATTTATTTTTCTTTTTATAGGAAGAGTTCTATTCTCCTTTTTTTTATTTATATATATTTCTAACCAGTTATACAGATAATTATTAGAGTCTCTGTGTAGGCCCTCAAAGTAAAGTTCTATCTCATTTTCATTGGTAAATTTATTCTCCAAAAGAATTTTTTTTTGCTTCGTAATTGGAGCAATTTTTGTATGCTTTAATTTTTTTAATTAGTATCATGTATTTTAGTATAGGGCACTCATGGCTGAGGCAGTTATGGTCGCCATTACAGTTTCCACAATTTGTTATATTATTACAATTTGCTTCGTCATGGTCCCCAGCACAGTTGTCACATCTTCTATGACCTCTACACTGTATAGAATTGTGTCCAAATCTCTTGCAAACAAAGCATTTGCTAACTTTTTCTATGTAAGGCTTTACCTTTAGTTTGACATTATATATATATATCCATGACGGTAGTGTATTGGTTAGAAACGTTAATTTTATAGTGTTCGTGGGAATTTGCACTTGGTTTAGCCTGTCCCATCTATTGAGTCTTTCAGCCTTTAGAGTTGGGGTATTTTTCTTATTGCTATTAATGTTTTCTTGAATATCTTCAATTTTAATATCTTGTAGCACATGTCTTACTAAACCTATTTTTGCTATAGCGTAGTTTGGTATATAAAATAGCCATTTTTTGTACGCTAGCTTTTCTTGTAATTCTACTAGTTTGTTGGCATCTTTCATTTCATTAGTTTTTATTCTGATTGTGTGGTTATTTTGTTTGGTGATACTAAAAGGCTCTTTGTATATCTCTTTGATCGTTTTACTTATTTTCATCAAATGGAGATTACCTAAGTTTTCCATTGTGTCTATTGATGTAATATTTACTATAAATGGTCCTGTGTGCATATTGTTATATCTGTTTGTGGTCTGCTCTTTTGCATAATTAATTTGCTTGAGTCTTTTTTCCTCAGTAGTTTTCTGAGCCGCTGAAATATTTTCCGTTGGGGCTTTTAGGTTAGTTGAGCTATCCATTTTTCGTCAGAATTATGTCTATATTTAAATATATTATTAGTCAAAAGGAAGCTCGACAATAGTTTTAAATACTGGTTAATATTTTATTTTATCAGACTCAACTTCGAGCTGATAGTCAGTTTATAGATATATAATATTATTTGGTCACACACTTCGAGATGATAGTCTAGTCACGTCGACAACGATCATGGCACTGAGTATGGTGGTTGGAGTGGAGGTTGAACTGCATCTTTACGTAGAAACACATGGGTAGAGGTATATAAATTTTTGTGCGTGAGTACTTTCGTTTTGCTATGGTGTGTGGATATTGATGGGCGTAGATCTTGCATGTACTGTTTGAAAGGTGTGATGAAAGGTTGAATCTGTTGAGTCACCTCAGTGTCGTCAAAATATTCACCGGGGACACGTAATGTCTTCCCAAATAACATTTCTGCAGCTGACGAACCCATATCTTCCTTATAGGTTGTACGTAGTCCTAGTAAAACTACTGGTAGTGCCTCAGTCCATTGTGTACTTGGGTGGCATTTAAGCGCAGTTTTTAATGACCTATGCCATCTTTCCACTAATCCATTTCCTTGTGGGTGATAAGCAGTAGTACGCATCCTCTGTGCACCGACTAACTCAACTATTGATTTAAATAACGCTGACTCAAACTGACTACCCTGATCTGTGGTTATGAACTTAGGTGATCCATACCTTGCAATCCATTGAGTGAACAGTGTGTTTACTACTGTGTTTGCTGTAATGTTACTTATTGGATACGCTTCTGGCCATCTGGAAAAACGATCAACCACTGTAAGGCAATATTTGAAACCTTGGGACACTGGCAATGGCCCAATGATATCCACATGGATGTGGTCGAAACGCTCGTCGGGTTCTTCGATTTTTTTGGGTGTGAGTTTGTTGTGTTTAGTTATTTTTGCTCTCTGACAAGGGAGACAAGCACGAGCCCATTTAGTAATATCAGCATTCATGTTTGGCCACACAAATTTTTGTGAAATTGTTCTCCTAGTGTTGCGTATGCTAGCATGAGCTAAATTATGTACCATATCAAAAACTTTCCTTCGCAGGATTTGTGGCACAAATGGTCTGACACTCTCTTGTGAACAATCACAATAAAGCTTGGAGTTAGTTCCAGATAATAAAAATTGTTTTAACTTAAGTGTTGCATTGGCTTTTTCTAGGTACTGCTGCAACTCAGAATCACTTGCCTGTGCATCTGCTAATTCCTCAGTATCTACAGTAATTGGCATGGCTATGGTATCTATCCTTGACAGAGCATCAGCAACTGTGTTTTTCTGTCCTGATATGTATCGGATGTCTGATGTGAACTCAAAGATGAATGTTAACTGTCGGGCTTGCCTTGGTGATGACTTATCTGCCTGTTGTCGAAGTGCGTAGGTTAAAGGTTTGTGATCTGTAACAATAAAGAAATTTCTGCCTTCCAGAATGAATCGAAAGTGTTTTACTGCTGCATATACTGCCAAAAGCTCCCTATCATAGGTACTATATTTGGTCTGAGCAGAATTTAGTTTCTTGGAAAAAAAACTGATAGGTTTCCATGCTCCTTCTTGTTTTTGTTGGAGGACTGCTCCTATTGCTGTACTTGAAGCATCAGTATAGATTGAAATTTCATCGCTTGGAGATAGGAACACCAGCAACGTGGAGTTGGCCAACTGATCCTTTAGTGCTTTAAAATTACGTCTCATCTGCTCTGTCCATTCTATTTGCTTATTGTTAAGTTTTTTATTATGAGGTAATACCTTGTGAAGTGATATCTGGGCCTCTGCCGCTTTTGGTAAAAATTTATTATAAAAATTTATCATACCTAAAAATCTTCTCAATCCTTTTACCGTTGCAGGCTCAGGGTAATTAATAATTGCTTGTACTTTTGTTGCAGTTGGCTTCAGACCTTCTGCTGTAATGGTGTGTCCCAGGAAATTCACTTGTGGCATACCGAATACACATTTATTTGCATTTATGGCTAGACTAGCTTCCTGCAGTCTTTCAAAGAGTATTTCTAAATGTTCCATGTGTTGTTCCTGACTTTTGGATGCAACAATAATGTCATCCATGTATGCGTAACAGAATTTCAAACCACGGAGAACTTGGTCCATGAAACGCTGGAATGTTTGCGCTGCGTTCTTGAGTCCTGGGGGCATTAAAGGAAATTCAAATAACCCAAAAGGTGTTGTGATAGCAGTCTTTTGAATATCCTCTTCATTTACAGGTATTTGCTGGTACGCTCTGACTAGATCTATTGTAGAGTAAATCGTAGCACCATGTAGGAACTGTATACAATCCTGAAGAAAAGGTATAGGATATCTGTCAGATTGAGTAATAGAGTTTAACCTCCTGTAATCACCGCAAGGCCTCCAGTCTCCATTTTTCTTCTTCACCATATGCAATGGGCTAGACCATGGACTAGTTGAAGGTCTACATAATCCTTGTTGTAGCATGAACTCGAATTCTGCTTTTGTCGCTTTATACTTATCAGGCGGAAGACGTCTAGGTTTTGCAAAAACTGGTGGTCCGACTGTGGTTATTGCATGTGTCACAGTATGTTTCCTGACTTTAGGAATTATTGTACTGCGGACCAACTCAGGAAACCTTTTTATTAACGCTGCATATGGTTGAGCCAAACTTACTTGGGGAATTTGTCCTTCAGGTATCATTCCAAATCGACATGCAACATTCATTCCGGTCTTATTATCTATCAGTCTTCTATTTCTTAAGTCTATCAGTAAATCATAGTGGTATAAGAAATCGGCGCCAATAATTGGTCTCTTAACCTCAGCAATAACAAAGGGCCAATTGAAAGCTCTGCGTAGGCCTAAGTCCAGATTTAATAGTTTTTGTCCATATGTAGGGATAGTTGAACCATTTGCAGCACTTAACTGGATAGGATTTCGTCTTCCATCAGCTTTTCTATCTACTAAATCGTAGCTAACTGGGATGACTGAAACTTCAGCTCCTGTATCAATTAAAAATTCTTTTCCTGTTCCTTTGTCCTTGACTTCTAGGCGGCGAACTGATTTTCCAAGATTATTTGCCGCTGAGTAAACCTTGGATTCTAGTTTTCCTGACGGCTTGGTACCCAACTACATGGTTGAGTGCATTTCGTAGCTTGGCTCTTGAACCGATTATGATACCAACAGAGAGTACGGTTTCTTCCAGGGGATTTGTTTCTTGCTTTGCCCCTATTTTGTGAACGTGCTCTTGAGTGGCTTCTTTTGCTAAACTTGCTTTCTATCCGTTCCAACCTTTTAACAATTTCCTCAATGTGGTATTGAGGTGAGGCTGGAACGTCGGTGCTAACGTTCACTGCGTTAATACTTGGCATAGTAATATCGGACACTTTATCTGCCAACATTGCCAGATTTTCCAGTGGGTCGGAACTAATTGACAAAACGGTTTGCATTTGCATTGGTAAACGTTGTAGCCAAAGAGACTTGATTAAAGACTCGTCAATTTTGCCTTCTCCTAACTCTCTCATGCGTCTTAACATCTTCGATGGACGTTGGTCGCCTAAGTCTGCCTGATTTAGCAAGCTACGTAGCCTCTTTTCTTCACTGTCTTGAAACTCGATCAATAATTTCTTTTTTAATGCCTCGTATTTCCCTTCTGCAGGTGGGTTAATTATCACTTCGCTAACTTCCGAAAGGACGGCAGCATCCAGGGCTTGCACCGCATGGTAAAACTTCGTTTGATCCACTGTAATTCCACATGTTGCAAATTGCGCTTCCATTTGGATAAACCATATTGCCGGTTTATTTTTGCAAAATTGTGGAGGCTTAATGGAGACTCGGTCGACTGCACTACCTTCTGCCATTCTTAAACTCCTTGCTTGATCAACCAAGATGAGGGCACACGATACAATCACTGCAGCCAAGAGTTAAAACAAAAACGACATTCAATTTTTACTGCTTAATAGTAATTAAATTTTACGATTTTTTAGAAACAGAGATCACGTCGGGGTCACCATTTTATTTTATGTGGCGGACTCCTAGGTAACACATAAAATAATCTCTTATTTCGGTTTTCTAGATTTTGGGGAGAGCGCGTGGAGCGGTCCTTTCCATCGAAACGTTCCATGAGCAAGAGAGAGAATTTTTGAATTTTTACTGGGTAATCTGTAACTACGCTCCTAGCGGCGTTTTCTGGAACCTACGAGCTGGTTCCATTTTGGTGCGTTTTGGAACATATTTCTCGCGCTATCTCCACAACGGTACTAATATAAAATTTATCCAACGAATAACTTTAATAAACCTTTGCTTTTCCTTGCACGCATTCCACCAAAAACTCACAATGCTCGTAATAAATAATATATACCACATCAACTATTATATTGTGAGTGTTTTTGGCCTCAAGTGGTCCAAACCCCTTAACGACAGCTGTAGGTATCGCTAACTACCGACAGTTATCGCTTGCGCTAACGAATGAGCGATTCTGTAACTTTAGCTTTACGACAATAGTCGGTGCAACTCATATTTGGAAGATCGAACGAGCTTCGCGAAGCGAAGCGAAGCGAAGTTCGATCGAAATTATGTGAAAGCCTCGTACGAAAGATTACAAGGTAGTATCATTCTGCCCTCACTAGATGTCGCGACTATTCAGAGTACAATACACTCTCAGACATTAATGTCTATCTCCTTATACCACTTCCAGTCTATTCCTCGCCATGTTCCTCACTTTTTAGCGCTAAATTATGAGATTTTTTGTTATTAACCTACAATCGGGTAGGGATTAGTAAAATTTGGGGGGGTACTTGTAATCTTTCGTACGAGGCTTTCACATAATTTCGATCGAACTTCGCTTCGCTTCGCTTCGCGAAGCTCGTTCGATCTTCCAATTATATTTCAAGCCTCGTACTTCAGATTACAAGGTAGATGTTAAGAGCAATAACAAAAAAAATCGAATTTATGAATTCTGAGTTTATCCTTACTCACAAAATAAAGAAACATAAAGAAACATAAATTTTTCATTACTGTGTAATAACTTGTTTAACAGTCACTAATATTACTCTTTTAAAATCGCTGATACAAAATTCTTATTACTAGATGACCTGACAGGTCTATTATAAAACCTATGAAATACTTGTGACTTTCCTGACCAACCTGCAGTTTTTCGTATCAACTCTATATCAACTCCCCTCCTCAGAGCTGTTGACGTTGATGCATGTCTCGTTGAGTGTGCTTTAAATTTAGATGTATCTATCCCACATTTATATAAAGTAAATTTTATCCATCTACTAATAGTTTGGGATGATGCAGGTCTAAATGGTTTTTTAAGTGTGATAAACATCTCATCTACTTTCCCTCTTAGATGATTAGTAACCTCTAAATATTTAACTAAGGTTTTTGCAACACAAATCTCTGGTTGGTCTTCAAAAAATGGTAAGACCATCATCGGTTGGTATTTACCAGGCCGAGATGTTTTCAACAACTTTGGCACCTTAATGACTAACTCTTTCTCATTTATCTCTATATTCTTAACATTAATAGCCGCAAAAGTTTGTACCCTGTGTCCAGTAGCTAAAGCCAGCAATATTAACGCTTTTTCCGTTAAACTCTGAAGAGACAGTTCTTCTAATGGGTACCAATCTTTGACCTTGTCTAGTACCAACGATACATCCCAAATATAATCATATCTCGGATTACTAGGTCTTAATTTATATATTCCTCTCATAAATTTCGCAACTAACTTAATATCTAAATCGTTATTGGGAAATATGAACATAACTGCCGATTTATGAGTATTTAGAACACTAAAAGAAGCTCCCTTCTTGAATTCTTTCATAAGAAAATCAAACAATTTTGATGTAGAAAGAATAAATGGATCTTCACCAGTTTTGTTACAAAAATTCTTCCACTTAATAAGGCTGGAGTCATATTGCTTTCTAGTACTATCGGCAAGAGAAGCTAAAATTACTTTTATCGCATCTTCTTTAATGTCTCCTTTCCTAAAAAATTGCCTGATACCTTCGCTACAATTAACTTCAACTTGTTCGATAGCGGATGCACTTCCAACCTAGAAGGAGATAACAGCATATTTTTATCTGGACCCCATATCCTATGTTCTTGTCTTATAGATAAATATAAAGGATACCAGTTTTGACTAGGCCAATAAGGTATCACTATAATTTCCTCTGCTTTTTCATTAATAATTTTCATGATCATCCTCAAAATCATCGAAAATGGTGGGAATGCATAGAAATAAACCCTTTTCCAGGGGATTGTAAACGCATCTATGGCCCATGCTTGTGCTTCTTGATACCATGAACAAAATTTCTTGCATTTTTTATTTTGGTATGAGGCAAATAAATCTATTTCCGGTAAACCGAATAAATCTACTACCTTACCAAAATAATTATCTGACAATTCCCATTCTGTATCTATATTAACTATTCTGGATAAACTATCGGCTCCTGTATTTTCTAAAGATGGTATGTACGAGGCAAACATCCACACCTTATTACATTCTGCCCACTTCCAAATTTTTCTAGCTAACATATTTAAATCTTTGAATTTCACACCGCTCATTTTATTAACATATGCCACTGCTGTTGTATTATCTACCCTTAAAAGTGCATTTTTTCCCTTAAGTAAAGTTTCTAATGAAGTAAGCGCATTATAAATTGCTAACAATTCTAAATAATTAATATGCTTATTACGTTCCTCCATGGTCCAAAATCCATGAAGTTGAATCTTATCGCATACTGCCCCCCAACCTGATGTGGAGGCATCTGTGAAAATTGTTACATCAAACTTATCTCTCCTTGTTGAATTAGACGAATTTAAAATATTGGCTTCCCACCAACCTAAATTTTCTAGTGCCTGAACTGATAATTTCATATTTGCTTCATAATTTCCTCTATTCTTTCTTAACTCCAAATATTTTTCTCTCTCTAAACTCTTAATATAAAGTCATGAGTACTTAATAGCCTGATTTGCAGCTACCAGTATCCCTATTAATTGTGCAAAATGTCTTATGCAATATTCCTCTTTACTAATGAGATTTTTAATGAATTTTTTAAGACTTAATTTCTTTTCTTCTGGCAATTCTAGTTCCATTGATGATGAGTCTATAATAAAACCCAAAAATGTACATCTTTGTGACGGTTTTAAAACACTCTTTTTATAATTTACAATAAATCCCAAAAATTCTAATAGTGCAATCGTTTCCTCCGTATTAGATTGACAGACTTCATTAGATCTACCTACGCACAAAATGTCATCTAAATAAATCACCGATAGGAAACCTCTTTCTCTTAATAATCCCATGACAGGTTTCATAACTTTTGAAAATACCCACGGCGCTGAACATAAACCAAAAGGTAAGCATACAAATTCATACAATGTGTCTTGAAATTTAAATCGCAAAAACTTTTTCGAATCTTCATGAATAGGGATTAAAAAATACGCATCTTCCAGATCTATTAGAGTCATAAAATAATCTTCTGCCACTATTTTAATAGCCGCTCGAATATCCTCCATCTTAAAATGTTCAGTTTCTATAAAACCGTTTAACTTTTTTAAATTTAAAATAAATCTTTTATCCCCATTCGGTTTGGGTATTACAAAATAATTGGACAAAAATTGGTCCTTACGATACCTGCACGGTACTACCGTTCCTTTCTCGATTAAAGATTGTAAGGCTAAACTAATTTCTTCATTTTCATATTTAGACCTTACAGGCTCTATAAATTCGTTCACATACACTATTTTCTTTGCAAACCTTAATTTATAACCCTTAATAAAACTTAATAGAATCGGATCGGATGACACCTTTAACCAGTTTTTATAAAACTGTCTTAATCTTCCTGCTTTTAGACTTACATTCAAGGTGTTCTGTTCTGTCGACTCTTCTGATGTCCTCGACCCCTGTATGAATTCTCCTTCTGTGATTTTTGACTCAGGTTCTGGTGACGATAATTGTTCCCTTTCCAGCCCGCCTGAACTTCGTTGTATCTCCTGACAGACGGGCCTCTGTAGTTTAAATTTCCTCTTACCAAACCCTGTAATGGTCTCCTAGAATTTTGCTGTGTCTTTAAGTCCTTTTTTAGTGTTTCCATGGCTTTTGCTTCCTTAACTTTTTCCGCTAACCTGGCACCGAATAACCATTCATCCGAGCTCTTATCAAGTAGAAGGGATTTTAAACTCCTGTTTAAACCTGGAGTAATAAAGGCTTTTCTAGCCTCAGCTAGTTCAAAATAAAGGTTTGACAACAGTTTTCCTGCGTCTCCCAATCTTTCTAACAATAGGAATTTATCCAGATTGTCTTCCTTTAATAGGGATGAAATTGCTAAGCCCAAGGAAGCTAACGCAGACCCAACTGAATTCTGTTGATCACAAAAATATTTGTCTCTTTTAAGGCCGGAATCTTTTAGCACAGCTGCAATTTCTTTATTGAGTTTTGGAGCCTCAAAAGGAGGAGTTCTCTCATACTTATCGCCAAGCTCCCTTTTCTGCTGCTTCTGTAACCCGGACTCTGCCCAAAACTTCCAGCGTTTCCACAGGGAAGGATGCAATTCCATTTTAATTTTCCCTGTTTCTGTAGGATCTTGTCCCAGCAATTCTAACAAACTTTCATCTAAACAATCCAATTCAAATTGATTATTAACTTGAGGATTGATAGAGTCTGACCTTGCCGTTTCTATATTTTCTTGTATGTCTAGCATATTTTCTGGATCCAATATCCATACTTGGTCTCCGCCATTAACGCCTGAATTCGAAAAATTAACAATTTATTTGTTGAGATAATTATCCATTTTCCAGATTATTAATAATAATAATTATCGTCTGGATTTGTCCAGGTACTCGCCCTGGTACACCAGCTATACTGTGAAAATGGGTCTCACCATAATTTTTCTCACAAGCTTCAACCTCTGGTACTTGACCCGCCATATTGGAGGTTGAATCCGTTTCGTGATTTGTAATTATTGTCGAAACATCTTTATTTTTCAATTTTTTAATTTTCTTTTTTAATTTCTCATACTCCTCTAAGAGGTGATACTCACTATCCTCCAAATCTTCCAATCTCATTCTTTTCTTGGACATTTTGGTAACATAAATTTAATAAAATAAAAACACGTGTGCACATCTAGCGCGACAAAATGAAAGTGAGGAACATGGCGAGGAATAGACTGGGAGTGGTATAAGGAGATAGACATTAATGTCTGAGAGTGTATTGTACTCTGAATAGTCGCGACATCTAGTGAGGGCAGAATGATACTACCTTGTAATCTGAAGTACGAGGCTTGAAATATAATTGTACGATAACGATAAAATTCGTTAAGGTTCTAGGGAAGTTGGTAATATTGGTGTATTTAATACCAACCGAAATAGGAATTTTTGTGTTACTTGACTATATCAATTTTGACTATAGCAATTCTTACTATAGCAAAATTATCATATTTTATTTAAAAGAAGTATTAAAACGTAAGTATATTTTAATTAAAATAAGTATTAAAAATTAATCTTTTAACATTTTTTTGAGTCAGGCAATGTACAGTTAGTGCCTGTGTGCTATAGTTAAATAATACAATTAATTCTATATTTTAGAGAAAACCTCTGCATATATATATATTAGACCGTCTCAAATTTTTTATTTTTTTTTATTTTCCGTCCCACTTGCCTAACTTGTTACTTTTATCTTCAAAACAATTTTGCTGAAAAGTAGGGCTTGTAGTGCTTGTACGATTTTTTTAGAGGTCGCGCAACGAACATTTCATTTTTCTATAAGATTAACACAGACAAAATTTTTTAAATAAGTCTTGGTATACCAAACAATTTTCCACACTATATATTCCGTTACAAGTTGGTATATACTTCAATAACATATTTGTTTAAAGTATCTCATCATTCATATTATTATTTTATTCACTTTTAGACGAATATAGCACATTACAGCCAATATTGGGATTTTACATAATGTCCAATGCTTGAAGTACTATATATTAGTAGGCAAGCTATGCCGATTCTAGCCCCCCCCCTTCCTCCACTCCTGTCCACTCGGATCAGCCTGGTTGCGAGGTAGTGGGGGGAGTCAAGAAATGCTAAGTGGTGGTGGTGGGGGAAATCGGAGGCTCCACGTGAGCTCGTAGCAAGTAGTGGCGAGAGGGTTGCGGGGGGTGCATGAGGATACTTGCAGCCTTTTGACGTCACATCCCTACTCGTGTGACGTCAGGCCCCAGTCGGTAAAAGCAGTTTCCTAGATGGTAAAACAGATTCTTCCTGCGTTGTTTTTTTCGCTCGCGTAACCTTGAATCATTGCAGCATGCTACTACCCCCGCTGAACACCCTTTACCCTAAATGTAGCTGGGTGTGTTACTTTTTTCATAGCTCAGCAATTTTTAAACTAATGTATAATAGCATGTGCAAATATTTGATTTATTCATTGAGTGTTTGGAGTGCAACTTACTGTCCAGTACTCTCTCTCGAGTAAATAAATCGGTTGAGGGAGCAGGGACAACAGTTTAACACAATTTGTCCAAAAAATCCTGAAGATTGAAACGATGACTCCAACATTTGTGGATTTTCAAGGTTTTCGATTGAAAGATAAATCATTCATAGTGAAAGAATTTGCAGTCTTACGCGATGGAAAAGTTTCACATTTTATTTTCACCACCGTTTCCATATACATGGTTAAATGAGGCGGAGATAAAGCAATCAAAGTAAGTATAATTGATTTTCCAAATATATATCTTTTTAAGTGATGAATTTCTTGTTTTTCATTCCATCTAGCTGGTTATATTATAATCATCACGGTTTAAATTGGATGGATGGTTATTCGCCTTACTATAGATACAAAGAGCTTATAAGGAAATATGTGAGTTCAAATGAGGATGAAGAGATTTTCGTGAAGGGACTCGAAAAGAAGAATTGGCTTAGTAGTATCTGCGATTTTGTTATAAGTGATATCGATGAATATGAGTGGGGTGATTTTAGACTGAAAGATGGTAATAGCAATACACACCTACCTACATGTCTAAACCATAATGTTATGTGTGCATTGAGGAATGTTTATTATATGAAATTTATGTATAAGAAAAAAGGAATAAATAAATTAGCTTGAAAATTCTATCTGCATTATTGTATCAAACTCCTGCAGTATTCTTACTGTTCTGATTCATGACACGTGTTTAAAATGAAGAATCAGCATATTGGATATCTGATATCTGATATTTTTCCATTTTTAAATGATTTTATCATATACACATACACACAAATAGATGACTAAGTATATCAAATTTCATCTTTATACGAATTATAAAAAGATTCATCGCGGGTGAAAAGTTTCATTATCGTTTCACCCAGCGATTTATTGTTGAACACGAAGCAACTTATCAGAGATCTTCCAGTGATCATACATTTACAAAATGTATACCGAACTTGGAAAAAAGTTTAGCTCAATTAGAACAGCATGAATACTCTACATGGGTTCGCGAATGTCGTGATTATATTCAGGAGTTAAGAAATATTGATCGAAATGCTTCAGTAGGTACGCGACAGAAACACTTTGCCTAGATCGCAAGCATTAAATGCCTCCTCCTTCGATCGGCAAAGGATAAGAGTTTCATTAAATTTGGTTCTGGCTCCAATGCTGCGGAAGGACTCATTTGGGAGGAGCTTGAATCAGCGTTTAATAGTCGAATATGCAGTGGTATGGTGATAAACTCAAATTATATAGAACCACGTCATTTTCTATTAAATGCAGAAGAAATTGTACATACCCTTGTAAATAAAGTATTCTGTAGTGTAAATTGTGTAAAAATAAACTGTGTGTTAAATGGTCAATTTGTTAATAAGGATATTAGTGATGATAAGAACATTAGTACAAAAAATAGTGTTTTATATAAGACTGATAATTTTAGCGATTGGTATAGGCAAAATATTGTAGAGACAATATTGAATGACTTGAGTGAGTTTCAAGAACCCGATAGTGGATGGGCTCTGGAAAGAATATTGAATTTGATAGTCAATATAAATCATCATAATCCACTGCGTGCTGGATGTGGAGTCGAACTACTGCCCTGTATAATACATAAAAGGGCTGTGATAAACATTGACAATGAGGATAGTGCATGTTTTGCATGGGCTGTGACGGTAGCGCTTTTTCCGGCAAAACCACTCGCCAAAACCTACCGCACATCCTCCTATCCGCATTATCGATCTGTTCTAGACGTTGGAAGCTTAACCTTTCCAACCACTCTGAAACAGATCCCGAAATTTGAATCGGATAATGACATTTCAGTTAATGTGTTCAAAATGGAGGAGGAAAATGAAAGCAAAACTAAAATAAACATCACACCTCTTAAGCTAACGAAGAACAAGCGATCGAGACATGTTAACCTCCTTCTTATCACAGATGACCAAGGAAATACACACTTTCTATGTATACGAAATCTTTCTAGATTAATGAGCAACCAGACAAATAAAAGGGGGCATACTATTCATATTTGTGAACGGTTTGTAATGGATGTACAAATATATGTATACATAAATATTATATTCATACTAAAATCATATTAATTTTTTTATTTAGCTGTCTACACTATTTTCATACGGCAGATAAACTTCAGGTTCATGAGAGGGATTGTGTGCAGCTTAATGACAACATCCGTGTCATACTGCCAAAGAACGCAGAAGACTGTTGGGTATCTTTTAAGAACCAGAAGAACAGTGAAAGAGTGCCGTTTGTCGTCTATGCAGACTTTGAATGTTTACTACAGAAAATTGACCATAGTAGTAATAGTAATAGTAAAAATAGTTACGATTATCAGAAACATGTACCTTTTAGTGTAGGGTATTATTTAAAAAGTGCTCATGATGCGTCACTCTCATTTTATAATTTACATCGAGGTGCTAATTGCATCGAATGGTTCGTATGCGAGTTCGAGAGCATTGCACGCATCGTCAGCGAAAAATTGAAGACTGTAATACCGATGAATACTCTTAGTAATGTTGAAATTTCGCGGCACTACAGTGAACCTAATTGCCACATTTGTGGGAAACCGTTTCTTCCAAATAAAGTGCGTATTCGCGATCATGATCACCTAACTGGTAGATATAGAGGACCGGCTCATAATAATTGCAACTTAAACTTTAAAGACTCGCATGTTATTCCCGTAATTTTCCATAATTTATCCGGCTATGATTCACATTTTATTTTTGAGGCGATGGTGAATACGCTTGAGGGATCGGTATATTTGCTGCCTGTAAATAAGGAAAAATATACTTCATTTAGTAAATATCTGCGAAAGTATAATATACAGCTAAGATTCATCGATTCGTTCAAATTTATGGCATCCAGTTTGGATAAATTGAGTTCATATTTGAATAGATCTCAGCTGAAAAATTTAGAGTCACAATTTTCGGAATTAAGTATTGAACAGTTCAGCCTGCTTACAAGAAAAGGTATTTTCCCTTACGATTATGTGGATAACATTACTCGCTTGGAAGAAACGGTTTTACCTGCACGAGAGTTGTTCTACAACAGACTGCCCGATAGCGATATCACGGAAGAAGCATATAATCATGCCAAAGAGGTATGGACCAAATTCTCTGTGACAACACTTGGGGAGTACAGCGAACTTTATTTAAAGACCGATGTCCTATTGTTGGCCGATGTTTTCGAGAGTTTTCGCGATAGCTGCATGAAAAATTGTAGTTTAGATCCCGCTTACTATTATACGCTTCCAGTCTTCACTTGGGACGCGATGCTCAAGCATACGGAAATCCTCCTGGAACTCTTCACAGACGTTGACATGTTGCTTTTTATGGAACGCGGTATACGCGGTGGTTTGAGCTAGTGCTCCCACCGCTACGAGAAGGCCTACAATCGGTACATGCGAAACTACGATCCGGCTGAACCGTCGAAATACTTGATGTATTACGACGTTAATAATCTATATGGGTGGGCAATGTGTCAATCGTTGCCTGCCCACGGTTTCCAATGGATCGATGACGCTGCCAATCTCGACATCCTTAATGTGTCCGAGGATTCGTCCGGAGGCTATATTTTAGAGGTGGACTTGGAATATCCACGCGAGCTTCACGACAAACACTCCGATCTACCATTCTGCCCGGTGCGTGAGAAGCCGCCGGGTTCACGCCAGGAGAAACTGCTCGCAACCGTCGGCGATAAGACGCGTTATGTGATACACTACCGTGCTCTACAGCAGTGTATACGTAACGGTATCGTCTTAAAACGCATTTATCGCGGTTTAAAGTTCCGGCAGTCCACCTGGCTGAAGGCGTATATCGAATTAAATACACGTTTGCGGACAGCCTCGAAAAACGATTTCGAGAAGAATCTCTTCAAGCTAATGAACAACGCAGTATTTGGTAAGACTATGGAAAATGTTAGGAATAGAGTTGACGTGAGGCTCGTAACCAAGTGGGAGGGAAGATACGGGGCGGAAGCGCTGATTTCCAAATCGAATTTTCACAGTCGTGCGATATTTAAAGAGAATTTGGTCGCTATTCAATTATCGAATTTATCCGCGAAGTTTGATAAGCCTGTGTATGTAGGCATGAGTATTTTAGATATTTCAAAGACCAGTCTATATGAATTCCATTACGATTATATGCTTCCTACATTCGACAGTAAATGTAAAGCGATGTATACCGACACGGACAGTCTAGTGTACAGTATCGAGTGTGACGATGTTTACTCGGTCATGAAACATGATCTGGTCAAATTCGACACCAACGATTACCCTTATTTTTTTTTTTTTTTTGATTGACATGGCTGGGAAAACTCATGTTCACCTGCGCAAACGATAACTCGGGGAGCTATCCCTTGCTCAGGTAGTGTGGGACTTGCTACCGACCTAAGGAATGCATGCGGAAAATTAAGACCATATCCCTTTAACCCTAATTCATCTGCGCATTCGATAGGATTTACGGTTATTCCGCACCTACCCACCAAAACCCATCCATGAGTCGACACTGGGCCGGTTTACTGTTAGTATTTCTTCAGCTACCAGTGGACTGTGGGACGATATTTAAGTCGCTTTTGGATCGGTTAAACCCGATCTGAAGAGAGGAGAGTAGAAATAAAGATCTGAAACAATGTTAATGGGGGTGGGAATGGGGTGGATAGTACTCTTGATTAGAGTTTTAGTGCAATGAATGAATTAATAAAGTATACATTTCCCCATGAAAACACCAAACACTCCAACCAAGAGATTGGGGGGAGAGCACAAATGCGTTATGAACAATCACTCCCCTAAGTGAGCGAATCAATCATGAAGAGAGCGAGTATTCAATTCGTTTTCATTCCATCGTTGACCGGGCAAACCATTCTACGTGTGTGTCAGATTGACATACATATAGTCAGGTTAGCGAGGGCACCAGATAGAACTCAAATATAGCAAATGTACTCTCCAGGATAGTTAAAAGAAAAATAAATATATAAGAGAGAGAGAGAGAGAGAGGTGGTCTCTCCTGGTTGAGGATGGGTTTGTGAGTGAGAATGGGTATGAGTGATATTAGACGAGCTACTGACCATTTTAAAAAGGGTCTTTTTAGCATATTGATGAGGTGGGCTGGTTTAGCAATGGGTGTGTATGAGGAGAAGCGTGAGTTTAATATAGCTAGGCTACTACTACCGATCCCAATAAAAACTCATGATCCATCCAAGGTTTCAATTTCACCCCGTATACCCTGCCTTGAGCCCGTCAGCCAGCAGCAGCGTATATATGAGTCATCTCGTATCGACCCGGTCATGGTTGCATGGTTGAAGACGATAATGCACCCGAGGCAAATTCATCCTATGGCAGAACAAACTCTCGCGCTTGAGGGGAGTCATCCGTACATCCTCGATCCAAGCCCCTTAATCCCACGTGATTTAAGGTAGTGAAGCGATTAGAGGTTGTTTAAAGAGGGGGGGGAACACACGGATCAGTCAATGCATCTCGTCGGAGATTCTCCGGAAACCACGCATCGGTCAAAGGACGAGTAATGCAACGGCGAGCGGACGGGAGCAGGATCATCGGGGCAGGGACCATAAGTCATCCGCATCTAGGAAGGAACACCCGTGATGAGAGCCGTGCAAGGGTCAGAGGGGACAGCCAGGATCTGTACTCCCATCGAAGGTGATCCCAACGAGATCGGACAAGTCTATTCTCGCACACCCCTGAAGAATCCGATAGTCCAATGAATATGTGTTTTAATCACTTCGGACCAACGAGAATCATCGGTATGTGCAGTAGTCCCAACCAGAAGAACAGGGACACCGTCGTAGGGATCAAGAATGACTTTTAGGGAGAGGGGGGAGGGGGCACGATAATCCACCAATTCCCACACGTCAAGGTTCCCCTGAAGGCTTCGCGTCTGTCAAGGGATGAGTAGAACAACGACGAACGGACAGGTACAAGGTCACCGGGGTAGGAATCAAAGGCCGTCCGAATCTGGAGAGGAGCACCCGTGATGAGAGCCGTACAAGGGTCAATGAAGACAGCCAAGATCTATACTTCCATCGAAAGCGATCCAAACGAGATCGGACAGGTCTATTTACGCACCTTCCCGAGGAATCCGGTAGTCCAATGGATATACTTTTAATCGCTTCGGACCAATAGGAAACCTCAGCAAGTGCAGTAAAATTCCAACTAAAAACAAGGATGCTGCCAAGGGGGGGGGGGGATCCCCTATCCCGAGAGGGGGCGGGGGAGGCGGACCATCCCACAGTCATCCAAGCGCAGAGATTCCCAGGGGAACTTGCCCGGTCAAGAGGCATGTTGGAAGAACAGCAATCGGACAGACACGAGGACATCAGGGTAGGAACCATAGGTTATCTGGATCTGAGAAGGAGCGTCCGTGGTGTGAGCCGTGGAAGGGTCAATGAAGACAGCCAGGATTTTTGCTCTCATCGAAAACGATCCAACGAGACCAGACAAGCCTATTTTCGCGCTTCCCCGATGAATCCGTTAGGTCAGTGGATATGTATGTATAATCACTTCGAACCAATAGGAAAGATCATCGGTAGGCGCAGTAATTCCAATTGAAATGGGGATACCGTGAAAGAGATCCGTAGCCCCCATAGGAAGGGAAAAATTTATCTAACTGTGTTCATGCATCAAGTTTCCCCGCAGATCCTGCACCGGTCAAGAGACGGGTTAATATTGGACAGCGGACGGACAGATACAGGGGTACCAGAGCAGGAACCATGGATCGTCTAGGTCTGGAAAGGAACATCCGTGACAAGAGCCGTACGAGGGTCAGTGAAGACAGCCAGGATCTATACTCCAGTCGAAAACGATTAAAAACAGACCAGACGAACCCATTTTCGCACTTCCCTGATGAAACCGATAGTCCAGTGGATTTTGAATTAATCACTTCGGACCAATAGTAGTCACCAGTAAGTGCAGTAATTCCAGCTGATACGAGAATCCCATCGCATAGATCCGCGGTCCCCGAAGAAACCCCCAACCATCTTAGAAGTTCCCGTGCAACTGACTCAGAGAGGGAAGGCAAGCGAGTTAGCGATGTCCGTGCACCAAAACTTCCCAATGAGCCTTTCACCAGTGAAAAACCGATAGGGAGACCAACGGGATGGGTATCATAGGCCACCCGGGCACAAGAGGGAACACCCATGATGAGAGCCGTGCAAGGGTCAAAAAGGAGAGACAGCCAGGATCTATACTTCTACCGAAAGTGATCCAGATGATACCGGGTAGACCTACTCACCGCACCTCCCCGATGAATCGAAAAAGTCCAAGGATATTCATTTAATCGCGTCAGATCGATCGGAATCATCAGCAGGTACGGCAATTCCCGTTCGGGACGAGGAAACCGACCACCCGAGCCTCCACCTTTAACATTACTCCTGATTTGTCATTTAAAGAGAAATCACAAATCTCACTCTTATATAAGGATGATGCCCCCAGTCGCGGGAGATCCGCAGAGACCCAAGAACCGGGGCGTGATCATTGCTTATTCTACCCAACCGATGGTCAAAGGTCAGTCCTCATAACGTTCGACGCCTACTGGTGACCGAAGGGGAGAGCAAGGAGGGCCGGCGATTCATTAAAACCCAAGAGGATGGATCAGGGGCTAAAGGGATCGGCTGAGAGACTCCTACTAGTTGTGACGCGTCCAAGAAGGGCAAGAGTCAGAGTGCACATATACACCAAGGCCCCAGGGGCACGAACCAGGACCAGCGGGAGAATCCCATAAGGCGTCGTGCTTCCTTGAAAATAGTCCTATCCACAAGACACATGCCAATTAAGGCCAGTCATCGTAGCATAGGCCAGTCAAGCAGCAACAACAGTCTTGATGTTGATGAAAACTAAAAGCTGAAAAAAGCTAAAATCAACCCCATTTGTTGAGTAGTGATTCTGTAGGAGGGAGGAGTCATATCGGGATTTTTTAATTCCATTTGTCAGAAATGTTTTACGTACCTTTGAGTGTGTTACCGCTGAACTGGACGCCCGCCTCACGAATCGTTGGTTATGTGAGAAGAGGAGGAGTAGTATTAAAGATAGTATGGTTTAATAAAATTATGTGATTTATTTTATTTTATTTAGATTTTTTGATTCCTCATAGTACTTATAATTCATGTATGGAGATATAGTCGTCACTTGATCCTCTCGGTAAAGAAAGAGTACAATAAGAAAGAAGAACAATATTTATTTAGACATTTAGACATTTTATAACAAAGATTCAACGATGTGAGATTACAAGTAGTATTAAGATTAATTAATCTCTAGTTAAATGAGTTCTAATTCTTTTAGCTAGTGAAACAGAGATGGAAGCAGGAGCAATATTAGAGGACTGAATGCGTCTTTTGTATCTAGAGGTACTAGGAGTAAGGTTTCGATTGTCATATAATCTATCTTTATCTCTTATGACTAGAGTTAGGAATTTAATTACGGCCTGCCCCAATTATCTAACGTAGAGACCATTTCATTGACTAGATGGCAGAAAGTGGGAGGGTTGTCAAAGAGATGCTCTATTGAGGAGCGCCTGGTATCCCAGAGATTACAAAAGAAAACAGTGTGTTCAACGGTGTCTACGTCAGATGTACAGGGGCAAATATCGCTGTTATCTTTTTTGTACTTAACTCTATGAGGACCGAAGCTATCGTGTCCTGTCAGGGTTTGTGTGAGGTAAAAGGAGTTTCCACCGTGTGGTCTCTCGACCCAACTCTTAATATCTTTAATGATGGAATGGGTGTGTCGGCCCTTGGAGGATTCATCCCACAAGTTCTGCCAGTGATGGTAGAGTTCATCGTCAAATTTATTGGATAAGGGGTTAAATGAGTCAATAAGCGATCCAGATTTTCTCTGTTCCATGCGCATGAGAAAGGAGGCATGAAGATTGGAGGGAGGGATGCCGGCAATAACGAATGCAGCCTCGTAAGATACCGTTCTGGCAGCTCTAGAGATTCTAAGAGCAATAATTCGATTGACTTGATTTGTGGCTTTCTGATTCTTTAACAGTTTCAGAGTCTCGTGCTAAATAGGAAGTGCGTAGAAAGTGATGCTATTGATTGCATAGAGGTGAGATGCTCTTGCGGTCCATTCAAGGCCATAAGTGTTGGGCATCAAGGGAGAGAGTTGAAGAGCAACCTTCTTAGATTTTAATGAAGCATAGTTAATATCAGCTTGAAAATTTAAGTTGCTATCAATCAAAACATCGAGGTATTTGAGGTGATCCTTTGGTTTGAATTGAAAGTCGAGAAGAGTAACGTTTATTTTCTTGACATCTTTGATTGGTAGAGAGGAAGGTTTGTTTAGGTTGATGATGGCCTCGGTTTTGGAGGGAGTGAGAGAGAGGCCTCTGGAATCAAGCCATTCAATGAAGGTTGTGAAAGCATTGCTCGCTTTAAGTTGAAGGAATTCAGTGTCGGATGCTGCAATGACCAGTGCAATGTCATCAGCGTAGCCAATAATGTGTGTGTTACCGGGGAGAGGAAGTTTAAAGATACCATTGTACATGATGTTCCAGAGCATCGGCCCAAGGACAGAGCCCTGTGGAACACCAGTATTGATATTTCTAGAAAAGGCACTGTTGTGTATTTGTACAATGAATGTTCTATCAGAGAGATAGTTGTCTATAAGATTTTTGAGGTATGTAGGAATGAAAGGAGAGGAATGGATTCCATGTTGTGGAATCTGGAGCAGTCTACTCCATGTAACAATGGACTATGTCTGATTGGAAGTAACTTTATTCTTTTTGTTTTAATTTAAAACTTTTTGGACAGCATCAAATGAATTATCAGTGCTTAACCACAAAAATTTAGTTAATCGATTTGCTCAATTCCATTTGAACAATTTTTATATTTGATAAAAAGTAATTAGGAGGCTAGTTAAGTTGTGATATTTAATTCCCCATTCAGTACAATTGACTAAAAGTTATCTTATAGAAATCTTTAGACATCCAATTGACTAACTGCTACCTAAAATAGTCTTTATGTCACTCGGTACTCATTTGGGATGGCCATCGAGAGAGATGGGTGTACCAAACACTTAAAGGCTTTTTTTGGAATTACAATCCTCCTTAAGAAATAAATAGAAATTGGTTTTACTTAGAGTTTCCATAATGGGATTATAGAATGTGGAGACTTACATTGTATTCAAGGGGCACTTCAATCACATTGATGAATTTTCACATCATAGAATAACTCAGCACTGCTCTGCTTTCATTTTCGAATTCATTTAGAAATTATATAAAAGAATAGGGACTTAATCGTGGAATCTAGAGCATTCTTTGCAATCTACCAATGAACTTTTTTGAATAGGAAGGAACATAAATCCTTTTACTTTAATTTACAACTTTTTGATCAGCATGAAAGGTATATTCTGTGCTTAACCCAAAAATTTTGTTAATCGATTTGATCAATTCCGTTTTAACTATTTGTATAAGTGAAAAAAAAGTAATAAGGAGGCTTCTTAAGTTGTGATATTTAATGCCCCATACAGTAAACTTGACTAAAAGTTATCTTACAGACATCTTTAGACATCTAATTGACTAACTGATATCTAAAATAGACTTTATGTCATTCGTACTCAATTGGGATGACCAACGAGAGAGATGGGTGTACGAAACACTTAGAGGTTTTTTTTGGAATTAAAATCGTCCTTAAGAAAGAAATAGAAATTGGTTTTACTCACAGTTTCCATAATGGGATTATCGAATGTGGAGACTTACATTGTATTCAAGGGGCACTTTAATCACAATGATGAAATATCGCATCAAAGAATAAACTAAGCATTCCTCTGCTTCCATTTTCGAATTCAATAAGAAATGATATCAAGGAATAGGGAGTTAATGATGGAATCTATAGCAATCTATGCACTCTAACAATGAACTGTGTTTAATTGTAATGAACCTAAGTCCTTTTACTTTAATTTACAACTTTTTGGCCAGCATAAAATGTATAATCTATGTTAACCCAAAAATGTAGTTAATCGATTTGAACAATTCCGTTAGAACAATTTGTATAAGTGATAAACACTAATAAGGAGGCTTGTTAAGTTGTGATATTTAAGGCGCCAAACAGTACACTTGACTAAAAGTTATCTTACAGACATCTTTAGACATCCAATTGACTAACAGATATCTAAAATAGACTTTATGTAATTCGTACTCAGTTATGATAACCAACGAGAGAGATGGGTGTACGAAAATCTTAGAGGCTTTATTTGGAATTACAATCGTCCTTAAGAAAGAAATAGAAATTGGTTTTACTTACAGTTTCCATAATGGGATTATCAAATGTGGAGACTTACATTGTATTCAAGGGGCACTTCAATCCCATTGATGAATTTTCACATCATAGAATAAACTAAGCATTCCTCTGCCTCCATTTTCGAATTCAATAAGAAATCATATCAAAGAATAGGGAAGTAATGGTGGAATCTAGAGCATTCTTTGCAATCTAAGAATGAACTTTTTTGAATAGGAAGGAACATAAATCCTTTTACTTTAATTTACAACTTTTTGATCAGCATGAAAGGTATATTCTGTGCTTAACCCAAAAATTTTGTTAATCGATTTGATCAATTCCGTTTTAACTATTTGTATAAGTGAAAAAAAAGTAATAAGGAGGCTTCTTAAGTTGTGATATTTAATGCCCCATACAGTAAACTTGACTAAAAGTTATCTTACAGACATCTTTAGACATCTAATTGACTAACTGATATCTAAAATAGACTTTATGTCATTCGTACTCAATTGGGATGACCAACGAGAGAGATGGGTGTACGAAACACTTAGAGGTTTTTTTTGGAATTAAAATCGTCCTTAAGAAAGAAATAGAAATTGGTTTTACTCACAGTTTCCATAATGGGATTATCGAATGTGGAGACTTACATTGTATTCAAGGGGCACTTTAATCACAATGATGAAATATCGCATCAAAGAATAAACTAAGCATTCCTCTGCTTCCATTTTCGAATTCAATAAGAAATGATATCAAGGAATAGGGAGTTAATGATGGAATCTATAGCAATCTATGCACTCTAACAATGAACTGTGTTTAATTGTAATGAACCTAAGTCCTTTTACTTTAATTTACAACTTTTTGGCCAGCATAAAATGTATAATCTATGTTAACCCAAAAATGTAGTTAATCGATTTGAACAATTCCGTTAGAACAATTTGTATAAGTGATAAACACTAATAAGGAGGCTTGTTAAGTTGTGATATTTAAAGCGCCAAACAGTACACTTGACTAAAAGTTATCTTACAGACATCTTTAGACATCCAATTGACTAACAGATATCTAAAATAGACTTTATGTAATTCGTACTCAGTTATGATAACCAACGAGAGAGATGGGTGTACGAAAATCTTAGAGGCTTTATTTGGAATTACAATCGTCCTTAAGAAAGAAATAGAAATTGGTTTTACTTACAGTTTCCATAATGGGATTATCAAATGTGGAGACTTACATTGTATTCAAGGGGCACTTCAATCCCATTGATGAATTTTCACATCATAGAATAAACTAAGCATTCCTCTGCCTCCATTTTCGAATTCAATAAGAAATCATATCAAAGAATAGGGAAGTAATGGTGGAATCTAGAGCATTCTTTGCAATCTAACAATGAACTTTTTTGAATAGGAAGGAACATAAATCCTTTTACTTTAATTTACAACTTTTTGATCAGCATGAAAGGTATATTCTGTGCTTAACCCAAAAATTTTGTTAATCGATTTGATCAATTCCGTTTCAACTATTTGTATAAGTGAAAAACAGTAATAAGGAGGCTTCTTAAGTTGTGATATTTAATGCCCCATACAGTAAACTTGACTAAAAGTTATCTTACAGACATCTTTAGACATCTAATTGACTAACTGATATCTAAAATAGACTTTATGTCATTCGTACTCAATTGGGATGACCAACGAGAGAGATGGGTGTACGAAACACTTAGAGGTTTTTTTTGGAATTAAAATCGTCCTTAAGAAAGAAATAGAAATTGGTTTTACTCACAGTTTCCATAATGGGATTATCGAATGTGGAGACTTACATTGTATTCAAGGGGCACTTTAATCACAATGATGAAATATCGCATCAAAGAATAAACTAAGCATTCCTCTGCTTCCATTTTCGAATTCAATAAGAAATGATATCAAGGAATAGGGAGTTAATGATGGAATCTACAGCATTCTATGCACTCTAACAATGAACTGTGTTTAATTGTAATGAACCTAAGTCCTTTTACTTTAATTTACAACTTTTTGGTCAGCATAAAATGTATAATCTATGTTAACCCAAAAATGTAGTTAATCGATTTGATCAATTCCGTTAGAACAATTTGTATAAGTGATAAACACTAATAAGGAGGCTTGTTAAGTTGTGATATTTAAGGCGCCAAACAGTACACTTGACTAAAAGTTATCTTACAGACATCTTTAGACATCCAATTGACTAACAGATATCTAAAATAGACTTTATGTAATTCGTACTCAGTTATGATAACCAACGAGAGAGATGGGTGTACGAAAATCTTAGAGGCTTTATTTGGAATTACAATCGTCCTTAAGAAAGAAATAGAAATTGGTTTTACTTACAGTTTCCATAATGGGATTATCAAATGTGGAGACTTACATTGTATTCAAGGGGCACTTCAATCCCATTGATGAATTTTCACATCATAGAATAAACTAAGCATTCCTCTGCCTCCATTTTCGAATTCAATAAGAAATCATATCAAAGAATAGGGAAGTAATGGTGGAATCTAGAGCATTCTTTGCAATCTAACAATGAACTTTTTTGAATAGGAAGGAACATAAATCCTTTTACTTTAATTTACAACTTTTTGATCAGCATGAAAGGTATATTCTGTGCTTAACCCAAAAATTTTGTTAATCGATTTGATCAATTCCGTTTCAACTATTTGTATAAGTGAAAAACAGTAATAAGGAGGCTTCTTAAGTTGTGATATTTAATGCCCCATACAGTAAACTTGACTAAAAGTTATCTTACAGACATCTTTAGACATCTAATTGACTAACTGATATCTAAAATAGACTTTATGTCATTCGTACTCAATTGGGATGACCAACGAGAGAGATGGGTGTACGAAACACTTAGAGGCTTTATTTGGAATTAAAATCGTCCTTAAGAAATAAATACAAATTGGTTTTGCTTACAGTTTCCATAATGGGATTATCGAATGTGGAGACTTATATTGTATTCAAGGGGCACTTTAATCACATTGATGAATTACCGCATCAAAGAATAACTCAGCAATGCTCTACTTCCTTTTTCGAATTCAATAAGAAATGATATCAAAGAATAGGGAGTTAATCGTGGAATCTAGAGCATTTTATGCACTCTAACAATGAACTGTGTTGAATAGGATGTAACATAAATCCTTTTACTTTAATTTACAACTTTTTGGTCAGAAAAAAATGTATAGTCTGTGCTTAACCCAAAAATTTTGTTAATCGAATTGATCAATTCCGTTTGAACTACTAGTATTCGAGTTAAACTGATATAAAAAGATTTTTTATAGTTATGAAATAATTATTACTAATGAGAGAGTTGCGATCATGAGACACCTAGCGGTTTAATATGAAGCTACAATGTTCCTTTCAAAAAACAAACATGTGTCAAATAAATCTACCATTATTAGACTTTTAAATGTAAAGAATTACATTTTATTCAAGAGGCTCTTCAATTACATTGATGAATTATCACATCATAGTATAACTAAGCTTTGCTCTGCTCCATTTTCTAATTCAATCAGAAATGTTATCCAAGAAGAGGGACTCAATTGTGGAATCTGGAGCAGTCTACTCCATGTAACAATGGACTATGTCTGATTGGAAGTAACTTTATTCTTTTTGTTTTAATTTAAAACTTTTTGGACAGCATCAAATGAATTATCAGTGCTTAACCACAAAAATTTAGTTAATCGATTTGTTCAATTCCATTTGAACAATTTTTATATTTGATAAACAGTAATTAGGAGGCTTGTTAAGTTGTGATATTTAATTCCCCATTCAGTACAATTGACTAAAAGTTATCTTATAGAAATCTTTAGACATCCAATTGACTAACTGCTACCTAAAATAGTCTTTATGTCACTCGGTACTCATTTGGGATGGCCATCGAGAGAGATGGGTGTACCAAACACTTAAAGGCTTTTTTTGGAATTACAATCCTCCTTAAGAAATAAATAGAAATTGGTTTTACTTAGAGTTTCCATAATGGGATTATAGAATGTGGAGACTTACATTGTATTCAAGGGGCACTACAATCACATTGATGAATTTTCGCATCAAAGAATAAACTAAGCATTCCTTTGCCTCCATTTTCGAATTCAATAAGGAATCATATCAAAGACTAGGGAGTTAATGGTGGAATCTAGAGCATTCTATACACACTAACCATGAATTGTGTCTGATTAGATGGAACATAAATCCTTTGCTTTAATTTACAACTTTTTGGTCAGAAAAAAATGTATAGTCTGTGCTTAACCCAAAAATTTTGTTAATCGAATTGATCAATTCCGTTTGAACTACTAGTATTCGAGTTAAACTGATATAAAGCGATTTTTTATAGTTATGAAATAATTATTACTAATGAGAGAGTTGCGATCATGAGACACCTAGCGGTTTAATATGAAGCTACAAAGTTCCTTTCAAAAAACAAACATGTGTCAAATAAATCTACCATTATTAGACTTTTAAATGTAAAGAATTACATTTTATTCAAGAGGCTCTTCAATTACATTGATGAATTATCACATCATAGTATAACTAAGCTTTGCTCTGCTCCATTTTCGAATTCAATCAGAAATGTTATGCAAGAAGAGGGACTCAATTGTGGAATCTGGAGCAGTCTACTCCATGTAACAATGGACTATGTCTGATTGGAAGTAACTTTATTCTTTTTGTTTTAATTTAAAACTTTTGGACAGCATCAAATGAATTATCAGTGCTTAACCACAAAAATTTAGTTAATCGATTTGTTCAATTCCATTTGAACAATTTTTATATTTGATAAACAGTAATTAGGAGGCTTGTTAAGTTGTGATATTTAATTCCACATTCAGTACAATTGACTAAAAGTTATCTTATAGAAATCTTTAGACATCCAATTGACTAACTGCTACCTAAAATAGTCTTTATGTCACTCGGTACTCATTTGGGATGGCCATCGAGAGAGATGGGTGTACCAAACACTTAAAGGCTTTTTTTGGAATTACAATCCTCCTTAAGAAATAAATAGAAATTGGTTTTACTTAGAGTTTCCATAATGGGATTATAGAATGTGGAGACTTACATTGTATTCAAGGGGCACTTCAATCACATTGATGAATTTTCGCATCAAAGGATAAACTAAGCATTCCTCTGCCTCCATTTTCGAATTCAATAAGAAATCATATCAAAGACTAGGGAGTTAATGGTGGAATCTAGAGCATTCTATACACACTAACCATGAATTGTGTCTGATTAGATGGAACATAAATCCTTTGCTTTAATTTACAACTTTTTGGTCAGCATCAAATGAATTATCAGTGCTTAACCTCAAAAATTTAGTTAATCGATTTGTTCAATTCCGTTTGAACTACTAGTATTCGAGTTAAACTGATATAAAGCGATTTTTTGTGGTTATGAAATAATTATTACTAATGAGAGAGTTGCGATCATGAGACACCTAGCGGTTTAATATGAAGCTACAATGTTCCTTTCAAAAAACAAACATGTGTCAAATAAATCTACCATTATTAGACTTTTAAATGTAAAGAATTACATTTTATTCAAGAGGCTCTTCAATTACATTGATGAATTATCACACCATAGTATAACTAAGCTTTGCTCTGCTCCATTTTCGAATTCAATCAGAAATGTTATCCAAGAAGAGGGACTCAATTGTGGAATCTGGAGCAGTCTACTCCATGTAACAATGGACTATGTCTGATTGGAAGTAACTTTATTCTTTTTGTTTTAATTTAAAACTTTTTGGACAGCATCAAATGAATTATCAGTGCTTAACCACAAAAATTTAGTTAATCGATTTGTTCAATTCCATTTGAACAATTTTTATATTTGATAAACAGTAATTAGGAGGCTTGTTAAGTTGTGATATTTAATTCCCCATTCAGTACAATTGACTAAAAGTTATCTTATAGAAATCTTTAGACATCCAATTGACTAACTGCTACCTAAAATAGTCTTTATGTCACTCGGTACTCATTTGGGATGGCCATCGAGAGAGATGGGTGTACCAAACACTTAAAGGCTTTTTTTGGAATTACAATCCTCCTTAAGAAATAAATAGAAATTGGTTTTACTTAGAGTTTCCATAATGGGATTATAGAATGTGGAGACTTACATTGTATTCAAGGGGCACTTCAATCACATTGATGAATTTTCGCATCAAAGAATAAACTAAGCATTCCTCTGCCTCCATTTTCGAATTCAATAAGAAATCATATCAAAGAATAGGGAGTTAATGGTGGAATCTAGAGCATTCTATACACACTAACCATGAATTGTGTCTGATTAGATGGAACATAAATCCTTTGCTTTAATTTACAACTTTTTGGTCAGCATCAAATGAATTATCAGTGCTTAACCACAAAAATTTAGTTAATCGATTTGTTCAATTCCGTTTGAACTACTTGTATAAGTGATAAACAGATATAACGCGATTTTGTATTGTTACGGATCATTTATAGCTAATGAGAGAGTTGCATTAATGAGACACCTAGCGGTTTAATATGAAGCTACGATGTTCCTTTCAAAAAATAAACATGTGTCAAATAAATCTACCATTATTAGACTTTTAATTGTAAAGAATGACATTTTATTCAAGAGGCTCTTCAATTACATCGATGAATTATCACATCATAGAATAACTAAGCTTTGCTCTGCTTCCATTTTCGAATTCAATCAGAAATGTTATCCAAGAATACGGACTCAATTGTGGAATCTGGAGCTTTCTACTCCCTGTAACAATGGACTATGTCTGATTGGAAGTGACTTTTATCCTTTTGTTTTAATTTACAACTTTTTGGTAAGCGTCAAATGAGTAATCTGTGCTTAACCACAAAAATTAAGATAATCGATTTGTTCAATTCCATTTGAACTATCTGTATAAGTGATAAACAGTAATTAGTAGGCTTGTTAAGTTGTGATATTTAATGCGCCAAACAGTACACTTGACTAAAAGTTATCCTACAGACATCTTAAGACATCCAATTGACTAACAGATATCTAAAATATACTTTATGACATTCGTACTCAATTGGGATATCCAACGAGAGGGATGGGTTGTAACGAGTTTCTCTCGTTACGTATCAAGATACCGGATTTAATAAAGAAATTAAAGAGAAGCTAACGATTAGTAGTGGTTATTTCAAACCCTACATTACCGACTCGGTGCATAGGTTTCCGAGTGGACAGGAAGTACCGTCTAGGAACATCCCTGTGGACCGTCAGAAGACCGGATGAAAAGAACGGCGCTCCACTTAAAAGTCCAAGCCGACCAAGCGAGCAAGGCAGAGCTGTGCCAAGTAACTTGGCGGCTTGAGACGAGGAGAAGTGGGCACAGGGACACCTGCGAAAAGGCGAATTCTCTAGTCCCCTGAGGAGGGGGAAATAAGAGAGTGGGTCGGGCCTGGGACGTCGCGCAAGGCAGACGTACACCACACCGGCTCACCGATGAGTGTGTCCGTGTGCGTGAGGTGAGCTTGCTCCCTACGCAACGAGCACACTGTATGCTATCGATGCATAAGGGACCTGTGCAGGTATGATCGATTTCTGCTGCATGCCGGGTGCCGCCGCTAAGTCCATGGCAACGCGCATGGCACCGCGGACTTGGGCATTGCGTGGATGCACCACCCTGACAGTCCCCTATGAGAAAAGATCTCGATAATGTTCTCGTCTCCTCACCTCCCCTCACATGTGTGAGTGGGTGGGTGGGAGAATGTGTCTATTGTCGCGAGGCTCGGGCTACCTGTAAGGGACCCTCCCCTCTCTCCACGACCTAGCACATGAGCAAACCAGGCTTCCGTACTCTCCTCTGTGCACTACCAATCAGCCCATTGGAAAATGCATACGATTGGAATGGCGGGGTAAGACCCCTATGTTAACGCTGGGTTGTTGGTCACCCACACGACCAACTGGCGCCCTGAAAGTACCGAATGTAAGGACGGCCGAAGGTAATAGGAAGATAACTATCACGATCAGCCCATCGTGGTAGAAGAATCCATTACAGGGTGTACGAAAATCTTAGAGACATTATTTGGAATTACAATCGTCCTTAAGAAATAAATAGAAATTGGATTTACTTACACTTTCCATAATGGGATTATCGAATGTGGAGACTTACATTGTATTCAAGGGGCACTTCAATCACATTGATGAATTTTCACATCATAGAATAACTCAGCACTGCTCTGCTTTCATTTTCGAATTCATTTAGAAATTATATAAAAGAATATGGACTTAATCGTGGAATCTAGAGCATTCTTTGCAATCTAACAATGAACTTTTTTGAATAGGAAGGAACATAAATCCTTTTACTTTAATTTACAACTTTTTGATCAGCATGAAAGGTATATTCTCTGCTTAACCCAAAAATTTTGTTAATCGATTTGATCAATTCCGTTTCAACTATTTGTATAAGTGAAAAACAGTAATAAGGAGGCTTCTTAAGTTGTGATATTTAATGCCCCATACAGTAAACTTGACTAAAAGTTATCTTACAGACATCTTTAGACATCTAATTGACTAACTGATATCTAAAATAGACTTTATGTCTTTCGTACTCAATTGGGATGACCAACGAGAGAGATGGGTGTACGAAACACTTAGAGGTTTTTTTTGGAATTAAAATCGTCCTTAAGAAAGAAATAGATATTGGTTTTACTCACAGTTTCCATAATGGTATTATCGAATGTGGAGACTTACATTGTATTCAAGGGACACTTTAATCACAATGATGAAATATCGCATCAAAGAATAAACTAAGCATTCCTCTGCTTCCATTTTCGAATTCAATAAGAAATGATATCAAGGAATAGGGAGTTAATGATGGAATCTATAGCATTCTATTCACTCTAACAATGAACTGTGTTTAATTGTAATGAACCTAAGTCCTTTTACTTTAATTTACAACTTTTTGGCCAGCATAAAATGTATAATCTATGTTAACCCAAAAATGTAGTTAATCGATTTGATCAATTCCGTTAGAACAATTTGTATAAGTGATAAACACTAATAAGGAGGCTTGTTAAGTTGTGATATTTAAGGCGCCAAACAGTACACTTGACTAAAAGTTATCTTACAGACATCTTTAGACATCCAATTGACTAACAGATATCTAAAATAGACTTTATGTAATTCGTACTCAGTTATGATAACCAACGAGAGAGATGGGTGTACGAAAATCTTAGAGGCTTTATTTGGAATTACAATCGTCCTTAAGAAAGAAATAGAAATTGGTTTTACTTACAGTTTCCATAATGGGATTATCAAATGTGGAGACTTACATTGTATTCAAGGGGCACTTCAATCCCATTGATGAATTTTCACATCATAGAATAAACTAAGCATTCCTCTGCCTCCATTTTCGAATTCAATAAGAAATCATATCAAAGAATAGGGAAGTAATGGTGGAATCTAGAGCATTCTTTGCAATCTAACAATGAACTTTTTTGAATAGGAAGGAACATAAATCCTTTTACTTTAATTTACAACTTTTTGATCAGCATGAAAGGTATATTCTGTGCTTAACCCAAAAATTTTGTTAATCGATTTGATCAATTCCGTTTCAACTATTTGTATAAGTGAAAAACAGTAATAAGGAGGCTTCTTAAGTTGTGATATTTAATGCCCCATACAGTAAACTTGACTAAAAGTTATCTTACAGACATCTTTAGACATCGAATTGACTAACTGATATCTAAAATAGACTTTATGTCATTCGTACTCAATTGGGATGACCAGCGAGAGAGATGGGTGTACGAAACACTTAGAGGCTTTATTTGGAATTAAAATCGTCCTTAAGAAATAAATACAAATTGGTTTTGCTTACAGTTTCCATAATGGGATTATCGAATGTGGAGACTTATATTGTATTCAAGGGGCACTTTAATCACATTGATGAATTACCGCATCAAAGAATAACTCAGCAATGCTCTACTTCCTTTTTCGAATTCAATAAGAAATGATATCAAAGAATAGGGAGTTAATCGTGGAATCTAGAGCATTTTATGCACTCTAACAATGAACTGTGTTGAATAGGATGTAACATAAATCCTTTTACTTTAATTTACAACTTTTTGGTCAGAAAAAAATGTATAGTCTGTGCTTAACCCAAAAATTTTGTTAATCGAATTGATCAATTCCGTTTGAACTACTAGTATTCGAGTTAAACTGATATAAAAAGATTTTTTATAGTTATGAAATAATTATTACTAATGAGAGAGTTGCGATCATGAGACACCTAGCGGTTTAATATGAAGCTACAATGTTCCTTTCAAAAAACAAACATGTGTCAAATAAATCTACCATTATTAGACTTTTAAATGTAAAGAATTACATTTTATTCAAGAGGCTCTTCAATTACATTGATGAATTATCACATCATAGTATAACTAAGCTTTGCTCTGCTCCATTTTCTAATTCAATCAGAAATGTTATCCAAGAAGAGGGACTCAATTGTGGAATCTGGAGCAGTCTACTCCATGTAACAATGGACTATGTCTGATTGGAAGTAACTTTATTCTTTTTGTTTTAATTTAAAACTTTTTGGACAGCATCAAATGAATTATCAGTGCTTAACCACAAAAATTTAGTTAATCGATTTGTTCAATTCCATTTGAACAATTTTTATATTTGATAAACAGTAATTAGGAGGCTTGTTAAGTTGTGATATTTAATTCCCCATTCAGTACAATTGACTAAAAGTTATCTTATAGAAATCTTTAGACATCCAATTGACTAACTGCTACCTAAAATAGTCTTTATGTCACTCGGTACTCATTTGGGATGGCCATCGAGAGAGATGGGTGTACCAAACACTTAAAGGCTTTTTTTGGAATTACAATCCTCCTTAAGAAATAAATAGAAATTGGTTTTACTTAGAGTTTCCATAATGGGATTATAGAATGTGGAGACTTACATTGTATTCAAGGGGCACTACAATCACATTGATGAATTTTCGCATCAAAGAATAAACTAAGCATTCCTTTGCCTCCATTTTCGAATTCAATAAGGAATCATATCAAAGACTAGGGAGTTAATGGTGGAATCTAGAGCATTCTATACACACTAACCATGAATTGTGTCTGATTAGATGGAACATAAATCCTTTGCTTTAATTTACAACTTTTTGGTCAGAAAAAAATGTATAGTCTGTGCTTAACCCAAAAATTTTGTTAATCGAATTGATCAATTCCGTTTGAACTACTAGTATTCGAGTTAAACTGATATAAAGCGATTTTTTATAGTTATGAAATAATTATTACTAATGAGAGAGTTGCGATCATGAGACACCTAGCGGTTTAATATGAAGCTACAAAGTTCCTTTCAAAAAACAAACATGTGTCAAATAAATCTACCATTATTAGACTTTTAAATGTAAAGAATTACATTTTATTCAAGAGGCTCTTCAATTACATTGATGAATTATCACATCATAGTATAACTAAGCTTTGCTCTGCTCCATTTTCGAATTCAATCAGAAATGTTATGCAAGAAGAGGGACTCAATTGTGGAATCTGGAGCAGTCTACTCCATGTAACAATGGACTATGTCTGATTGGAAGTAACTTTATTCTTTTTGTTTTAATTTAAAACTTTTGGACAGCATCAAATGAATTATCAGTGCTTAACCACAAAAATTTAGTTAATCGATTTGTTCAATTCCATTTGAACAATTTTTATATTTGATAAACAGTAATTAGGAGGCTTGTTAAGTTGTGATATTTAATTCCACATTCAGTACAATTGACTAAAAGTTATCTTATAGAAATCTTTAGACATCCAATTGACTAACTGCTACCTAAAATAGTCTTTATGTCACTCGGTACTCATTTGGGATGGCCATCGAGAGAGATGGGTGTACCAAACACTTAAAGGCTTTTTTTGGAATTACAATCCTCCTTAAGAAATAAATAGAAATTGGTTTTACTTAGAGTTTCCATAATGGGATTATAGAATGTGGAGACTTACATTGTATTCAAGGGGCACTTCAATCACATTGATGAATTTTCGCATCAAAGGATAAACTAAGCATTCCTCTGCCTCCATTTTCGAATTCAATAAGAAATCATATCAAAGACTAGGGAGTTAATGGTGGAATCTAGAGCATTCTATACACACTAACCATGAATTGTGTCTGATTAGATGGAACATAAATCCTTTGCTTTAATTTACAACTTTTTGGTCAGCATCAAATGAATTATCAGTGCTTAACCTCAAAAATTTAGTTAATCGATTTGTTCAATTCCGTTTGAACTACTAGTATTCGAGTTAAACTGATATAAAGCGATTTTTTGTGGTTATGAAATAATTATTACTAATGAGAGAGTTGCGATCATGAGACACCTAGCGGTTTAATATGAAGCTACAATGTTCCTTTCAAAAAACAAACATGTGTCAAATAAATCTACCATTATTAGACTTTTAAATGTAAAGAATTACATTTTATTCAAGAGGCTCTTCAATTACATTGATGAATTATCACACCATAGTATAACTAAGCTTTGCTCTGCTCCATTTTCGAATTCAATCAGAAATGTTATCCAAGAAGAGGGACTCAATTGTGGAATCTGGAGCAGTCTACTCCATGTAACAATGGACTATGTCTGATTGGAAGTAACTTTATTCTTTTTGTTTTAATTTAAAACTTTTTGGACAGCATCAAATGAATTATCAGTGCTTAACCACAAAAATTTAGTTAATCGATTTGTTCAATTCCATTTGAACAATTTTTATATTTGATAAACAGTAATTAGGAGGCTTGTTAAGTTGTGATATTTAATTCCCCATTCAGTACAATTGACTAAAAGTTATCTTATAGAAATCTTTAGACATCCAATTGACTAACTGCTACCTAAAATAGTCTTTATGTCACTCGGTACTCATTTGGGATGGCCATCGAGAGAGATGGGTGTACCAAACACTTAAAGGCTTTTTTTGGAATTACAATCCTCCTTAAGAAATAAATAGAAATTGGTTTTACTTAGAGTTTCCATAATGGGATTATAGAATGTGGAGACTTACATTGTATTCAAGGGGCACTTCAATCACATTGATGAATTTTCGCATCAAAGAATAAACTAAGCATTCCTCTGCCTCCATTTTCGAATTCAATAAGAAATCATATCAAAGAATAGGGAGTTAATGGTGGAATCTAGAGCATTCTATACACACTAACCATGAATTGTGTCTGATTAGATGGAACATAAATCCTTTGCTTTAATTTACAACTTTTTGGTCAGCATCAAATGAATTATCAGTGCTTAACCACAAAAATTTAGTTAATCGATTTGTTCAATTCCGTTTGAACTACTTGTATAAGTGATAAACAGATATAACGCGATTTTGTATTGTTACGGATCATTTATAGCTAATGAGAGAGTTGCATTAATGAGACACCTAGCGGTTTAATATGAAGCTACGATGTTCCTTTCAAAAAATAAACATGTGTCAAATAAATCTACCATTATTAGACTTTTAATTGTAAAGAATGACATTTTATTCAAGAGGCTCTTCAATTACATCGATGAATTATCACATCATAGAATAACTAAGCTTTGCTCTGCTTCCATTTTCGAATTCAATCAGAAATGTTATCCAAGAATACGGACTCAATTGTGGAATCTGGAGCTTTCTACTCCCTGTAACAATGGACTATGTCTGATTGGAAGTGACTTTTATCCTTTTGTTTTAATTTACAACTTTTTGGTAAGCGTCAAATGAGTAATCTGTGCTTAACCACAAAAATTAAGATAATCGATTTGTTCAATTCCATTTGAACTATCTGTATAAGTGATAAACAGTAATTAGTAGGCTTGTTAAGTTGTGATATTTAATGCGCCAAACAGTACACTTGACTAAAAGTTATCCTACAGACATCTTAAGACATCCAATTGACTAACAGATATCTAAAATATACTTTATGACATTCGTACTCAATTGGGATATCCAACGAGAGGGATGGGTTGTAACGAGTTTCTCTCGTTACGTATCAAGATACCGGATTTAATAAAGAAATTAAAGAGAAGCTAACGATTAGTAGTGGTTATTTCAAACCCTACATTACCGACTCGGTGCATAGGTTTCCGAGTGGACAGGAAGTACCGTCTAGGAACATCCCTGTGGACCGTCAGAAGACCGGATGAAAAGAACGGCGCTCCACTTAAAAGTCCAAGCCGACCAAGCGAGCAAGGCAGAGCTGTGCCAAGTAACTTGGCGGCTTGAGACGAGGAGAAGTGGGCACAGGGACACCTGCGAAAAGGCGAATTCTCTAGTCCCCTGAGGAGGGGGAAATAAGAGAGTGGGTCGGGCCTGGGACGTCGCGCAAGGCAGACGTACACCACACCGGCTCACCGATGAGTGTGTCCGTGTGCGTGAGGTGAGCTTGCTCCCTACGCAACGAGCACACTGTATGCTATCGATGCATAAGGGACCTGTGCAGGTATGATCGATTTCTGCTGCATGCCGGGTGCCGCCGCTAAGTCCATGGCAACGCGCATGGCACCGCGGACTTGGGCATTGCGTGGATGCACCACCCTGACAGTCCCCTATGAGAAAAGATCTCGATAATGTTCTCGTCTCCTCACCTCCCCTCACATGTGTGAGTGGGTGGGTGGGAGAATGTGTCTATTGTCGCGAGGCTCGGGCTACCTGTAAGGGACCCTCCCCTCTCTCCACGACCTAGCACATGAGCAAACCAGGCTTCCGTACTCTCCTCTGTGCACTACCAATCAGCCCATTGGAAAATGCATACGATTGGAATGGCGGGGTAAGACCCCTATGTTAACGCTGGGTTGTTGGTCACCCACACGACCAACTGGCGCCCTGAAAGTACCGAATGTAAGGACGGCCGAAGGTAATAGGAAGATAACTATCACGATCAGCCCATCGTGGTAGAAGAATCCATTACAGGGTGTACGAAAATCTTAGAGACATTATTTGGAATTACAATCGTCCTTAAGAAATAAATAGAAATTGGATTTACTTACACTTTCCATAATGGGATTATCGAATGTGGAGACTTACATTGTATTCAAGGGGCACTTCAATCACATTGATGAATTTTCACATCATAGAATAACTCAGCACTGCTCTGCTTTCATTTTCGAATTCATTTAGAAATTATATAAAAGAATATGGACTTAATCGTGGAATCTAGAGCATTCTTTGCAATCTAACAATGAACTTTTTTGAATAGGAAGGAACATAAATCCTTTTACTTTAATTTACAACTTTTTGATCAGCATGAAAGGTATATTCTCTGCTTAACCCAAAAATTTTGTTAATCGATTTGATCAATTCCGTTTCAACTATTTGTATAAGTGAAAAACAGTAATAAGGAGGCTTCTTAAGTTGTGATATTTAATGCCCCATACAGTAAACTTGACTAAAAGTTATCTTACAGACATCTTTAGACATCTAATTGACTAACTGATATCTAAAATAGACTTTATGTCTTTCGTACTCAATTGGGATGACCAACGAGAGAGATGGGTGTACGAAACACTTAGAGGTTTTTTTTGGAATTAAAATCGTCCTTAAGAAAGAAATAGATATTGGTTTTACTCACAGTTTCCATAATGGTATTATCGAATGTGGAGACTTACATTGTATTCAAGGGACACTTTAATCACAATGATGAAATATCGCATCAAAGAATAAACTAAGCATTCCTCTGCTTCCATTTTCGAATTCAATAAGAAATGATATCAAGGAATAGGGAGTTAATGATGGAATCTATAGCATTCTATTCACTCTAACAATGAACTGTGTTTAATTGTAATGAACCTAAGTCCTTTTACTTTAATTTACAACTTTTTGGCCAGCATAAAATGTATAATCTATGTTAACCCAAAAATGTAGTTAATCGATTTGATCAATTCCGTTAGAACAATTTGTATAAGTGATAAACACTAATAAGGAGGCTTGTTAAGTTGTGATATTTAAGGCGCCAAACAGTACACTTGACTAAAAGTTATCTTACAGACATCTTTAGACATCCAATTGACTAACAGATATCTAAAATAGACTTTATGTAATTCGTACTCAGTTATGATAACCAACGAGAGAGATGGGTGTACGAAAATCTTAGAGGCTTTATTTGGAATTACAATCGTCCTTAAGAAAGAAATAGAAATTGGTTTTACTTACAGTTTCCATAATGGGATTATCAAATGTGGAGACTTACATTGTATTCAAGGGGCACTTCAATCCCATTGATGAATTTTCACATCATAGAATAAACTAAGCATTCCTCTGCCTCCATTTTCGAATTCAATAAGAAATCATATCAAAGAATAGGGAAGTAATGGTGGAATCTAGAGCATTCTTTGCAATCTAACAATGAACTTTTTTGAATAGGAAGGAACATAAATCCTTTTACTTTAATTTACAACTTTTTGATCAGCATGAAAGGTATATTCTGTGCTTAACCCAAAAATTTTGTTAATCGATTTGATCAATTCCGTTTCAACTATTTGTATAAGTGAAAAACAGTAATAAGGAGGCTTCTTAAGTTGTGATATTTAATGCCCCATACAGTAAACTTGACTAAAAGTTATCTTACAGACATCTTTAGACATCGAATTGACTAACTGATATCTAAAATAGACTTTATGTCATTCGTACTCAATTGGGATGACCAGCGAGAGAGATGGGTGTACGAAACACTTAGAGGCTTTATTTGGAATTAAAATCGTCCTTAAGAAATAAATACAAATTGGTTTTGCTTACAGTTTCCATAATGGGATTATCGAATGTGGAGACTTATATTGTATTCAAGGGGCACTTTAATCACATTGATGAATTACCGCATCAAAGAATAACTCAGCAATGCTCTACTTCCTTTTTCGAATTCAATAAGAAATGATATCAAAGAATAGGGAGTTAATCGTGGAATCTAGAGCATTTTATGCACTCTAACAATGAACTGTGTTGAATAGGATGTAACATAAATCCTTTTACTTTAATTTACAACTTTTTGGTCAGAAAAAAATGTATAGTCTGTGCTTAACCCAAAAATTTTGTTAATCGAATTGATCAATTCCGTTTGAACTACTAGTATTCGAGTTAAACTGATATAAAAAGATTTTTTATAGTTATGAAATAATTATTACTAATGAGAGAGTTGCGATCATGAGACACCTAGCGGTTTAATATGAAGCTACAATGTTCCTTTCAAAAAACAAACATGTGTCAAATAAATCTACCATTATTAGACTTTTAAATGTAAAGAATTACATTTTATTCAAGAGGCTCTTCAATTACATTGATGAATTATCACATCATAGTATAACTAAGCTTTGCTCTGCTCCATTTTCTAATTCAATCAGAAATGTTATCCAAGAAGAGGGACTCAATTGTGGAATCTGGAGCAGTCTACTCCATGTAACAATGGACTATGTCTGATTGGAAGTAACTTTATTCTTTTTGTTTTAATTTAAAACTTTTTGGACAGCATCAAATGAATTATCAGTGCTTAACCACAAAAATTTAGTTAATCGATTTGTTCAATTCCATTTGAACAATTTTTATATTTGATAAACAGTAATTAGGAGGCTTGTTAAGTTGTGATATTTAATTCCCCATTCAGTACAATTGACTAAAAGTTATCTTATAGAAATCTTTAGACATCCAATTGACTAACTGCTACCTAAAATAGTCTTTATGTCACTCGGTACTCATTTGGGATGGCCATCGAGAGAGATGGGTGTACCAAACACTTAAAGGCTTTTTTTGGAATTACAATCCTCCTTAAGAAATAAATAGAAATTGGTTTTACTTAGAGTTTCCATAATGGGATTATAGAATGTGGAGACTTACATTGTATTCAAGGGGCACTACAATCACATTGATGAATTTTCGCATCAAAGAATAAACTAAGCATTCCTTTGCCTCCATTTTCGAATTCAATAAGGAATCATATCAAAGACTAGGGAGTTAATGGTGGAATCTAGAGCATTCTATACACACTAACCATGAATTGTGTCTGATTAGATGGAACATAAATCCTTTGCTTTAATTTACAACTTTTTGGTCAGAAAAAAATGTATAGTCTGTGCTTAACCCAAAAATTTTGTTAATCGAATTGATCAATTCCGTTTGAACTACTAGTATTCGAGTTAAACTGATATAAAGCGATTTTTTATAGTTATGAAATAATTATTACTAATGAGAGAGTTGCGATCATGAGACACCTAGCGGTTTAATATGAAGCTACAATGTTCCTTTCAAAAAACAAACATGTGTCAAATAAATCTACCATTATTAGACTTTTAAATGTAAAGAATTACATTTTATTTAAGAGGCTCTTCAATTACATTGATGAATTATCACATCATAGTATAACTAAGCTTTGCTCTGCTCCATTTTCGAATTCAATCAGAAATGTTATGCAAGAAGAGGGACTCAATTGTGGAATCTGGAGCAGTCTACTCCATGTAACAATGGACTATGTCTGATTGGAAGTAACTTTATTCTTTTTGTTTTAATTTAAAACTTTTGGACAGCATCAAATGAATTATCAGTGCTTAACCACAACAATTTAGTTAATCGATTTGTTCAATTCCATTTGAACAATTTTTATATTTGATAAACAGTAATTAGGAGGCTTGTTAAGTTGTGATATTTAATTCCCCATTCAGTACAATTGACTAAAAGTTATCTTATAGAAATCTTTAGACATCCAATTGACTAACTGCTACCTAAAATAGTCTTTATGTCACTCGGTACTCATTTGGGATGGCCATCGAGAGAGATGGGTGTACCAAACACTTAAAGGCTTTTTTTGGAATTACAATCCTCCTTAAGAAATAAATAGAAATTGGTTTTACTTAGAGTTTCCATAATGGGATTATAGAATGTGGAGACTTACATTGTATTCAAGGGGCACTTCAATCACATTGATGAATTTTCGCATCAAAGAATAAACTAAGCATTCCTCTGCCTCCATTTTCGAATTCAATAAGAAATCATATCAAAGACTAGGGAGTTAATGGTGGAATCTAGAGCATTCTATACACACTAGCCATGAATTGTGTCTGATTAGATGGAACATAAATCCTTTGCTTTAATTTACAACTTTTTGGTCAGCATCAAATGAATTATCAGTGCTTAACCACAAAAATTTAGTTAATCGATTTGTTCAATTCCGTTTGAACTACTTGTATAAGTGATAAACAGATATAACGCGATTTTGTATTGTTACGGATCATTTATAGCTAATGAGAGAGTTGCGTTAATGAGACACCTAGCGGTTTAATATGAAGCTACGATGTTCCTTTCAAAAAATAAACATGTGTCCAATAAATCTACCATTATTAGACTTTTAATTGTAAAGAATGACATTTTATTCAAGAGGCTCTTCAATTACATCGATGAATTATCACATCATAGAATAACTAAGCTTTGCTCTGCTTCCATTTTCGAATTCAATCAGAAATGTTATCCAAGAATACGGACTCAATTGTGGAATCTGGAGCTTTCTACTCCCTGTAACAATGGACTATGTCTGATTGGAAGTGACTTTTATCCTTTTGTTTTAATTTACAACTTTTTGGTAAGCGTCAAATGAGTAATCTGTGCTTAACCACAAAAATTAAGATAATCGATTTGTTCAATTCCATTTGAACTATCTGTATAAGTGATAAACAGTAATTAGTAGGCTTGTTAAGTTGTGATATTTAATGCGCCAAACAGTACACTTGACTAAAAGTTATCCTACAGACATCTTTAGACATCCAATTGACTAACAGATATCTAAAATATACTTTATGACATTCGTACTCAATTGGGATATCCAACGAGAGGGATGGGTTGTAACGAGTTTCTCTCGTTACGTATCAAGATACCGGATTTAATAAAGAAATTAAAGAGAAGCTAACGATTAGTAGTGGTTATTTCAAACCCTACATTACCGACTCGGTGCATAGGTTTCCGAGTGGACAGGAAGTACCGTCTAGGAACATCCCTGTGGACCGTCAGAAGACCGGATGAAAAGAACGGCACTCCACTTAAAAGTCCAAGCCGACCAAGCGAGCAAGGCAGGGCTGTGCCAAGTAACTTGGCGGCTTGAGACGAGGAGAAGTGGGCACAGGGACTCCTGCGAAAAGGCGAATTCTCTAGTCCCCTGAGGAGGGGGAAATAAGAGAGTGGGTCGGGCCTGGGACGTCGCGCAAGGCAGACGTACACCACACCGGCTCACCGATGAGTGTGTCCGTGTGCGTGAGGTGAGCTTGCTCCCTACGCAACGAGCACACTGTATGCTATCGATGCATAAGGGATCTGTGCAGGTATGATCGATTTCTGCTGCATGCCGGGTGCCGCCGCTAAGTCCATGGCAACGCGCATGGCACCGCGGACTTGGGCATTGCGTGGATGCACCACCCTGACAGTCCCCTATGAGAAAAGATCTCGATAATGTTCTCGTCTCCTCACCTCCCCTCACATGTGTGAGTGGGTGGGTGGGAGAATGTGTCTATTGTCGCGAGGCTCGGGCTACCTGTAAGGGACCCTCCCCTCTCTCCACGACCTAGCACATGAGCAAACCAGGCTTCCGTACTCTCCTCTGTGCACTACCAATCAGCCCATTGGAAAATGCATACGATTGGAATGGCGGGGTAAGACCCCTATGTTAACGCTGGGTTGTTGGTCACCCACACGACCAACTGGCGCCCTGAAAGTACCGAATGTAAGGACGGCCGAAGGTAATAGGAAGATAACTATCACGATCAGCCCATCGTGGTAGAAGAATCCATTACAGGGTGTACGAAAATCTTAGAGACATTATTTGGAATTACAATCGTCCTTAAGAAATAAATAGAAATTGGATTTACTTACACTTTCCATAATGGGATTATCGAATGTGGAGACTTACATTGTATTCAAGGGGCACTTCAATCACATTGATGAATTTTCACATCATAGAATAACTCAGCACTGCTCTGCTTTCATTTTCGAATTCATTTAGAAATTATATAAAAGAATAGGGACTTAATCGTGGAATCTAGAGCATTCTTTGCACTCTAACAATGAACTTTTTTGAATAGGAAGGAACATAAATCCTTTTACTTTAATTTACAACTTTTTGATCAGCATGAAAGGTATATTCTGTGCTTAACCCAAAAATTTTGTTAATCGATTTGATCAATTCCGTTTCAACTATTTGTATAAGTGAAAAACAGTAATAAAGAGGCTTCTTAAGTTGTGATATTTAATGCCCCATACAGTAAACTTGACTAAAAGTTATCTTACAGACATCTTTAGACATCTAATTGACTAACTGATATCTAAAATAGACTTTATGTCATACGTACTCAATTGGGATGACCAACGAGAGAGATGGGTGTACGAAACACTTAGAGGTTTTTTTTGGAATTAAAATCGTCCTTAAGAAAGAAATAGAAATTGGTTTTACTCACAGTTACCATAATGGGATTATCGAATGTGGAGACTTACATTGTATTCAAGGGGCACTTTAATCACAATGATGAAATATCGCATCAAAGAATAAACTAAGCATTCCTCTGCTTCCATTTTCGAATTCAATAAGAAATGATATCAAGGAATAGGGAGTTAATGATGGAATCTATAGCATTCTATGCACTCTAACAATGAACTGTGTTTAATTGTAATGAACCTAAGTCCTTTTACTTTAATTTACAACTTTTTGGCCAGCATAAAATGTATAATCTATGTTAACCCAAAAATGTAGTTAATCGATTTGATCAATTCCGTTAGAACAATTTGTATAAGTGATAAACACTAATAAGGAGGCTTGTTAAGTTGTGATATTTAAGGCGCCAAACAGTACACTTGACTAAAAGTTATCTTACAGACATCTTTAGACATCCAATTGACTAACAGATATCTAAAATAGACTTTATGTAATTCGTACTCAGTTATGATAACCAACGAGAGAGATGGGTGTACGAAAATCTTAGAGGCTTTATTTGGAATTACAATCGTCCTTAAGAAAGAAATAGAAATTGGTTTTACTTACAGTTTCCATAATGGGATTATCAAATGTGGAGACTTACATTGTATTCAAGGGGCACTTCAACCCCATTGATGAATTTTCACATCATAGAATAAACTAAGCATTCCTCTGCCTCCATTTTCGAATTCAATAAGAAATCATATCAAAGAATAGGGAGGTAATGGTGGAATATAGAGCATTCTTTGCAATCTAACAATGAACTTTGTTGAATAGGAAGGAACATAAATCCTTTTACTTTAATTTACAACTTTTTGATCAGCATGAAAGGTATATTCTGTGCTTAACCCAAAAATTTTGTTAATCGATTTGATCAATTCCGTTTCAACTATTTGTATAAGTGAAAAACAGTAATAAGGAGGCTTCTTAAGTTGTGATATTTAATGCCCCATACAGTAAACTTGACTAAAAGTTATCTTACAGACATCTTTAGACATCTAATTGACTAACTGATATCTAAAATAGACCTTATGTCATTCGTACTCAATTGGGATGACCAACGAGAGAGATGGGTGTACGAAAGACTTAGAGGCTTTATTTGGAATTAAAATCGTCCTTAAGAAATAAATACAAATTGGTTTTGCTTACAGTTTCCATAATGGGATTATCGAATGTGGAGACTTATATTGTATTCAACGGGCACTTTAATCACATTGATGAATTATCGCATCAAAGAATAACTCAGCAATGCTCTACTTCCTTTTTCGAATTCAATAAGAAATGATATCAAAGAATAGGGAGTTAATCGTGGAATCTAGAGCATTTTATGCACTCTAACAATGAACTGTGTTGAATAGGATGTAACATAAATCCTTTTACTTTAATTTACAACTTTTTGGTCAGAAAAAAATGTATAGTCTGTGCTTAACCCAAAAATTTTGTTAATCGAATTGATCAATTCCGTTTGAACTACTAGTATTCGAGTTAAACTGATATAAAGCGATTTTTTATAGTTATGAAATAATTATTACTAATGAGAGAGTTGCGATCATGAGACACCTAGCGGTTTAATATGAAGCTACAATGTTCCTTTCAAAAAACAAACATGTGTCAAATAAATCTACCATTATTAGACTTTTAAATGTAAAGAATTACATTTTATTCAAGAGGCTCTTCAATTACATTGATGAATTATCACATCATAGTATAACTAAGCTTTGCTCTGCTCCATTTTCGAATTCAATCAGAAATGTTATCCAAGAAGAGGGACTCAATTGTGGAATCTGGAGCAGTCTACTCCATGTAACAATGGACTATGTCTGATTGGAAGTAACTTTATTCTTTTTGTTTTAATTTAAAACTTTTTGGACAGCATCAAATGAATTATCAGTGCTTAACCACAAAAATTTAGTTAATCGATTTGTTCAATTCCATTTGAACAATTTTTATATTTGATAAACAGTAATTAGGAGGCTTGTTAAGTTGTGATATTTAATTCCCCATTCAGTACAATTGACTAAAAGTTATCTTATAGAAATCTTTAGACATCCAATTGACTAACTGCTACCTAAAATAGTCTTTATGTCACTCGGTACTCATTTGGGATGGCCATCGAGAGAGATGGGTGTACCAAACACTTAAAGGCTTTTTTTGGAATTACAATCCTCCTTAAGAAATAAATAGAAATTGGTTTTACTTAGAGTTTCCATAATGGGATTATAGAATGTGGAGACTTACATTGTATTCAAGGGGCACTACAATCACATTGATGAATTTTCGCATCAAAGAATAAACTAAGCATTCCTTTGCCTCCATTTTCGAATTCAATAAGGAATCATATCAAAGACTAGGGAGTTAATGGTGGAATCTAGAGCATTCTATACACACTAACCATGAATTGTGTCTGATTAGATGGAACATAAATCCTTTGCTTTAATTTACAGCTTTTTGGTCAGCATCAAATGAATTATCAGTGCTTAACCACAAAAATTTAGTTAATCGATTTGTTCAATTCCGTTTGAACTACTAGTATTCGAGTTAAACTGATATAAAGCGATTTTTTATAGTTATGAAATAATTATTACTAATGAGAGAGTTGCGATCATGAGACACCTAGCGGTTTAATATGAAGCTACAATGTTCCTTTCAAAAAACAAACATGTGTCAAATAAATCTACCATTATTAGACTTTTAAATGTAAAGAATTACATTTTATTCAAGAGGCTCTTCAATTACATTGATGAATTATCACATCATAGTATAACTAAGCTTTGCTCTGCTCCATTTTCGAATTCAATCAGAAATGTTATCCAAGAAGAGGGACTCAATTGTGGAATCTGGAGCAGTCTACTCCATGTAACAATGGACTATGTCTGATTGGAAGTAACTTTATTCTTTTCGTTTTAATTTAAAACTTTTTGGACAGCATCAAATGAATTATCAGTGCTTAACCACAAAAATTTAGTTAATCGATTTGTTCAATTCCATTTGAACAATTTTTATATTTGATAAACAGTAATTAGGAGGCTTGTTAAGTTGTGATATTTAATTCCCCATTCAGTACAATTGACTAAAAGTTATCTTATAGAAATCTTTAGACATCCAATTGACTAACTGCTACCTAAAATAGTCTTTATGTCACTCGGTACTCATTTGGGATGGCCATCGAGAGAGATGGGTGTACCAAACACTTAAAGGCTTTTTTTGGAATTACAATCCTCCTTAAGAAATAAATAGAAATTGGTTTTACTTAGAGTTTCCATAATGGGATTATAGAATGTGGAGACTTACATTGTATTCAAGGGGCACTTCAATCACATTGATGAATTTTCGCATCAAAGAATAAACTAAGCATTCCTCTGCCTCCATTTTCGAATTCAATAAGAAATCATATCAAAGAATAGGGAGTTAATGGTGGAATCTAGAGCATTCTATACACACTAACCATGAATTGTGTCTGATTAGATGGAACATAAATCCTTTGCTTTAATTTACAACTTTTTGGTCAGCATCAAATGAATTATCAGTGCTTAACCACAAAAATTTAGTTAATCGATTTGTTCAATTTCGTTTGAACTACTTGTATAAGTGATAAACAGATATAACGCGATTTTGTATTGTTACGGATCATTTATAACTAATGAGAGAGTTGCGTTAATGAGACACCTAGCGGTTTAATATGAAGCTACGATGTTCCTTTCAAAAAACAAACATGTGTCAAATAAATCTACAATTATTAGACTTTTAATTGTAAAGAATGACATTTTATTCAAGAGGCTCTTCAATTACATCGATGAATTATCACATCATAGAATAACTAAGCTTTGCTCTGCTTCCATTTTCGAATTCAATCAGAAATGTTATCCAAGAATACGGACTCAATTGTGGAATCTGGAGTTTTCTACTCCCTGTAACAATGGACTATGTCTGATTGGAAGTAACTTTTATCCTTTTGTTTTAATTTGCAACTTTTTGGTAAGCATCAAATGAGTAATCTGTGCTTAACCACAAAAATTAAGATAATCGATTTGTTCAATTACATTTGAACTATCTATATAAGTGATAAACAGTAATTAGTAGGCTTGTTAAGTTGTGATATTTAATGCGCCAAACAGTACACTTGACTAAAAGTTATCCTACAGACATCTTTAGACATCCAATTGACTAACAGATATCTAAAATATACTTTATGACATTCGTACTCAATTGGGATATCCAACGAGAGGGATGGGTTGTAACGATTTTCTCTCGTTACGTATCAAGATACCGGATTTAATAAAGAAATTAAAGAGAAGCTAACGATTAGTAGTGGTTATTTCAAACCTTACATTACCGACTCGGTGCATAGGTTTCCGAGTGGACAGGAAGTACCGTCTAGGAACATCCCAGTGGACCGTCAGAAGACCCGATGAAAAGAACGGCGCTCCACTTAAAAGTCCAAGCCGACCAAGCGAGCAAGGCATGGCTGTGCCAAGTAACTTGGCGGCTTGAGACGAGGAGAAGTGGGCACAGGGACTCCTGCGAAAAGGCGAATTCTCTAGTCCCCTGAGGAGGGGGAAATAAGAGAGTGGGTCGGGCCTGGGACGTCGCGCAAGGCGGACGTACACCACACCGGCTCACCGATGAGTGTGTCCGTGTGCGTGAGGTGAGCTTGCTCCCTAAGCAACGAACACACTGTATGCTATCGATGCATAAGGGACCTGTGCAGGTATGATCGGTTTCTGCTGCATGCTGGGTGCCGCCGCTAAGTCCATGGCAACGCGCATGGCACCGCGGACTTGGGCATTGTGTGGATGCGCCACCCTGACAGTCCCCTATGAGAAAAGATCTCGATAATGTTCTCGTCTCCTCACCTCCTCTCACATGTGTGAGTGGGTGGGTGGGAGAATGTGTCTATTGTCGCGAGGCTCGGGCTACCTGTAAGGGACCCTCCCCTCTCTCCACGACCTAGCACACTGAGCAAACCAGGCTTCCGTACCGTCCTCTGTGCACTACCAATCAGCCCATTGGAAAATGCATACGATTGGAATGGCGGGGTAAGACCCCTATGTTAACGCTGGGTTGTTGGTCACCGACACGACCAACTGGCGCCCTGAAAGTACCGAATGTAAGGACGGCCGAAGGTAATAGGAAGATAACTATCACGATCAGCCCATCGTGGTAGAAGAATCCATTACAGGGTGTACGAAAATCTTAGAGACTATATTTGGAATTACAATCGTCCTTAAGAAATAAATAGAAATTGGATTTACTTACAGTTTCCATAATGGGATTATCGAATGTGGAGACTTACATTGTATTCAAGGGGCACTTCAATCACATTGATGAATTTTCACATCATAGAATAACTCAGCACTGCTCTGCTTTCATTTTCGAATTCATTTAGAAATTATATAAAAGAATAGGGACTTAATCGTGGAATCTAGAGCATTCTTTGCAATCTAACAATGAACTTTTTTGAATAGGAAGGAACATAAATCCTTTTACTTTAATTTACAACTTTTTGATCAGCATGAAAGGTATATTCTGTGCTTAACCCAAAAATTTTGTTAATCGATTTGATCAATTCCGTTTCAACTATTTGTATAAGTGAAAAACAGTAATAAGGAGGCTTCTTAAGTTGTGATATTTAATGCCCCATACAGTAAACTTGACTAAAAGTTATCTTACAGACATCTTTAGACATCTAATTGACTAACTGATATCTAAAATAGACTTTATGTCATTCGTACTCAATTGGGATGACCAACGAGAGAGATGGGTGTACGAAAGACTTAGAGGCTTTATTTGGAATTAAAATCGTCCTTAAGAAATAAATACAAATTGGTTTTGCTTACAGTTTCCATAATGGGATTATCGAATGTGGAGACTTATATTGTATTCAACGGGCACTTTAATCACATTGATGAATTATCGCATCAAAGAATAACTCAGCAATGCTCTACTTCCTTTTTCGAATTCAATAAGAAATGATATCAAAGAATAGGGAGTTAATCGTGGAATCTAGAGCATTTTATGCACTCTAACAATGAACTGTGTTGAATAGGATGTAACATAAATCCTTTTACTTTAATTTACAACTTTTTGGTCAGAAAAAAATGTATAGTCTGTGCTTAACCCAAAAATTTTGTTAATCGAATTGATCAATTCCGTTTGAACTACTAGTATTCGAGTTAAACTGATATAAAGCGATTTTTTATAGTTATGAAATAATTATTACTAATGAGAGAGTTGCGATCATGAGACACCTAGCGGTTTAATATGAAGCTACAATGTTCCTTTCAAAAAACAAACATGTGTCAAATAAATCTACCATTATTAGACTTTTAAATGTAAAGAATTACATTTTATTCAAGAGGCTCTTCAATTACATTGATGAATTATCACATCATAGTATAACTAAGCTTTGCTCTGCTCCATTTTCGAATTCAATCAGAAATGTTATCCAAGAAGAGGGACTCAATTGTGGAATCTGGAGCAGTCTACTCCATGTAACAATGGACTATGTCTGATTGGAAGTAACTTTATTCTTTTTGTTTTAATTTAAAACTTTTTGGACAGCATCAAATGAATTATCAGTGCTTAACCACAAAAATTTAGTTAATCGATTTGTTCAATTCCATTTGAACAATTTTTATATTTGATAAACAGTAATTAGGAGGCTTGTTAAGTTGTGATATTTAATTCCCCATTCAGTACAATTGACTAAAAGTTATCTTATAGAAATCTTTAGACATCCAATTGACTAACTGCTACCTAAAATAGTCTTTATGTCACTCGGTACTCATTTGGGATGGCCATCGAGAGAGATGGGTGTACCAAACACTTAAAGGCTTTTTTTGGAATTACAATCCTCCTTAAGAAATAAGTAGAAATTGGTTTTACTTAGAGTTTCCATAATGGGATTATAGAATGTGGAGACTTACATTGTATTCAAGGGGCACTACAATCACATTGATGAATTTTCGCATCAAAGAATAAACTAAGCATTCCTTTGCCTCCATTTTCGAATTCAATAAGGAATCATATCAAAGACTAGGGAGTTAATGGTGGAATCTAGAGCATTCTATACACACTAACCATGAATTGAGTCTGATTAGATGGAACATAAATCCTTTGCTTTAATTTACAGCTTTTTGGTCAGCATCAAATGAATTATCAGTGCTTAACCACAAAAATTTAGTTAATCGATTTGTTCAATTCCGTTTGAACTACTAGTATTCGAGTTAAACTGATATAAAGCGATTTTTTATAGTTATGAAATAATTATTACTAATGAGAGAGTTGCGATCATGAGACACCTAGCGGTTTAATATGAAGCTACAATGTTCCTTTCAAAAAACAAACATGTGTCAAATAAATCTACCATTATTAGACTTTTAAATGTAAAGAATTACATTTTATTCAAGAGGCTCTTCAATTACATTGATGAATTATCACATCATAGTATAACTAAGCTTTGCTCTGCTCCATTTTCGAATTCAATCAGAAATGTTATCCAAGAAGAGGGACTCAATTGTGGAATCTGGAGCAGTCTACTCCATGTAACAATGGACTATGTCTGATTGGAAGTAACTTTATTCTTTTTGTTTTAATTTAAAACTTTTTGGACAGCATCAAATGAATTATCAGTGCTTAACCACAAAAATTTAGTTAATCGATTTGTTCAATTCCATTTGAACAATTTTTATATTTGATAAACAGTAATTAGGAGGCTTGTTAAGTTGTGATATTTAATTCCCCATTCAGTACAATTGACTAAAAGTTATCTTATAGAAATCTTTAGACATCCAATTGACTAACTGCTACCTAAAATAGTCTTTATGTCACTCGGTACTCATTTGGGATGGCCATCGAGAGAGATGGGTGTACCAAACACTTAAAGGCTTTTTTTGGAATTACAATCCTCCTTAAGAAATAAGTTGAAATTGGTTTTACTTAGAGTTTCCATAATGGGATTATAGAATGTGGAGACTTACATTGTATTCAAGGGGCACTACAATCACATTGATGAATTTTCGCATCAAAGAATAAACTAAGCATTCCTTTGCCTCCATTTTCGAATTCAATAAGGAATCATATCAAAGACTAGGGAGTTAATGGTGGAATCTAGAGCATTCTATACACACTAACCATGAATTGAGTCTGATTAGATGGAACATAAATCCTTTGCTTTAATTTACAGCTTTTTGGTCAGCATCAAATGAATTATCAGTGCTTAACCACAAAAATTTAGTTAATCGATTTGTTCAATTCCGTTTGAACTACTAGTATTCGAGTTAAACTGATATAAAGCGATTTTTTATAGTTATGAAATAATTATTACTAATGAGAGAGTTGCGATCATGAGACACCTAGCGGTTTAATATGAAGCTACAATGTTCCTTTCAAAAAACAAACATGTGTCAAATAAATCTACCATTATTAGACTTTTAAATGTAAAGAATTACATTTTATTCAAGAGGCTCTTCAATTACATCGATGAGTTATCACATCATAGAATAACTAAGCTTTGCTCTACTTCCATTTTCGAATTCAATCAGAAATGTTATCCAAGAATACGGACTCAATTGTGGAATCTGGAGTTTTCTACTCCCTGTAACAATGGACTATGTCTGATTGGAAGTAACTTTTATCCTTTTGTTTTAATTTGCAACTTTTTGGTAAGCATCAAATGAGTAATCTGTGCTTAACCACAAAAATTAAGATAATCGATTTGTTCAATTACATTTGAACTATCTGTATAAGTGATAAACAGTAATTAGTAGGCTTGTTAAGTTGTGATATTTAATGCGCCAAACAGTACACTTGACTAAAAGTTATCCTACAGACATCTTTAGACATCCAATTGACTAACAGATATCTAAAATATACTTTATGACATTCGTACTCAATTGGGATATCCAACGAGAGGGATGGGTTGTAACGATTTTCTCTCGTTACGTATCAAGATACCGGATTTAATAAAGAAATTAAAGAGAAGCTAACGATTAGTAGTGGTTATTTCAAACCTTACATTACCGACTCGGTGCATAGGTTTCCGAGTGGACAGGAAGTACCGTCTAGGAACATCCCAGTGGACCGTCAGAAGACCCGATGAAAAGAACGGCGCTCCACTTAAAAGTCCAAGCCGACCAAGCGAGCAAGGCATGGCTGTGCCAAGTAACTTGGCGGCTTGAGACGAGGAGAAGTGGGCACAGGGACTCCTGCGAAAAGTCGAATTCTCTAGTCCCCTGAGGAGGGGGAAATAAGAGAGTGGGTCGGGCCTGGGACGTCGCGCAAGGCGGACGTACACCACACCGGCTCACCGATGAGTGTGTCCGTGTGCGTGAGGTGAGCTTGCTCCCTAAGCAACGAACACACTGTATGCTATCGATGCATAAGGGACCTGTGCAGGTATGATCGGTTTCTGCTGCATGCCGGGTGCCGCCGCTAAGTCCATGGCAACGCGCATGGCACCGCGGACTTGGGCATTGTGTGGATGCGCCACCCTGACAGTCCCCTATGAGAAAAGATCTCGATAATGTTCTCGTCTCCTCACCTCCTCTCACATGTGTGAGTGGGTGGGTGGGAGAATGTGTCTATTGTCGCGAGGCTCGGGCTACCTGTAAGGGACCCTCCCCTCTCTCCACGACCTAGCACACTGAGCAAACCAGGCTTCCGTACCGTCCTCTGTGCACTACCAATCAGCCCATTGGAAAATGCATACGATTGGAATGTCGGGGTAAGACCCCTATGTTAACGCTGGGTTGTTGGTCACCGACACCACCAACTGGCGCCCTGAAAGTACCGAATGTAAGGACGGCCGAAGGTAATAGGAAGATAACTATCACGATCAGCCCATCGTGGTAGAAGAATCCATTACAGGGTGTACGAAAATCTTAGAGACTATATTTGGAATTACAATCGTCCTTAAGAAATAAATAGAAATTGGATTTACTTACAGTTTCCATAATGGGAATATCGAATGTGGAGACTTACATTGTATTCAAGGGGCACTTCAATCACATTGATGAATTTTCACATCATAGAATAACTCAGCACTGCTCTGCTTTCATTTTCGAATTCATTTAGAAATTATATAAAAGAATAGGGACTTAATCGTGGAATCTAGAGCATTCTTTGCAATCTAACAATGAACTTTTTTGAATAGGAAGGAACATAAATCCTTTTACTTTAATTTACAACTTTTTGATCAGCATGAAAGGTATATTCTGTGCTTAACCCAAAAATTTTGTTAATCGATTTGATCAATTCCGTTTCAACTATTTGTATAAGTGAAAAACAGTAATAAAGAGGCTTCTTAAGTTGTGATATTTAATGCCCCATACAGTAAACTTGACTAAAAGTTATCTTACAGACATCTTTAGACATCTAATTGACTAACTGATATCTAAAATAGACTTTATGTCATACGTACTCAATTGGGATGACCAACGAGAGAGATGGGTGTACGAAACACTTAGAGGTTTTTTTTGGAATTAAAATCGTCCTTAAGAAAGAAATAGAAATTGGTTTTACTCACAGTTACCATAATGGGATTATCGAATGTGGAGACTTACATTGTATTCAAGGGGCACTTTAATCACAATGATGAAATATCGCATCAAAGAATAAACTAAGCATTCCTCTGCTTCCATTTTCGAATTCAATAAGAAATGATATCAAGGAATAGGGAGTTAATGATGGAATCTATAGCATTCTATGCACTCTAACAATGAACTGTGTTTAATTGTAATGAACCTAAGTCCTTTTACTTTAATTTACTACTTTTTGGCCAGCATAAAATGTATAATCTATGTTAACCCAAAAATGTAGTTAATCGATTTGATCAATTCCGTTAGAACAATTTGTATAAGTGATAAACACTAATAAGGAGGCTTGTTAAGTTGTGATATTTAAGGCGCCAAACAGTACACTTGACTAAAAGTTATCTTACAGACATCTTTAGACATCCAATTGACTAACAGATATCTAAAATAGACTTTATGTAATTCGTACTCAGTTATGATAACCAACGAGAGAGATGGGTGTACGAAAATCTTAGAGGCTTTATTTGGAATTACAATCGTCCTTAAGAAAGAAATAGAAATTGGTTTTACTTACAGTTTCCATAATGGGATTATCAAATGTGGAGACTTACATTGTATTCAAGGGGCACTTCAATCCCATTGATGAATTTTCACATCATAGAATAAACTAAGCATTCCTCTGCCTCCATTTTCGAATTCAATAAGAAATCATATCAAAGAATAGGGAGGTAATGGTGGAATATAGAGCATTCTTTGCAATCTAACAATGAACTTTGTTGAATAGGAAGGAACATAAATCCTTTTACTTTAATTTACAACTTTTTGATCAGCATGAAAGGTATATTCTGTGCTTAACCCAAAAATTTTGTTAATCGATTTGATCAATTCCGTTTCAACTATTTGTATAAGTGAAAAACAGTAATAAGGAGGCTTCTTAAGTTGTGATATTTAATGCCCCATACAGTAAACTTGACTAAAAGTTATCTTACAGACATCTTTAGACATCTAATTGACTAACTGATATCTAAAATAGACTTTATGTCATTCGTACTCAATTGGGATGACCAACGAGAGAGATGGGTGTACGAAAGACTTAGAGGCTTTATTTGGAATTAAAATCGTCCTTAAGAAATAAATACAAATTGGTTTTGCTTACAGTTTCCATAATGGGATTATCGAATGTGGAGACTTATATTGTATTCAACGGGCACTTTAATCACATTGATGAATTATCGCATCAAAGAATAACTCAGCAATGCTCTACTTCCTTTTTCGAATTCAATAAGAAATGATATCAAAGAATAGGGAGTTAATCGTGGAATCTAGAGCATTTTATGCACTCTAACAATGAACTGTGTTGAATAGGATGTAACATAAATCCTTTTACTTTAATTTACAACTTTTTGGTCAGAAAAAAATGTATAGTCTGTGCTTAACCCAAAAATTTTGTTAATCGAATTGATCAATTCCGTTTGAACTACTAGTATTCGAGTTAAACTGATATAAAGCGATTTTTTATAGTTATGAAATAATTATTACTAATGAGAGAGTTGCGATCATGAGACACCTAGCGGTTTAATATGAAGCTACAATGTTCCTTTCAAAAAACAAACATGTGTCAAATAAATCTACCATTATTAGACTTTTAAATGTAAAGAATTACATTTTATTCAAGAGGCTCTTCAATTACATTGATGAATTATCACATCATAGTATAACTAAGCTTTGCTCTGCTCCATTTTCGAATTCAATCAGAAATGTTATCCAAGAAGAGGGACTCAATTGTGGAATCTGGAGCAGTCTACTCCATGTAACAATGGACTATGTCTGATTGGAAGTAACTTTATTCTTTTTGTTTTAATTTAAAACTTTTTGGACAGCATCAAATGAATTATCAGTGCTTAACCACAAAAATTTAGTTAATCGATTTGTTCAATTCCATTTGAACAATTTTTATATTTGATAAACAGTAATTAGGAGGCTTGTTAAGTTGTGATATTTAATTCCCCATTCAGTACAATTGACTAAAAGTTATCTTATAGAAATCTTTAGACATCCAATTGACTAACTGCTACCTAAAATAGTCTTTATGTCACTCGGTACTCATTTGGGATGGCCATCGAGAGAGATGGGTGTACCAAACACTTAAAGGCTTTTTTTGGAATTACAATCCTCCTTAAGAAATAAGTAGAAATTGGTTTTACTTAGAGTTTCCATAATGGGATTATAGAATGTGGAGACTTACATTGTATTCAAGGGGCACTACAATCACATTGATGAATTTTCGCATCAAAGAATAAACTAAGCATTCCTTTGCCTCCATTTTCGAATTCAATAAGGAATCATATCAAAGACTAGGGAGTTAATGGTGGAATCTAGAGCATTCTATACACACTAACCATGAATTGAGTCTGATTAGATGGAACATAAATCCTTTGCTTTAATTTACAGCTTTTTGGTCAGCATCAAATGAATTATCAGTGCTTAACCACAAAAATTTAGTTAATCGATTTGTTCAATTCCGTTTGAACTACTAGTATTCGAGTTAAACTGATATAAAGCGATTTTTTATAGTTATGAAATAATTATTACTAATGAGAGAGTTGCGATCATGAGACACCTAGCGGTTTAATATGAAGCTACAATGTTCCTTTCAAAAAACAAACATGTGTCAAATAAATCTACCATTATTAGACTTTTAAATGTAAAGAATTACATTTTATTCAAGAGGCTCTTCAATTACATTGATGAATTATCACATCATAGTATAACTAAGCTTTGCTCTGCTCCATTTTCGAATTCAATCAGAAATGTTATCCAAGAAGAGGGACTCAATTGTGGAATCTGGAGCAGTCTACTCCATGTAACAATGGACTATGTCTGATTGGAAGTAACTTTATTCTTTTTGTTTTAATTTAAAACTTTTTGGACAGCATCAAATGAATTATCAGTGCTTAACCACAAAAATTTAGTTAATCGATTTGTTCAATTCCATTTGAACAATTTTTATATTTGATAAACAGTAATTAGGAGGCTTGTTAAGTTGTGATATTTAATTCCCCATTCAGTACAATTGACTAAAAGTTATCTTATAGAAATCTTTAGACATCCAATTGACTAACTGCTACCTAAAATAGTCTTTATGTCACTCGGTACTCATTTGGGATGGCCATCGAGAGAGATGGGTGTACCAAACACTTAAAGGCTTTTTTTGGAATTACAATCCTCCTTAAGAAATAAGTTGAAATTGGTTTTACTTAGAGTTTCCATAATGGGATTATAGAATGTGGAGACTTACATTGTATTCAAGGGGCACTACAATCACATTGATGAATTTTCGCATCAAAGAATAAACTAAGCATTCCTTTGCCTCCATTTTCGAATTCAATAAGGAATCATATCAAAGACTAGGGAGTTAATGGTGGAATCTAGAGCATTCTATACACACTAACCATGAATTGAGTCTGATTAGATGGAACATAAATCCTTTGCTTTAATTTACAGCTTTTTGGTCAGCATCAAATGAATTATCAGTGCTTAACCACAAAAATTTAGTTAATCGATTTGTTCAATTCCGTTTGAACTACTAGTATTCGAGTTAAACTGATATAAAGCGATTTTTTATAGTTATGAAATAATTATTACTAATGAGAGAGTTGCGATCATGAGACACCTAGCGGTTTAATATGAAGCTACAATGTTCCTTTCAAAAAACAAACATGTGTCAAATAAATCTACCATTATTAGACTTTTAAATGTAAAGAATTACATTTTATTCAAGAGGCTCTTCAATTACATCGATGAGTTATCACATCATAGAATAACTAAGCTTTGCTCTACTTCCATTTTCGAATTCAATCAGAAATGTTATCCAAGAATACGGACTCAATTGTGGAATCTGGAGTTTTCTACTCCCTGTAACAATGGACTATGTCTGATTGGAAGTAACTTTTATCCTTTTGTTTTAATTTGCAACTTTTTGGTAAGCATCAAATGAGTAATCTGTGCTTAACCACAAAAATTAAGATAATCGATTTGTTCAATTACATTTGAACTATCTGTATAAGTGATAAACAGTAATTAGTAGGCTTGTTAAGTTGTGATATTTAATGCGCCAAACAGTACACTTGACTAAAAGTTATCCTACAGACATCTTTAGACATCCAATTGACTAACAGATATCTAAAATATACTTTATGACATTCGTACTCAATTGGGATATCCAACGAGAGGGATGGGTTGTAACGATTTTCTCTCGTTACGTATCAAGATACCGGATTTAATAAAGAAATTAAAGAGAAGCTAACGATTAGTAGTGGTTATTTCAAACCTTACATTACCGACTCGGTGCATAGGTTTCCGAGTGGACAGGAAGTACCGTCTAGGAACATCCCAGTGGACCGTCAGAAGACCCGATGAAAAGAACGGCGCTCCACTTAAAAGTCCAAGCCGACCAAGCGAGCAAGGCATGGCTGTGCCAAGTAACTTGGCGGCTTGAGACGAGGAGAAGTGGGCACAGGGACTCCTGCGAAAAGTCGAATTCTCTAGTCCCCTGAGGAGGGGGAAATAAGAGAGTGGGTCGGGCCTGGGACGTCGCGCAAGGCGGACGTACACCACACCGGCTCACCGATGAGTGTGTCCGTGTGCGTGAGGTGAGCTTGCTCCCTAAGCAACGAACACACTGTATGCTATCGATGCATAAGGGACCTGTGCAGGTATGATCGGTTTCTGCTGCATGCCGGGTGCCGCCGCTAAGTCCATGGCAACGCGCATGGCACCGCGGACTTGGGCATTGTGTGGATGCGCCACCCTGACAGTCCCCTATGAGAAAAGATCTCGATAATGTTCTCGTCTCCTCACCTCCTCTCACATGTGTGAGTGGGTGGGTGGGAGAATGTGTCTATTGTCGCGAGGCTCGGGCTACCTGTAAGGGACCCTCCCCTCTCTCCACGACCTAGCACACTGAGCAAACCAGGCTTCCGTACCGTCCTCTGTGCACTACCAATCAGCCCATTGGAAAATGCATACGATTGGAATGTCGGGGTAAGACCCCTATGTTAACGCTGGGTTGTTGGTCACCGACACCACCAACTGGCGCCCTGAAAGTACCGAATGTAAGGACGGCCGAAGGTAATAGGAAGATAACTATCACGATCAGCCCATCGTGGTAGAAGAATCCATTACAGGGTGTACGAAAATCTTAGAGACTATATTTGGAATTACAATCGTCCTTAAGAAATAAATAGAAATTGGATTTACTTACAGTTTCCATAATGGGAATATCGAATGTGGAGACTTACATTGTATTCAAGGGGCACTTCAATCACATTGATGAATTTTCACATCATAGAATAACTCAGCACTGCTCTGCTTTCATTTTCGAATTCATTTAGAAATTATATAAAAGAATAGGGACTTAATCGTGGAATCTAGAGCATTCTTTGCAATCTAACAATGAACTTTTTTGAATAGGAAGGAACATAAATCCTTTTACTTTAATTTACAACTTTTTGATCAGCATGAAAGGTATATTCTGTGCTTAACCCAAAAATTTTGTTAATCGATTTGATCAATTCCGTTTCAACTATTTGTATAAGTGAAAAACAGTAATAAAGAGGCTTCTTAAGTTGTGATATTTAATGCCCCATACAGTAAACTTGACTAAAAGTTATCTTACAGACATCTTTAGACATCTAATTGACTAACTGATATCTAAAATAGACTTTATGTCATACGTACTCAATTGGGATGACCAACGAGAGAGATGGGTGTACGAAACACTTAGAGGTTTTTTTTGGAATTAAAATCGTCCTTAAGAAAGAAATAGAAATTGGTTTTACTCACAGTTACCATAATGGGATTATCGAATGTGGAGACTTACATTGTATTCAAGGGGCACTTTAATCACAATGATGAAATATCGCATCAAAGAATAAACTAAGCTTTCCTCTGCTTCCATTTTCGAATTCAATAAGAAATGATATCAAGGAATAGGGAGTTAATGATGGAATCTATAGCATTCTATGCACTCTAACAATGAACTGTGTTTAATTGTAATGAACCTAAGTCCTTTTACTTTAATTTACAACTTTTTGGCCAGCATAAAATGTATAATCTATGTTAACCCAAAAATGTAGTTAATCGATTTGATCAATTCCGTTAGAACAATTTGTATAAGTGATAAACACTAATAAGGAGGCTTGTTAAGTTGTGATATTTAAGGCGCCAAACAGTACACTTGACTAAAAGTTATCTTACAGACATCTTTAGACATCCAATTGACTAACAGATATCTAAAATAGACTTTATGTAATTCGTACTCAGTTATGATAACCAACGAGAGAGATGGGTGTACGAAAATCTTAGAGGCTTTATTTGGAATTACAATCGTCCTTAAGAAAGAAATAGAAATTGGTTTTACTTACAGTTTCCATAATGGGATTATCAAATGTGGAGACTTACATTGTATTCAAGGGGCACTTCAATCCCATTGATGAATTTTCACATCATAGAATAAACTAAGCATTCCTCTGCCTCCATTTTCGAATTCAATAAGAAATCATATCAAAGAATAGGGAGGTAATGGTGGAATATAGAGCATTCTTTGCAATCTAACAATGAACTTTGTTGAATAGGAAGGAACATAAATCCTTTTACTTTAATTTACAACTTTTTGATCAGCATGAAAGGTATATTCTGTGCTTAACCCAAAAATTTTGTTAATCGATTTGATCAATTCCGTTTCAACTATTTGTATAAGTGAAAAACAGTAATAAGGAGGCTTCTTAAGTTGTGATATTTAATGCCCCATACAGTAAACTTGACTAAAAGTTATCTTACAGACATCTAATTGACTAACTGATATCTAAAATAGACCTTATGTCATTCGTACTCAATTGGGATGACCAACGAGAGAGATGGGTGTACGAAAGACTTAGAGGCTTTATTTGGAATTAAAATCGTCCTTAAGAAAGAAATAGAAATTGGTTTTACTCACAGTTACCATAATGGGATTATCGAATGTGGAGACTTACATTGTATTCAAGGGGCACTTTAATCACAATGATGAAATATCGCATCAAAGAATAAACTAAGCATTCCTCTGCTTCCATTTTCGAATTCAATAAGAAATGATATCAAAGAATAGGGAGTTAATGATGGAATCTATAGCATTCTATGCACTCTAACAATGAACTGTGTTTAATTGTAATGAACCTAAGTCCTTTTACTTTAATTTACTACTTTTTGGCCAGCATAAAATGTATAATCTATGTTAACCCAAAAATGTAGTTAATCGATTTGATCAATTCCGTTAGAACAATTTGTATAAGTGATAAACACTAATAAGGAGGCTTGTTAAGTTGTGATATTTAAGGCGCCAAACAGTACACTTGACTAAAAGTTATCTTACAGACATCTTTAGACATCCAATTGACTAACAGATATCTAAAATAGACTTTATGTAATTCGTACTCAGTTATGATAACCAACGAGAGAGATGGGTGTACGAAAATCTTAGAGGCTTTATTTGGAATTACAATCGTCCTTAAGAAAGAAATAGAAATTGGTTTTACTTACAGTTTCCATAATGGGATTATCAAATGTGGAGACTTACATTGTATTCAAGGGGCACTTCAATCCCATTGATGAATTTTCACATCATAGAATAAACTAAGCATTCCTCTGCCTCCATTTTCGAATTCAATAAGAAATCATATCAAAGAATAGGGAGGTAATGGTGGAATATAGAGCATTCTTTGCAATCTAACAATGAACTTTGTTGAATAGGAAGGAACATAAATCCTTTTACTTTAATTTACAACTTTTTGATCAGCATGAAAGGTATATTCTGTGCTTAACCCAAAAATTTTGTTAATCGATTTGATCAATTCCGTTTCAACTATTTGTATAAGTGAAAAACAGTAATAAGGAGGCTTCTTAAGTTGTGATATTTAATGCCCCATACAGTAAACTTGACTAAAAGTTATCTTACAGACATCTTTAGACATCTAATTGACTAACTGATATCTAAAATAGACTTTATGTCATTCGTACTCAATTGGGATGACCAACGAGAGAGATGGGTGTACGAAAGACTTAGAGGCTTTATTTGGAATTAAAATCGTCCTTAAGAAATAAATACAAATTGGTTTTGCTTACAGTTTCCATAATGGGATTATCGAATGTGGAGACTTATATTGTATTCAACGGGCACTTTAATCACATTGATGAATTATCGCATCAAAGAATAACTCAGCAATGCTCTACTTCCTTTTTCGAATTCAATAAGAAATGATATCAAAGAATAGGGAGTTAATCGTGGAATCTAGAGCATTTTATGCACTCTAACAATGAACTGTGTTGAATAGGATGTAACATAAATCCTTTTACTTTAATTTACAACTTTTTGGTCAGAAAAAAATGTATAGTCTGTGCTTAACCCAAAAATTTTGTTAATCGAATTGATCAATTCCGTTTGAACTACTAGTATTCGAGTTAAACTGATATAAAGCGATTTTTTATAGTTATGAAATAATTATTACTAATGAGAGAGTTGCGATCATGAGACACCTAGCGGTTTAATATGAAGCTACAATGTTCCTTTCAAAAAACAAACATGTGTCAAATAAATCTACCATTATTAGACTTTTAAATGTAAAGAATTACATTTTATTCAAGAGGCTCTTCAATTACATTGATGAATTATCACATCATAGTATAACTAAGCTTTGCTCTGCTCCATTTTCGAATTCAATCAGAAATGTTATCCAAGAAGAGGGACTCAATTGTGGAATCTGGAGCAGTCTACTCCATGTAACAATGGACTATGTCTGATTGGAAGTAACTTTATTCTTTTCGTTTTAATTTAAAACTTTTTGGACAGCATCAAATGAATTATCAGTGCTTAACCACAAAAATTTAGTTAATCGATTTGTTCAATTCCATTTGAACAATTTTTATATTTGATAAACAGTAATTAGGAGGCTTGTTAAGTTGTGATATTTAATTCCCCATTCAGTACAATTGACTAAAAGTTATCTTATAGAAATCTTTAGACATCCAATTGACTAACTGCTACCTAAAATAGTCTTTATGTCACTCGGTACTCATTTGGGATGGCCATCGAGAGAGATGGGTGTACCAAACACTTAAAGGCTTTTTTTGGAATTACAATCCTCCTTAAGAAATAAATAGAAATTGGTTTTACTTAGAGTTTCCATAATGGGATTATAGAATGTGGAGACTTACATTGTATTCAAGGGGCACTTCAATCACATTGATGAATTTTCGCATCAAAGAATAAACTAAGCATTCCTCTGCCTCCATTTTCGAATTCAATAAGAAATCATATCAAAGAATAGGGAGTTAATGGTGGAATCTAGAGCATTCTATACACACTAACCATGAATTGTGTCTGATTAGATGGAACATAAATCCTTTGCTTTAATTTACAACTTTTTGGTCAGCATCAAATGAATTATCAGTGCTTAACCACAAAAATTTAGTTAATCGATTTGTTCAATTCCGTTTGAACTACTTGTATAAGTGATAAACAGATATAACGCGATTTTGTATTGTTACGGATCATTTATAACTAATGAGAGAGTTGCGTTAATGAGACACCTAGCGGTTTAATATGAAGCTACGATGTTCCTTTCAAAAAACAAACATGTGTCAAATAAATCTACCATTATTAGACTTTTAATTGTAAAGAATGACATTTTATTCAAGAGGCTCTTCAATTACATCGATGAATTATCACATCATAGAATAACTAAGCTTTGCTCTGCTTCCATTTTCGAATTCAATCAGAAATGTTATCCAAGAATACGGACTCAATTGTGGAATCTGGAGTTTTCTACTCCCTGTAACAATGGACTATGTCTGATTGGAAGTAACTTTTATCCTTTTGTTTTAATTTGCAACTTTTTGGTAAGCATCAAATGAGTAATCTGTGCTTAACCACAAAAATTAAGATAATCGATTTGTTCAATTACATTTGAACTATCTATATAAGTGATAAACAGTAATTAGTAGGCTTGTTAAGTTGTGATATTTAATGCGCCAAACAGTACACTTGACTAAAAGTTATCCTACAGACATCTTTAGACATCCAATTGACTAACAGATATCTAAAATATACTTTATGACATTCGTACTCAATTGGGATATCCAACGAGAGGGATGGGTTGTAACGAGTTTCTCTCGTTACGTATCAAGATACCGGATTTAATAAAGATATTAAAGAGAAGCTAACGATTAGTAGTGGTTATTTCAAACCTTACATTACCGACTCGGTGCATAGGTTTCCGAGTGGACAGGAAGTACCGTCTAGGAACATCCCAGTGGACCGTCAGAAGACCCGATGAAAAGAACGGCGCTCCACTTAAAAGTCCAAGCCGACCAAGCGAGCAAGGCATGGCTGTGCCAAGTAACTTGGCGGCTTGAGACGAGGAGAAGTGGGCACAGGGACTCCTGCGAAAAGGCGAATTCTCTAGTCCCCTGAGGAGGGGGAAATAAGAGAGTGGGTCGGGCCTGGGACGTCGCGCAAGGCGGACGTACACCACACCGGCTCACCGATGAGTGTGTCCGTGTGCGTGAGGTGAGCTTGCTCCCTAAGCAACGAACACACTGTATGCTATCGATGCATAAGGGACCTGTGCAGGTATGATCGGTTTCTGCTGCATGCTGGGTGCCGCCGCTAAGTCCATGGCAACGCGCATGGCACCGCGGACTTGGGCATTGTGTGGATGCGCCACCCTGACAGTCCCCTATGAGAAAAGATCTCGATAATGTTCTCGTCTCCTCACCTCCTCTCACATGTGTGAGTGGGTGGGTGGGAGAATGTGTCTATTGTCGCGAGGCTCGGGCTACCTGTAAGGGACCCTCCCCTCTCTCCACGACCTAGCACACTGAGCAAACCAGGCTTCCGTACCGTCCTCTGTGCACTACCAATCAGCCCATTGGAAAATGCATACGATTGGAATGGCGGGGTAAGACCCCTATGTTAACGCTGGGTTGTTGGTCACCCACACGACCAACTGGCGCCCTGAAAGTACCGAATGTAAGGACGGCCGAAGGTAATAGGAAGATAACTATCACGATCAGCCCATCGTGGTAGAAGAATCCATTACAGGGTGTACGAAAATCTTAGAGACTATATTTGGAATTACAATCGTCCTTAAGAAATAAATAGAAATTGGATTTACTTACAGTTTCCATAATGGGATTATCGAATGTGGAGACTTACATTGTATTCAAGGGGCACTTCAATCACATTGATGAATTTTCACATCATAGAATAACTCAGCACTGCTCTGCTTTCATTTTCGAATTCATTTAGAAATTATATAAAAGAATAGGGACTTAATCGTGGAATCTAGAGCATTCTTTGCAATCTAACAATGAAATTTTTTGAATAGGAAGGAACATAAATCCTTTTACTTTAATTTACAACTTTTTGATCAGCATGAAAGGTATATTCTGTGCTTAACCCAAAAATTTTGTTAATCGATTTGATCAATTCCGTTTCAACTATTTGTATAAGTGAAAAACAGTAATAAAGAGGCTTCTTAAGTTGTGATATTTAATGCCCCATACAGTAAACTTGACTAAAAGTTATCTTACAGACATCTTTAGACATCTAATTGACTAACTGATATCTAAAATAGACTTTATGTCATACGTACTCAATTGGGATGACCAACGAGAGAGATGGGTGTACGAAACACTTAGAGGTTTTTTTTGGAATTAAAATCGTCCTTAAGAAAGAAATAGAAATTGGTTTTACTCACAGTTACCATAATGGGATTATCGAATGTGGAGACTTACATTGTATTCAAGGGGCACTTTAATCATAATGATGAAATATCGCATCAAAGAATAAACTAAGCATTCCTCTGCTTCCTTTTTCGAATTCAATAAGAAATGATATCAAGGAATAGGGAGTTAATGATGGAATCTATAGCATTCTATGCACTCTAACAATGAACTGTGTTTAATTGTAATGAACCTAAGTCCTTTTACTTTAATTTACAACTTTTTGGCCAGCATAAAATGTATAATCTATGTTAACCCAAAAATGTAGTTAATCGATTTGATCAATTCCGTTAGAACAATTTGTATAAGTGATAAACACTAATAAGGAGGCTTGTTAAGTTGTGATATTTAAGGCGCCAAACAGTACACTTGACTAAAAGTTATCTTACAGACATCTTTAGACATCCAATTGACTAACAGATATCTAAAATAGACTTTATGTAATTCGTACTCAGTTATGATAACCAACGAGAGAGATGGGTGTACGAAAATCTTAGAGGCTTTATTTGGAATTACAATCGTCCTTAAGAAAGAAATAGAAATTGGTTTTACTTACAGTTTCCATAATGGGATTATCAAATGTGGAGACTTACATTGTATTCAAGGGGCACTTCAATCCCATTGATGAATTTTCACATCATAGAATAAACTAAGCATTCCTCTGCCTCCATTTTCGAATTCAATAAGAAATCATATCAAAGAATAGGGAGGTAATGGTGGAATCTAGAGCATTCTTTGCAATCTAACAATGAACTTTGTTGAATAGGAAGGAACATAAATCCTTTTACTTTAATTTACAACTTTTTGATCAGCATGAAAGGTATATTCTGTGCTTAACCCAAAAATTTTGTTAATCGATTTGATCAATTCCGTTTCAACTATTTGTATAAGTGAAAAACAGTAATAAGGAGGCTTCTTAAGTTGTGATATTTAATGCCCCATACAGTAAACTTGACTAAAAGTTATCTTACAGACATCTTTAGACATCTAATTGACTAACTGATATCTAAAATAGACCTTATGTCATTCGTACTCAATTGGGATGACCAACGAGAGAGATGGGTGTACGAAAGACTTAGAGGCTTTATTTGGAATTAAAATCGTCCTTAAGAAATAAATACAAATTGGTTTTGCTTACAGTTTCCATAATGGGATTATCGAATGTGGAGACTTATATTGTATTCAACGGGCACTTTAATCACATTGATGAATTATCGCATCAAAGAATAACTCAGCAATGCTCTACTTCCTTTTTCGAATTCAATAAGAAATGATATCAAAGAATAGGGAGTTAATCGTGGAATCTAGAGCATTTTATGCACTCTAACAATGAACTGTGTTGAATAGGATGTAACATAAATCCTTTTACTTTAATTTACAACTTTTTGGTCAGAAAAAAATGTATAGTCTGTGCTTAACCCAAAAATTTTGTTAATCGAATTGATCAATTCCGTTTGAACTACTAGTATTCGAGTTAAACTGATATAAAGCGATTTTTTATAGTTATGAAATAATTATTACTAATGAGAGAGTTGCGATCATGAGACACCTAGCGGTTTAATATGAAGCTACAATGTTCCTTTCAAAAAACAAACATGTGTCAAATAAATCTACCATTATTAGACTTTTAAATGTAAAGAATTACATTTTATTCAAGAGGCTCTTCAATTACATTGATGAATTATCACATCATAGTATAACTAAGCTTTGCTCTGCTCCATTTTCGAATTCAATCAGAAATGTTATCCAAGAAGAGGGACTCAATTGTGGAATCTGGAGCAGTCTACTCCATGTAACAATGGACTATGTCTGATTGGAAGTAACTTTATTCTTTTCGTTTTAATTTAAAACTTTTTGGACAGCATCAAATGAATTATCAGTGCTTAACCACAAAAATTTAGTTAATCGATTTGTTCAATTCCATTTGAACAATTTTTATATTTGATAAACAGTAATTAGGAGGCTTGTTAAGTTGTGATATTTAATTCCCCATTCAGTACAATTGACTAAAAGTTATCTTATAGAAATCTTTAGACATCCAATTGACTAACTGCTACCTAAAATAGTCTTTATGTCACTCGGTACTCATTTGGGATGGCCATCGAGAGAGATGGGTGTACCAAACACTTAAAGGCTTTTTTTGGAATTACAATCCTCCTTAAGAAATAAATAGAAATTGGTTTTACTTAGAGTTTCCATAATGGGATTATAGAATGTGGAGACTTACATTGTATTCAAGGGGCACTTCAATCACATTGATGAATTTTCGCATCAAAGAATAAACTAAGCATTCCTCTGCCTCCATTTTCGAATTCAATAAGAAATCATATCAAAGAATAGGGAGTTAATGGTGGAATCTAGAGCATTCTATACACACTAACCATGAATTGTGTCTGATTAGATGGAACATAAATCCTTTGCTTTAATTTACAACTTTTTGGTCAGCATCAAATGAATTATCAGTGCTTAACCACAAAAATTTAGTTAATCGATTTGTTCAATTCCGTTTGAACTACTTGTATAAGTGATAAACAGATATAACGCGATTTTGTATTGTTACGGATCATTTATAACTAATGAGAGAGTTGCGTTAATGAGACACCTAGCGGTTTAATATGAAGCTACGATGTTCCTTTCAAAAAACAAACATGTGTCAAATAAATCTACCATTATTAGACTTTTAATTGTAAAGAATGACATTTTATTCAAGAGGCTCTTCAATTACATCGATGAATTATCACATCATAGAATAACTAAGCTTTGCTCTGCTTCCATTTTCGAATTCAATCAGAAATGTTATCCAAGAATACGGACTCAATTGTGGAATCTGGAGTTTTCTACTCCCTGTAACAATGGACTATGTCTGATTGGAAGTAACTTTTATCCTTTTGTTTTAATTTGCAACTTTTTGGTAAGCATCAAATGAGTAATCTGTGCTTAACCACAAAAATTAAGATAATCGATTTGTTCAATTACATTTGAACTATCTATATAAGTGATAAACAGTAATTAGTAGGCTTGTTAAGTTGTGATATTTAATGCGCCAAACAGTACACTTGACTAAAAGTTATCCTACAGACATCTTTAGACATCCAATTGACTAACAGATATCTAAAATATACTTTATGACATTCGTACTCAATTGGGATATCCAACGAGAGGGATGGGTTGTAACGAGTTTCTCTCGTTACGTATCAAGATACCGGATTTAATAAAGAAATTAAAGAGAAGCTAACGATTAGTAGTGGTTATTTCAAACCTTACATTACCGACTCGGTGCATAGGTTTCCGAGTGGACAGGAAGTACCGTCTAGGAACATCCCAGTGGACCGTCAGAAGACCCGATGAAAAGAACGGCGCTCCACTTAAAAGTCCAAGCCGACCAAGCGAGCAAGGCATGGCTGTGCCAAGTAACTTGGCGGCTTGAGACGAGGAGAAGTGGGCACAGGGACTCCTGCGAAAAGGCGAATTCTCTAGTCCCCTGAGGAGGGGGAAATAAGAGAGTGGGTCGGGCCTGGGACGTCGCGCAAGGCGGACGTACACCACACCGGCTCACCGATGAGTGTGTCCGTGTGCGTGAGGTGAGCTTGCTCCCTAAGCAACGAACACACTGTATGCTATCGATGCATAAGGGACCTGTGCAGGTATGATCGGTTTCTGCTGCATGCTGGGTGCCGCCGCTAAGTCCATGGCAACGCGCATGGCACCGCGGACTTGGGCATTGTGTGGATGCGCCACCCTGACAGTCCCCTATGAGAAAAGATCTCGATAATGTTCTCGTCTCCTCACCTCCTCTCACATGTGTGAGTGGGTGGGTGGGAGAATGTGTCTATTGTCGCGAGGCTCGGGCTACCTGTAAGGGACCCTCCCCTCTCTCAACGACCTAGCACACTGAGCAAACCAGGCTTCCGTACCGTCCTCTGTGCACTACCAATCAGCCCATTGGAAAATGCATACGATTGGAATGGCGGGGTAAGACCCCTATGTTAACGCTGGGTTGTTGGTCACCCACACGACCAACTGGCGCCCTGAAAGTACCGAATGTAAGGACGGCCGAAGGTAATAGGAAGATAACTATCACGATCAGCCCATCGTGGTAGAAGAATCCATTACAGGGTGTACGAAAATCTTAGAGACTATATTTGGAATTACAATCGTCCTTAAGAAATAAATAGAAATTGGATTTACTTACAGTTTCCATAATGGGATTATCGAATGTGGAGACTTACATTGTATTCAAGGGGCACTTCAATCACATTGATGAATTTTCACATCATAGAATAACTCAGCACTGCTCTGCTTTCATTTTCGAATTCATTTAGAAATTATATAAAAGAATAGGGACTTAATCGTGGAATCTAGAGCATTCTTTGCAATCTAACAATGAACTTTTTTGAATAGGAAGGAACATAAATCCTTTTACTTTAATTTACAACTTTTTGATCAGCATGAAAGGTATATTCTGTGCTTAACCCAAAAATTTTGTTAATCGATTTGATCAATTCCGTTTCAACTATTTGTATAAGTGAAAAACAGTAATAAAGAGGCTTCTTAAGTTGTGATATTTAATGCCCCATACAGTAAACTTGACTAAAAGTTATCTTACAGACATCTTTAGACATCTAATTGACTAACTGATATCTAAAATAGACTTTATGTCATACGTACTCAATTGGGATGACCAACGAGAGAGATGGGTGTACGAAACACTTAGAGGTTTTTTTTGGAATTAAAATCGTCCTTAAGAAAGAAATAGAAATTGGTTTTACTCACAGTTACCATAATGGGATTATCGAATGTGGAGACTTACATTGTATTCAAGGGGCACTTTAATCACAATGATGAAATATCGCATCAAAGAATAAACTAAGCATTCCTCTGCTTCCATTTTCGAATTCAATAAGAAATGATATCAAGGAATAGGGAGTTAATGATGGAATCTATAGCATTCTATGCACTCTAACAATGAACTGTGTTTAATTGTAATGAACCTAAGTCCTTTTACTTTAATTTACAACTTTTTGGCCAGCATAAAATGTATAATCTATGTTAACCCAAAAATGTAGTTAATCGATTTGATCAATTCCGTTAGAACAATTTGTATAAGTGATAAACACTAATAAGGAGGCTTGTTAAGTTGTGATATTTAAGGCGCCAAACAGTACACTTGACTAAAAGTTATCTTACAGACATCTTTAGACATCCAATTAACTAACAGATATCTAAAATAGACTTTATGTAATTCGTACTCAGTTATGATAACCAACGAGAGAGATGGGTGTACGAAAATCTTAGAGGCTTTATTTGGAATTACAATCGTCCTTAAGAAAGAAATAGAAATTGGTTTTACTTACAGTTTCCATAATGGGATTATCAAATGTGGAGACTTACATTGTATTCAAGGGGCACTTCAATCCCATTGATGAATTTTCACATCATAGAATAAACTAAGCATTCCTCTGCCTCCATTTTCGAATTCAATAAGAAATCATATCAAAGAATAGGGAGGTAATGGTGGAATATAGAGCATTCTTTGCAATCTAACAATGAACTTTGTTGAATAGGAAGGAACATAAATCCTTTTACTTTAATTTACAACTTTTTGATCAGCATGAAAGGTATATTCTGTGCTTAACCCAAAAATTTTGTTAATCGATTTGATCAATTCCGTTTCAACTATTTGTATAAGTGAAAAACAGTAATAAGGAGGCTTCTTAAGTTGTGATATTTAATGCCCCATACAGTAAACTTGACTAAAAGTTATCTTACAGACATCTTTAGACATCTAATTGACTAACTGATATCTAAAATAGACTTTATGTCATTCGTACTCAATTGGGATGACCAACGAGAGAGATGGGTGTACGAAAGACTTAGAGGCTTTATTTGGAATTAAAATCGTCCTTAAGAAATAAATACAAATTGGTTTTGCTTACAGTTTCCATAATGGGATTATCGAATGTGGAGACTTATATTGTATTCAACGGGCACTTTAATCACATTGATGAATTATCGCATCAAAGAATAACTCAGCAATGCTCTACTTCCTTTTTCGAATTCAATAAGAAATGATATCAAAGAATAGGGAGTTAATCGTGGAATCTAGAGCATTTTATGCACTCTAACAATGAACTGTGTTGAATAGGATGTAACATAAATCCTTTTACTTTAATTTACAACTTTTTGGTCAGAAAAAAATGTATAGTCTGTGCTTAACCCAAAAATTTTGTTAATCGAATTGATCAATTCCGTTTGAACTACTAGTATTCGAGTTAAACTGATATAAAGCGATTTTTTATAGTTATGAAATAATTATTACTAATGAGAGAGTTGCGATCATGAGACACCTAGCGGTTTAATATGAAGCTACAATGTTCCTTTCAAAAAACAAACATGTGTCAAATAAATCTACCATTATTAGACTTTTAAATGTAAAGAATTACATTTTATTCAAGAGGCTCCTCAATTACATTGATGAATTATCACATCATAGTATAACTAAGCTTTGCTCTGCTCCATTTTCGAATTCAATCAGAAATGTTATCCAAGAAGAGGGACTCAATTGTGGAATCTGGAGCAGTCTACTCCATGTAACAATGGACTATGTCTGATTGGAAGTAACTTTATTCTTTTTGTTTTAATTTAAAACTTTTTGGACAGCATCAAATGAATTATCAGTGCTTAACCACAAAAATTTAGTTAATCGATTTGTTCAATTCCATTTGAACAATTTTTATATTTGATAAACAGTAATTAGGAGGCTTGTTAAGTTGTGATATTTAATTCCCCATTCAGTACAATTGACTAAAAGTTATCTTATAGAAATCTTTAGACATCCAATTGACTAACTGCTACCTAAAATAGTCTTTATGTCACTCGGTACTCATTTGGGATGGCCATCGAGAGAGATGGGTGTACCAAACACTTAAAGGCTTTTTTTGGAATTACAATCCTCCTTAAGAAATAAATAGAAATTGGTTTTACTTAGAGTTTCCATAATGGGATTATAGAATGTGGAGACTTACATTGTATTCAAGGGGCACTACAATCACATTGATGAATTTTCGCATCAAAGAATAAACTAAGCATTCCTTTGCCTCCATTTTCGAATTCAATAAGGAATCATATCAAAGACTAGGGAGTTAATGGTGGAATCTAGAGCATTCTATACACACTAACCATGAATTGTGTCTGATTAGATGGAACATAAATCCTTTGCTTTAATTTACAGCTTTTTGGTCAGCATCAAATGAATTATCAGTGCTTAACCACAAAAATTTAGTTAATCGATTTGTTCAATTCCGTTTGAACTACTAGTATTCGAGTTAAACTGATATAAAGCGATTTTTTATAGTTATGAAATAATTATTACTAATGAGAGAGTTGCGATCATGAGACACCTAGCGGTTTAATATGAAGCTACAATGTTCCTTTCAAAAAACAAACATGTGTCAAATAAATCTACCATTATTAGACTTTTAAATGTAAAGAATTACATTTTATTCAAGAGGCTCTTCAATTACATTGATGAATTATCACATCATAGTATAACTAAGCTTTGCTCTGCTCCATTTTCGAATTCAATCAGAAATGTTATCCAAGAAGAGGGACTCAATTGTGGAATCTGGAGCAGTCTACTCCATGTAACAATGGACTATGTCTGATTGGAAGTAACTTTATTCTTTTCGTTTTAATTTAAAACTTTTTGGACAGCATCAAATGAATTATCAGTGCTTAACCACAAAAATTTAGTTAATCGATTTGTTCAATTCCATTTGAACAATTTTTATATTTGATAAACAGTAATTAGGAGGCTTGTTAAGTTGTGATATTTAATTCCCCATTCAGTACAATTGACTAAAAGTTATCTTATAGAAATCTTTAGACATCCAATTGACTAACTGCTACCTAAAATAGTCTTTATGCCACTCGGTACTCATTTGGGATGGCCATCGAGAGAGATGGGTGTACCAAACACTTAAAGGCTTTTTTTGGAATTACAATCCTCCTTAAGAAATAAATAGAAATTGGTTTTACTTAGAGTTTCCATAATGGGATTATAGAATGTGGAGACTTACATTGTATTCAAGGGGCACTTCAATCACATTGATGAATTTTCGCATCAAAGAATAAACTAAGCATTCCTTTGCCTCCATTTTCGAATTCAATAAGGAATCATATCAAAGACTAGGGAGTTAATGGTGGAATCTAGAGCATTCTATACACACTAACCATGAATTGTGTCTGATTAGATGGAACATAAATCCTTTGCTTTAATTTACAGCTTTTTGGTCAGCATCAAATGAATTATCAGTGCTTAACCACAAAAATTTAGTTAATCGATTTGTTCAATTCCGTTTGAACTACTAGTATTCGAGTTAAACTGATATAAAGCGATTTTTTATAGTTATGAAATAATTATTACTAATGAGAGAGTTGCGATCATGAGACACCTAGCGGTTTAATATGAAGCTACAATTTTCCTATCAAAAAACAAACATGTGTCAAATAAATCTACCATTATTAGACTTTTAAATGTAAAGAATTACATTTTATTCAAGAGGCTCTTCAATTACATTGATGAATTATCACATCATAGTATAACTAAGCTTTGCTCTGCTCCATTTTCGAATTCAATCAGAAATGTTATCCAAGAAGAGGGACTCAATTGTGGAATCTGGAGCAGTCTACTCCATGTAACAATGGACTATGTCTGATTGGAAGTAACTTTATTCTTTTCGTTTTAATTTAAAACTTTTTGGACAGCATCAAATGAATTATCAGTGCTTAACCACAAAAATTTAGTTAATCGATTTGTTCAATTCCATTTGAACAATTTTTATATTTGATAAACAGTAATTAGGAGGCTTGTTAAGTTGTGATATTTAATTCCCCATTCAGTACAATTGACTAAAAGTTATCTTATAGAAATCTTTAGACATCCAATTGACTAACTGCTACCTAAAATAGTCTTTATGTCACTCGGTACTCATTTGGGATGGCCATCGAGAGAGATGGGTGTACCAAACACTTAAAGGCTTTTTTTGGAATTACAATCCTCCTTAAGAAATAAATAGAAATTGGTTTTACTTAGAGTTTCCATAATGGGATTATAGAATGTGGAGACTTACATTGTATTCAAGGGGCACTTCAATCACATTGATGAATTTTCGCATCAAAGAATAAACTAAGCATTCCTCTGCCTCCATTTTCGAATTCAATAAGAAATCATATCAAAGAATAGGGAGTTAATGGTGGAATCTAGAGCATTCTATACACACTAACCATGAATTGTGTCTGATTAGATGGAACATAAATCCTTTGCTTTAATTTACAACTTTTTGGTCAGCATCAAATGAATTATCAGTGCTTAACCACAAAAATTTAGTTAATCGATTTGTTCAATTCCGTTTGAACTACTTGTATAAGTGATAAACAGATATAACGCGATTTTGTATTGTTACGGATCATTTATAACTAATGAGAGAGTTGCGTTAATGAGACACCTAGCGGTTTAATATGAAGCTACGATGTTCCTTTCAAAAAACAAACATGTGTCAAATAAATCTACCATTATTAGACTTTTAAATGTAAAAAATTACATTTTATTCAAGAGGCTCTTCAATTACATTGATGAATTATCACATCATAGTATAACTAAGCTTTGCTCTGCTCCATTTTCGTATTCAATCAGAAATGTTATCCAAGAAGAGGGACTCAATTGTGGAATCTGGAGCAGTCTACTCCATGTAACAATGGACTATGTCTGATTGGAAGTAACTTTATTCTTTTTGTTTTAATTTAAAACTTTTTGGACAGCATCAAATGAATTATCAGTGCTTAACCACAAAAATTTAGTTAATCGATTTGTTCAATTCCATTTGAACAATTTTTATATTTGATAAACAGTAATTAGGAGGCTTGTTAAGTTGTGATATTTAATTCCCCATTCAGTACAATTGACTAAAAGTTATCTTATAGAAATCTTTAGACATCCAATTGACTAACTGCTACCTAAAATAGTCTTTATGTCACTCGGTACTCATTTGGGATGGCCATCGAGAGAGATGGGTGTACCAAACACTTAATGGCTTTTTTTGGAATTACAATCCTCCTTAAGAAATAAATAGAAATTGGTTTTACTTAGAGTTTCCATAATGGGATTATAGAATGTGGAGACTTACATTGTATTCAAGGGGCACTTCAATCACATTGATGAATTTTCGCATCAAAGAATAAACTAAGCATTCCTCTGCCTCCATTTTCGAATTCAATAAGAAATCATATCAAAGAATAGGGAGTTAATGGTGGAATCTAGAGCATTCTATACACACTAACCATGAATTGTGTCTGATTAGATGGAACATAAATCCTTTGCTTTAATTTACAACTTTTTGGTCAGCATCAAATGAATTATCAGTGCTTAACCACAAAAATTTAGTTAATCGATTTGTTCGATTCCGTTTGAACTACTAGTATTCGAGTTAAACTGATATAAAGCGATTTTTTATAGTTATGAAATAATTATTACTAATGAGAGAGTTGCGATCATGAGACACCTAGCGGTTTAATATGAAGCTACAATGTTCCTTTCAAAAAACAAACATGTGTCAAATAAATCTACCATTATTAGACTTTTAAATGTAAAGAATTACATTTTATTCAAGAGGCTCTTCAATTACATTGATGAATTATCACATCATAGTATAACTAAGCTTTGCTCTGCTCCATTTTCGAATTCAATCAGAAATGTTATCCAAGAAGAGGGACTCAATTGTGGAATCTGGAGCAGTCTACTCCATGTAACCATGGACTATGTCTGATTGGAAGTAACTTTATTCTTTTTGTTTTAATTTAAAACTTTTTGGACAGCATCAAATGAATTATCAGTGCTTAACCACAAAAATTTAGTTAATCGATTTGTTCAATTCCATTTGAACAATTTTTATATTTGATAAACAGTAATTAGGAGGCTTGTTAAGTTGTGATATTTAATTCCCCATTCAGTACAATTGACTAAAAGTTATCTTATAGAAATCTTTAGACATCCAATTGACTAACTGCTACCTAAAATAGTCTTTATGTCACTCGGTACTCCTTTGGGATGGCCATCGAGAGAGATGGTTGTACCAAACACTTAAAAACTTTTTTTGGAATTACAATCCTCCTTAAGAAATAAATAGAAATTGGTTTTACTTAGAGTTTCCATAATGGGATTATAGAATGTGGAGACTTACATTGTATTCAAGGGGCACTTCAATCACATTGATGAATTTTCGCATCAAAGAATAAACTAAGCATTCCTCTGCCTCCATTTTCGAATTCAATAAGAAATCATATCAAAGAATAGGGAGTTAATGGTGGAATCTAGAGCATTCTATACACACTAACCATGAATTGTGTCTGATTAGATGGAACATAAATCCTTTGCTTTAATTTACAACTTTTCGGTCAGCATCAAATGAATTATCAGTGCTTAACCACAAAAATTTAGTTAATCGATTTGTTCAATTCCGTTTGAACTACTTGTATAAGTGATAAACAGATATAACGCGATTTTGTATTGTTACGGATCATTTATAACTAATGAGAGAGTTGCGTTAATGAGACACCTAGCGGTTTAATATGAAGCTACGATGTTCCTTTCAAAAAACAAACATGTGTCAAATAAATCTACCATTATTAGACTTTTAATTGTAAAGAATGACATTTTATTCAAGAGGCTCTTTAATTACATCGATGAATTATCACATCATAGAATAACTAAGCTTTGCTCTGCTTCCATTTTCGAATTCAATCAGAAATGTTATCCAAGAATACGGACTCAATTGTGGAATCTGGAGCTTTCTACTCCCTGTAACAATGGACTATGTCTGATTGGAAGTAACTTTTATCCTTTTGTTTTAATTTGAAACTTTTTGGTAAGCATCAAATGAGTAATCTGTGCTTAACCACAAAAATTAAGATAATCGATTTGTTCAATTACATTTGAACTATCTGTATAAGTGATAAACAGTAATTAGTAGGCTTGTTAAGTTGTGATATTTAATGCGCCAAACAGTACACTTGACTAAAAGTTATCCTACAGACATCTTTAGACATCCAATTGACTAACAGATATCTAAAATATACTTTATGACATTCGTACTCAATTGGGATATCCAACGAGAGGGATGGGTTGTAACGAGTTTCTCTCGTTACGTATCAAGATACCGGATTTAATAAAGAAATTAAAGAGAAGCTAACGATTAGTAGTGGTTATTTCAAACCCTACATTACCGACTCGGTGCATAGGTTTCCGAGTGGACAGGAAGTACCGTCTAGGAACATCTCAGTGGACCGTCAGAAGACCGGATGAAAAGAACGGCGCTCCACTTAAAAGTCCAAGCCGACCAAGCGAGCAAGGCAGGGCTGTGCCAAGTAACTTGGCGGCTTGAGACGAGGAGAAGTGGGCACAGGGACTCCTGCGAAAAGGCGAATTCTCTAGTCCCCTGAGGAGGGGGTAATAAGAGTGTGGGTCGGGCCTGGGACGTCGCGCAAGGCGGACGTACACCACACCGGCTCACCGATGAGTGTGTCCGTGTGCGTGAGGTGAGCTTGCTCCCTAAGCAACGAACACACTGTATGCTATCGATGCATAAGGGACCTGTGCAGGTATGATCGGTTTCTGCTGCATGCCGGGTGCCGCCGCTAAGTCCATGGCAACGCGCATGGCACCGCGGACTTGGGCATTGCGTGGATGCGCCACCCTGACAGTCCCCTATGAGAAAAGATCTCGATAATGTTCTGGTCTCCTCACCTCCCCTCACATGTGTGAGTGGGTGGGTGGGAGAATGTGTCTATTGTCGCGAGGCTCTGGCTACCTGTAAGGGACCCTCCCCTCTCTCCACGACCTAGCACACTGAGCAAACCAGGCTTCCGTACCGTCCTCTGTGCACTACCAATCAGCCCATTGGAAAATGCATACGATTGGAATGGCGGGGTAAGACCCCTATGTTAACGCTGGGTTGTTGGTCACCCACACGACCAACTGGCGCCCTGAAAGTACCGAATGTAAGGACGGCCGAAGGTAATAGGAAGATAACTATCACGATCAGCCCATCGTGGTAGAAGAATCCATTACAGGGTGTACGAAAATCTTAGAGACATTATTTGGAATTACAATCGTCCTTAAGAAATAAATAGAAATTGGATTTACTTACAGTTTCCATAATGGGATTATCGAATGTGGAGACTTACATTGTATTCAAGGGGCACTTCAATCCCATTGATGAATTTTCACATCATAGAATAAACTAAGCATTCCTCTGCCTCCATTTTCGAATTCAATAAGAAATCATATCAAAGAATAGGGAGGTAATGGTGGAATCTAGAGCATTCTTTGCAATCTAACAATGAACTTTTTTGAATAGGAAGAAACATAAATCCTTTTACTTTAATTTACAACTTTTTGATCAGCATGAAAGGTATATTCTGTGCTTAACCCAAAAATTTTGTTAATCGATTTGATCAATTCCGTTTCAACTATTTGTATAAGTGAAAAACAGTAATAAAGAGGCTTCTTAAGTTGTGATATTTAATGCCCCATACAGTAAACTTGACTAAAAGTTATCTTACAGACATCTTTAGACATCTAATTGACTAACTGATATCTAAAATAGACTTTATGTCATACGTACTCAATTGGGATGACCAACGAGAGAGATGGGTGTACGAAACACTTAGTGGTTTTTTTTGGAATTAAAATCGTCCTTAAGAAAGAAATAGAAATTGGTTTTACTCACAGTTACCATAATGGGATTATCGAATGTGGAGACTTACATTGTATTCAAGGGGCACTTTAATCACATTGATGAATTATCGCATCAAAGAGTAACTCAGCAATGCTCTACTTCCTTTTTCGAATTCAATAAGAAATGATATCAAAGAATAGGGAGTTAATCGTGGAATCTAGAGCATTTTATGCACTCTAACAATGAACTGTGTTGAATAGGATGTAACATAAATCCTTTTACTTTAATTTACAACTTTTTGGTCAGAAAAAATGTATAGTCTGTGCTTAACCCAAAAATTTTGTTAATCGAATTGATCAATTCCGTTTGAACTACTAGTATTCGAGTTAAACTGATATAAAGCGATTTTTTATAGTTATGAAATAATTATTACTAATGAGAGAGTTGCGATCATGAGACACCTAGCGGTTTAATATGAAGCTACAATGTTCCTTTCAAAAAACAAACATGTGTCAAATAAATCTACCATTATTAGACTTTTAAATGTAAAGAATTACATTTTATTCAAGAGGCTCTTCAATTACATTGATGAATTATCACATCATAGTATAACTAAGCTTTGCTCTGCTCCATTTTCGAATTCAATCAAAAATGTTATCCAAGAAGAGGGACTCAATTGTGGAATCTGGAGCAGTCTACTCCATGTAACCATGGACTATGTCTGATTGGAAGTAACTTTATTCTTTTTGTTTTAATTTAAAACTTTTTGGACAGCATCAAATGAATTATCAGTGCTTAACCACAAAAATTTAGTTAATCGATTTGTTCAATTCCATTTGAACAATTTTTATATTTGATAAACAGTAATTAGGAGGCTTGTTAAGTTGTGATATTTAATTCCCCATTCAGTACAATTGACTAAAAGTTATCTTATAGAAATCTTTAGACATCCAATTGACTAACTGCTACCTAAAATAGTCTTTATGTCACTCGGTACTCCTTTGGGATGGCCATCGAGAGAGATGGTTGTACCAAACACTTAAAGGCTTTTTTTGGAATTACAATCCTCCTTAAGAAATAAATAGAAATTGGTTTTACTTAGAGTTTCCATAATGGGATTATAGAATGTGGAGACTTACATTGTATTCAAGGGGCACTTCAATCACATTGATGAATTTTCGCATCAAAGAATAAACTAAGCATTCCTCTGCCTCCATTTTCGAATTCAATAAGAAATCATATCAAAGAATAGGGAGTTAATGGTGGAATCTAGAGCATTCTATACACACTAACCATGAATTGTGTCTGATTAGATGGAACATAAATCCTTTGCTTTAATTTACAACTTTTCGGTCAGCATCAAATGAATTATCAGTGCTTAACCACAAAAATTTAGTTAATCGATTTGTTCAATTCCGTTTGAACTACTTGTATAAGTGATAAACAGATATAACGCGATTTTGTATTGTTACGGATCATTTATAACTAATGAGAGAGTTGCGTTAATGAGACACCTAGCGGTTTAATATGAAGCTACGATGTTCCTTTCAAAAAACAAACATGTGTCAAATAAATCTACCATTATTAGACTTTTAATTGTAAAGAATGACATTTTATTCAAGAGGCTCTTTAATTACATCGATGAATTATCACATCATAGAATAACTAAGCTTTGCTCTGCTTCCATTTTCGAATTCAATCAGAAATGTTATCCAAGAATACGGACTCAATTGTGGAATCTGGAGCTTTCTACTCCCTGTAACAATGGACTATGTCTGATTGGAAGTAACTTTTATCCTTTTGTTTTAATTTGCAACTTTTTGGTAAGCATCAAATGAGTAATCTGTGCTTAACCACAAAAATTAAGATAATCGATTTGTTCAATTACATTTGAACTATCTGTATAAGTGATAAACAGTAATTAGTAGGCTTGTTAAGTTGTGATATTTAATGCGCCAAACAGTACACTTGACTAAAAGTTATCCTACAGACATCTTTAGACATCCAATTGACTAACAGATATCTAAAATATACTTTATGACATTCGTACTCAATTGGGATATCCAACGAGAGGGATGGGTTGTTACGAGTTTCTCTCGTTACGTATCAAGATACCGGATTTAATAAAGAAATTAAAGAGAAGCTAACGATTAGTAGTGGTTATTTCAAACCCTACATTACCGACTCGGTGCATAGGTTTCCGAGTGGACAGGAAGTACCGTCTAGGAACATCTCAGTGGACCGTCAGAAGACCGGATGAAAAGAACGGCGCTCCACTTAAAAGTCCAAGCCGACCAAGCGAGCAAGGCAGGGCTGTGCCAAGTAACTTGGCGGCTTGAGACGAGGAGAAGTGGGCACAGGGACTCCTGCGAAAAGGCGAATTCTCTAGTCCCCTGAGGAGGGGGTAATAAGAGTGTGGGTCGGGCCTGGGACGTCGCGCAAGGCGGACGTACACCACACCGGCTCACCGATGAGTGTGTCCGTGTGCGTGAGGTGAGCTTGCTCCCTAAGCAACGAACACACTGTATGCTATCGATGCATAAGGGACCTGTGCAGGTATGATCGGTTTCTGCTGCATGCCGGGTGCCGCCGCTAAGTCCATGGCAACGCGCATGGCACCGCGGACTTGGGCATTGCGTGGATGCGCCACCCTGACAGTCCCCTATGAGAAAAGATCTCGATAATGTTCTGGTCTCCTCACCTCCCCTCACATGTGTGAGTGGGTGGGTGGGAGAATGTGTCTATTGTCGCGAGGCTCTGGCTACCTGTAAGGGACCCTCCCCTCTCTCCACGACCTAGCACACTGAGCAAACCAGGCTTCCGTACCGTCCTCTGTGCACTACCAATCAGCCCATTGGAAAATGCATACGATTGGAATGGCGGGGTAAGACCCCTATGTTAACGCTGGGTTGTTGGTCACCCACACGACCAACTGGCGCCCTGAAAGTACCGAATGTAAGGACGGCCGAAGGTAATAGGAAGATAACTATCACGATCAGCCCATCGTGGTAGAAGAATCCATTACAGGGTGTACGAAAATCTTAGAGACATTATTTGGAATTACAATCGTCCTTAAGAAATAAATAGAAATTGGATTTACTTACAGTTTCCATAATGGGATTATCGAATGTGGAGACTTACATTGTATTCAAGGGGCACTTCAATCACATTGATGAATTTTCACATCATAGAATAACTCAGCACTGCTCTGCTTTCATTTTCGAATTCATTTAGAAATTATATAAAAGAATAGGGACTTAATCGTGGAATCTAGAGCATTCTTTGCAATCTAACAATGAACTTTTTTGAATAGGAAGAAACATAAATCCTTTTACTTTAATTTACAACTTTTTGATCAGCATGAAAGGTATATTCTGTGCTTAACCCAAAAATTTTGTTAATCGATTTGATCAATTCCGTTTCAACTATTTGTATAAGTGAAAAACAGTAATAAAGAGGCTTCTTAAGTTGTGATATTTAATGCCCCATACAGTAAACTTGACTAAAAGTTATCTTACAGACATCTTTAGACATCTAATTGACTAACTGATATCTAAAATAGACTTTATGTCATACGTACTCAATTGGGATGACCAACGAGAGAGATGGGTGTACGAAACACTTAGAGGTTTTTTTTGGAATTAAAATCGTCCTTAAGAAAGAAATAGAAATTGGTTTTACTCACAGTTACCATAATGGGATTATCGAATGTGGAGACTTACATTGTATTCAAGGGGCACTTTAATCACAATGATGAAATATCGCATCAAAGAATAAACTAAGCATTCCTCTGCTTCCATTTTCGAATTCAATAAGAAATGATATCAAGGAATAGGGAGTTAATGATGGAATCTATAGCATTCTATGCACTCTAACAATGAACTGTGTTTAATTGTAATGAACCTAAGTCCTTTTACTTTAATTTACAACTTTTTGGCCAGCATAAAATGTATAATCTATGTTAACCCAAAAATGTAGTTAATCGATTTGATCAATTCCGTTAGAACAATTTGTATAAGTGATAAACACTAATAAGGAGGCTTGTTAAGTTGTGATATTTAAGGCGCCAAACAGTACACTTGACTAAAAGTTATCTTACAGACATCTTTAGACATCCAATTGACTAACAGATATCTAAAATAGACTTTATGTAATTCGTACTCAGTTATGATAACCAACGAGAGAGATGGGTGTACGAAAATCTTAGAGGCTTTATTTGGAATTACAATCGTCCTTAAGAAAGAAATAGAAATTGGTTTTACTTACAGTTTCCATAATGGGATTATCAAATGTGGAGACTTACATTGTATTCAAGGGGCACTTCAATCCCATTGATGAATTTTCACATCATAGAATAAACTAAGCATTCCTCTGCCTCCATTTTCGAATTCAATAAGAAATCATATCAAAGAATAGGGAGGTAATGGTGGAATCTAGAGCATTCTTTGCAATCTAACAATGAACTTTGTTGAATAGGAAGGAACATAAATCCTTTTACTTTAATTTACAACTTTTTGATCAGCATGAAAGGTATATTCTGTGCTTAACCCAAAAATTTTGTTAATCGATTTGATCAATTCCGTTTCAACTATTTGTATAAGTGAAAAACAGTAATAAGGAGGCTTCTTAAGTTGTGATATTTAATGCCCCATACAGTAAACTTGACTAAAAGTTATCTTACAGACATCTTTAGACATCTAATTGACTAACTGATATCTAAAATAGACTTTATGTCATTCGTACTCAATTGGGATGACCAACGAGAGAGATGGGTGTACGAAACACTTAGAGGCTTTATTTGGAATTAAAATCGTCCTTAAGAAATAAATACAAATTGGTTTTGCTTACAGTTTCCATAATGGGATTATCGAATGTGGAGACTTATATTGTATTCAACGGGCACTTTAATCACATTGATGAATTATCGCATCAAAGAATAACTCAGCAATGCTCTACTTCCTTTTTCGAATTCAATAAGAAATGATATCAAAGAATAGGGAGTTAATCGTGGAATCTAGAGCATTTTATGCACTCTAACAATGAACTGTGTTGAATAGGATGTAACATAAATCCTTTTACTTTAATTTACAACTTTTTGGTCAGAAAAAAATGTATAGTCTGTGCTTAACCCAAAAATTTTGTTAATCGAATTGATCAATTCCGTTTGAACTACTAGTATTCGAGTTAAACTGATATAAAGCGATTTTTTATAGTTATGAAATAATTATTACTAATGAGAGAGTTGCGATCATGAGACACCTAGCGGTTTAATATGAAGCTACAATGTTCCTTTCAAAAAACAAACATGTGTCAAATAAATCTACCATTATTAGACTTTTAAATGTAAAGAATTACATTTTATTCAAGAGGCTCTTCAATTACATTGATGAATTATCACATCATAGTATAACTAAGCTTTGCTCTGCTCCATTTTCGAATTCAATCAGAAATGTTATCCAAGAAGAGGGACTCCATTGTGGAATCTGGAGCAGTCTACTCCATGTAACAATGGACTATGTCTGATTGGAAGTAACTTTATTCTTTTTGTTTTAATTTAAAACTTTTTGGACAGCATCAAATGAATTATCAGTGCTTAACCACAAAAATTTAGTTAATCGATTTGTTCAATTCCATTTGAACAATTTTTATATTTGATAAACAGTAATTAGGAGGTTTGTTAAGTTGTGATATTTAATTCCCCATTCAGTACAATTGACTAAAAGCTATCTTATAGAAATCTTTAGACATCCAATTGACTAACTGCTACCTAAAATAGTCTTTATGTCACTCGGTACTCATTTGGGATGGCCATCGAGAGAGATGGGTGTACCAAACACTTAATGGCTTTTTTTGGAATTACAATCCTCCTTAAGAAATAAATAGAAATTGGTTTTACTCACAGTTTCCATAATGGGATTATCGAATGTGGAGACTTACATTGTATTCAAGGGGCACTTTAATCACAATGATGAAATATCGCATCAAAGAATAAACTAAGCATTCCTCTGCCTCCATTTTCGAATTCAATAAGAAATCATATCAAAGAATAGGGAGTTAATGGTGGAATCTAGAGCATTCTATACACACTAACCATGAATTGTGTCTGATTAGATGGAACATAAATCCTTTGCTTTAATTTACAACTTTTTGGTCAGCATCAAATGAATTATCAGTGCTTAACCACAAAAATTTAGTTAATCGATTTGTTCAATTCCGTTTGAACTACTTGTATAAGTGATAAACAGATATAACGCGATTTTGTATTGTTACGGATCATTTATAACTAATGAGAGAGTTGCGTTAATGAGACACCTAGCGGTTTAATATGAAGCTACGATGTTCCCTTCAAAAAACAAACATGTGTCAAATAAATCTACCATTATTAGACTTTTAATTGTAAAGAATGACATTTTATTCAAGAGGCTCTTCAATTACATCGATGAATTATCACATCATAGAATAACTAAGCTTTGCTCTGCTTCCATTTTCGAATTCAATCAGAAATGTTATCCAAGAATACGGACTCAATTGTGGAATCTGGAGCTTTCTACTCCCTGTAACAATGGACTATGTCTCATTGGAAGTAACTTTTATCCTTTTGTTTTAATTTACAACTTTTTGGTAAGCATCAAATGAGTAATCTGTGCTTAACCACAAAAATTAAGATAATCGATTTGTTCAATTCCATTTGAACTATCTGTATAAGTGATAAACAGTAATTAGTAGGCTTGTAAAGTTGTGATATTTAATGCGCCAAACAGTAAACTTGACTAAAAGTTATCCTACAGACATCTTTAGACATCCAATTGACTAACAGATATCTAAAATATACTTTATGACACTCGTACTCAATTGGGATATCCAACGAGAGGGATGGGTTGTAACGAGTTTCTCTCGTTACGTATCAAGATACCGGATTTAATAAAGAAATTAAAGAGAAGCTAACGATTAGTAGTGGTTATTTTAAACCCTACATTACCGACTCGGTGCATAGGTTTCCGAGTGGACAGGAAGTACCGTCTAGGAACATCCCTGTGGACCGTCAGAAGACCGGATGAAAAGAACGGCGCTCCACTTAAAAGTCCAAGCCGACCAAGCGAGCAAGGCAGGGCTGTGCCAAGTAACTTGGCGGCTTGATACGAGGAGAAGTGGGCACAGGGACTCCTGCGTAAAGGCGAATTCTCTAGTCCCCTGAGGAGGGGGAAATAAGAGAGTGGGTCGGGCCTGGGACGTCGCGCAAGGCGGACGTACACGACACCGGCTCACCGATGAGTGTGTCCGTGTGCGTGAGGTGAGCTTGCTCCCTACGCAACGAAGACACTGTATGCTATCGATGCATAAGGGACCTGTGCAGGTATGGTCGGTTTCTGCTGCATGCCGGGTGCCGCCGCTAAGTCCATGGCAACGCGCATGGCACCGCGGACTTGGGCATTGCGTGGATGCACCACCCTGACAGTCCCCTATGAGAAAAGATCTCGATAATGTTCTCGTCTCCTCACCTCCCCTCACATGTGTGAGTGGGTGGGTGGGAGAATGTGTCTATTGTCGCGAGGCTCTGGCTACCTGTAAGGGACCCTCCCCTCTCTCCACGACCTAGCACACTGAGCAAACCAGGCTTCCGTACCGTCCTCTGTGCACTACCAATCAGCCCATTGGAAAATGCATACGATTGGAATGTCGGGGTAAGACCCCTATGTTAACGCTGGGTTGTTGGTCACCCACACGACCAACTGGCGCCCTGAAAGTACCGAATGTAAGGACGGCCGAAGGTAATAGGAAGATAACTATCACGATCAGCCCATCGTGGTAGAAGAATCCATTACAGGGTGTACGAAAATCTTAGAGACATTATTTGGAATTACAATCGTCCTTAAGAAATAAATAGAAATTGGATTTACTTACAGTTTCCATAATGGGATTATCGAATGTGGAGACTTACATTGTATTCAAGGGGCACTTCAATCACATTGATGAATTTTCACATCATAGAATAACTCAGCACTGCTCTGCTTTCATTTTCGAATTCATTTAGAAATTATATAAAAGAATAGGGACTTAATCGTGGAATCTAGAGCATTCTTTGCAATCTAACAATGAACTTTTTTGAATAGGAAGAAACATAAATCCTTTTACTTTAATTTACAACTTTTTGATCAGCATGAAAGGTATATTCTGTGCTTAACCCAAAAATTTTGTTAATCGATTTGATCAATTCCGTTTCAACTATTTGTATAAGTGAAAAACAGTAATAAAGAGGCTTCTTAAGTTGTGATATTTAATGCCCCATACAGTAAACTTGACTAAAAGTTATCTTACAGACATCTTTAGACATCTAATTGACTAACTGATATCTAAAATAGACTTTATGTCATACGTACTCAATTGGGATGACCAACGAGAGAGATGGGTGTACGAAACACTTAGAGGTTTTTTTTGGAATTAAAATCGTCCTTAAGAAAGAAATAGAAATTGGTTTTACTCACAGTTACCATAATGGGATTATCGAATGTGGAGACTTACATTGTATTCAAGGGGCACTTTAATCACAATGATGAAATATCGCATCAAAGAATAAACTAAGCATTCCTCTGCTTCCATTTTCGAATTCAATAAGAAATGATATCAAGGAATAGGGAGTTAATGATGGAATCTATAGCATTCTATGCACTCTAACAATGAACTGTGTTTAATTGTAATCAACCTAAGTCCTTTTACTTTAATTTACAACTTTTTGGCCAGCATAAAATGTATAATCTATGTTAACCCAAAAATGTAGTTAATCGATTTGATCAATTCCGTTAGAACAATTTGTATAAGTGATAAACACTAATAAGGAGGCTTGTTAAGTTGTGATATTTAAGGCGCCAAACAGTACACTTGACTAAAAGTTATCTTACAGACATCTTTAGACATCCAATTGACTAACAGATATCTAAAATAGACTTTATGTAATTCGTACTCAGTTATGATAACCAACGAGAGAGATGGGTGTACGAAAATCTTAGAGGCTTTATTTGGAATTACAATCGTCCTTAAGAAAGAAATAGAAATTGGTTTTACTTACAGTTTCCATAATGGGATTATCAAATGTGGAGACTTACATTGTATTCAAGGGGCACTTCAATCCCATTGATGAATTTTCACATCATAGAATAAACTAAGCATTCCTCTGCCTCCATTTTCGAATTCAATAAGAAATCATATCAAAGAATAGGGAGGTAATGGTGGAATCTAGAGCATTCTTTGCAATCTAACAATGAACTTTGTTGAATAGGAAGGAACATAAATCCTTTTACTTTAATTTACAACTTTTTGATCAGCATGAAAGGTATATTCTGTGCTTAACCCAAAAATTTTGTTAATCGATTTGATCAATTCCGTTTCAACTATTTGTATAAGTGAAAAACAGTAATAAGGAGGCTTCTTAAGTTGTGATATTTAATGCCCCATACAGTAAACTTGACTAAAAGTTATCTTACAGACATCTTTAGACATCTAATTGACTAACTGATATCTAAAATAGACTTTATGTCATTCGTACTCAATTGGGATGACCAACGAGAGAGATGGGTGTACGAAACACTTAGAGGCTTTATTTGGAATTAAAATCGTCCTTAAGAAATAAATACAAATTGGTTTTGCTTACAGTTTCCATAATGGGATTATCGAATGTGGAGACTTATATTGTATTCAACGGGCACTTTAATCACATTGATGAATTATCGCATCAAAGAATAACTCAGCAATGCTCTACTTCCTTTTTCGAATTCAATAAGAAATGATATCAAAGAATAGGGAGTTAATCGTGGAATCTAGAGCATTTTATGCACTCTAACAATGAACTGTGTTGAATAGGATGTAACATAAATCCTTTTACTTTAATTTACAACTTTTTGGTCAGAAAAAAATGTATAGTCTGTGCTTAACCCAAAAATTTTGTTAATCGAATTGATCAATTCCGTTTGAACTACTAGTATTCGAGTTAAACTGATATAAAGCGATTTTTTATAGTTATGAAATAATTATTACTAATGAGAGAGTTGCGATCATGAGACACCTAGCGGTTTAATATGAAGCTACAATGTTCCTTTCAAAAAACAAACATGTGTCAAATAAATCTACCATTATTAGACTTTTAAATGTAAAGAATTACATTTTATTCAAGAGGCTCTTCAATTACATTGATGAATTATCACATCATAGTATAACTAAGCTTTGCTCTGCTCCATTTTCGAATTCAATCAGAAATGTTATCCAAGAAGAGGGACTCCATTGTGGAATCTGGAGCAGTCTACTCCATGTAACAATGGACTATGTCTGATTGGAAGTAACTTTATTCTTTTTGTTTTAATTTAAAACTTTTTGGACAGCATCAAATGAATTATCAGTGCTTAACCACAAAAATTTAGTTAATCGATTTGTTCAATTCCATTTGAACAATTTTTATATTTGATAAACAGTAATTAGGAGGTTTGTTAAGTTGTGATATTTAATTCCCCATTCAGTACAATTGACTAAAAGCTATCTTATAGAAATCTTTAGACATCCAATTGACTAACTGCTACCTAAAATAGTCTTTATGTCACTCGGTACTCATTTGGGATGGCCATCGAGAGAGATGGGTGTACCAAACACTTAATGGCTTTTTTTGGAATTACAATCCTCCTTAAGAAATAAATAGAAATTGGTTTTACTCACAGTTTCCATAATGGGATTATCGAATGTGGAGACTTACATTGTATTCAAGGGGCACTTTAATCACAATGATGAAATATCGCATCAAAGAATAAACTAAGCATTCCTCTGCCTCCATTTTCGAATTCAATAAGAAATCATATCAAAGAATAGGGAGTTAATGGTGGAATCTAGAGCATTCTATACACACTAACCATGAATTGTGTCTGATTAGATGGAACATAAATCCTTTGCTTTAATTTACAACTTTTTGGTCAGCATCAAATGAATTATCAGTGCTTAACCACAAAAATTTAGTTAATCGATTTGTTCAATTCCGTTTGAACTACTTGTATAAGTGATAAACAGATATAACGCGATTTTGTATTGTTACGGATCATTTATAACTAATGAGAGAGTTGCGTTAATGAGACACCTAGCGGTTTAATATGAAGCTACGATGTTCCCTTCAAAAAACAAACATGTGTCAAATAAATCTACCATTATTAGACTTTTAATTGTAAAGAATGACATTTTATTCAAGAGGCTCTTCAATTACATCGATGAATTATCACATCATAGAATAACTAAGCTTTGCTCTGCTTCCATTTTCGAATTCAATCAGAAATGTTATCCAAGAATACGGACTCAATTGTGGAATCTGGAGCTTTCTACTCCCTGTAACAATGGACTATGTCTCATTGGAAGTAACTTTTATCCTTTTGTTTTAATTTACAACTTTTTGGTAAGCATCAAATGAGTAATCTGTGCTTAACCACAAAAATTAAGATAATCGATTTGTTCAATTCCATTTGAACTATCTGTATAAGTGATAAACAGTAATTAGTAGGCTTGTAAAGTTGTGATATTTAATGCGCCAAACAGTAAACTTGACTAAAAGTTATCCTACAGACATCTTTAGACATCCAATTGACTAACAGATATCTAAAATATACTTTATGACACTCGTACTCAATTGGGATATCCAACGAGAGGGATGGGTTGTAACGAGTTTCTCTCGTTACGTATCAAGATACCGGATTTAATAAAGAAATTAAAGAGAAGCTAACGATTAGTAGTGGTTATTTTAAACCCTACATTACCGACTCGGTGCATAGGTTTCCGAGTGGACAGGAAGTACCGTCTAGGAACATCCCTGTGGACCGTCAGAAGACCGGATGAAAAGAACGGCGCTCCACTTAAAAGTCCAAGCCGACCAAGCGAGCAAGGCAGGGCTGTGCCAAGTAACTTGGCGGCTTGATACGAGGAGAAGTGGGCACAGGGACTCCTGCGTAAAGGCGAATTCTCTAGTCCCCTGAGGAGGGGGAAATAAGAGAGTGGGTCGGGCCTGGGACGTCGCGCAAGGCGGACGTACACGACACCGGCTCACCGATGAGTGTGTCCGTGTGCGTGAGGTGAGCTTGCTCCCTACGCAACGAAGACACTGTATGCTATCGATGCATAAGGGACCTGTGCAGGTATGGTCGGTTTCTGCTGCATGCCGGGTGCCGCCGCTAAGTCCATGGCAACGCGCATGGCACCGCGGACTTGGGCATTGCGTGGATGCACCACCCTGACAGTCCCCTATGAGAAAAGATCTCGATAATGTTCTCGTCTCCTCACCTCCCCTCACATGTGTGAGTGGGTGGGTGGGAGAATGTGTCTATTGTCGCGAGGCTCGGGGTACCTGTAAGGGACCCTCCCCTCTCTCCACGACCTAGCACACTGAGCAAACCAGGCTTCCGTACCGTCCTCTGTGCACTACCAATCAGCCCATTGGAAAATGCATACGATTGGAATGGCGGGGTAAGACCCCTATGTTAACGCTGGGTTGTTGGTCACCCACACGACCAACTGGCGCCCTGAAAGTACCGAATGTAAGGACGGCCGAAGGTAATAGGAAGATAACTATCACGATCAGCCCATCGTGGTAGAAGAATCCATTACAGGGTGTACGAAAATCTTAGAGACATTATTTGGAATTACAATCGTCCTTAAGAAATAAATAGAAATTGGATTTACTTACAGTTTCCATAATGGGATTATCGAATGTGGAGACTTACATTGTATTCAAGGGGCACTTCAATCACATTGATGAATTTTCACATCATAAAATAACTCAGCACTGCTCTGCTTTCATTTTCGAATTCATTTAGAAATTATATAAAAGAATAGGGACTTAATCGTGGAATCTAGAGCATTCTTTGCAATCTAACAATGAACTTTTTTGAATAGGAAGAAACATAAATCCTTTTACTTTAATTTACAACTTTTTGATCAGCATGAAAGGTATATTCTGTGCTTAAACCAAAAATTTTGTTAATCGATTTGATCAATTCCGTTTCAACTATTTGTATAAGTGAAAAACAGTAATAAAGAGGCTTCTTAAGTTGTGATATTTAATGCCCCATACAGTAAACTTGACTAAAAGTAATCTTACAGACATCTTTAGACATCTAATTGACTAACTGATATCTAAAATAGACTTTATGTCATTCGTACTCAATTGGGATGACCAACGAGAGAGATGGGTGTACGAAACACTTAGAGGTTTTTTTTGGAATTAAAATCGTCCTTAAGAAAGAAATAGAAATTGGTTTTACTCACAGTTTCCATAATGGGATTATCGAATGTGGAGACTTACATTGTATTCAAGGGGCACTTTAATCACAATGATGAAATATCGCATCAAAGAATAAACTAAGCATTCCTCTGCTTCCATTTTCGAATTCAATAAGAAATCATATCAAAGAATAGGGAGTTAATGGTGGAATCTAGAGCATTCTATACACACTAACCATGAATTGTGTCTGATTAGATGGAACATAAATCCTTTGCTTTAATTTACAACTTTTTGGTCAGCATCAAATGAATTATCAGTGCTTAACCACAAAAATTTAGTTAATCGATTTGTTCAATTCCGTTTGAACTACTTGTATAAGTGATAAACAGATATAACGCGATTTTGTATTGTTACGGATCATTTATAACTAATGAGAGAGTTGCGTTAATGAGACACCTAGCGGTTTAATATGAAGCTACGATGTTCCCTTCAAAAAACAAACATGTGTCAAATAAATCTACCATTATTAGACTTTTAATTGTAAAGAATGACATTTTATTCAAGAGGCTCTTCAATTACATCGATGAATTATCACATCATAGAATAACTAAGCTTTGCTCTGCTTCCATTTTCGAATTCAATCAGAAATGTTATCCAAGAATACGGACTCAATTGTGGAATCTGGAGCTTTCTACTCCCTGTAACAATGGACTATGTCTCATTGGAAGTAACTTTTATCCTTTTGTTTTAATTTACAACTTTTTGGTAAGCATCAAATGAGTAATCTGTGCTTAACCACAAAAATTAAGATAATCGATTTGTTCAATTCCATTTGAACTATCTGTATAAGTGATAAACAGTAATTAGTAGGCTTGTAAAGTTGTGATATTTAATGCGCCAAACAGTAAACTTGACTAAAAGTTATCCTACAGACATCTTTAGACATCCAATTGACTAACAGATATCTAAAATATACTTTATGACACTCGTACTCAATTGGGATATCCAACGAGAGGGATGGGTTGTAACGAGTTTCTCTCGTTACGTATCAAGATACCGGATTTAATAAAGAAATTAAAGAGAAGCTAACGATTAGTAGTGGTTATTTTAAACCCTACATTACCGACTCGGTGCATAGGTTTCCGAGTGGACAGGAAGTACCGTCTAGGAACATCCCTGTGGACCGTCAGAAGACCGGATGAAAAGAACGGCGCTCCACTTAAAAGTCCAAGCCGACCAAGCGAGCAAGGCAGGGCTGTGCCAAGTAACTTGGCGGCTTGATACGAGGAGAAGTGGGCACAGGGACTCCTGCGTAAAGGCGAATTCTCTAGTCCCCTGAGGAGGGGGAAATAAGAGAGTGGGTCGGGCCTGGGACGTCGCGCAAGGCGGACGTACACGACACCGGCTCACCGATGAGTGTGTCCGTGTGCGTGAGGTGAGCTTGCTCCCTACGCAACGAAGACACTGTATGCTATCGATGCATAAGGGACCTGTGCAGGTATGATCGGTTTCTGCTGCATGCCGGGTGCCGCCGCTAAGTCCATGGCAACGCGCATGGCACCGCGGACTTGGGCATTGCGTGGATGCACCACCCTGACAGTCCCCTATGAGAAAAGATCTCGATAATGTTCTCGTCTCCTCACCTCCCCTCACATGTGTGAGTGGGTGGGTGGGAGAATGTGTCTATTGTCGCGAGGCTCGGGGTACCTGTAAGGGACCCTCCCCTCTCTCCACGACCTAGCACACTGAGCAAACCAGGCTTCCGTACCGTCCTCTGTGCACTACCAATCAGCCCATTGGAAAATGCATACGATTGGAATGGCGGGGTAAGACCCCTATGTTAACGCTGGGTTGTTGGTCACCCACACGACCAACTGGCGCCCTGAAAGTACCGAATGTAAGGACGGCCGAAGGTAATAGGAAGATAACTATCACGATCAGCCCATCGTGGTAGAAGAATCCATTACAGGGTGTACGAAAATCTTAGAGACATTATTTGGAATTACAATCGTCCTTAAGAAATAAATAGAAATTGGATTTACTTACAGTTTCCATAATGGGATTATCGAATGTGGAGACTTACATTGTATTCAAGGGGCACTTCAATCACATTGATGAATTTTCACATCATAGAATAACTCAGCACTGCTCTGCTTTCATTTTCGAATTCATTTAGAAATTATATAAAAGAATAGGGACTTAATCGTGGAATCTAGAGCATTCTTTGCAATCTAACAATGAACTTTTTTGAATAGGAAGAAACATAAATCCTTTTACTTTAATTTACAACTTTTTGATCAGCATGAAAGGTATATTCTGTGCTTAACCCAAAAATTTTGTTAATCGATTTGATCAATTCCGTTTCAACTATTTGTATAAGTGAAAAACAGTAATAAAGAGGCTTCTTAAGTTGTGATATTTAATGCCCCATACAGTAAACTTGACTAAAAGTTATCTTACAGACATCTTTAGACATCTAATTGACTAACTGATATCTAAAATAGACTTTATGTCATACGTACTCAATTGGGATGACCAACGAGAGAGATGGGTGTACGAAACACTTAGAGGTTTTTTTTGGAATTAAAATCGTCCTTAAGAAAGAAATAGAAATTGGTTTTACTCACAGTTACCATAATGGGATTATCGAATGTGGAGACTTACATTGTATTCAAGGGGCACTTTAATCACAATGATGAAATATCGCATCAAAGAATAAACTAAGCATTCCTCTGCTTCCATTTTCGAATTCAATAAGAAATGATATCAAGGAATAGGGAGTTAATGATGGAATCTATAGCATTCTATGCACTCTAACAATGAACTGTGTTTAATTGTAATCAACCTAAGTCCTTTTACTTTAATTTACAACTTTTTGGCCAGCATAAAATGTATAATCTATGTTAACCCAAAAATGTAGTTAATCGATTTGATCAATTCCGTTAGAACAATTTGTATAAGTGATAAACACTAATAAGGAGGCTTGTTAAGTTGTGATATTTAAGGCGCCAAACAGTACACTTGACTAAAAGTTATCTTACAGACATCTTTAGACATCCAATTGACTAACAGATATCTAAAATAGACTTTATGTAATTCGTACTCAGTTATGATAACCAACGAGAGAGATGGGTGTACGAAAATCTTAGAGGCTTTATTTGGAATTACAATCGTCCTTAAGAAAGAAATAGAAATTGGTTTTACTTACAGTTTCCATAATGGGATTATCAAATGTGGAGACTTACATTGTATTCAAGGGGCACTTCAATCCCATTGATGAATTTTCACATCATAGAATAAACTAAGCATTCCTCTGCCTCCATTTTCGAATTCAATAAGAAATCATATCAAAGAATAGGGAGGTAATGGTGGAATCTAGAGCATTCTTTGCAATCTAACAATGAACTTTGTTGAATAGGAAGGAACATAAATCCTTTTACTTTAATTTACAACTTTTTGATCAGCATGAAAGGTATATTCTGTGCTTAACCCAAAAATTTTGTTAATCGATTTGATCAATTCCGTTTCAACTATTTGTATAAGTGAAAAACAGTAATAAGGAGGCTTCTTAAGTTGTGATATTTAATGCCCCATACAGTAAACTTGACTAAAAGTTATCTTACAGACATCTTTAGACATCTAATTGACTAACTGATATCTAAAATAGACTTTATGTCATTCGTACTCAATTGGGATGACCAACGAGAGAGATGGGTGTACGAAACACTTAGAGGCTTTATTTGGAATTAAAATCGTCCTTAAGAAATAAATACAAATTGGTTTTGCTTACAGTTTCCATAATGGGATTATCGAATGTGGAGACTTATATTGTATTCAAGGGGCACTTTAATCACATTGATGAATTATCGCATCAAAGAATAACTCAGCAATGCTCTACTTCCTTTTTCGAATTCAATAAGAAATGATATCAAAGAATAGGGAGTTAATCGTGGAATCTAGAGCATTTTATGCACTCTAACAATGAACTGTGTTGAATAGGATGTAACATAAATCCTTTTACTTTAATTTACAACTTTTTGGTCAGAAAAAAATGTATAGTCTGTGCTTAACCCAAAAATTTTGTTAATCGAATTGATCAATTCCGTTTGAACTACTAGTATTCGAGTTAAACTGATATAAAGCGATTTTTTATAGTTATGAAATAATTATTACTAATGAGAGAGTTGCGATCATGAGACACCTAGCGGTTTAATATGAAGCTACAATGTTCCTTTCAAAAAACAAACATGTGTCAAATAAATCTACCATTATTAGACTTTTAAATGTAAAGAATTACATTTTATTCAAGAGGCTCTTCAATTACATTGATGAATTATCACATCATAGTATAACTAAGCTTTGCTCTGCTCCATTTTCGAATTCAATCAGAAATGTTATCCAAGAAGAGGGACTCAATTGTGGAATCTGGAGCAGTCTACTCCATGTAACAATGGACTATGTCTGATTGGAAGTAACTTTATTCTTTTTGTTTTAATTTAAAACTTTTTGGACAGCATCAAATGAATTATCAGTGCTTAACCACAAAAATTTAGTTAATCGATTTGTTCAATTCCATTTGAACAATTTTTATATTTGATAAACAGTAATTAGGAGGCTAGTTAAGTTGTGATATTTAATTCCCCATTCAGTACAATTGACTAAAAGTTATCTTATAGAAATCTTTAGAGATCCAATTGACTAACTGCTACCTAAAATAGTCTTTATGTCACTCGGTACTCATTTGGGATGGCCATCGAGAGAGATGGGTGTACCAAACACTTAATGGCTTTTTTTGGAATTACAATCCTCCTTAAGAAATAAATAGAAATTGGTTTTACTTAGAGTTTCCATAATGGGATTATAGAATGTGGAGACTTACATTGTATTCAAGGGGCACTACAATCACATTGATGAATTTTCGCATCAAAGAATAAGCTAAGCATTCCTTTGCCTCCATTTTCGAATTCAATAAGTAATCATATCAAAGACTAGGGAGTTAATGGTGGAATCTAGAGCATTCTATACACACTAACCATGAATTGTGTCTGATTAGATGGAACATAAATCCTTTGCTTTAATTTACAACTTTTTGGTCAGCATCAAATGAATTATCAGTGCTTAACCACAAAAATTTAGTTAATCGATTTGTTCAATTCCGTTTGAACTACTAGTATTCGAGTTAAACTGATATAAAGCGATTTTTTATAGTTATGAAATAATTATTACTAATGAGAGAGTTGCGATCATGAGACACCTAGCGGTTTAATATGAAGCTACAATGTTCCTTTCAAAAAACAAACATGTGTCAAATAAATCTACCATTATTAGACTTTTAAATGTAAAGAATTACATTTTATTCAAGAGGCTCTTCAATTACATTGATGAATTATCACATCATAGTATAACTAAGCTTTGCTCTGCTCCATTTTCGAATTCAATAAGAAATCATATCAAAGAATAGGGAGTTAATGGTGGAATCTAGAGCATTCTATACACACTAACCATGAATTGTGTCTGATTAGATGGAACATAAATCCTTTGCTTTAATTTACAACTTTTTGGTCAGCATCAAATGAATTATCAGTGCTTAACCACAAAAATTTAGTTAATCGATTTGTTCAATTCCGTTTGAACTACTTGTATAAGTGATAAACAGATATAACGCGATTTTGTATTGTTACGGTTCATTTATAACTAATGAGAGAGTTGCGTTAATGAGACACCTAGCGGTTTAATATGAAGCTACGATGTTCCCTTCAAAAAACAAACATGTGTCAAATAAATCTACCATTATTAGACTTTTAATTGTAAAGGATGACATTTTATTCAAGAGGCTCTTCAATTACATCGATGAATTATCACATCATAGAATAACTAAGCTTTGCTCTGCTTCCATTTTCGAATTCAATCAGAAATGTTATCCAAGAATACGGACTCAATTGTGGAATCTGGAGCTTTCTACTCCCTGTAATAATGGACTATGTCTCATTGGAAGTAACTTTTATCCTTTTGTTTTAATTTACAACTTTTTGGTAAGCATCAAATGAGTAATCTGTGCTTAACCACAAAAATTAAGATAATCGATTTGTTCAATTCCATTTGAACTATCTGTATAAGTGATAAACAGTAATTAGTAGGCTTGTAAAGTTGTGATATTTAATGCGCCAAACAGTAAACTTGACTAAAAGTTATCCTACAGACATCTTTAGACATCCAATTGACTAACAGATATCTAAAATATACTTTATGACACTCGTACTCAATTGGGATATCCAACGAGAGGGTTGGGTTGTAACGAGTTTCTCTCGTTACGTATCAAGATACCGGATTTAATAAAGAAATTAAAGAGAAGCTAACGATTAGTAGTGGTTATTTTAAACCCTACATTACCGACTCGGTGCATAGGTTTCCGAGTGGACAGGAAGTACCGTTTAGGAACATCCCTGTGGACCGTCAGAAGACCGGATGAAAAGAACGGCGCTCCACTTAAAAGTCCAAGCCGACCAAGCGAGCAAGGCAGGGCTGTGCCAAGTAACTTGGCGGCTTGATACGAGGAGAAGTGGGCAGAGGGACTCCTGCGTAAAGGCGAATTCTCTAGTCCCCTGAGGAGGGGGAAATAAGAGAGTGGGTCGGGCCTGGGACGTCGCGCAAGGCGGACGTACACGACACCGGCTCACCGATGAGTGTGTCCGTGTGCGTGAGGTGAGCTTGCTCCCTACGCAACGAACACACTGTATGCTATCGATGCATAAGGGACCTGTGCAGGTATGATCGGTTTCTGCTGCATGCCGGGTGCCGCCGCTAAGTCCATGGCAACGCGCATGGCACCGCGGACATGGGCATTGCGTGGATGCACCACCCTGACAGTCCCCTATGTGAAAAGATCTCGATAATGTTCTCGTCTCCTCACCTCCCCTCACATGTGTGAGTGGGTGGGTGGGAGAATGTGTCTATTGTCGCGAGGCTCGGGGTACCTGTAAGGGACCCTCCCCTCTCTCCACGACCTAGCACACTGAGCAAACCAGGCTTCCGTACCGTCCTCTGTGCACTACCAATCAGCCCATTGGAAAATGCATACGATTGGAATGGCGGGGTAAGACACCTATGTTAACGCTGGGTTGTTGGTCACCCACACGACCAACTGGCGCCCTGAAAGTACCGAAAGTAAGGACGGCCGAAGGTAATAGGAAGATAACTATCACGATCAGCCCATCGTGGTAGAAGAATCCATTACAGGGTGTACGAAAATCTTAGAGACATTATTTGGAAATACAATCGTCCTTAAGAAATAAATAGAAATTGGATTTACTTACAGTTTCCATAATGGGATTATCGAATGTGGAGACTTACATTGTATTCAAGGGGCACTTCAATCACATTGATGAATTTTCACATCATAGAATAACTCAGCACTGCTCTGCTTTCATTTTCGAATTCATTTAGAAATTATATAAAAGAATAGGGACTTAATCGTGGAATCTAGAGCATTCTTTGCAATCTAACAATGAACTTTTTTGAATAGGAAGGAACATAAATCATTTTACTTTAATTTACAACTTTTTGATCAGCATGAAAGGTATATTCTGTGCTTAACCCAAAAATTTTGTTAATCGATTTGATCAATTCCGTTTCAACTATTTGTATAAGTGAAAAACAGTAATAAGGAGGCTTCTTAAGTTGTGATATTTAATGCCCCATACAGTAAACTTGACTAAAAGTTATCTTACAGACATCTTTAGACATCTAATTGACTAACTGATATCTAAAATAGACTTTATGTCATTCGTACTCAATTGGGATGACCAACGAGAGAGATGGGTGTACGAAACACTTAGAGGTTTTTTTTGGAATTAAAATCGTCCTTAAGAAAGAAATAGAAATTGGTTTTACTCACAGTTTCCATAATGGGATTATCGAATGTGGAGACTTACATTGTATTCAAGGGGCACTTTAATCACAATGATGAAATATCGCATCAAAGAATAAACTAAGCATTCCTCTGCTTCCATTTTCGAATTCAATAAGAAATCATATCAAAGAATAGGGAGTTAATGGTGGAATCTAGAGCATTCTATACACACTAACCATGAATTGTGTCTGATTAGATGGAACATAAATCCTTTGCTTTAATTTACAACTTTTTGGTCAGCATCAAATGAATTATCAGTGCTTAACCACAAAAATTTAGTTAATCGATTTGTTCAATTCCGTTTGAACTACTTGTATAAGTGATAAACAGATATAACGCGATTTTGTATTGTTACGGATCATTTATAACTAATGAGAGAGTTGCGTTAATGAGACACCTAGCGGTTTAATATGAAGCTACGATGTTCCCTTCAAAAAACAAACATGTGTCAAATAAATCTACCATTATTAGACTTTTAATTGTAAAGAATGACATTTTATTCAAGAGGCTCTTCAATTACATCGATGAATTATCACATCATAGAATAACTAACCTTTGCTCTGCTTCCATTTTCGAATTCAATCAGAAATGTTATCCAAGAATGCGGACTCAATTGTGGCATCTGGAGCTTTCTACTCCCTGTAACAATGGACTATGTCTCATTGGAAGTAACTTTTATCCTTTTGTTTTAATTTACAACTTTTTGGTAAGCATCAAATGAGTAATCTGTGCTTAACCACAAAAATTAAGATAATCGATTTGTTCAATTCCATTTGAACTATCTGTATAAGTGATAAACAGTAATTAGTAGGCTTGTAAAGTTGTGATATTTAATGCGCCAAACAGTAAACTTGACTAAAAGTTATCCTACAGACATCTTTAGACATCCAATTGACTAACAGATATCTAAAATATACTTTATGACACTCGTACTCAATTGGGATATCCAACGAGAGGGATGGGTTGTAACGAGTTTCTCTCGTTACGTATCAAGATACCGGATTTAATAAAGAAATTAAAGAGAAGCTAACGATTAGTAGTGGTTATTTTAAACCCTACATTACCGACTCGGTGCATAGGTTTCCGAGTGGACAGGAAGTACCGTCTAGGAACATCCCTGTGGACCGTCAGAAGACCGGATGAAAAAAACGGCGCTCCACTTAAAAGTCCAAGCCGACCAAGCGAGCAAGGCAGGGCTGTGCCAAGTAACTTGGCGGCTTGAGACGAGAAGAAGTGGGCACAGGGACTCCTGCGAAAAGGCGAATTCTCTAGTCCCCTGAGGAGGGGGAAATAAGAGAGTGAGTCGGGCCTGGGACGTCGCGCAAGGCGGACGTACATCACACCGGCTCACCGTTGAGTGTGTCCGTTTGCGTGAGGTGAGCTTGCTCCCTTCGCAACGAACACACTGTATGCTATCGATGCGTAAGGGACCTGTGCAGGTATGGTCGGTTTCTGCTGCATGCCGGGTGCCGCCGCTAAGTCCATGGCAACGCGCATGGCACCGCGGACTTGGGCATTGCGTGGATGCACCACCCTGAGGGTCCCCTATGAGAAAAGATCTCGTTAATGTTCTCGTCTCCTCACCTTCCCTCACATGTGTGAGTGGGTGGGTGGGAGAATGTGTCTATTGTCGCGAGGCTCGGGCTACCTGTAAGGGACCCTCCCCTCTCTCCACGCCCTAGCACACTGAGCAAACCAGGCTTCCGTATCGTCCTTTGTGCACTACCAATCAGCCCATTGGAAAATGCATACGATTGGAATGGCGGGGTAAGACCCCTATGTTAACGCTGGGTTGTTGGTCACCCACACGACCAACTGGCGCCCTGAAAGTACCGAATGTAAGGACGGCCGAAGGTAATAGGAAGATAACTATCACGATCAGCCCATCGTGGTAGAAGAATCCATTACAGGGTGTACGAAAATCTTAGAGACTTTATTTGGAATTACAATCGTCCTTAAGAAATAAATAAAAATTGGATTCACTTACAGTTTCCATAATGGGATTATCGAATGTGGAGACTTACATTGTATTCAAGGGGCACTTTAATCACATTGATGAATTATCTCATCAAAGAATAAACTAAGCATTCCTCTGTTTCCATCTTCTAATTCAATAAGAAATGATATCAAAGAATAGGGAGTTAATGGTGGAATCTAGAGCATTCTATGCAAACTAACAATGAATTGTGTCTGATTAGAGGGAACATAAATCCTTTTGCTTTAAGTTACAACTTTTTGGTCAGCATCAAATGAATTATCAGTGCTTAACCACAAAAATTTAGTTAATCAATTTGTTCATTTCCATTTGAACTACTTGTATAAGTGATAAACAGTAATAAGGTGGTTTGTTAAGTTGTGATATTTAATGCCCCATACAGTACACTTGAATAAAAGTTATGTTACAAACATCTTTAGTCATCCAATGGACTAAATGCCACATAAAATAGTCTTGTGCGGAACAGTGTTAGAAATCGGCCGAGAAACCAGTGAATTAAAGCGGGAAGGTTTTTATCTAATAACAAGTATTTCAAATGTTTTGTAGCACGTTTACAAAATTTATTCAAAATCAATAAATTATACAGAATCTTACTGAATATTTACAAGTATTTTCATATGTACCGAGGGTACAGAGATTTCTCGAAGCTCTCCAGGAATCCTATGTAATTTTGTGCCCGTCAAAGGCCTAGGGAATCTCTCAAGAAGAGGTTTCCCGAAACATTCCTACCGCAAAATACGCAGGACCGAGATCACAGCGGATACTAGGTATTTTGGAGACTGATAAATGGTAGGTTAAGTCCCGTGCCAAGTATCCACCTCGAAAGCCAAGGGTGATGAGGAGGAGGTTTTCTGGGAAGGAGCAGTCTTCTTACCCCTACGTCCGACCACCACAAAGCTCTAGTGGCTCTGAACCACCCCACCCCTAGGGTCTGAATTTACCCTTCCCACTACCCGACACCACGAGAGTCCTGGATTTGATGGTAGGAGCACTTGGTTCGAGTAAACGCCTCGGAGCGAGTGTTGAAGGAGGTAGGAGAGGGTGGAATTCTCCCGGTTAGTCCCCGGAGAAGTCATCCTTAGAAGGGAGAAGTGTACCGAAGAGGGCAAGTCCCCTCTTGGAAGGCGCTGGTTGGTGTGTGATATTTACCACAAGATCAATCCTAAAAGTTTCGCCGGTGGAGGTGCAAAAATCGGCCGTTGGAGGCACTGCCTGGTGAGTCGGTGGTGCCGTTGAGGCGCAAAAGTTGCCGTGGAGGCGGTGGAACCTGATAAAGTGACAGAAGTGGCTAGCGGTGTTACCTGCTGCTGTTAGCGGGTTTGAGTTGCGATTGGATTCTTATCAAGGAGCCATCTATACAATTCCGCGGCACTCAACTCGTTGCGAGAGAGCCACTCAAGGCGCTGGCCACCTTGCAGTCAAGCGCGCAAGTTGGACCGCTGCTGCGACGAGTAGGAGCCTAGTAGACGCGCAAGCGCGCCTCGGAGAGAGATAGAGTGAGCAGCCTAGACGATAGCGGTATAGGTGTCGACTCTGTGTGCAAGAGAAATAGTCGAGCGAACAGATATGTGCAGAATCAAATTCTAGGCATTTCTGCTCCTCCCCCCCCCCCCCCACCCCCCCAATCACGAACAGGTCTTCATGTCATTTGTACTAAATTGGGATGACTAACGATAGAGCTAGGTGTATGAGACACTTAGAGGCTTAATTTGGAATTACAATCGTCCTTAAGAAATAGATACAAATTGGTTTTGGTTACAGTTTCCATAAAAGGATTAATGAATGTGGAGACTTACATTGTATTCAAGGGGCTCTTCAATCACATTGATTCAATTTCCATCGAGGGTTTATATGGGGTCAGAGTTAGGTTAAACTCACCGCCATTCGTATGGAAACAGTTGAAGTTAATGCAAACTCAACCCTAATTTATAACTGGGTTAAGTTAAATAAACTCCGATGTCAAGTTACAGGGTTTAACTGTAGCCAGTATTGTGAACTTACTCAACTCCATCGATAACACATATTTCGTGCGCTCTGTGACACTAGTGACAGTAGTATGTACTTAGTGGCCAGTGCTGTCACTGCTTAGTGTTCTCGTCTCTCCTCGCGCGGTTTGAAAATGTATTTATTCTGATTTGGTCATTCGTAAATCGCAAGAAATTTCATTTAAAGTAGTATCAACACAAATAATTAAAAAAATGACTTATTAATTAAATATACATACTTTTTAAAGCTTTAAATTTTTCTAAAAGCTGTTGATGATTTCGGTTAAAACCTTTAGCATTAAAAGCACCTTGAAGCTTTTTAAATATATCTATAGTTCTGAATTTTTTTCCATCCATTAGTCGAATTATATTTATTTCCTTAATTAGATTTAAAAAGCATTCCGTTTCATATGTATTCCATGTCTGCCGTTTCCCTTTATTATTTTCCAATTCATTCATTTTTTTATAATTTTCTACAAAATAAATTTTATATTAAAATAATAATAATAAAGGTATTATTATATTTGCTTAATACAAATTTAAAAAATAAATGAGATGTTTGTAGTATTTTAACCTAGCCATACTTACTTATGAATTATAATTTTGCAGATGATACTTTATTATTATTATTACTTTATTTATTTATTCTAATGTATATAGTTTATTATATTTATAAGAATAATATTACAATTTAACATTGATTAGATTTAACGCGATTCATAAACATAAGGTCTTGTGCTACTTATAACAATTTAATGGAATTTTCTGCAACTATAAGAACTTTTTTCAAAAATCGGGAAGAAGGACGCCATTGGCTTGGCGGTCTTGGTAGCTTGGCACTGTGCTATAAGAAAAATCACCATTAGCGATAGAGTTGAGTGAGTTGGCAATTCTGGTTACATTAGGTTACTTTTTAAATCCCGAACTGTTCTGAGCTCAAGTTTATCCAAGTTTTTCTTAACCTGTCTTAACCCAACTCTTACCCCATAAACCTTCGATGGAAACTAAGTCATTGATGAATTATCGCATCATAGAATAACTCAGCACTGCTCTACTTTCATATTCGAATTTAATTTGAAATTATTAAATAAGTGCTACGTTTTCAATGAAAAAGATTCACTTTTATTTATTAATTCTGCTTTACATATCATACGTAACACACCTTCTTATTACGAGATCTTCATTTGCACTAGTTGCTGCGCCATCACTTTTAAACTATCATTGCTACCAACCTATAGGCTACTTTTATGTTACCCAAACTCCTTGACGCTCTCACTGTTGCCAACTTAATTCTAATACACCCCCTCAATGATATTTCTCAAAGTGATGTTTTACCTTAGTTTACTTATTCTAAACCTAACTTATTTCTAAACTTTTCGAACATAACTTTATTTAGGGGTTTTGTCTTTATGTCCCCTGTTTGATCACCTTATTGTACATAACTCAGCTTAATATTATTTTTTTTTTCGTTCCTTACAAAATGAACCTTTATGTCTACATGTTTAAGTCTCCCATGGTATTGTGGTTTACAGTATACTTTTATGGCGCTTTGGTTGTCTTCGTATATTTCTATATCTACTTCGTCTTCAACAATGTCAAGGCTTACAACCATGTCTTTCAGCCATATACCTTCACTTACTGCCATACTCAATGCGATATATTCAGATTCTGTCGACGACAACGCTACTGTATTTTGTTTCCGAGATAACCAAGTCACTGTACAGTTCAACAATTTATAAACGAAACCTGACGATGATTTTCTGTAAACTTTGTCGCCTGCCCAGTCTGCATCAACGTAGCCTTGTATTTTTGCATTTCGAGTTACTTTCTTTGCATGATAAACTAAACTTAAATTTATAGTTCCCTTTACGTATCGAATTATTCTTCTTATGGCTTGCCACAGGTTCTTGCTAGCGTACGATTGATATCTGCTTAAGACTCCTACGCTTACACACAGATCTGGTCTGGTACACACGAAGTGGTGTATATTAGAGCTCCTATCGTACTTCTATATTTTTGTTCTAGTTCTATTGATTCTGAATTATCCCTTTTTAAAATGATATGATCGAAATTTTGCTCCATTGGATTGTTTACTGGTTTACATTCCTCCATACCTAGACTACTAATCAGTCTTTGTAAATACCTAGTTTGATTCAGAATCATAACTTGTTCTTCTATATATTGCTCTATCTTAATTCCTAAGAAATAGTTTACTCTTCCTAAGTTTTTCATTTTTAATACGCGACTTAACTCATCTATGACCCGTTTAACTTCACACTCTTGTGTTCCGGCTATTAATAGGTCGTCTACAAATATCAATATATAGATTTGTTTTGGTTGCTTATCTTAGTATATACAGGGTGTAACGAAACGACCGCCTTTTCTCGTAACTGCAGGTTCGGGGTGTCAAACTGAGTGCACGTGTAAAATTTTGCTCGAATCGTTCAAGGGGTTTAAAAGTTATTTACATTTTAAAATCACTCTTTTTCAGTCCTTTTCGAACGACTTTGACTGCACAATGGAAAGTGGAGAAAGTGAAAAAAAAACAATTGATGAACATCCCAATAGAATATAAAAATTATCGATCGCGCGCGATAATACTTTTGCTATTTATTCCATTAATCTGGCTATCAGATTAATTTTAAAAATAGCAAAATCCTTTTCATTACATTTCCAATTCAATTCAGTACAATTATCATTGACTGAATTTATGGAAAGAGCGAGAAGACGCAATGAAAAGGAAAGTATCAGAAACTAAGATGTCGCGCGAACGCACTGATAATTTAATAGGAAACGCATGAGGGCATTCTCTTTCTACTAACGAAGCTAAAGAGAATGATTCAATATCAATACATTGATGATAGAGAAAACTAAACTTACCCATTTAATGTTCTCCAAGTTCTTTTACATCAAAGTTTTTAAGAAAGCTTTAAACTGGCTCCTCGATGATTTCTAGAAAGCACACTATCACTGATTTTGTATTTAAAAACTTGCGAATTTAAGCAAATTAGGTATTAACCTACGTTTCTTCAAAATACCGGTTAATTTGACACTTTTGAACTGTTTGAAGTATGCTGAAGAGAAAGAGAGAGAGAGAGAGAGACAGAGAGGAAAAATAATAAGTAATTCGTTTCGACTACTCTTAATCAGCCTACTTCAAACAGTTCAAAAGTGTCAAATTAACCAGTGTTTTGAAGAAAAATAGGTTAACACCTAATTTGTTTAAATTCACGAGTGCTTAAATGCAAAAACAGTGATAGTGTGCTTTCTGGAAATCATCGAAGAGCCAGTTTGAAGCTTTTTCGAAAACTTCGATGTAAAAGAACTTAAAGAACATTAAATGGGTAAGTTTAGTTTTCTCTATCATCAATGTATTGATTTTGAATCATTCTCTTTAGCTTCGTTAGTAGAAAGAGAATGCCCTCATGCGTTTCCTATTAAATTATCAGTGCGTTCGCGCGACATCTTAGTTTCTGATACTTTCCTTTTCATTGCGTCTTCTCGCTCTTTCCATAAATTCAGTCAATGATAACTGTACTGAATTGAATTGGAAATGTAATGAAAAGGATTTTGCTCTTTTTAAAATTGATCTGATAGCCAGATTAATGGAATAAATAGCAAAAGTATTATCGCGCGCGATCGATAATTTTTACATTCTATTGGGATGTTCATCAATTGTTTTTTCACTTTCTCCACTTTCCATTGTGCAGTCAAAGTCGTTCGAAAAGGACTAAAAAAGGGTGATTTTAAAATGTAAATAACTTTTAAACCCCTTGAACGATTCGAGCAAAATTTTACACGTGCACTCAGTTTGTCACCCCGAACCTCCAGTTACGAGAAAAGGCGGTCGTTTCGTTACACCCTGTGTACAATATTCGAATTCGCATCTTTTAAACTTTAGATTTACCATGATTTCATGAAATTTATTATTCCATTGTTTTGGGGAACCTTTTAGCCCATATAACGACTTATTTAGTTTCAATATCATGTTATTTCTACGATAGTTTTAAGTATGTATTAACGGGATCCCTCACGCGTGCTTTACCGACAGTACAAGTCAATAAACAATTAGTTTAATAAAATTCAAATGCGGATTGAATTGAACAATCGGGCGTGTGTAAGAGAGTGTGCCAGTCCTAACGAGTCAAACGAACTTAAAAACACTCAAATTAGTTGAAAAATAACGCTGTACCATTGTGCCGCGTTCTTGAAGAGAGGTTACTTTTGGTTATTTCCACTTCAAGAACGCGGGACAATGGTACAGCGTTATTCTTCATCCGATTTGAGTTCTTTTATGCTCGACTGACCCGTTAGAATTGGCACCTTGTCATAAAGAAGCCCGTTTTTGCAATTTGCTTCGCATTTGACTTTTATTAAACGAATTGTTTGTTGACTTGTACTGTCGGTAAAGCATGCGTGAGGGATCCCGTTAAGCCATTTGGTACTTCTATTTACGCCTCATCTTTTATATCGCCGTTGTAACACGCGAATTCGTGGGAGAGGTATTTCTTAATAAAAGTAAGCACTCCGATATTCTTAATAAAATTTGCGTCTATTGTTCCTATAATTCGTAGGTGCTTACACTCAAAATTTACAAGTTACTATTTACACTGACTTCTGTTGCCAGGCCCTCTCCCGACCGTCTGTATGGGAAATCTACATTAGGCCATTCCTGGCGGACTACTGCAAATACTTCGATTCCTTATTAGCGGTGCTGCTACGTGTGCTCTCGGCGCATTCGGTTTATTTTCTAATTTCTTTTAGGGCGCCAGGCCCGCAGTGGGCCACCCGAATGGCCTTCTGCTTACGCGGAGCACTTTTCGTTCACTTCTCGGCTTTCCCGTGATTCTAACCTCCTTTTCCAGGGTCGCCCGAGTGTCGAACCCTATGCTAGCCGATTTTCTTTCCCTTTCGATTCGGGACCGCACTTCTTAAAATTACGAGTCTCTTCCCAGCAGTGACACACACCAGGCAAGAGACAGATCCGCGCTAATAATGCTGTTCGCCTACCTTATTATCACCAGGCAACCCTCCTTCGGTTTTGACCGTGCCTTTGGTGCCTCTCTTTTTTTTTTTCTTTTCGTTCGCTTTCGGGATCCCTTCGTTAGCGCTTTCGCTGCGGTTTTCTATACGTCTCGTACCGGTGACGCTCTACCAGGCAATGTCAGCCTCGCCGCATGCTGGCGTCGGCGCTGCGGTCGGCTTGAAAGCTCTCGCGATATGACCAATCGCGCGCTAGGCGCGAGAATTCAAGATTCTTAACGTCGCAGGCCCAGTCGGGATCTGCCACGTTACACTGTGTAAAAAGGCATTACATACGTCCATTTGAAAAATTTTTAGTTTATATTCGTTACATATGACTAGAAATATTCTAACTGATTGTATCTTCACTACCGGACTATATATTTCTGTCTCGTTTACACCTTTTTGGCTAAATCCCCGCGCTACTAACCTTGCTTTATACACCTTATGACCTAACTCATTTGTTTTTGTTTTGAAGATCCACTTGCAGTCTATGGTGTCTCTTTTGTTCAGTCTCTTCACCGGGTTCTACGTTTTGGCTTTCTCGAGTGACTTAACCTCTCATTCAATGGCTTTCTTCCAATTCTCAGATTCTCTTCCGTTCACTGCCTCCTCGTACGATTTTGGTTCCTCGTGTACTGCTATCATTGCTGTGAAGAAAGCTTGCCATTTTCAGGGTGCCACAATCAAATTTCTATCTCTTAATCTTCTAGAAGATGTTTCGGCTGCTTCAATTGCTGGCTCGTCTCTAGGTTCGTCCTCTTGGGTTGAATCATCTATTATCATTTCTTCTCTGACGTCCTCTCGTCCGTTCTCTATTTCTCCTTTCGTTTCAGACAGGGTTTCTTCTCTTTCTATTTCTTGACCTTTATTCCCTTCAAGGTTAATTCGACTATATTCGACTACATGTTGGGATTCGTAACGTTCCTTTTCCATGTTATTCATAGATTTGGGTTTGACGAATATTACATCTTTTGCTACCTCTATTTTCCCGTTTTTGGAAAATATATTCTGTAGCCTTTTACTTTCGTATCGTACCCAACGAATATACCTGGTTCACTGTTTAGGTCTAGTTTTAACCTTTTTTGTTTTGGTATATGTACCATTGCTCTTTCTCCAAATATGTGCAGTGATTTCATATTTACTTCTCCATAAAATAACTGGTATGGTGATTTTCCATTTTCTTGACTTGGACCAGTTCTTATTAATGTAAATGCAGCTGTATTTATTGCTTCTGCCCATAAACTTTTCTTCATTCCAACTAACATGGTTCTGGCTGCTTCAACCAACGTTCTCATTTCACGTTCAGCTCTGCCATTCTGCTCGGGTGTGTATTTGACAGACTTTTGGTGTATTATACCCGATTCATCGAACATGTCTTTTAACTCCTTATTAATAAACTCTAGGCCATTATCCGACCAGATTTTCTTTATTTTACACTCTGTTGATCTTTCTATTGTAGTTATAAATTGTTTTATACATCTCTTTACTTCTGACTTGTACTTTATAAAGCACACGAATCTCATTGACAAATAATCATCTTTTAACAGAAGAAAGTAACGAGCACCCCCTATTGACATCTCTTCCATCGGTCCACAAAGATCCATGTGCACTAATTGGAGCCTGCTTGTTGCTCTAGATGTACTTTTCCCAAATGGCTTCTTATATTGTTTTCCTTGTATACAATCCATGCACTCTAATTCTTTACTATCGTCTATATACACTATTTTCCTCACTTGAAGATACTTCTTTACGTATTCCAAGTTCTGGTGTACTAATATTTTGTGCCATTCCGATAACCTTTTCTTATGTGTACCTGATTTTGAGCTTCCTTTTTCACTTTCTAGTTTACATCCAATACTTGCATACGCTTGGTTGCTATTGTTGTTTACAAAATCTATTTTAAATAGTTTCTTCTGTCTATATGCTACTGTTCTAGTATTTCCCTCCTTATCATAGATTTCACATTTTTCTCTACTTGATCTCAAATAGTACCCATTGTTAAGGGCTCGACCCACAGAAAATAAGTTAAACTTGGTTTCTGGTACTAGTAATACATCTGACAATATTGTTCTATATAATTTGTTTCCAACTCGTGCACTGACCTCTATTTTGCCAATACCTTGTATTTGAATCTTTTTCCCGTCACCCAATGACACATAGCTTCCTGATAATTTGTTGTTCAGTTCCAAAAATTGGTTTTTATCCCAGCACATATAGTCACATGCGCCTGTGTCCATTAACCAAACTCCTGACTTTGTTAACCAATGACTTTCATTCATACTTATGAAAGCATTATATACCTTCCCATTATCATTTGCTGAATTTTCATCACTTTTTGCATCATATTTCTTTTCTTTTTCTGATGTGGACTTTTTCATGTGGCACTGTGAGGCTATATGTCCTATCTTATTGCACTGGAAACACTTTCTATTATCCTTTTTACTTCTTTTTGAACGACAGACTCTTGCTATATGCCCACTTTTACCACACGTGAAACATTATTTTTTCTCATTTTTATTTTTGATTCCAGCCAATGCAATTGATTCTTTTTCTGCTGACATATATCGTTCCTCGTCAGTCAGTAATCTTGAGGTTAACTCTTGTAATATTTGTTTTTCATTCTTCAATGACTCCTATGCTGACCTGAAATGCTTAAATTGTTCAGGCAACGACATTAAGACCTTTGTAAAAGTCATTTTATCTGATATTGGTTCTCCTGCCTGTCTTAAATTGTTACGTACATCTTCCAGTTTTGCAAGAAATGTGGATATTGTACACTCTCGAAATTCACACATAAAGAAGTTCTGTTATAGTAGGTGTATACTAACCGTTGATTCTTTGTCATATATACTCTTTAACTTATTCCATATATCCTTCGACGTGCTACACGATAGCAAATGTGACAATGGCCCCTAATCCATTCTAGTCACCAAAAGTTCTTGAGCTTTTGTATCTTTTCTTAACCATATCGGTCTTGCCGCTGCCTCTACAGGTTTTTTTTCGTTACCGTTTAATATTTTAAATAGTTCTTTACTTTTCAGCATGATTATCGTTTGGAACTTCCATACCTGCCAATTGTCTTTATTCAATTTTAACCCAATGACCGTTGTGGACTCCATTTTTTATTTTCCTCGAAGCTTCTTTTATTCTTTTACTACTTTATTTTGTCAATTTTCCTGACCACTTATTTTTCTGGCGTCCCTGGGCCCATAACCTGTTAACGGGATCCCTCAAGCCCTCTGCAGCCAACATTACGGAACGAAAAACGAGGGAGAATTGTTTAGTGCTACTTTTCGACCGATTTCAATGTTTTTGGGCTTGTTGGAATCGTCAGGTCTGGCACCTCGTCAAAAAGAAGCCCGATTTTCAATTTGTTTTGCGTTTAAATATTATTAATGCGAATTTTTAAACAATTTGATTTTTTGGAAAATAAGGCTTTTTTATGACAAGGTGCGAGTCCTAACGGTTCCAACAACCCCAAGATCATTAAAATCGGTCGAAAAAAACACTGGACAATTCTCCCTCGTTTTTCGTTCCGTAATGTTGGCTATAGAGGGCTTGAGGGATCCCGTTAACGTACTTAATTCCTTGGATCTTGCATATTGTAGTAACCTATATTAATTTTTTAAATATGTATTAATTGTCAGTATCAAAAAGCAAATTAAATTACTTACCGGCATGATTCATGTTATTACCTTTGACAATGCTATTATTTTAGATGCTATAGATTCACATTCCATTGGCAGTGATTGCAAACAAATTTCTAATCATACTTTGCCTTGCTTTTCACAATGCATCAGGTAAGTATCATCACGCTGCCATAATGAGTGATGGCTCATTAACGTAGTGCCATACTCTACCAAAAGGGATTTGTAAAGTTATTTGCTAACGTTAATTTAATTTTTATCCTGAATATTAAGCTTACCGCAATTATAAAGTAAGACTACCAAATCAGCTGCAAATCACTCATTCTCATATTCATGTTCTGTAACTATTCTATGACCTGAGGAAAATTGCTTTCCATCAATGCAAGGGTAATGATATCTGCTATCCTGCTTGCCTTCCATTTATATGCTACTTTATTGGCATGATTAGATAAAATTTACGAAGATTGTAATATGGTATAGAGTAGGTAAGGTTAGCAGCCAAAAGTTCAAATTTCTGAATTAAAAGAACTCATGGATATTCACACACATAACTAAATGCACTGCAACGTTGCCAGCTCCTCAATTTTAGTCATTCCGACAATTTAATCAATAATCTGTAATACCGGCTCTTGACCAACGAAAAGTTAGTGTTTTTTGGCGAAAATATCATTTGGTAATCTACTTTACGACCTTAAGGATGTTCTACCCCAAAATGATTTTCATAAGATTGTTTAAATTTTAATTGAAATGGGTTAAATATAACAATATTGACACGATAGTCAAATCTGAGATTGATGACACGTTTCTAGCTAGAGAAATTCAATATCAATGTTATCACTTTTACTGTGGAACATATAGGAGATTCTTCTAAAAAGACAACATTTTTACTAATATTAGATAAACGGTTTTTTAGATTTTGTTAAAAAATAAATGCTTTACGGATTATACTTGTTAACAGCACATAAAAAAATGAAAAATATGACACGTACCGTTGCCAAGAAAATGTAATTCGAAGTTTTATTGTAACACGATAAACGTGAAAGACAATAAATATGGCAGCGTCGCATATGCGCGCGCAACTGCGGCGCATATATTTACTAGTAATGAGGGAAAATATATATTTTCAAATTATTATTGTACTTAAATTAATATATCTACATTTTAAATTATATGTTTTAATTGTGGATGCGAAAAATAATAGGATAAGTAGTACAATATAAAGATCGAAAAACATGTGTTCATCTTCCCATGTTGCCGTTATTACAAAAAGGTTAAGTTGCATCCACAACTTCATTATACGCGTTAAGCCATTCGCCGGTGTGAATAGTACCTTTGGGGTAGAACATCCTTAAGAATAAACAAGCTGTGATGAACATACACAGTGATGATAATACATGTTTTGCATGATCTGTAACGGCTGCACTCTATCCGGCAAAACCGAATACTCATCCCCAACGAAAATCTTCATATCCTCATTTTACAACTGTTTTCGACGTTAGAAGTATAACGTTCCCGACTACATTAAAACAGATTCCGAAATTTGAGGAAGATAATGATGTCTCTATTAATATTTTTACTATGGTGGAAGAGATTGAGAGGAATGAGAATACAATCATAGCACCTCTACAATTAACAAAATGCAAGAGGACCAGGCACGCTAATCTTCTTCTTCTTCTCGAGCATCAAGGAGCAGCAGCACATTTTATATGCATCAGGAACCTTTCCAGACTGCTAAATGGACAGCTTACTAGAGGAAAACGCTCTCATCTTATTTGTGATCGGTATGTTTTACTGTCTATATATATATATATATATATATATATATAATTTAATATTACATTAATAGCAAACAATTAATATTTATATTTCTTGTTTTTTTAAGGTTCATTTCTCTGATACTCAATATGAAAAAAACAGACAAGATGGAAGGAAAAATTAAAAATGAATGCTTATCCTGACTTATTATCATCTAATAAAAGAAATAAAGATGACAAAGAGAATAATAGTCAACAAAATTATATACTATCTGACAGTGAAAACAATAGTGGAGATGGAAGTAATAATGAAAATAGAAATTATGGTGATATAATTCAAAATAGTTCAGAATATTTAAATAAGAATAATGAAGACTTAAGTAAAATTGTAGAGAAACAATTAAACACAATAAGAAAGTTGAAAAATGAACTAAAGATGACGAAAGGAAAGTTAAGGAAGTATGAAAGAAATCGAGCACAAGAAGAACGTGGTAGAATAGGAGTATTTTTCAATACAGATCAACTGGATTATTTAAAGAGAAGGAAAATTAGAGGATCATCATGGTCAGAAGATACAATTACTAAAGCACTCAAGCTGTATATGGCATGTGGAACAACAGGATATAATGAAATCCGTAAACAAAATCTACCATATCCTAGTATAAGAACGTTACAATATCATATACAATCAGTCAAATTAAAAGCAGGTATATTTGAGGAGGTCTTTCATTTGCTAGAGCTAAAAGTTAGTACATATAGGTGAAGGTTCTTTAATTTTTATTTACTTACTTTACATACTGATTTGCAATAAATGTAATTTATTAATGTTATGTGAAAGCTTTGCTTATCATATTCTACTTACTGTTTCTTGGCTTATCAGTCTTATTTTATTTATAGATTAAAACATTTGCACCAAATAAAAAACACGCAGTCTTAATATTTGATGAAATGGCGATTAAACCAGGATTACAATTTGACAGTAGTTTATCAACCATAGTTGGCTATAGCACTTTAAAGTCAAATAATCAAGAAAATGGGACTGAACTGGCAAACCATGCTTTAGTCTATATGATCGCTGGTATTACAAACAGATGAAAACAAATCATAGGTTATGATTTTACAGCAAACTCATTCAGTTCAACAGAAATTTATGAACGCATAATAGAAATAATTAAAAGATGTCATGTCATAGGAATATTTATTTCTACAGTAATTACTGACATGGGCCCGAATAATCAGAGTTTATGGAAGAAATTGAATATAGTAGCTGGCAAATATTCGAAAATTAATAATTATATACATCACCCATGTTTACCGGAGAAAAAGCTGTTTTTTATGTCAGATTCAGTTCATGTTTTTAAAAATTTAGCAATAGCTTTAACGAAAAATTATAAATTTATATTAGACAATTCGATAGTTAAAAAATACAATTTACCGTCTAATGAAATTTCTATTGAACCTATTAAGAAAATTTATGAAATGGATAAAAAGGATGTCATTAAATTATGTCCTCGTCTAAAAGAGAATGTCATTAATCCATCACATTTTGATAAGATGAATGCAAAATTAAGCATATCGTTGATTAACTATGACGTATCATCGGCTATTTCCTATTGTATAGCAGAAGAGAAATTGGACAAGAAATATAGGACAACATCGTGGTTTATCAATACAATGTATAAGTGGTTTCAAATTATGACAAGTCGTTATTTTAATTTAGCTTTGACATTAACAAATGAAGACAAATATAATGAAGCAACTGACGTTTTAAAATCCATTGATAACCTCATGTGTAAACTTACCATTAATAATAAATGGATGCCTTTTCAATCTGGTATTAGATTATGGCTGCGTTCCGTTATTACTGCCAGTACAGTACATCTCTAGTAACAGTGACGTTATTACAGTATACTGCAAATAGCGTTCCGTTATTACTTTAGTACTGCATGGCAGCTGTTTGAAATGTAAAACGGAACAGACTACTTACTTGCATTAAAGCAAACTTTTAGCAGACGATACTGGAAAATAGAAATATTATTCATTTAGTGTAACAGTTAAAAGTAGTTGAAAGTGAAACGACTTATCAATTTTTATATAGTTTCTAAAAATGTTTCATTACCATTGATATAATGGAAAAGAAAGAAATCATTTTATTAGCAGTAAACTGTATGATATCTGATTTAATTGAAACAGATACATCAGATAGTGATGAAGAATATTTTCTGGATGATATAAATAGAATAAATTCTAATTTTTCTCCAAGAACAAAGATAAGAAATTATTACAGTGAAGTTGTATGTAATTATAGTGATGCAGACTTCAAATCACATTTTCGGTAAGTTTTAAAAATATAAATAATATTCAGAAATTTGAATATACATATAAAAAGTATTTAATACTTTAGTTTTACATAATATCACATTTATGATATTTTTTGTTGTAGAATGATGCGAAGCACAGTGGCCTTCCTTACTGAGCTATTAGCACCCTATTTAGAAAAGAAACCAACAAAATATGGGCGTCAACCTTTGTTGCCAGAAAAGCAAGTACTACTGACCCTTTGGCTTATGGCTACTCCTAATTCATTTAGGTTAATTTTAAAATATACTTTTAATCAATCAGCAAATAATAACACAAGAAATTAATAACATATTTTATTTGATTTTGTCTAATATTATAGATGTGTTAGCGATAGGTTTGGAGTAGGTAAAGCTACTGCCTAGAGATCAATCCGAAGAGTAACAAATGCTTTATATAGTCTGAGGCATACATTTATAAAATGGCCTTCTACTGAGGAGGCAAGAGTCACAATGAGCAAAATTAGGACTAAATATGGGTTTCCTAAAGTAGTAGGAGCTATTGACGGAACCCATATACAAATATCTGCTCCAAAAGAAAAACCTGATGCCTACATAAATAGGAAAGGGTTTCACTCATTACAATTGCAGGTAATTTTTAAACTTTCTTTGTCAAATGTTGTTTTTATGTAATATGATCTTTGTAATATATTAAATGTTTTTTAGGCTATTTGCGATCAAGATTTAAAATTATTCCATGTATATTGCGGAGAAGTGGGATCAGTACACGACATGCGTGTGTTTAGATTAAGCAATATAACAGACATGCTTAATGATGATAACTTCCCCGACAACAGCCATATCCTTGGAGACGCAGCTTATGAAATCCATAAGCATGTGATGGTACCATTCAGGGACAATGGCCATTTGACAGAGGAACAAATAAATTTCAATACCATTCTTTCATCATCAAGAATGATTATAGAGAGATGTTTTGGGCTTTTGAAAGGCAGGTTACGAAGTATTTTAGACAAATTGCCTATGACCAGGACTGACCTAATACCAAAATACGTAATAGCATGTTGTATTTTACACAATATTTGCATAGATAGAAATGACATATTTGAGAATATATTTATTCTTATAAATAATGAAAGAAGGGAAAATTATTTACATAATAATAGAAATAATGATTCGAAGTCAGAAGGAATTGCAAAACGAAATGCTATCATGCACTTATTAAGTCATCAATAAATGTATATCTGGTATTGTTTAAAGACTTTTAATTTATTATATCAAACTAGTTATTGTTTAGCATAATGCATGAAACTATATAAATATTAAATATATTTTTATATTTTTTAACAAAGTTTTTAATCTTAGTTTTAATTAATATAATTATGTAATACTATATATTCTCTTTAAATATAAATCTTTATATTTCTTAAAATATCACATTTTTCTGTACTATTATTGACTCATTCTTAAAAAATATCTTTAATACTGATGGATTCTTGAAGTAAAGCTATTTCCCAATTCTAATTAAGAGCTTCTTTCTATTTTTGTCCAATTTCCTTAAAACAAAAAAATAAGTAATTAATAAAACAAATGTGATTTAAATATCTTTCAGAAGCAAATACCCTGTATTATAAATTTTAAGAATTAAAGCAATATAATGGTCTTTATTATTATATACCTTTTTAGCTAATTTTTCCAAAACATGTTGCAACTTATCCAGCCTTTCCATTTTTTCCTTATGTCGTGTGTTAGCATCTTGTCGGCTCATTTTTTTTTCTCCCAGCAACAACGCTAATACATTTTTTTTAATTGTTTTTTGTTGAATATCTGAAAATAAGACATTTAATTTTATTAATTAGAAAAAAATATATATTTAAGACACACAAAAGTAAGGACACCGTCTTCTGTCATTACTTAAATCAGAAAACTTTTATTTCAAATTTTTCTATTATTTAAGATTTCGATTTATTCTTCAATAAAATGTATGGAATATATTATATGATTGTACCTTCATTTTCTTTCTCATCTTCCACAGATGTTCCTGCAACCGCAACAGGTTCAATCCAAGGTTCTCTTTCAAATATTTCTTGTAAAATCTAAAAATAATAAATTATGTTTTTGAAAATGTATATAAACTGTATGATAATGTACTCTTACCTCATAATATTTACAAGTCTTTCTCTCATTGCCTGATATTTTATTATGGTCTTTTACTTTTTTAAAAGATCTTTTTAAGGCTTGCATCTTTGTGTTACATTTTTCAGGACTTATTTTATAGCCTCGATTATCCATTTCCGATGAAATTAGTTTAAATAAATTTCTTACACTTAATTTTTTACTTTTATTTTCTTTATATATCATTAATAATAATTTGGTTTCTGCTTCGGACCATAAATGCTGATCTATAGCGATGTCTACAAATATTATATAAAGAAAGTAAATCTTATAACATTAAAAAAGTTAGTATTTACGAATATCGTTTTCATTAGTTACAGCAGGGGTTATAGGTATAGGATCATCGGGATCATCTACTAATTCTCCCTGTAACTGGTGTAACTGATGATTTCCATGTCCAACGAATCTCTCGTATAAAAATTGAGCAAATGTTGAATCTTAAAAATTGCGTGTATTTTAAAAGCATAAAATGAATTAAATATTGTAATTAAAAATCAAATGTGATCATAAATTGATATACCGGAATTTGCTTTTGCGGCAGTTGCAACATCAACAGTTACTCTAACTTCTTCATTATTTTCATTTAGAAAAATAATTTGAGTCATTTCACTTTCAGAATTCATAGTGCCCGCCATATTGTTTTCTGTCTTTTACTGCATTTGCCCCACCTCGATGAGCCCAGTAAACGCAGTAGGAAATGACGTAAATTAATGACGTCATAAAAATTCTCTAGGACTTTTGCGGTATACTGGAAGCTTACTGCAAACTATTTCAGAACGATTTGAAGTATACTTGCAGTATACTTCCAGTTCATGCGGTAATAACGGAACGCAGCCTATGTATAAGAAGAGCACTAGATATTCAAGAATTTTATTTACGTGAAGAAAAATTTAAATTTATACTTCTTTCTAGATTTATACAAGATGCATTGGAAAATGTGTTCTCAACGATTAGGTCAAAACAACTAGTTCCTGATGCACATTTATTTAGGATAACATTACGCTTAATATGCCTATCTCAATTTGAGACTAATAAAGCAAGAGTAATTATGAAAATGATGATGGAAACTATATTATAAAATTTTGTAAAGATCTTACTAATATAACTAGCAAAAATGATAATAATAATTTATCTCCAGAAGCATATGAGGAACATATAATAAATGATATATACAGCGATTTTTGTAAAGTTGATTTAAGTAATCAATTAAAAGGAAGCCTTTATTATTTATTAGGTTCAGTTCTAAAGAAAATTAGGTATAATTATGCTACTTGTGATGCATGCTATGTAACAGTTATATCCAGTAATGTTACTCTAAATGAATTAAATAAATTTACACTATTTAAGGAATTCAAGGAAAATGAAAATCATTTACAATATCCTGCAACAGACGTGTTTGAGTATATTTTGGAGGTAGAAAAATTATTTAGGATTTACGAAAATAAAATAATGCAAAACTTGCTAACAATTGAAAGTTTTCAACAGTTAATTTTAGAAACAATTGTATATCCTAAAAGTATATCTAATTGTCATAACATATTAAGTAAAATATATAAACTTTACATTAAGTGTAGATTATATTTTGTACTAAATAACAAAAATAAAAATTGCAATGCAAATAATGTAAATAGTGCAATATTAAGCAGCAGATCAACTGCTATGCGAGCTGTAGTAAAACAAATAAACAGAAGCAAAACTTAATTTAATTTAATTTCTATTTAAATAAATCACTTTTTATACGTATTTTCTTTCTTAATTGTTGCATGCAATATCTTACAAAACAAAAAAGTGTAAAAATTATTTAAAAAAAAGTAATGTAAATTTTCATAGTAATCCTATTTATTCATAAAATTTTGAAACAGGCGCGCGATTTTGACCAAAAATGGAGGGCGATTGCGGTACTTTATGTGTCTAGTGACTTTAAGCAACTGTAGTGGCAGCTGCCAGCTGGTGGCAGTACAAAAACAACGAACGCAGCCATAGTACCTGCTTAATGATCATAGAGGCGCCACTAGACCTCCGGAACCGGGAGGCGGGAGCCGACCACGATCAACATTCTATGTATTTATAGCAATTATAATATTGTGACGAGAAGAGAACGTGTACGCACACATATTTACCCTTTTTCACCTATAATTATTGAATAAAAAAAAAAATAATTCTGGAAATGGAAAATAGTGGAGAGAGTGGAGATGATGCTGGTCCACTCAGTTCAACCGCCTTTCTTGGAGGAAGCAGTGTATCCACAACATACATTGGTGTTCAGTCTGACGATCTAGATGGTAAGTTGAAATCTATTAAAAAATTATATTGTTTTATAGTTTCTCTTGAAATACCAGTATAGCACCGTATTCAATGTTTGAGAATCATGTGTGATCGTTTGATAGAGACAAACAAAAAAGTAGAAAACCAAAACACCAATCACTTGTAAGGTTAGTCTTAACTTTTGTCTATAGCTGTGTTTTATTTAGCTACACTTTTAACACTTTTCTACACTTTCCGTATTTCTGTCTTTGTCCATTGTATAAGTTGACACCATAAAAAGTGCACAAAGTGTAAAAAGTGTAGCAACTTTTTGCTAAATAAAACACAGCTTATGTACCATTGCTTACTCCCAATGCTAAAACTATAATGTATGTCACATGAATTGTAGATTTAGCACTGGCAATTAATAAAGGAACGCAACCTTGACTCTCATCTGTTTACAAATAGTTCGTCACGAATGTTCCTATTTTTATTTCATGTGAAAATGCATGTTTTTCGGAATATAACATCAATTTAACGACAATAAAAATATGTATTCGTGAATTGGAATAAATGCACTAATTTGCACTAGGAATACCTCTATCCTCTGCTTTCACATTAACAAATATTAACAGTCAGAAAATATAGATACACCCAATGCGCACTAGTGCAGATTTCCGAATTCACAATAAGACTTGACTGAAGGTAGAGTCAAAAATACACCTATCACCGGATATTCTGTAATTTTTAATTTTCTTTCCACTTAAAAAAATCTCGAGATACATGATGCTTTTATTTTTATTATTGTTGTTACTTATTGCAAATGTTTGTAATCCTATTTGCATGCATTTAATTATTTCTCCCATATTAAGTTGGTTTTCCTAATTATACTTTAGAAAATATGAATTTTTAAAACTTATATCTTTATCTGCAATAATAATCAGAATTTATTAGTTTAATGAAATTATTGGAATAATGGGTGTAAAAGGAAAATTGCACCAATATCTTTTATATAATTATTTTTTCTGGTACTTAATTGGTTATATACAAGTAATAAAAAATATTGCCTATGCACACAATTTATGATTGTAACAAGAATTATATTACAATATAATTTCTCTTTGGTAAAGAGTAAATTTCATCAACATATAATATATATATATGTAACAACCATTTGTAACAAATTCTTTTACACAGAAATTAATGTATGATTTACTGTTAATAGATGATCCAGAGAATACTGATGACTCAAATCATGGTGGAGCTGATCCGCTACAGGGAACTGTAGGTGGCAGTGGTAATATGCCACTTCGTGAACAAGATCGTTTTCTACCAATTGCTAATGTTGCAAAAATTATGAAAAGGGCTATACCAGAAGCAGGGAAAATTGCTAAGGATGCTCGAGAATGTGTACAAGAATGTGTATCTGAATTCATTTCATTTATTACCTCTGAAGCTAGCGATCGTTGTCATATGGAAAAACGAAAAACTATTAATGGAGAAGATATTCTTTTTGCCATGACAACACTTGGTTTCGATAATTATGTAGAGCCTTTGAAACTGTATTTACAAAAGTACCGAGAGGCCACTAAAGGAGATAATCCACCTCCTAGCAGCATTAGTGTTGCTGGTAATGGAAAAACTGAAACACCCAGTGCTATTTATGAAGACCAGTTGTATGCTATTGCTGCGACTGCGTCAAATTCTACAACTTCAGATACTCCTGTTATATATAGTTATTCTACAGCTGATCAAATGCAGTTTCAGTTATCTTGATCATTACATTTTAAAGTATAACTGACTTAAAGTCTGATTTGAAAACATGTGATTATGTAAAAGACTACCTGACAAAGAAATTTGAATGAATAAGTATACTGGTGTCTTCTTGGAAGATGGTCATATTTTGTAGCCAATTCAATAAAAAGTAATCCTCTACAAATTGTGTAAGAATCTTATGCTTTCTAGCTAAATATATGTTACAAAATGAGGCTGGGGGATAAGCTCTAATATTAGTTAATCCTTTTGTAAAAAACGTGAATACAAATAAATGAAATAAGGGAAATAATATGGTATCTTCTCTAAAAAGATTTAATAGATGTAGAAAAATGTAGCCGATATTTTATTATCATTTATCTTCAAGCACTAATGTTCGCATAGGACTAAAATTAAACTGTGTTTGCAAATAATGCTTCTAGGCCTGAGGGATTAGTAGCAGTACAGAAGCCACGCCAAATTATGGTAATGGGGTCGTACGTTAGGACGTCCGGCAGTAGATCGACATGTACAATTTGATAGAAAATTCGTAACAGATGGCTGACGGTCGTCATCAATCTCTTAATTCAGCAGGAGAGAGCAGAAGCTCGTTACCCCTGGTGGTTGAAGCGGATGAGGTTGGGCAGGTGGATTGAACGATGGGTGATCGCTGCAACGGTGATAGGAGGGACGCGGTCGGTAACGGGCCAGCCGAACGCGGATCCACCTTGCTGGTGGAAGTCTCTATGCCGCTGCCATTTCTGTCCTTTTTCCCAGATGTCACTTGGCAAAACCGCCACCGACATTGGCCGCAGCGGCACAAACAGAGACAAAGCAGCACTCGAAAAAGGCAGCAGAGCAAACCGGCGCATAACAGCGAAGGACCCACCAGCCTTAACTCAGGACTGAGAAATCCTTTCTCACCGGTTCCAACGAATGAGATCACCAAGCCTAGTGCAGTAGTCCCCAATCCTGCGTACAGTACGGTATTCACGGCAGCGCTTCCTTCCCCGCCTCGATACCTATGTGTCCCGTTGCTCCCGTCCTCCTCGTCATCTTCTCCGGAACTGCCGTAACAATAACTGGCGTCTCGTATCTGAAACATGGGAACCAATTCTAACGCTCCGAGAACATGTCTATATACGTTTTCTATCATTAACAATATTCTGGTTCAATTTGGCCCTGATCACGTTTTATTGATAACGCATAAGTTCAGAGTTATTATTGGACCAACTGACTTACACTAAATTCTGAATGGTACTTTGAACCTTCTGGAAATAATCTATGTATATTTTAAGTCCATTTAAAGTCTAAAATAATCAAATAATTTACGAAAAACATTTAATAAACATTATGGTTATTACAAGCAGTAAATATAGGTTTTAATTTTTAATGTATTTAGATAAAAACTTACACGACAATTTTTCAAGAAAAATAAAGTGAAAAAATAATTTTATACTCGTACCTTTTTTTTCTAAAAAAAATATTTATTTTGCATACTGACAAAATATAAGTGCAGAAGGCATTGATACAGCTAATTTTTAAAATAACTCAGTGAAATTTTTTATCAAGTCCTATATCGTATGGATCTGGTTGACCCATAGTATGTATACCTGGAGGGTTAAGGAGATTCGGACATCTCATACAGACCATACGAGTCAGACATGATTTCAATTTGAAACGAACCAAATTCTGTTATATAATTCAATAATTAACGATATAATAACTAAAAATATGTGATTAAAAATTAATAGAATATGAAAGATTTTAATAGTATCTTGGCGCTTCATGCAATTTTATGATTCCTTAATTATTGTTCATTTTTAATTTTCGGTTTTCTTTTGCATAGAAATTCTTATCCTTGAATTCACTTCGATTTTCTCAATATTTTCATAAAAAATACAGTCCATAAAGGGGTGTTTTGGCCCTTAAAATGAAGAAACATATCAACTCGATCACAAGTAAGAAATTTCTACATTTGATTACTATTTTAAAACATTTGTATTTTAAGTTGGCATCAATATTTGATACTAATGTTTATTTTTGGTCTCATTTGAAAGCTATTTGAACATTTATTTTAGTAAAACTACAATTAAATTATTGAATTAATAAATTTAATTTTCTGTTTGAAGAATAATTAATTTGTCTACCCATCCAGCACACTTGACTAAAAGTTGTCTTATAGACATCTTTTAGTCATCCAATTGACTTAAAAGACACCTGAAAGATGTCTTTAAGCCACTAGGTGCTCTGTGGGTACTTTATCAGTTAAGAATTGTATTAACATCAATTTTATGTAACATTGAGATAAATTGAATGAAGAAATTAAATCAATTAAATATAGCGAATATAATATCGCGTACGACTAACAAATATACCCTCTCTGCGAGTTGTGCATTATCCGTCTTTTTACTTTCTAAACTCATTACATTCAAGTTAAAGTCGTACATTCTAAATGGGCGAAAAAGAATGATTTTGAAAGGTCAATAACTTTTCAACTCCTCCATTGTACCTAAAAAATGTTTATACCTGGACTGAAATTAACTTCCTGAAAGCCCCGTTTCAAGGAAAGGCGGTCGTTCTTTACACATGCACCGCATGTATCTTGAGAGCCTCTCTCGTTGTGCAACAATATATATATATAGTATATATAGCTGCATGCTTATTATACTCAGCAATGATGGCTCCAAAGCTTATGATTGATAAGAGAAATGAGCATGGATTTTTAAAAATTAAAAATTTAGAAAGAACACAGGCAATTACTCTGTTTCTCTTCATCCATCGTCGATGAGCCTCGCATTGCTTCGTCTTGTAACCTTCGCGACTGTCGTGCGGTGACACTGGCGATAGCGGAAGGGGTGAAGGCCGATTGCAGCCTTGCCATGCTGCTTTTCCAGGGCCCTGGCCACCACACTGAAACAAGTCCACTCTCGAACATTATTGCTGCATTGACCTTTCTCAGGGGTTCCCGGCACGAATCACTCGAAATCGAGAATAATAAGGTCGTGTGTGTAGAGAGGCTCAATGTGCTCCATGTAAAAATGCGAGCGAAATTCTGTTACCTGGATCACTCCGTAGACTAGGAGTATTAGGCATTTTAAAATGTCATGTGCAAATTTGGTCTAAACAGTAGACTGCGGCTCGTATTAATAAAGACGCAAGGCTGGATGAGGTTTTGCGTGGCAGGAAAGCGGCGGGAGGCGAGCTGAAATCGATCAATGGCTACGATTTATGGCAAGAAATTTCCATTTAAAAGACTAGGTACCGTCGAGAAGAAGACTTTCAACATGCAACTTGGACTTGGGAGAGCTACATTGTGTTACGTTAACCACCATGCTTCATTGGGAGCTAAGATTCCTGGGATCATCCAAATGAAAATCTATTTCAATTTTTTGAGTATCGACACAGTAACTTTTAAATAAATAAATATTTAACGTATTTATACATTAAATTATTCTATAACTTATAGTCAGATAGACTCTTCACTTAAACTAAATAATATTTTGATAATAAACTTGAGTAATCCTATACGTAAAATATTGATAAATAGCAACAGGAAATAGTTAAGAATCATCGTAGCCTTAAAGAAACGCAGATAAAATGATTTCTGTCACCTGTTCATGTTTGAGTTGGTTGGTTAAATATTCTTAGCGACAGCTTTTTTATCTTGATGATAAATGTTTTCTGTTTGGTAACAATTGTAAACTGCAGTAAATTCTATCCAATTTCGAGCTTTACCAAATAGATTATTTTACCAAGTCATTTACGAATAAGTTGAAAGTTTGCACATTCGTTCTTGTACTAATGATTACGATTGTGATGGAGAAAAAATAGTTTTATTAGGCGTGGTACAGTAGTGGAAAGATTAAGGACATCTAACAATTGCGTCGAAAATGTATCGAAAAGTTTTTAAAGTATGTTGATCAATTATTAAACAAAAGGACGAATGCGTGTGAGAAAATTTAAATAAACAGAGGGAAGATAGAGGAGAGTGAGTGAGCCAAAATAATAAAATTATTATTTTATTAGGTGTAGTAATTATGGAAAAGTATTTATCGTCGGCCATGATTGTAAACGTACTAGACTATAATTTATTGATTTTCCGAGCCTAGCTAATTACTTGGCAAGCAGCAACTTCTCGCTGCTCACACAGATTTGTTCAAATGTGAAACAGCGTTTGATGACTGGTGTGAAAATCCTATCGTCTAATGTGTCTACTTAAATGTTTATTTATTTAAAATTGACCATCGATACTTAAAATGGCCAACGGAATCATAATCTGCATGATACAAGGAATCTCATCCGCAAGGAAGTACGCAATCAATGTAACACGTTGTATATGTGAGTAAGACTGTAATATGTTAACCCGTCAATGGGCGTGCGGGGTGTCCAAAACACCCCAAGAAAAGAAATCTATTGATAGCTTAGCGAAAATTTTGTGCAATCACTTACAAGTGTTAGCGTTTAATTAATATATAAATAACTTAAAGACATGCAACTGCTACCATATACGAAGGGAACGTCACATAGATGATATTTATTGAAAAATAAATCTGAATACGTAAATATTTTACGTCAAATCACGAAAAACAATTGGGGTGTCCGTGGCACCCCACGCGCCTATCTACGTAAAAATAAAGCACGCGCCTATTGGCGGGTTAAATTATATAAATCAGTAGTATAATATATTAAACTATCCCAAAATTCTTATACGTCATTCGGAGTCAAAGAAGCCTCAAAATATATAGTTTATGTGACATATACTATATAGTATCTAAGGCTCCCTCAAGTCTTGAATGACGTTTTAGAATACAGAGGCGATTCTCTTGGTGTTATATGTATACGGATTATCAAGAACCTGTGATAGACATAGATAGAAAATATTATGTAAAGAAAGGATAGTTATTGAGAAAGAAAGAAAGAAAGAAAGAAAGAGAAAGAGGGAGGGAGGGAGAGAGAGAGAGAGAGAGAGAGAGAGAAATAATAGAACATGCTCGTAGAAAAAATGTGTGATTATTTCTGGCCTAGTTGTATACCGCGAAAAAGTTTTAATGAGGATATAAATATACAGGGTGTGTCTCATTTTATTGTCCCATTCAAAATAACTTTTTTCATTGTTGATTCTAAAAAAAGACAGATGAAACAATAGTTGTCTGAATTCGGAAGGAACATAAGATGATATCATTGATTTGACCTCGAACATTCATTTTAATAATATATGAAGGCCAAATTGAGTGTTGTAAATGGAACACCTTATATATTTGTACATATTCTTGAAAATGAATTGAAAAACTTTCGAAAATACTATATTGATTCATCTTTTCATTCAGTGATTCAGGAGATGTTACCATTTGAAGCTACTGCATATATTAGATGTTGGTGTAACTATAGAGCAATCTACAGAAAATCGTTTTGCATATAAACGCATAGCCGTTCGCTTACTTGTAACATCAATTCGAAGTGTCTCCTAAACGATTTGATGAAAAATTAAATCAATAAAGTCTATTGGAAAGTTCTTAAATTTAATTACACAAGAATATGTAAAAATATATGAGGTTTTCATTTGAAAAAAAAAAACTCAAATTAACCTTCGTGTAGCCTCTGGCTCTTCAGGGTCAAACTAACGAACGATAGCATCTTATGTCCTCATCGAAGTCAAACAATCATTACTCGACACGTTTCTTTCCATGCATGCACGATCGATAATAAAATGTAATTTCGGGTGGGGCCTTAAAAGGAACACCCTGTATATGTATGTAGCTCGACGAGTTTTGCATCAGACGGATATGGATAAAGTGCAACATTAATTAGATTGTAAGGAAACGCTAGCTCGGTTTGAGTTTCAAGCAATGAGCTTCTCTACACACGATGAAAAGGGTGAAGAGTTTTCCTGTCCTTTTTCATAAGAATTAAGGTAGGTTGTTTTTGGATAATTGAGGGGTATATAGAGGAGAAAGAGAGACAACGGAGAAATGAAATTATCTAGAATCTAGATGTTAAAGAAGAAGGGACGTCGAGACTCGTCTAGTCTAGCGGAAGAGTACCTGTGTGGCTACGTTCTAGTGCTGATGATTAAGAGAGCCGGCCTTGGAGGAAACGAGTCAGCATCGGCCCATATAGGGCCCGTGATACTTACCCCGTACACGTAAGATCGTGGGGGATACTGTGGAAGCGGTGGAATAAGTCTGGTAGCGAAGTTGGAAGGCAAGTCCCTAACAGCTTTCCCGCCCCGTAATCGCTGCTTTTCCCTTCTATCCCTTCTAATCAATAGAGCAGCCTGCATTCTGCTCGCTCATTCGCACGTGTCACTCATCGAGAAAAACCAGCCTGCCTGGTCCCACTTTTCTCTCATCGAGACTTTCTCCCTCTCGCCAACCGATCCTCCTTCTTTCTTTATCCTTCCTCGCGCTCCTCTCGATTTCCTCTTTTCCAAAAGTGCAGATAGCCTGCCTAAAACCTACATCTAACATCGTATCTCAAGCCCTTTCATTATTGTTATATATTATCATCATAATTAATATAATATTTGTATATAATATTTTTCTCTCGTCTCTGTTCTTCCGAGCAATGTTCTTTTTTCGTATACAGTTTTGCTCAGGGCTTACACCGTCCCCCAGGTCCTTGCCCCGAGATTGACTTTCGTTAACCAGCGGCTGGACCAAGGGGCGGAAGAAACTTTCGCTTCTCCAGGGATTCTAATCTCGTATAACGCGCCACCAGACAGCCAACCGATCGATGGTGTTCTCGAAGTGTGCGCGCCAGAAGAAGAGGAAGAAAAAGAAGAAGAAGAAGTGCGGTGTGTGCACACGGTTTTTCAGATGATTCTATATAGTATAGTTCTCTCTGATTTCTCTCTTTTGCAACTTTTGTTTCGCTGATTTTTTCGTTTATAGAGATATAGAAGAGACAGGAGGAGAAAGACAGAGATAGATGGACAGACAGACATAGACAGAAAGTCAGATAGAAGAATGAAATAGAATAATACAGATAAGTATAGAGAAAAAGGCAGAGATATATAGGCAGGAGAGAGTGTGTGCGTTGGTGGAGAATCAGTAGGGATGTACCCACCTGTAGCTCCGCGGTAGAAGACGAGACTCTTAGATCGAGAATCGAAGGGGGCGGGAATGGGAAGCTGTTGGTCTTTGGTGCACAAGTGACCGAGGTGGGTGATTCGAGGGACAGCGGAGGTGGCGAGATGGGGAAATCTATGGGTGAGACAGGTGGTAGTAGTAGCTGTTGGCACTTGTCGGCACGGCGGCGTCGATCGATGCTCGAGTGGAACGCGCATGATGGTGGAGGTGGTGGTCGTGCGGTGGTGGGTGGTGGTGGTGGTGGTGGTGGTGGTGGTTGTTGTGCCGGTGGTGCTGTTGGCGCTGGTGGGAGAACGTGCGGACGGGCGAATTTGCCGGGATGAGAAGAAGCCGGATGGGTCCTGATCCTCGGAGCGGTGATGGCAGCTTCGGCGCCGCGTCTGCTGAGCTGCAGCCGCTTCTGTTTCCTCCGGTTGGCGATGCTCGCACCACCGGCCGCGGCGTACATCGCTTATTCCCAGGGAACCTCTGCTCCCGCTCCTCCTCCTCTACCCGCTTTAACGCCTTCGGGATTGGCGACGACGCTGCGTTACGACCTCGGGGCTTTTTTTCCCATCATCACCGTCATCATCGATATCATCATCAATATCATCCTCGTTACCATCATCATTGAGTTTCCTCTTTTCCCTCTCTATCTCTCTTTGCTTCCCTTCTGACTCTCTCTCTCTCTCTCTCTCTCTCTCTCTCTCTCTCTCTCTCTCTCTCTCTCTCTCTCTAGTTCTCCCTCCCTCCCTCCCTCTCACTCTCTTTCCTGACCCCGTATACCGCGTTGCTGTGCCGTGCACTCTGCAAAGGCAAGAAACGTGACGGAGCTCCGCCCCTGTGGCGTCCGTCCACCTCTATTTCTCTACACTCTAAACAACTCTACGTGCAATGGCAAATTGCCAATTTTCGAATCCACATACACGCATACAAACCAAGCTCTATGTACAGTGATCTGTTTCCACGTGAAAAAGGCCAAGCAGGCTCCGCTATATATAGACACCAAATAGTACACCAATAGCTAAGCACAAACATCTAAGCACGCCTCGTCTCTCAATCAATCACCACTATATACTCCACATTAGATTTTTTCAATCTCTTTTATTTGTAAAATTTCATTCTTTCATCATTATCGCTATCAGCAACCATTATTAGGGGAGAGTGGGGCAAAATCATTCCTCGGGGTAAAGTGACCCCTGAGGGTTTTATCAAAACTATTGATACTCTTCGTTTAAAAATTAATGAATATTAAAATATAAACTTTTAAATACACAATATAATATTGTAATGTCTACTTTTAATACGTAAAAAATTGTTAGCGGCATTCATGTGTTTTTCATCATTTTTCTGTAAGATAAGCGATTTTTGAATCATATAGGAAATAAATGTTGGGATTCATTTCAAATCGCTCAATTAGGTAAATCATAATAATAAGTATGAACTTTTATTTCCTCTTAAAATTAATGAAAATTCGACTTTGGTACAATTTTAAGATTCGATGAAAGATGGGCAACGCATTTGGGGCAAAACTATCCCATAGTGGTTTCATTGGTAAGAAGCAGCCGGTGCTGAAAAAGTAGTAACGATGATGATAACGAATGTATTTTTCATACAACAAACGGTTTAAAAACGAAGCTTATGGAGAAGATTGGATCCAGTGTACTTTTTTCACGCTTTTCGCGATTTAAGCGATTATACTTGAACAACATGTTTTCTTTTCATAAAATTCAGAATGTTAGCACTAAAATATGCTTTTCTACTATTGAAAGTATTATAGCTTTTGTCTATCGTATTTATAAATATAAATTCATTATTTAAAATTATTCGGCATGGGATCATTTTACCCCTCGGGTGAGGGTAAAATGATCCTTTTGTAAGATTTACATTAAATTGACTAGTACAAAACATCTTTAACAATTTAATTGTCGCGACCACGCAGAAATGTAAAGTAATATGTGATCTTCGTTACATAAAATTTTTCCTATGTTAAAATCAATAATAGCGTCATTAGGATGGATTTTGCCTTAGGGAAATCATTTTGCCCCACTCTCTCCCCTATATATATATATATATATATACCAATGCGTGAAATCTTTTCCTTCTTCAAGCTACAATCATTGATATATGAAAGGGTGCATAATCTCATCAATCCTCTCTTCCATGTAAAAGCAGACTCTAAAAGTGCACAAATCAACGAGATAAACTTTAACTCTTTCTTCTGCGCGTATACTGGGTGAATCATTTTAATGTCCCATTAGTAATAACTTTTTTATTTTATATTGAAAAAAAAATATACAATTTCAAACAAAAATTTTATGACTTCGAGGAAGAAATATTATGCTTTTGGTTTAACCTTGTGCAAGATTATTTTTTCAAGTTTAAACGAAGGTCAACTTCGGTTTTCTAAATGGAGAATCCTACATATTTTTACAGCTTCTTGTAGCTAATCTCGAAAGCTTTCTAAAACAATATATTAATTTATGATCTCATTCTATTTCAATCACTGTGGATACGTTGATTTAAATTTACAGGTATAGGTGGGCGACTAAGTGCGCGTACATAAAGCAATTACGCATACTATATATCCCAGTGAGCCTACTCCTATAGCCAATCTTAAAGTAATAAACTTAGTGAAAGACTGGGTGAAAAAATAAATCAATATAGTGTTTTGGAAAGTTCCGAAGGCCAGTTACAAGAATATGCAAATAAAATACAAAGCGTTTCGTTTAAAGAAACTCAAGGTAACCTTCATATTTCCTTTGGCACATCTTTCAAGGTCAAACCAATGACGCCATCTTATATCCCCCTCAAAGTCATCCAACTCTTGTTGGAAAAGTATTTTGATTTTCCTACTTGGTATAGAGGGTTATTCAACTGCTCGTTTTCAGACGCGACATTCTGTCATACAGAGTGTAACCTATAGAGCACCCGTATCAATTCCTTTTAAAAAGTATAAAAAAGTGGGTAATCCGAAGCAGTGAAAAATGCTTCTACATACGTTTACCGAATTCTTTCTAACGAATCATCTTATATTTCATTTCAGGTGTGAATTGGCAATATTTTTTTCTTTCAGATTTTTATACGCGGAACCTTATTTTTACTATATATATATACTCTTGCAGTGTAATTTCAACAGCTTTTCAAGTTCCTGTTCTGAATTTATCCAGTCGTTAACGAAATATTTCGATTTGAAATGAAAGGTATATAGATGTGGTCTCTTTTCTTAAATAATACATAAGTTACCGCTACGCATATACACGCATATTCTTTTAGCAACTTTTATAATTTTCAAAGAAAATATCTCGTAAACAAGTGGATGAAATGGAAACGTGAAAAACGAGAGCTTTAAAAACCTCTTGAGATAAGATACAAGAGTATGCAATGAAGAGTAGGAAGCTATATAGCAGTTACAAAATTGAACTTCCTTCTAAAAAAATTAATTCCGGTTTGGATCAGGAATAAAAAATAGAATCTTTCAATAAATCGTGCCTAGCATAAATGGAATAGAAATGCCTTTGACCCCGCTTGGAATCACCTACTTCCTTATATTTTTTGAAAGGATCATACGGGCGCTCTGTTACACGCCCTGTATATAAAATGTAATAAAATGGAAAGGATGAAATTATATTGCCCGCGCATCAAGCTTTCTACCACTGTTCTCGCCAAGACTGAAATTTAGGTCAGTGATATCATTTCCCTCGATAATATCGGCGAATCTGATTTAACAATGTCCCCGTGCGCTTTATACGATTTTTCAACTTGGTCTAAATCCTTTTAAGATATATACAAATGAAATGTGGGCTATACGTACTATATAGATGGACCTTTCTGCGCGGATAATATCTTAATGATATCTTAACAATATCCTCTCCGCCAAAAACATGAAGCAGCCTGACCTAAAGTATTTCCATTATTATGTCTACTTTCAGTTTCAATCCTATCGTGCTATATATATACGCGCGCGCGTTGCCTAGCCCTATGTATCAACGATTTTATTCAACAGTCCCTTCGGCCTATAATATTCTCATATCGCAATCTGCTACATGAATGTTATTGAAAAATTTTGTAGACCAGTACTCTCTGCAAGAAAGAAAATAGTTGTTCTTTGTAAGCCACACATTAATCTATATCTATATATTATATATTACTTCAAAGAAAAAGAGAAAAGTTTAAATGTAAAAGAGCTATATGTATATATCTATAGACTAGCAAGATATATTTATACCAAACTTTGTCCCGCCTACCAAGGATCGAATCCACTATGTGTAATGTATTTTGTAAAACTTTTATACCAGAAAATGCTATTTTCAATAATTCTACGTATCGAGCGCGTCTGTCTAGATATCCATTTCAGTAATTAATCAGCATAACGAAAAAGACAAATTAAACAGCGCGAATGATTGATTTTATAGTTTGGTTTTCCATCAATGAACGTAGAGATAAATACATGAAATTTCAGGATTCTTTGATAATGGATTGCGCATTGTTGTAGTTTAATCCAATTCTTTGTATAGCAACGAGAAAATCGGCATTTCGATATTTGCGGTGAACTCTATTAAATTGCAGATAAAATACTGGTAACTCTGTCATTAACGTCCTGTTCCCTTGCCTCTCATAGAGAATATACACAAACAGCATGAATCTATTTTCCATCGTTGCGATTGAAAGTCGATATGATTCTCGCGTTATTTCTTGCAAAAGAATACGAACAAGGGGGGGAGAGAGAGAGAGAGAGAGAGAGAGAGAACACACAAACCATGCTACATGGACATTACGACAATATCGACATTACTCTTGAGAGAGATGTAGAAGATAAATATAATTCTGACAGTAACGTGCATAATTCTACGTGCCAAGTTCGCACGAATATACTATATGGAGAGAGGAATAAACAATGAAGCAATAAAATTGGAGATTTGCACGAAAGCCCGTTAAGATAATAATTAGTGGAATAAAAGTGTTCGATCGCATGCGGTGTCCGTACGTTACATATATTGGATCGAGAACTGAAAAAGTAGCATGAAGCATTGGCAATTGCTAAGGTAGCGTGATGGAGTAACTTTACAGAAGCTTTAGTTAAAATCAATGTTGGCGCAAAAATCGATGGTGCTCTCCTTCTTTAGGGGAAAAATTTAACGAGAGATAAAAAAACTGATAGACTGACGGACATGCGATTACACCTTGGAGCTCTGGGGTACTCGTCGACAGGTATTAGTATACATATAGCTTACATATTATTTAAGCAACATAGAGAGACATGCGTTGTTTGAGAGATGATGCATGCTAGATCTGATAAACTAGCGGAATGACGGTCAGCAGGGACAATCAAAGGTGTCCGTCGAGGGATGATTGCAATTTACAAGAATCGCGGATGCAACCGATTGGAACAAAATCAATCCAATAGTTTTCTATCGAGGCTACTTTCACAAGGAGCACAGATTAAAATTCCTTGTTGTATAACTCATTGTTATTTTCTCCGCGGTTCGCCAATACTGCCAACTATATATATATATATACACACACACACATATGTACACGTACAGAGTGTTAGTTTGAATTCATTTCGGAGCGTGGACGTAAAAATGTATTCATCTCTCTGAATGTATGTAAGAGATGTCAATTATTTTGCAAGTAACATATTTCTAAAATATTTTCGCTTTTAATGTGAAATTATACTATACGAAAAATTGATATCTCTATAATAGTAATAGAATATAAATGAATTGTATGTTACGTCCATACTCTAGGACCAATTCAAATTAACACCCTGTCCTGTATACACATACATACAGGGTGTCCTGTAAAGGATGGTCGAGGTGTAAGCTCTAGACAAAAAGGCCAAGTCTCTCGGAAGAAAACTGTTATTTACGCTGTTTCAATATTTTTAATATTTTTCGGGTAGCATGACAATATACTTAGGTCAAAAGTGTGTATATGAAGAAAATAGTTGTGTAAAATAGCTATCTTCAAAAAAGAGTTTTTCTTTTTAGGGAAAGAACATTTTTTCTGCTGTACTTACAATTATTAGTATCTATGCAGCAACTCCTAGTTTTCCTTAATAAAAAGCAGCTACATCTATACTCAAGAATAATATGACTTTTATGGTAATTGTTGATATATTGTGTACAAGAAAATGTAATAAAAATAATTTTGATAAAAAAAAATACAAAATAGCAACTTTTACAGCTTGAAAAAGATTAATAACATTAAGGAAATTTGCAGTTATTTGCAGATATATCACTAATGCCTAAACAAAAATTTAATTACTTTTTCCCATGCCGCTAAAATATTTTTTAAGTTACATCAAAATCTGTCTATATTAATCATGAATTCATTATATCGATTAACCTCTATAAAAATTGTGTAACTTGTTAGATATAAACAATATTATACATGTAAAGTGAGAATAATCTTTCATACAAATAGTAATAGGCAATAAAAAAACTAGAGAATTTTGGTCATATTATTGATGTTTATCAAGTTACATAATAATATACTTAGGCTACATACATTGTTATGTAACCAGATAAATATGAATGAAACAAAAAAACTATTAGTTTTTGATTGAATATTAAGACATTTTTAAAAAATTATTCTGCGATTCTTTTATGATTGTCCGTATCTATACCAAGTTACATAATAATACTGGTAGGCTACATCGACTTAACAAATTAATAACATAGACAAACTCTTAAAAATATTATTCAATATATACCAAGTGACACAATAATTTATATAGACTCCTAGCGTAAACATGTTTGATGTAACTAGGAAAATTTTAGCAATATATTAAAAAATTGTATAAGTTTTCTTCTCAAGATTGACCCTTCTTTTTAAAGTTAGCGGCTTGGCCACCCTTTATTACGAAGTACCCCGTACAGTACTATGAAATAAAGAAATTGAATGTTACGCTATATACATTGTTGCATGAGAAAATTGTAATGGAAAGACTTGTGAAGTTGAAAAAGCATAAGGCTGGCTGGTGGCCCTTGATAATGGCGCTTTTAGCACTATCGAAAAATAGAGACGCGACGAGGAGTTCCTTGCAAAACATCGAGGACATCTTTAAGGATAGGAGTGTACACTCATATCGGCAGGATTGTCGACAGCGACGTCATAGATTTTTAGTGTAACATATTTTGTTGGCAATAGCAAAACAGGCAGAAAAGCCAGCAACACCGAAACTCGTACCAACGGTTTCTAGGGTAAAAACCCAGCTCTTGCTCACGACGACGACGACGGCGACGACGACGGCGACGGCGACGGCGACGGCGACGACGAAGAAGAAGAGGAAGAGGAGGAGATGGAGGACGTTGACGACGAATGTGACGTCAGCGAAGTCATTTTATCTCAACTCCTTACACTCGATCGTCTTTCTTTTTTCGAATCCCACCTTCTCCCTTCTCTTTACTCTCTACACATTCCTCCCCTCCCCTCCCTCCCCCCCACCCCCCCCCTCTCTCTCTCTCTCTCTATTATTCCTCGATCGCTCTTCCTCGAGAGTTTTTCACTCGCTACTACAGCACAGCGTGAAATCTATACTCTGTCCCGTAGGAAATAAGGAACAATATTAATGAGCAAACGCGGCGCGATCCGCGAGTGTTACACTTTATCCGCTCGCGAATTGAAGCTCCATCGTTCCTCTAGGCCCGGGCACGTTGGTCTCATTCCGAACGGCCACCAACCGACTGCCGCCCCAGCACGAGCCAACTGAACGCCAACCCCATCCTAGCGAGTAGCGGCGCCCACTCCTAGCGCGCCCCTAGCACTACCCCTCCCATGGAAAAGACACTACCCCATTCCCGTTTCTTTTCGAGGACCTAGTTGCGGACTCTGCTCCTTTCAACCATAATAAGGCACGCTCTTCATCAAATTTCCAGCAAAACTCCCAATTAACCTATAACTGCGTCCACGCACGATCGATACTCCCATTCGCATCGTGACTCGATGCTCCATTATCGAATTCCTCGTTAATCATCATCGATCCACCCTCCACCCATTCCCTTTTTTACATCACTCCAGATGGTTATTAGCACGAGCTCCTGATCTAACTCTAATATATAGTCGCGCACCCACGCCCCCAGTTACTTTGCTGACTCTCGATTAAAGCAGCCAGCAGCCAGTAGAGTAGCCACCCCCAACCTGATTACATCACGAATTTAGCCTTAGTCAGCATTTTGCTTCGTGTATAATAGAAATTTCCCAGCGACTCATCGTCGCATCTGGAAAGCGTCGCTTTTGCATATTTAATGGCGCAGCTTCAATCAGATCCGATCCAGTCAATCCCACGATGCTCGCACAGTATTCGGAGTCGGAAATCCCCGACATTTCAGCCGAATGCATGATACAGGCTTTTCAGAGTTAAAGAAGCTTCCAGTAGCGACACTATAATTTCGCAATTAGCGTGATAGCAAAATCGCATTCGTGTTTGCTACATCTTCAAACTTTATTTCGCATATCCGTTTAATCCACGTTAGAGCAATGCTCGTGATACATTGGGTTTGCGTAACGATTGAAAACTATATACACTGTCGAACAGGCCTCAGGTCACGTTATACATTGTAGTCCAATTTAGTCTCTAATGCTCCTTATTATACCCTTGTAAAAAAGTTTAATATATGCCTCCTGAAGCATTTCACACGTAGTCGCCGCAGTCCTGAACTGCTATACGTTATTTCTGTTGGCTGTACTATTTCGACTGGCTTTAATATCATTAAAACCAGTCAGGAATTTGTTATTTTCCTTATTTTAAAATGAAATCCACCCTTCTCCCCATCTCGTAGTCCTAAATAAAGCTGCACACTATTCAATCGACTTATATCGCTTTAAACGAGCTCTCCGCACGCACCAGTCGTTACTCATCCGACTCTAACGTAATTTTAAAGTAAAATCTGCCTAAATCTAACGGCTTAATAACATGTACGTTGCTGTATGAGGTACACCCCTTGAATCGACATCCCGTGTAGATGTGCCGGATCGATGTCCTTTGGATGTATCTAGGATATTCGTGCAGCATGAGAGTTTGCGAGAAAAAAAACTACGTGATCGATATGAAAGGATGTGGCAGTTTTCAAGATACGTCCAAAGGTCAGGATCGTTTATATGTATGTGTATATTCTTTTTTGTTTATCAATTCGTTATCGCCTTTTCGTGCAACAAAGATTGTTGAGATTATCGCGTTAGAAGAGTAAAAAAATTATACTGGTATGGAAAATGCTTCTAAAGAAATCAGGGAACTTAAAAAGTGCTCGGTCGCTCGTCAAACTCCTGGTACTATTTTCTTATCAGTGGTGTATCGCTAAGTACATTTTAAAATCTTTAGATAAGGCGACATTGATACAGCACGTAGGTTTGATGCGCGGAGCACAGAAGGGTGGGACCTTCGATTCTAGGACGACCCGCTTTCTCATTTAGCCTCCTTTGTGCCCGCGCACCACCCTTCGAGCCACACCAGGTTACCTCGCACTCCCAACCCCCTCCTAGTCGATATTTTCCGCTGGCTCGCCGCACTCCTTCCTGCTTTTGACCTTTCGCCGAGTCACACCTAGCGGGCCAGGAAACTGCCTGCTTTATCGACTCTATCAGTCAGTATACTTCCCTCTTGACCCTTCCAAATCCCGCGTCCCTGCATTTGTTCCTAGCTTTTTCCTAGTGAAGATTATCAGGCATCGTACCAAACACGCAAATGCACCTCGCCACTTTACATCTACGAATATTACATCAATCTTTGAAGTACAACGCATCGATAATACTACTATAGTAAAAGTCGATCAAAACATAAATTATTAAAAATTTATACACTTTTTATTTCGCTATAGGTTTGCAGTCTGAAACTCAAAACCCATATCATTATTTTATTCCTAATGGAAGTCGTAGAATTTCAGATAAAATTTTTACACAATCCTTATCATAATAAAATGTATACGAAGCATTATAATTTTATCTACGTTTTCTACCGCCCACTTTCGTATGCAAATCTCTCTTGCCTTTACCGGCCTTTGGTTTCTTTGCACCCTTTGCTCTTTTGCCTGCTTTTTTATTTCTTCCACCTTTTGATGAGGTCTTTGATACATTACTAAAAAAAAAAAAAAAACAGACAAACACAGTTTGATTCGATCTTATCAAGTGTAGACAAGCTTTAAACTTTACATTTTACTTTAAAAATACATACCTCAGGGAAGGAGTTGCAAAATCTGTATGTAATATTTTACGTTTTTTTAAAACGCTCTCGGCAATGCCAGTATTGCGGCGCTTCTCCTCCTTCAGAGTAGCTGGTATGTCCTTCGCTTTCCTTTTCATACCAGGCACTTCTTTTGCAATACCACTAGCATCCTTTTCCTTAGGTAACCTGATAAATGGTTGCAATATTTTATCCTATTAGTTTCATGATTTGTCACAAACAGCAGCTTAACAATTTTTTCCAAAGATATCTCACCTGCTTTGAAATTTGCCTATAGATGCTGTTGAAACTCTTGCAACAGTCACAGCAGTTGCTAATTGTTTAGATGTAGCAAAATGTTCTGTTGTAGGCAATCCTACTTTTGGTAACTTAATATTTTTTGATTTAGCTATATTTCGTAACCTTTGCAATTCATTTTTGGACTTTCTCTCCTCCTTTGCCAATTTTGCTGCTGCAAATGGATCTTCCATTGGTTTATTTTGATCGTTCATTTCAATTAACCATTCCTTCTGCTCCTCTGCCTTGGCTCGTTTGTATCCATAAGTAGGTATCCATTTCTAAAATTAAACAAAATTTATTGATCTGATCAGTAAAAATATACTGGAATTAAAAGAACACAAAAACATTACCCTCAACTCGTCATCCCACTTCAATTTTGATTTATCCCTCTTCTTGGTCTTTATACCCTTCTCCTTTGCAAACTGTTGCCATTTTGTTAAAGGTTTTGGCTTGGGAACAGCTCTAGCTCTTGGAAGTACATACGTTGGTTTGGGTAATGTAGCTACGATGACATCGTCAACATGTTGAGTAGGAAGATCCCAAATCTTGTTAATCAACAGCTGCACATTATCCCTAGTCAAGCTCAGTAAATAATCTTCTTTCTTTGAACTGTAACATCAATAAATTGTTACTCCTTATGAAGTACTATATACACTTTGTTATGCTGAACACATGGATCTTGAGGTTACCTAAGGCTTTTTTTATCCAAAACGTTTGTATCACAGGCAAGAAGCGTTCCGACATCAAATTCTAACTCTACATCTTTATGTACTTCAGTTGATTTACGCTGTTTCGATTTTTCTGACGCATTTTCTAAAATAGAATTTACTGATTAAAACAATATAATTTTGTAATAGATTTCAACTTACTATCTAGACCGTCAGACTGAACATCAATGTATGTTGTGGATACACTGTTTCCTCCGAGAAAGGCGGTTGAACTGAGTGGACCAGCATCATCTCTCATCTCTCCATTGTTTTCCATTTCCAGAATTAATTTTTTTTTATTTAGTAATTATAGGCGAAAAAGGGTAAATATGTGTGCGTCGTACACGTTCTCTTCGGCATCTGAGATTGTTGACGGTGATCGACATTCGATTTCGATCGACGGTCCAGGGCCCAGGCCGTCCATGCAGTAGCGCCAGTGATGCACAGTGATGCCAGAAAAGACTATTTTTTCCACAGAAACAGTTGAACAGGGAGGGCAACATACAAAGCCGTAAGCCCCTAGGGTGGTGAAGTGGCTACTGCGCCAGTCAAGAGGAGAAGGTAGGGGTTACTCACACTACTTTATAGGCCATATCCGTGTGATCACAGCATTCTGCTGAGCACTGCTGAGGAGCAGAGTTGCCAGAAACGGCCTTTTTGTGCAACAGAAACAGTTGAACAGGGAGGGCAAGCACACAAAGCCGTAAGCCCCTATGAGTGTGAAGTGGCTAGGGCTACTACGCCAGTCAAGAGGAGAAGGTAGGGGTTACTCACACTACTTTAGGCCATATCCGTGTGATCAGCATTCTGCTGAGCACTGCTGAGGAGCAATGAAATTGACAGAAGCCAGATCTTGCCTCTCTGTGTACCTTAAATGCTGCGTTTACCCAAAAAGTCGAAGCAAATAAAAATCCTTTTCCTAAATTAGTTTTTAATTAGAATAAAATGCTTATATGTAACTATTAATTTAGTAGTTTTGTTAATAAATGCAACAAATACGTTCTTATAATAATAAATAAGCAGTTGAGGTACAGTAAACTTAATGTTTTTATATTAACCTGCTAACAAATGCATTTTTTTATTTATTATTTAGTTCAATAAGTTAATGGTTATTAAAACAAAATTCCATGTGTAATGAAAATAAATTAAAAAATCTTAAACTTTGCCAAGACTCGAACACGAGCCGGCCGTGTGGCAAACGGCAACCTTACCGTCTATGCTACAGAGCTCATTTGTTATACCAGAAGCAAAACAGCCTTTTAAAGACTGACTACAATTTTTTCACTAACTCGTCATAAACGATCAAGAATTAGCTGCAATATTAAATGCACTTATCTCCACAGCATTATTGCACTAAATTTATTGTTTTTAATTTGAAGCATACATTTTACATGAAGATACGATACTTTAAGAGTGTTCATGCAGTACTCTAAATACAAAACTATTCATATGCTCAACTATCATAAATTAATTAAGTAATATTATAATATATGTTATAAGTAGTCGAATAACTATGATAATCGAGCATATGAATAGTTTTGTATTTAGAGTACAGCATGAACACTCTTAAAGTATCGTATCTTCATGTAAAATGTATGCTTCAAATTAAAAACAATAAATTTAGTGCAATAATGCTGTGGAGATAAGTGCATTTAATATTGCAGCTAATTCTTGATCGTTTATGACGAGTTAGTGAAAGAATTGTAGTCAGTCTTTAAAAGGCTGTTTTGCTTCTGGTATAACAAATGAGCTCTGTAGCATAGACGGTAAGGTTGCCGTTTGCCACACGGCCGGCTCGTGTTCGAGTCTTGGCAAAGTTTAAGATTTTTTAATTTATTTTCATTACACATGGAATTTTTTTTTAATAACCATTAACTTATTGAACTAAATAATAAATAAAAAAATGCATTTGTTAGCAGGTTAATATAAAAACATTAAGTTTACTGTACCTCAACTGCTTATTTATTATTATAAGAACGTATTTGTTGCATTTATTAACAAAACTACTAAATTAATAGTTACATATAAGCATTTTATTCTAATTAAAAACTAATTTAGGAAAAGGATTTTTATTTGCTTCGACTTTTTGGGTAAACGCAGCATTTAAGGTACACAGAGAGGCAAGATCTGGCTTCTGTCAATTTCATTGCTCCTCAGCAGTGCTCAGCAGAATGCTGATCACACAGATATGGCCTAAAGTAGTGTGAGTAACCCCTACCTTCTCCTCTTGACTGGCGTAGTAGCCCTAGCCACTTCACACTCATAGCGGCTTACGGCTTTGTGTATTTGCCGTCCCTGTTCAACTGTTTCTGTATTTCTGGCATCACTGGTCTGCTCCAGTCTGCTGACTGGTTCGCCGACCCCTCGGCTCTGTCCACTGTCCAGTGTCCATCCACTCAAGTGTCTGTCTACCATACTATATGCATATATTTATTTATTATAAATAGTATATAATAGACATAGAAATAATAGAAATGTTCGTTTTAGCTGAATTGAAGGATACTGTTAGAATATTACCAAAGAAATTTAAAAGAAAGTTGAATGATTCAATCACTGATGAATTAAATAGAAAATTAGCAAATAAGGTAAAGTAAATTATTTCTTTACTCACACTTATTTTGAAGTAAGATAATTATATGTATGATTATAGGTTTATCACAATGTAGGATTGTGCATTGCGTTACATGATATAACGAAGATTCAAGAATCCTTTATTTTTCCTGGAGATGGCTCATCTCATACCAAAGTTATTTTTAGGTATATAGTATTCCGTCCGTTTATAGAAGAGATCCTAATAGGAAAGATTCGGAGTTGCAGCGTTGATGGAGTGCATGGTAAAGAATAATAATTTAATTGAAGTTGAACTTAGGGATTTATTTCATTTGTATCTTTATCAATTTTACAGTAACATTAGGATTTTTTGAAGATATAGTTATACCACCTCATAAACTACAACATCCATCAAGATTTGATCAAACAGAGCAAGCTTGGGTTTGGGAGTATGACACAGGGGATGGTGAAAAACATGATCTCTTCATGGATGCAGGTTACTAATTAGACTTAAAATATTGGTTTACTTAAATATACTTATCTGTTTAAATTTCTAGGAGAAATTATAAGGTTTAGAGTGGTCAGCGAAACCTTCACAGAAACTTTGCCAACCGGACCTAAAACTGGTGCAGATGCAGCTGAAAAATCAGAAGCAAAAAATGTTTCTCCTTATGCTCTTGGAGTAAGTGCTCAAATTGTTGATTTGCAGTATTGTAAATTTCCTAATAAATATAATTTCAGGCAGCTATTGATGAACCAGGATTAGGATTACTCAGCTGGTGGGAAAATACTTGAACAAAGAGTTGGTAGAATAACAGATACTTTGATGTGTCTTGTCAATAAATTTTTATTTCACAGCGCATTTCATCGTATTATGCTTTTCTTTATCCTGTTTTGAAGTATTATATCTGTGAGCAGAAATCATCAAAGTGACAATTTCTATAAATACTTGGGTGAGCATATTTTTTCAGTTTTAATCGGTAACAGAATTTTTAGGTAGAGTTTGTACAATATATACAATACCTACAATATTTTTGCTAAATGTATGATGACACTTGAAAATATTATTAGCTCACTTATATCAAACCTGTTCTTGTAGCTTAATAGAATTTTCGAGACACTGTAAACATAAATAACTAAACACAAATATTTATACATCAATTATTTTATTTTTCTGATACCAATATCTTGTATATATATTAAACTCATTAATGCTTTCATACACACAAGATATTCTTCAGCTGGTTTATTCATTTATCTCTATTGAGAATTATTGGGGAACATTTCATCATTAATTTACAAAACACTATAATTGTATAATGCTAAAAAATTCAGAATAAATGATTAACAATGAATATTTTATAATAAATATTGGATGGCTAGTCTTTGTTCATGCTACACGCGAGCTATATAATTCACTCCTGAAAGAAAGTTTTTGATAGTGTCAAACATGGAATGTTAAATTATCTTAAGTTAATTTTGTCAAATAAAATGAATTTTACCGATACTTTATGTAGTATCTTTATTATCCCTCTAGCAGAGCCTGCAGCTTAACTCACGCAGAATCAAAAATTTCAAAATTGACCACTGTATTGGTTGTGGAAAAATTTAAGATTCATAAATTTTTGCAAGTGGGGACATTCCGCATTCTTAATGAATAATCTTAATAAAATATTAATAAACATCAGATTAAAGTACTCTAACTTGATGAAAATTAATATGCAATATTACACATAAGAGAAATTTATCACAGATCTAACTGCTTAAATATGCCGTGCGCCTTTTGACTTTCTACATCTATATTGAATGATTAAATATAATTAACGATCTCCTTCGCCTTTCCTTACACATATGTATATATAAGACATTTTTATTATACCTATTATCCGACGAGATTCAATACAAGACCAAGTTGCCGAAAATCTCGCGAACTTTTTTTGCTACGTAGTTGCGTAAGAAAGACATTTTGTTTTTAATAAAAAGTGATAAAACTTGACGTGCTTATTATATGCTGTGTCTATATAATAATAATAACAAATTTTTTATGCCGAGCGAAAATGAGTCCTTTCGGGGCGTTTCACTTAATTCGGCATCAGAGCGTGGAGGTATGAAAATTTATTTGTCTTCTCATTACTATTAAAGATACGACTATATTTTGCATGAAACCTTTTGGATCTAAATAGAGTAAATAGAGAGTGCTTTCAGAAAGGTCCTGTGTAAAAATTTGATATCTCTTATATAATTACAAAAATAAATAAATGTTTATGTGCACGCTCTGGAGGGACTTCAATGAAACGCCAATGCGCTGTTCGATTTAAAGGTTCCAAGCAGGATACCCCGGATAAAAGGGCCAATTTTTGGTTTTCTGATGTTTCTTCACTTCACTACCGAATTGGTGTAATTAATTGAAATTAGGCAAACATATGTCTTCTCACTCTAACTTATTGCACAAGTGCAACGGTGCATCGAAAAAGAATAGACCTTCTAAGAAGGAAAGTCTTACAGCTTTTTTTAATATTGTCCAAATCTTTTCCGAACTATGTAACAATAATGTTTACGCTTAGAGTCCGTACAAATCGCGCGCGTTATGCATTTTGGTAAATATTAATAATATATGACAATGAATTCACACACGTTTTTTTTCTACATATTATAGATATGGTAATAATGATAGAAACAGTTGAATAAACTTTTTTTATATTGCCAATCTTTCTTAAATTACATTAAAATCCTTTTATAGGTGTATATTCATTTGGTCGATAGTCTCTAAAATTATTACTTAAGTCGCTAAATGTAAGCAATATTAAAAAAATTGTAAAATAATTAATTTACGGATGTGTGGTAGTAGGCAATAAAAAACTAATTAATTTTTTACTATCTATTACCATATCCATAAAAGTTATTTTACCACTATTTTTAATATTGTTCATTTATTTAACGCGAGCTATATACATATAATATAATTTTCTATAGGCTATTAGCCTAACGGAATTACGAATAGAAAAATTATTTTTATGTAACTTTTAAAATATTAGCAATATGTAAAAAAGTTATTAAACCTCTTTTATTGTTATATTATCATGTCTTATACAAAAAGCTTTTATAAATCTTTTTAATATTTTTAATATTTATCAAGTATGTTGCTGCATAATAATTTGTATAGGTTCTTGACCTAAAAATATTAGTTCATATAACTCGGAAAATATATTAATATAACATGAAACAATTGTATAAGAGTTTTGTTCTCAAAATTGGCCATTCTACCTATGGGGAATATTGCTTCACCAACAATTCTGAGATATCTTGTTTGTAGTCGGGAAATAAAACGATTCTACTTCGATCTCGAATGATTCATATAGTATATATATTAGGGTGATTTAAAAAGGTCGATTTTTCTTAATCGCACAATTAAATTTAGTTTTTATGTATTGAAATAAAATCTTTCACTACAGTGGAGGTTTTTAGCTATAAATTTAAAAAAATGGCGCAACTAAATTTAGAACTGTTTGTGCTCAATTTACAAGTTAATGTCGTAAAGAATATATTTAATAATATAAAATAATATGCTCGTTATTAATTTTACATTACTAATTTGTGTAATATCTAGTTAAATTCAAATTGATATTAAAATCCGAATAATTACAATGTTTAATTTTCTGAAAGAGAAAGCGAAAGAGAGAGAGAGAGAGAGAAACGTGTTGAAAAAAAAGCTTTTAGAGCAAAAAACAAATGATCATAAAATAAATTGCGCCATCTTTCAAAATTAAGCTACAAAGCTCAAGTTTGATGAAAAGTTTCATTTGAATGTACAGAAAGAAATTTTAAATGTGCAATAAAGAAAAGAAAATAATTGACGTTTTTTTTATTATCCTAATATACGTGCTAGAGAATCGATCGAAGAAGATTCTTCTCCACTGCTTCTCGTAAAGGTATGGTGCGATCGCGTGGATGGTGTGTCAGCCATATTAAAAAGTTGCAGAGACACATATTTCATTCACGTCATGTTGCAATGCGCGTTAAAAGCTAAGTATTCCGGTCGTTACAAAATGAATCATTTAATTTATTTTTCTTTAGTTCTGCACGTTATAGAGATCATAAGGACGATGAGAAACTTTTCAGCAATATTGCACATACGCTTTCCCAGATATAAATTACTGGAAAAGTCTTCCGAGTTGGCGCCTCGAGGCTCGATCCATATTTAACAATTGTTATATTCGGAGATTGTACATGCTCGTGAAGGGTGTACTGCTCCCAATAATATAAACATTCATTCAATGATTAAACAACGAGGTAGATGTTCGCGCAGATAGACGAAAAGTTCCGGGGACGTTCCTGGACAGTTGGTCAATTCCAGCTCGTGCAAGTGTCGAAGTTGGATCAGGCTGGATAAGCTGCTGCTCGTTAATAATGGGCAGCCTGAAAAGTGGAGCATGAAGCTGTTGAAAATTGCAAGTTTTCAATGGAAAAAACTGTACAAACTTGCCTGCTACCGAGATAACTTGAAGAGACCTCATACCGCAGAGATGCTGAAGGCCGGAATTGCTGAGCTGCGAACACCATCTCAGGAAGAGAGCGCTCAAAGAGCCCATTGTGGCAATGTAGCCCACTCCGATGTCAGTTATGTGTACACATCTACAAGAGTAAGATACACGTGCCAATTTAACGTCGAAATAAATTTCAGTGTAATGTAGGAGAACGACAAGAATGCGTCGGCCATGCATGGTTGCGGCCGAAAACTATATAGTGGCCTCGTATATAATTTATTACATTATATCCAAGAAAACTCGGCCAGTTGGCTCGGGTGGATTTATCTCCAGCCTCTTTGTGGTCCAATAATAATTTACGTGGCGCTAAATTAATAGATTGCACAATTCTCTTCGACAGGCATTTGCCTGTTGCGCATGGAACATCTCCGCTCGAGGGACGCTCATATCCTGCACGAGCTTACCTATCGAGAGTGAGCTCCTCCAGTTGGTTCAGGTCGCAAGCGATGTATTCCAAGGCCGCGTCCGTTATCCTCGAGCACCAGCTGAGATCAAGCGAGCGAAGTCTCGTTAGATTCTCCGCTATCAATTCGACGCCGTCATCGGTCACTTTGCTACATCCGGATAGTGACAGTACTGTCAGGTATGGCAGGGAATGTACTGCAAAATCACCAAAATCCCACGTGACATTTCCACAAGGTATTTAAGCTAACATGTAAATTTATATACAGAGAGATTACTTTTAAACGCCTCAAACTATACTGCGCGTCACCGTCGACAAATGTTGAAATTAACGTTTCTTTAACTTGAACAAGTGCATAAGGTACTATCATTAGTTTATGGCCTTAAAATTATTGTCGGCCATGATTGTAATTGTGCAGTAGGCTTTGATGTCTACTTTATTGATTTTCCGATTCCGAGTCCAGTTGAGATTACTCAGCAAGCAGCAAACTTCGTACTGCTCCAACATGTTTCTTTGAATGGGTAAAATGACGCTCCAAGCCTGGCGCGAAAATCATCTCTCATGATAGGTCTACTTAAATATTTTTTTACTGGCAAAAGAGCTACTTGCGATACTTGAAAATTTTAAATTGATATTTAATCTGAACGAGCCTATAAGAATCTCCCTTATTGAAGTATGCATATAGTTAAGATTTGATTCTATATATATATATATATATACAGGGTGAGGCACTTAAGCCGCCCCAGAATACGAATGCCGAAAGAGGTGTATCTCTTTAACTATAACAGATATTCAATTTTTCCATAGGACATTTTCGAAGCCTCTTGTTATTTGCTTTCAGAAAGGTTCTATGCAAAAATTGAATATCTTTTATAGGTGAAGAGATACGCGCCTTTCTGCATCCATATTCTGGGGCGGCTTAAGTGCCTCACCCTGTATACATTCGTACAGGAACCGGAGAATACACGACATGCTTCAGCTGCATGTACACTCGAGAAGCGCTATGCTCTGCTATGCTAGATGCTGACAGTTTGAAAGCTAAATAAAGCCGTGTTCCTTAATTCTAAATTTAATCCCTTGCATCTTAGTAGCTAGTATATATACAGCACTATTAGTACAGTGGATTCAACCAGCAGCCGACTCCATTTCTTCCGTACGCGCGATTGCTACTTCTTGCTTTAGTTGTATAGATATTTCGAGCTTTGCGAATTTTATAATAATAATAAGTGACTCTTTCACAATCTCACCTATATTGACTACACCGTGGTTGGTGAGCTCCCAACAGGACTGGAGCCTTAGAATGCTAAGTGCACTGCTTTGCTTGGCGCTGAAATAAGCGAGAGCAGCATCAGTCACGTGATAAGCTTGTAAGGAAAATTCGTAAAGGCTTGGTAGAAGCTGAGCTACGGCTCCGACAGCCTCATCGGCCACGTTGATGCAATCCGACAAAGACAAGGAAACGATTCGGGGTGTTAGGCAGGCCCAGAGACCAGCCTCGGTTATCTCGTTGCAGCCTGCCAACTCGAGTTCGAACAAAGCCTGAAAACATCTCTCGTTAATTCAGCTAAGGCATTTAATCTTTTAACTATAGTTGTCCTGCTATGATAATTTACCGCGCACTATATAGTTACACATGTATTAAATTTGACATAAACAAATTTCTTTTTTATAATTTAATGACGAATGATGAAGTATCAAATAATAGTTGAAACAAAATGAAGAAGAAAATATTTTACTCTTTTATATTGAGAAAGGGAAGCATTTTATCACATGCATTTCTCTCTTCTTTTTAAAATTAGTTTCTCTCTCTCTAATATTAAGTATTTATCTTTTGTTCACTATTCTCTTGTGAATTATTTTAAATGTTAAAATATACTCTACAAATTTACTGCTTTGATTTTTTAATTTACTATCTACAGAAATAAATCAATTTTTCTGAATCATCCTTTGAGATTAAAAATAACAGATTTGTAAGTGAAGCATGACTCCAAATTAAATGAAGATGGTGAAATTTCAGAATTTATTTTTTAACAATTAAAATGACTAATCAAAAAATAAAATGGAACGAACAATGAAAAAATGCAGGTATAGAAATAATATACGTTGCAAGTATAAAATTGAAGTATACTTTGATTTACATTGTGTTTCTAAACTATTTTATATTATTTTAACATTATTTATTCAATTATAAAACATGTCTAATATAGTATAGATATTTAGCGCGACACTATAATTTAATATTGTAAGTATTTATAATCATACATATTTTATGGACAACTTTTTTCATATATAATAAACAGACCTGTTATATAAAAATAGTGGAAAAGAAGAAGAAAATAATAGTGGTTTATTTATACTAGAAGAAATATAATAGCATGCAACTATAAGCGATTGCTTATAAAATTGAATGATTGTTGAATTTCTCGGCAAGGTAGTTTCTTAAATAACTTATTACCTGCAAATGATCGAGGAGTGCTTCGAGGCCTCTATCGGTGATAGCACAGCATCTCAGTGAGAGGGAATGGACGTATCGCTGAGCGAGGGGGAAACCGTGGGTCAACTCGGGAATATCCTCGTCGGTGGCGCCTAAAAGAACCAACGAGTGGAAACCTCGACGAACCAGGGAGGCGTAGAGTCTCGCGCGGCAACTGGAAGGCATCGCACGTGCCTCCCGGCACCTCACCACTGGTACCAAACCAGCCCATAACCGTGGCCGAGCGTACAGAACGTCTCTCCATTTCGCGCACACCTAAAGACCCATAATATATATATATACAATTACTCGTGTCGAGATTAGACGAATTGAAATGTATATAATACTATAGAATATTTCAAGGCAAAAATCTTGTCATCTAACCTGTGCCAGTGCTCTCCTCTCGATGGCGTTGAAGTAGAGAAAGAATTGGGCGAGAAAATGATCGTCCTGCATGAGCTGGTCCCAGGTGATCGGAGCCACGTACCCTCCAGTTCCTCCGCTCGCGAGTGGCACGTTTTTCGACCGACCCCTCGATATCCTCGCGCGTGGCCCGTTCGAGTTGCAGCTCAACATTTTATTATTGGTAGCTCCTATATTGCTGCTCCCCGTAGTCGGTCCGCTTCTACTCGGCTTCTCCGGTGTTGCGTTCGCGTTGTTCGTACTGTGCAGATTCGTGTAAGCAACCCCACCACCCCCGCAGAACACGTTCGTCACGCGCTCCATCACGCTCGTTTTTCCTCCCCCTGAAATCATGTTTTTTTCATCTCTTCGCTGCAATGCGTCTGCTGTATATCTCTAACGTGCACAGTCGCTCCTCCACCATTACCATGCAAAATTGACCGAGCTATAAATATATATATATATATATATATATATACGCTGCACATAAGCAGGTTGTCTCTTTACGCGAGAAACAGCCTACCATCTCTTTCTTGGCTTGACACGCGGAACGCTCGTCTCCTTCACCGAGGAATTCATCCTCTCCTTTTATCAACTCGTTTATTCCTATATACCGGCGGGCATCCGTCCAATCTTCTTGCGGCCGATACGTAACTCCTAAATCGTCATTCCGCGCTTCATTAAAACCGTATCAAATCTTTCCCATTGCATCGTAGCCCCGCGCGTACATGCACTGCAATATTTCACTATAATATTGATTGTAATGGCTGCGTGTAGAATGAAGCTATATTGGAGCTGCTAAAAACGTTGTTTTTTCGGCTACGGAAGGCAGTGCCGCTGCGAGGCCAGGAAGATTTATCGATTATATCTGCTGCAGGTACAATTACTGACCGACCGCAAAGCTATAAGAATTGTTTTCGCGTAGCGATCGAATCGCACACATGGCGCGAGACACAGTTACAAGATTAAAATCCAGTGGATTCGTGACTCGTCGTGTGCATATGTACACGTTTGAGCGAAAATTATGCGCGCGGAATGACCGGTCACATATAGTAAACGCCGCGCTGACCAATCAAGAAGATTCTACTGCAGCTCTTACGTATAATGATACCGAATGGAGACCATCGCGCTTTTCTTTAGCAGTAGCAACAAAAGCACGCGATGTGCAGCACAACTTTCCTATCGATTTTCTCCATTCTAAATCGTTCATGGTACCGATAAACTACATTGCCCGTGCCTTCTTTTACGCGATCAATTCGGGCAAACCGATGATGATGACGACGGACAAAGCGATATACAGTGCGAGCTACAAGTTTACCTTTTAAGAGACAGAAATCTGCCTAGAGCACAAACCTTCACCAATCTTAATGTTTTTCTTTTTTGTCTTTCATATACTCCTCAATATATTTCAACTTTCTCGTGTTAGTCCCTAAAATTTAGCAGCTTCTGTAGAAACGTAAACAAAACGACTCTAAGCTATATGTATAAGTCAACAAATATCAATAATACACTGTGGAAAATAGAATCGTTGGCTTTGTCTGCTGTAGGAGCAATTATTCCAGTTATTGGTAAACGTCCTAGTAAATTTATCTGCTTGATAAATCCTGCGAAGCTGAGTAGAATTTACTATAATTTATAATTGTCCCTAAACACGGATCAATTTTATATACCAATAGATAGAAATACCGAGCCGTATATAGTATAAAAATTTAGCTGAGAATATACGCTGTCAAGTTAACTGAAAGGTCGACGAATTAACTTTCTACAGTATACTATAAGAGAATCATTAAAACCAATTTACTTCATATGACTATATCTTTAAAAAATTATTCTACACTTTTATTTAATATTGCTCACACATATATATATGTATATATATATAATAATGTTTGTAGGCTATATGGAATTAACAATTTTACAAGTAGACAAATTTTCATGTAATTTGGAAAATGTGAGTAATATGTGAAAAAGTATATAATTAAAGTATTTTTAGCATCATAATTATATCTACAGGAAATTCTTATAAAATTTGTATGTTATTATTAATCTGTACCGAGATGCATCATTATTTTTGCAGACTCGTAGTCTTAAAATATTTTTGTATAACTCAGTATATATATATATATATATATTGAAAATATTAAAAAATGGTATACAAGTTTTTTTCTGAAATTTCGTCCTTATATCTCGCACTTCCGGATTTACCACGAGTTTTGTGATATCCCGTATAAGTGATTATTAGTGTGATAATCACACGTCTTAAAGGGATCCCATAGCTGCTCGATCTATAAATTTTACTCGAGTCTAGGAAAATTTCTTTCTTAAGGCAATCCACAGCATTTGCTTTGTCCGTAATATTAGTGTTATATAATTACGTGTGTAGGTAGTGTAGATTATGACATAAAAGGATTTTATTACGAAAAACGACAATGTTCAAATCAATCTATAATAGCATAAAAATATGTGCAGTTCCAGGCTCTACTCCCAATTAGGCTATTAATTTTTTTTTATTTACGCTTTAATATGTATAATTTTGTAGTTCTGATAATATAAAGATTCCTGAACATATCTTATTGTGGGAGGGGGGGAGGGGGATTTGATAGCGTTTTTGCTAATGTTCCTGAGTTTTGTCAATATTTATATTGACGTAAATTCTGTCTAATTGTTTGTATCAGAGAGCAATAAACTAATATTAATTGTTTATAATTCTATTGTTACAATTTTTACAAAATTATACATATGTCAAGATGCAGATGACTAAAATAAATATTTATAGGTATTTCGAAATTTTAAATACGATTTTCTCACAATCGGGACTAAAGTGAAAACTAAAATTGTGCAATTTGATAAGAATGTTTTTACTATACATACAGTAGGGTGTCTTATAAGTCGATATATACCGTCCTAGAAACCCTAAAAAAAAAATGATTATAGAAAAAAAAGTTTTTGTAAAAATTTTTTCTCCATAGCTCTTTTCAATAATTTTGAGTCCTTAATAGCCGTTACTTAATAAGTTCTGGACAAACATTTTTTACCGGGCTTTATTAGAATATATATATATATATATATATATATATATACGCCCTGTATGTATACGTATATAATCATGCCGTAGCAAAGACTCTGACACAAAACAATTTTAATCTAAAAGGAATTTGTCCCAAAAAATGGCAATATTCAGATCAATCAGTGCCAATGGTGAAATTATTTGTGGTTACAGGTTTTATTCCTAATATATACAATCCCACCCCAAGACGGTCCAAGATCTCCAATATCTCCGGCTATGTACGTACCTTAATTCTCCCCTGATCCTCAATAGTTGCAATATTGCTCCAAATAAATTGTATGTTACAATACAAATAATACAAAAACTGTGCAACCAGGGACCAGAAGGTCAAGACTCTAAAACGCTAACAGACAAGCTACTTGCCACTCTTTCTACTCAGTAAAAATCCAAGCTATAACAATGTTTCGTACATTTTGGATGTTTAAATGCGATTTTCTAAGAACCAAGATGAAATTGAAAGTTGAAATTGCCTAATTTGGTAATAATTTACTTAGAGATGAGTGTACTATAAGTCGATATTGACCCAGAAACCTTAGAAAGATTGAAGATGATATATATATCATTGAGCCATCCATGTTAGATCTTTAAGGGGTAGCATGAAGCGTAATTTTAAGTAAGTTTCATTAATGATACGTGGGTGGTTGGACTACTAAATTTTTTTATGAAAATTTGAAGCTTTTATGTCTTTAATATGACGCAGATCTAATCATCTCCACCGTAGATGCATGCATGCAATATTACACAGTTTAACTGTAGAGACATAGACAACTGCGAATATGTTATTATTCTGATTAGGATTTCGTCAAATCAATAATTGCAGAATTTTTGAATTTGCGTAAAAAATTATCAGTAGCCCAGCGATCAATGATTTATATATTAACAAATATAGCTTAAAGTTATAACCTCCTGCTACCGCTCTCTGAAGGTATAACATGATTCAATGATACACCTTGTATAGTATACAGGGTTTGCCAGGCAAAGTGGATCAAAACAAAAAGCGCGGGAAATTCCGGTTGCAGATAAGCAGCATATAATTGGTTAATGACAGACAGAAATGGACAAGTGACTCGTTGCTTCTCTCTGTCATTCCTATTTCCTCCTATCAATAATTAAGCTAAATTTCTTTGTCGATCTAAAAATTGGTACAATTAAAGTGAGAGAGAAGTACAGCGCATTTATTTTTTTCTCTCTCTTTTTCTCATATACGCGTACACACAGGTCCATCACTACCTGTTTGAGAGCTAAAACACAGTTAATGATTAAATGTGTGTGTACGGTGTATACGAGAAAGAGAGAAATATACTGTTCCTTTCTCACTTCCAGTTTACAAATTCTTCGGTGAAAAATGAATTAACTTTTGGGGAGGGATAATAGAGTGACAGAAAGAAACAGCAAGTCATTGCTCAGTTCTCTGTCTATTATCGATCAATGATATGTCGATTGTCTGCTATTGTAATTTTAAACGTTTTTTACCCTGATTTACTTTACCTGCGGATCCTGTATATGTATATATAGGTTGTGTCTCAGACTGGATGGCCAGCCGTAAACTTTATACATAAGGGGAGATATTATAAGACACTTATTGTACCATTTTTTAATAATGTTAACATTTTCCGAATTATAGAACAAGATGCTTAGGCCAAAAAAGCACATAATTTGTTAATCAGCTTCTAAATATTAGCAATATTAAAAAGATTTAAAAAAGTATTTTATAGATATGACAATAATGATAAAACAAGTTTAATAGCTTTTTTTTCATATTGCTAATATTTTTCAAGTTACTTTAATGTCTATATATATAAGCGTAATTTTGTGGATGGAGGAGCTACAAAAAATATGATGCAACTGGTTAAAAATTAAGAATATTAAACATATAGCGTAGAATAAATTTTTGTGGATATAACAATAGCAATAAGAAACTATTGAATGCATTTCGTATCGTTGATATTTATCGAATTACATTACATAATTGTATGTAACCTAAATATCGCTATGTAACTTGATAAATATCAATAATTCGAAAAAAAATAATTCTATATACTATATTTTAATATTTTTCATAGCACGTGAGGTGAAATTGCAGCTTTTTATGTCTGTTTTTCAAAATGAAAATTACGTTTCCTGATTATAGCGATAAGAAAATAAGCCTCACGGGGTAAAAGTATCTTCAGCGAGGATATAAAGTAAATTATTTTCACCCTGCCGCAATATTCCTTTAAAAACTGCACTTCACCTTACTTTGTTATGAAAAGAACTATGTTGATCATAGGAAGAAATCTATTATCGACGAAGTATAAAGTTTGGTTGCAGCGAAGTACGACGTTCTTAAATGTCGCTTTCGGTTCGGGTATTAACCCCGTCTCGTGCATCCGAACTTCCCGCCTCGTTGGTAATTGATCATTTTCTTCCCTTGATTTGCAATATACTATTCCGTAGACAATAGACCTAATGAAATTACGTCTGTATTGATTTTAACGCGGCTTGAAAATCGTTATATAGTTATTAAACTTTTTTTATCATTATATTACCATATCTACAAAAAGACTTGGTGTTATATGTATAATATAAATCTTTCTAATATTATATATTAATATTTACCAAGCAGCACTGCAATTTATGCAAACTCCTGGTTGCATCATTTTGTTATGTAATTTGGAGAATATATGAAATATTAAAAAAAAATCATAAGAGTTTTTTTCTCCAAATTAGCCCTTCCGTCTATAGAGTTTGCGGCTTGACCATCAATTTTGAGACACTTTTATATACATATATGTATAAAAAAAGAGATTAAAAAAGAGATTTAAAGAGATTTAAAGAGAGAGAGAGAGAATCATGCTGAAGAAAAAGTAATACCGATTGCAGAGATTTGTTATCGCCTTAAGATGATGAAAATCATAAAGTGAGTAAAGCAAGAAGCTTCACCAACCATGGTGCTTGGACGCCCTGAGGCCCAAGCCGTTGATCCTCTTTGTGAGCTCCGCACTGGCCCTCTCCACGACACCTTGAGCCGATATCGACGACATTTTCAAGCAGCTTACTGCCCCAAAAGATTTCTAATAACACCACCCTCGTAGTCAAGAATAACGTGTTTTCGTTTGCCCAAGCTGAGGTAACCACATTTTCGTCCGGAATCCTCCACTCTGTTCGCTTCCTTTATCAAATAACGCTGCCACAATCGGCTTCCACTTACTCTTTATCTCCAACCTTTCCGTAAACCACCACTCAACCCCCTCCCACTTTTCCTCCCTCTTAAACCCAATTACGTCCAATCGCTTCCCAAATTTTCCTTCGTCGACTGCAAAATTTGTTCATTTTGCTAAATCTGTTCTATTTGTTTAAAATACTCACTCCACTTTCCCAAAGAATTTCCATTCTCTTTCATTTTCCATTCGAGAACTCTCTCGATGCACTTTTATCTCCTTAGCATCAATGCTCACCTCGGTTAAACCTCGGCTTGATCAATAGCATCGCTCGAATCGTATTGGCAATTCAAAAATCTTGGCGCAAGACCAAGTTCTCCCTTCAGACCAGTCGCAGGAACTCTCTACTGTGCGGCCCTTTAACATCTAAATTGTCTATTTGACTGAAAAACATTGATATAATTGCAATAATGACACTTCACCATATTTCAATAATAATAATGTTCAATAGAAGTGCACTGAATGTTCTCCCGTAACATATTCCACACTTGATTTTATTTTGAAAATTTTAACGAGCTGTCGCAAATATAAACAATATTTCTAAGAATTAATAGACGAGATAAAAAAACTTTTCCTTCCTTCCTTCATTTACAATTTAGAATAGATTCAGTTTGTTCAATGGTATTTTATCGAAGCTCAATGCAGATGTTGAAATCTGTATAACGATACGGTGATGATAATATGAGAAGGCAATGAAAATTTAGCCGAGCCAGGAGTGTTTGCTAGTTTATAAGTCGGTGTGTTTAACAGAGCGTCTAATTAAATCCGCTCACGTTTATCTCTTCCGGCACTAATGAAATCCCAATAAAGTTTGCGAGTAACGAAACTTGGTCAGGATGAAGCGTCGAAGAAGGCTTAAAGGAAGTGATTCGCAATCCTTTGATCTGCAAGTAACTGGCGTCGAGCACACCACACCACACACGATACTCCAGTCCGGGCATACGGGGGTAGTTTGCGGGAGACTGCGAATCGATATTCCCGCTGAACTTGTCCGACTTCCCCCACCATCTAAAAGCCAGCCTGTAACGTTGCAGTAAATCGCCGTTTTGCAGAGCCCTGGTCTTGTGCATACGTCCATTAATGGTGCCGACGTGTAGCTGGGCAAACCATAGGAACAAACTGTGTTAGAAGCAAGCGACCCCTCTATCGACTCGCTCCAATTTTGTCATCGTACTCTGTCCAATCGAGTCCAATGAATGAACAGGAAGTGGACACTATTGCAACAAAGAACGAATTCTACATCATTTTCATCTTTCCTAAAAATTCTTTTTTAGAGTACTAGAAATAATATTTAATTAGCCTTCCAGGAATATCCAATTAATTATATCATATAAATCCATAATTATTGGAAAAGGAGAAAACAGAGACACTTTCGATATAACGCGAGGATAAAATGTATATTGTGATGGATCAATTATGTATTTTTTATTACAACGTTTATGTATCATTTTAAAGATGCAGTCTTTCTGACTTTGACGGGATCAAAACACATGTTTCAGACTATCTTCAGGCCAGCAATGGAATTTTCAAGAAGCTTAAAAAATTATAGAAATAGTATTAAGAATTATTGCATTATTGCACAAGTACATAATATAATTGATCAAGACATCAGTCCTATACCTTTAAATCCCAAACAACCAGCTGTCCGTCGAGACCCGATGTGCTGAACTCTTTTTCAGATACTTTGCGTATACAATTAATTGTATTTTGATGTATGCTATCTATTACATTATCGTTGGAATCATTTCTCGCTTGACGATCAAGAGATTGGAATTTTCTCATAGCAGACAATCCTGCAGCCTCTTTCTTTTGTGTAGTATCTATTTTTGATAAAAAGGAAATTTGTCCTTTATCATCTACAGAATACAGCATTGGCATGCAGCTATGACCCTGAAATTAAAGAATAGAAAAATTAATTGTATTTAGGCCAAAAAAATATCTTAACATTATGGAGAAACATTCCAATTTACCGCAGCAATAATGTAATTAGATCCCATCCAAAAACAGCTTAAAAATGGCAAGTGCTCTGTATGTATCATGCATACTTTATTCCCTTGTTTGGCATCAGCCACATTTATGGAAGAATTATGAGCTACCCAACAAATTTTATTACCACATGGACTAAATGTTACAGAATGTATCCAGCCTCCTGAAATTATATTAATTAAATATTTATTTAACATATTGAATGGTAAATTTCTAATATTTTTGTGAACAATACTATACCTCCATTAGGTGTATTGGCAAATTCAGCAAGTAAGCTTCCCCAACTATTACTATTTCCCCAGACATTTTTGGCTGGTGTTTGCTCTCCTTCGCTTATTAATTCGTTATCAGTAAGCAAAGCACTAAATACACGAACTTTGTAATCCGTTGAGCCAGCAACTAATGTTTGATTATCTGGATGCCAATCAACTGATGTAACAGTAGATTTTAATGAACGTTTAATATGCCTACAGATCCACCAGTTTTGTTGAGATACAAAATAGCAGACTGCAATTACCTTGCCACCAGATCCAACAGCAAATTTATTTTCTGCCAAACGAAAAATTGAGCTAATAACTTTTTTTAGTTAAATATTATACTACAGCCTTCAAATCTCATTACCTAATGGGGACCATTTAACACAGGTTGCTCCTCGAGCTATCCTCAAAAGTACCCAGGCTATTGTCCATTTTCCATCATCTCCTCTAGTCCATACATATGCATTCTTATCAACCGAACAAGTTACTATTCGATTAGTATTTGGTGCCCAATCCAGTCCAGTTACCCGCATATCATGTTGCTGCAGATTTTCTGTTAGTTTCCATCCAGATGTACTATGTTTGTGTATTTGTATTTCATTATTGTTTGGGCATATTGCCACCTCTAAAAAATTGTTATTAAATTATATTTTGTGGTCAAAGCTACATTTCTCAATACTTAGTAAACTCTAATATTATTTGATAAACAAATAGTTAAAACCGACCTGTTTTGTCTTTGTTCCAAGCATGACAGCTAATAGCATCAACGTTTAAATTATGAACTTCTGCCATTTTCGGATGGAAGTACGAAATTTACAAATTGAATTTCTTGAACACTGGTGGAATTTACTTATAGTATAAACAACAGTCTCGCTTTTTCTCTATGAATCACCAGACACTTGGGTGCGGTCGATAATTTTTTCACAATACAGTTATCTTTTTTAACAAATATTAGTCGAAATCATTGAAATTATGCAGAATCTGGCCATCTATGAGACTATTCTCAGCTTCTTATAATTACAATAAAATTATAATAAATTTACAAAAGTTAGACGAACTGTCACTGTATGCAAATTAACTAAACCAGGGTTAGGTTATGCGTACAATGACCGCCACACTAATGGCCTGCAAGATTTTTTTGATGGGTTTAGGAACCACACCTCCCATGGAGCTTTTTGGTATGTACACTGACATTCATCGAATCTGCTCGTGAAGAATGGCCTACTAGATTTGTAACTAGCTGGACAGCTTCAGGTCTCTAGTTCTCACCAAAGCGTAAAACGTCACGGTGACGTCAGATGACGTCACGATGACGTATTGGAGTCGTGGTGGGGAGAATAAGGAGAATCTGGTAAATTGCATATACTCGAGTGTAGCGGTTGATCGTCTTACTTTTGTCAAAAGTATATCATCTCGGGATAAAATGGTATAGTAAGAATTTTCTTCTTTCTCTGTCTAATAGCATAAGAGTGAGAGAGAAAGACATATGATACCCCATGTGCCCATTGATTCTGCTCGAGCACGTTTTTGGTATAGTGATAGGAATTTTGGTATACTGATAGAAGCGGTAATAATATAGTAATCAAACGACAGATCAATAAAAAGAAGAGGGCATATTCCAATGAGTGAAGTGTCAAAATGTGCAACTTAACCTCTGTAATTTGTATTAATTTATTAAAATAACTTGTAAGTGATGAACTTTTAATAAAATCATATTAAGTGTTATAAATTTGTATAAAAAATATGTATTTTAGTTTTAACCTATTATTGTGTAACATATGGTGTATAAAAATAACTGAAAATATATATTTTAAATTAAATTTATGTTGTTGATATTTTGTCAAGAATAACACATCATTAACTTTTATATTAATAATAAGGAGCTATATTCTTGAGTCGTAAAGTCCATTGGAGCTTGCAAGTCAACTATGGATCCCAAGCTTACAGCAATAAGATTCTACGAATAAAGAAGATGCAATTCATTATTAAAATAGATAATCGTTAACTCAGATTTTTTTGCAGAAACCTAATATCAATAGTGACAAGCTTTCGTATCTATTTCCAATTGGTGATGCTGGAAGAGAACCTCTGAGAGCTCCTGACAGCTCAACTGCCACAGGTCCAAGAAACAGCTATTTACGTAAATCTGTCCAGTGTCATGCAATACATTATCCAGAAGCCATTCTGCTATTATCCAGCTAATGTTTCTACGCAATATAATTAATTACTTATTAATTTTCAAATATACTAAATATGTAAAGAAGAAAAAGCCAATATATTAAAATCCATTTACTTACACTACATCTCATTACGTAACCATGAGTGAATATTGTTGAATGGTGACAGAACAGTTTATAGTTGCAGAATCAGAATACATTCCTGTTGTGGGTAATGTTGCTGGGTCCTTTTGTTCTTTCGCAGTATCCAAAAGCAGCAAATTTGCAATGATTTTACAATTATAGCCTATATTCGAAGAAAACTTTAATACTTAAACTTAAATTGAAGAATATTCAAATGATTAATAGTAACTCCTTACGGATTAAGATATCTTGCATTATTTTCAATTTCTGCTACCAGTGCGTATAGGCAAATTCAGTGGTAAATTGTTATTCTCATCACTTAGAGCTTGTTAATCCTGTAAGTTACGTAGCACTTTAAAGTGGGCAAACAAATCCTTACGCTGCATTATATTAGTCTTCTCTTCCTTCGCTAACTTTTGAAAATTCATATATTACTGTTATCCACGAGTATATTTACCCAGTGGCTGAAAAATATTAGAAAGAGTATGAAAATTCATTCTTAAAAGTAAGCATAAATTATTTCCATATTCATAAAGTTATACATACCTATTCTATTATTTAGCTGGATGTTAGCTGCCACGAAGACATCCATATGTAATGTGCCTGCCCTCCTTCCTTTTTAATCCAGTGTATTATCCTAATAGTTTGCTGCAGGACAGTCTTAAGTCAGAAATAGATTGAAGTGTGATAATTCGGTTCTACTTTCTCTTTACCCTGGCCTACCATGAGGAGATACTCTTTTTTATCTTGATTTTTCATAACGTAAATGATAAATAATTATTCCTGAAATAAAAACGTGCACACACACACATATATATATATATATATATATATATATTATTGTCTTTTCAGATTATATACTCTATTTTTTATCTTATATAATTTATTTTTTTTTTCTTTTTTTCAGTACTCCGAAAATTGATTTACGTTAAATAATATTGGTGGCCCTGAAAAGGGCCGATTTTTGGATCCGACACGTGGCAGAGCACATTCCTTTTTTATACCATGCAATCCGATCCATCTAAAAAAATACCCATTCGAAACCAACAACAGTAAAGCTCATTCAATAATCCGTCCAGTAGCCATTCCGCTCGATCACTTGATTAAGTCGATTAGGTATCGAGTTAGTCAAGTTAGCTAAGAACTCTGGGTCAGACCTAAGGCCTTCCCAGATATTCTTCGCTTGATCGAGAATCGCTGCCCTCGTCCTCGCGCCTGGCTCTATCCATCGTCTGGACATCAATGCCCAGACGTTCTCAATTAAATTGAGATCCGGTGATCGAGCGGGCCAATCCACCACTTCCAACTCCGGGTGTCGCGCAAACCACGCTCGCGTTTCGCGTGAGGTATGGATCGCTGAATTGTCCTGCACAAATCGGATCACCGGTACTTCATCCGCGGGATATACATTACGCACGCTTGGGAGAAAAATTTCTTCCAAGATGCGAATGTATTCCCGGGAATTCATACGTGGAGAAATCTCCACAAGATCACCGATATGTTCACCGGAAATCCAGCCCCATACGCCACACGATACGCGTCCAGACCGATGAGTCTGGAAGACGTGGTTTGGCTGCAACCGGGTATCGTTCGGGCGCCACACGTGCAAGGCCTGAGCCTGAGAGGGCAACGATATGAAAACCTTTTCATCGGTCCATATCGTAGCCTTCCAATCTGCACGGCTCCGCGAAAGATTCGCGAGGGCATAGCCAACTCTCTGCTCACGGTGAGCAGGAGTTAATGGGATTTTACGCGCTGGACGACGGCAGTGAATACCTGCAGAGTGTAAACGCCGCAGGCCGGTGGTCACTGAAGCTGGATAATCTATCTCCTCCACTATGTCGCTGACACTAGCGAAGGGATCTTCTTCGATCCTGCTCAGCAGCTGCTGGTCATCGATCTCCGAAGTCCTTTTCTGCCCTCTGTTCTCCGCTCTCCGGTCACGCAGTGCGTGGTCTCCGCCTTCGCGGTACCGACGTATCCAGCGCCTGACGGTGGTCTCGTGTGCCCCGCAGAGTACAGCGATCTCACTCGCGCTTTTCCCGCACTCAAAATAGCCAATGGCTCTTCCTCTGGTAGCCTCACTATGCTGTGACATCGTCGACGTATCCAATAGATATGAATGTTATAACAAATTAACGTTATTATAGATAAAAGTGAATAATGCCTCGATTATTGAATTAGAAGTATCGATAATAACGTTAATTTGTTATAACATTCATATCTATTGGATACGTCGACGATGTCACAGCATAGTGAGGCTACCAGAGGAAGAGCCATTGGCTATTTTGAGTGCGGGAAAAGCGCGAGTGAGATCGCTGTACTCTGCGGGGCACACGAGACCACCGTCAGGCGCTGGATACGTCGGTACCGCGAAGGCGGAGACCACGCACTGCGTGACCGGAGAGCGGAGAACAGAGGGCAGAAAAGGACTTCGGAGATCGATGACCAGCAGCTGCTGAGCAGGATCGAAGAAGATCCCTTCGCTAGTGTCAGCGACATAGTGGAGGAGATAGATTATCCAGCTTCAGTGACCACCGGCCTGCGGCGTTTACACTCTGCAGGTATTCACTGCCGTCGTCCAGCGCGTAAAATCCCATTAACTCCTGCTCACCGTGAGCAGAGAGTTGGCTATGCCCTCGCGAATCTTTCGCGGAGCCGTGCAGATTGGAAGGCTACGATATGGACCGATGAAAAGGTTTTCATATCGTTGCCCTCTCAGGCTCAGGCCTTGCACGTGTGGCGCCCGAACGATACCCGGTTGCAGCCAAACCACGTCTTCCAGACTCATCGGTCTGGACGCGTATCGTGTGGCGTATGGGGCTGGATTTCCGGTGAACATATCGGTGATCTTGTGGAGATTTCTCCACGTATGAATTCCCGGGAATACATTCGCATCTTGGAAGAAATTTTTCTCCCAAGCGTGCGTAATGTATATCCCGCGGATGAAGTACCGGTGATCCGATTTGTGCAGGACAATTCAGCGATCCATACCTCACGCGAAACGCGAGCGTGGTTTGCGCGACACCCGGAGTTGGAAGTGGTGGATTGGCCCGCTCGATCACCGGATCTCAATTTAATTGAGAACGTCTGGGCATTGATGTCCAGACGATGGATAGAGCCAGGCGCGAGGACGAGGGCAGCGATTCTCGATCAAGCGAAGAATATCTGGGAAGGCCTTAGGTCTGACCCAGAGTTCTTAGCTAACTTGACTAACTCGATACCTAATCGACTTAATCAAGTGATCGAGCGGAATGGCTACTGGACGGATTATTGAATGAGCTTTACTGTTGTTGGTTTCGAATGGGTATTTTTTTAGATGGATCGGATTGCATGGTATAAAAAAGGAATGTGCTCTGCCACGTGTCGGATCCAAAAATCGGCCCTTTTCAGGGCCACCAATATTATTTAACGTAAATCAATTTTCGGAGTACTGAAAAAAAGAAAAAAAAAATAAATTATATAAGATAAAAAATAGAGTATATAATCTGAAAAGACAATAATATATATATATATATATATATATATGTGTGTGTGTGCACGTTTTTATTTCAGGAATAATTATTTATCATTTACGTTATGAAAAATCAAGATAAAAAAGAGTATCTCCTCATGGTAGGCCAGGGTAAAGAGAAAGTAGAACCGAATTATCACACTTCAATCTATTTCTGACTTAAGACTGTCCTGCAGCAAACTATTAGGATAATACACTGGATTAAAAAGGAAGGAGGGCAGGCACATTACATATGGATGTCTTCGTGGCAGCTAACATCCAGCTAAATAATAGAATAGGTATGTATAACTTTATGAATATGGAAATAATTTATGCTTACTTTTAAGAATGAATTTTCATACTCTTTCTAATATTTTTCAGCCACTGGGTAAATATACTCGTGGATAACAGTAATATATGAATTTTCAAAAGTTAGCGAAGGAAGAGAAGACTAATATAATGCAGCGTAAGGATTTGTTTGCCCACTTTAAAGTGCTACGTAACTTACAGGATTAACAAGCTCTAAGTGATGAGAATAACAATTTACCACTGAATTTGCCTATACGCACTGGTAGCAGAAATTGAAAATAATGCAAGATATCTTAATCCGTAAGGAGTTACTATTAATCATTTGAATATTCTTCAATTTAAGTTTAAGTATTAAAGTTTTCTTCGAATATAGGCTATAATTGTAAAATCATTGCAAATTTGCTGCTTTTGGATACTGCGAAAGAACAAAAGGACCCAGCAACATTACCCACAACAGGAATGTATTCTGATTCTGCAACTATAAACTGTTCTGTCACCATTCAACAATATTCACTCATGGTTACGTAATGAGATGTAGTGTAAGTAAATGGATTTTAATATATTGGCTTTTTCTTCTTTACATATTTAGTATATTTGAAAATTAATAAGTAATTAATTATATTGCGTAGAAACATTAGCTGGATAATAGCAGAATGGCTTCTGGATAATGTATTGCATGACACTGGACAGATTTACGTAAATAGCTGTTTCTTGGACCTGTGGCAGTTGAGCTGTCAGGAGCTCTCAGAGGTTCTCTTCCAGCATCACCAATTGGAAATAGATACGAAAGCTTGTCACTATTGATATTAGGTTTCTGCAAAAAAATCTGAGTTAACGATTATCTATTTTAATAATGAATTGCATCTTCTTTATTCGTAGAATCTTATTGCTGTAAGCTTGGGATCCATAGTTGACTTGCAAGCTCCAATGGACTTTACGACTCAAGAATATAGCTCCTTATTATTAATATAAAAGTTAATGATGTGTTATTCTTGACAAAATATCAACAACATAAATTTAATTTAAAATATATATTTTCAGTTATTTTTATACACCATATGTTACACAATAATAGGTTAAAACTAAAATACATATTTTTTATACAAATTTATAACACTTAATATGATTTTATTAAAAGTTCATCACTTACAAGTTATTTTAATAAATTAATACAAATTACAGAGGTTAAGTTGCACATTTTGACACTTCACTCATTGGAATATGCCCTCTTCTTTTTATTGATCTGTCGTTTGATTACTATATTATTACCGCTTCTATCAGTATACCAAAATTCCTATCACTATACCAAAAACGTGCTCGAGCAGAATCAATGGGCACATGGGGTATCATATGTCTTTCTCTCTCACTCTTATGCTATTAGACAGAGAAAGAAGAAAATTCTTACTATACCATTTTATCCCGAGATGATATACTTTTGACAAAAGTAAGACGATCAACCGCTACACTCGAGTATATGCAATTTACCAGATTCTCCTTATTCTCCCCACCACGACTCCAATACGTCATCGTGACGTCATCTGACGTCACCGTGACGTTTTACGCTTTGGTGAGAACTAGAGACCTGAAGCTGTCCAGCTAGTTACAAATCTAGTAGGCCATTCTTCACGAGCAGATTCGATGAATGTCAGTGTACTACGGTAGTACCGAAAGTACTACACCTGTAGTGGGATTCTGTAACTCTTAGGGCCTCCGCACACAGTTTCCGTAGCTACATTACGTTACGTTAAGGCAACTACAATAATAGTTGCAAAAATTCTTTATAAATATAAAAATATCACCTCAGACCTGTTTATTACAAGCATCCTGCCTCAAAAAACTTAACTTTAGCAATCTTTTGTGTGCGCTAAGCTAAGATTAAGTTTAATCCTGCCTTAACGTAACGTAATGTAGCTACGGATACTGTGTGCGGAGGCCCTTAGCGACAACTTCGGTATCGTTAAGTCCAGTTACCGACAGAAATCGCTAAGTGCGATTCTGTAACTCAGAGTCAGCGATGATTGTCGCTTGTAATGTCGGTACTGTCGGTAACCTACCGAATCCTACCGAATAAACGTACCTTTCCTTTTTAAGAAAACTCTCAGTTCAATCTTAGTTAAGCGACGGAGTTACGAACAATTGAAGTTAATATAAATTGTACTAAACCGAATCATTTAGCTGAGAATTGATATTTCATTGAGTTTTTTATTGAAAGGAAAACTAATAATATCGTTGTAACTTAACAACGACCGAGATAGATATCGCTAGAGGTTCAGCGGTACTAATATAAAATTTATCCGACGAATAACTTTAATAAACCTTTGCTTTTTCTTGCACGCATTCCACCAAAAACTCACAATGCTCGTAATAAATAATATATACCACATCAACTATTATATTGTGAGTGTTTTTGGCCTCAAGTGGGTCAAACCCAAGGTTGCCAAGTCCGCCATCTTGAATAGTACTACGCTCTATAGTAAGTGAATTTTGATATAAGGAATGCAGACTGCACAAAGTATACTGCCAGCGGAAATACGTCAGTAGCCATCTTAAATGCAGAACGTAATATATCAAAAATTATATATATTATATTCACAGCCTGTCACCGTGAACGGCGTGAACGAAGACAAATGTTAGTACACTGTTCAAAATTGAATCATGTACAGGTATAGTTTCTGCTTCCCTATACTATCTTGTAGCAAAAATGCTTCTCGCAAAATTGATTCATGTCCATCTCAACTACTCTATACTATCTTATAGCAAAAATTTAATGACAACAGCAGACGAAACGCGACATCGACAAATATGAAGATGACGTTTTGGACGTAGTAAAAGTATTATCCAGAAAGCATATTATTTATGTTGGAAATGTAGGGATGTCGAAAAATGGAATGGAAAATAATGCAAATATGGTGCATATATATAATATTATTTATCAAGTATAAAAGGGAAGAGATCGGATGCAATTTTCAGCCTATAAAGAGGAAAAAGCATCAGATAAGTATCGGGAGCAGCAAGTCAGAAGAAAGATTAATTTAACAAAGCAAAATATTCTTTAATCTTTCTTTTGATTTACTGCTCCCGATGCTTATCTGATGCTTTTTCCTCTTTATAGGCTGAAAATTACATCCGATCTCTTCCTTTTTATACTTGATAAATAATATTATATATATGCACCATATTTGCATTATTTTCCATTCCATTTTTCGACATCCCTACGTTTCCAACATAAATAATATGCTTTCTGGATAATACTTTTACTATACGTCTAAAACGTCATCTTCATATTTGTCGATGTCGCGTTTCGTCTGCTGTTGACGCTGTTGTCTTTAAATTTTTGCTATAAGATAGTATAGAGGAGTTGAGATGGACATGAATCAATTTTGCGAGAAGCATTTTTGCTACAAGATAGTATAGGGAAGCAGAAACTATACCTGTACATGATTCAGTTTTGAACAGTGTATACGGAAAAATAAAGTGTAATAAAGAAATAAGGAGTAGTGACAGCTTTGATCTATTTGACAGCTGATGTACTTATGGTAAAAGTGAATAAATAAAATAAAAATACTTTTCCTAAATTGATTTTTAATTTTGATAAAATGGTCAAATGTAGCCATTAATTAATTAGATTTGGTAATAAATACAAAAAATGCGTTTTATTATAACAAATGAGTTGAGGTAAAATAAACTCAATGTTTTTATATTAATTTGTTAACAATTGCATTTTTTATTTATTATTGAGTCCAATAAGTTAACGGTTATTAAAAAAAATTCTTTGTAATGAAACAAAAATGAAAAAATTTTAATCTTCACCAAGACTCGAACACGAGCACACCGCATGATATACGGCAACCTTACCGCCTGCGCTACAGCGCTCACTTGATGTACCATGAGCAAAACAGGCTTTTTAAAGACTGACTTCAATTCTTTTATTAATTCGTCATAAATGATCAAGAATTAGCTGTAATAATAAATACATTTATCTACATAGCATTATTGTACTAAATTTATTGTTTTTAATTTGAAGCATACATTTTGCATGAAGATATGATAATTTAAGGGTAACCATTCAGTACTCTATATACAAAACTATTCATATGCTCAACTATCATAAATTAATTAAGTAATATTATAATATTTGTTATATGTAGTTGAATAACTATGATAAACGAGCATATGAATAGTTTTGTATTTAGAGTATTGCATGAACACCCTTAAAGTATCGTATCTTCATGTAAAATGTATGCTTCAAATTAGAAACATAATAAATTTAGTGCAATAATGCTGTGGAGATAAATGTATTTATTATCGCAGCTAATTCTTGATCGTTTATGACGAGTTAGTGAAAGAATTGTAGTCAGTCTTTAAAAGGCTGTTTTGCTCTTAGTACATCAAGTGAGCGCTGTAGCGCAGGTGGTAAGGTTGCCGTTTGTCATGCGGTGGGCTCGTGTTCGAGTCTTGGTGAAGTTTAAAATTTTTTCATTTTTTTTTTCATTACAAGGAATTTTTTTTTAATAACCATTAATTTATTGGACTCAATAATAAATAAAAAAATGCATTTGTTAACAGATTAATATAAAAACATTGAGTTTATTTTACCTCAACTCATTTGTTATAATAAAACGCATTTTCTGTATTTATTACCAAATCTAATTAATTAATGGCTACATTTGACCATTTTATCAATATTACAAATCAATTTAGGAAAAGCATTTTTATTTGCTTTGAGTTTTTAGGTAAACGCAGCACCACTTCACACGGATAACACGTAAAAATGTCACGGTTAGCGGTAGTCGCTCTTCTTCTAAAGCCAATGTTGCCTGAAGTCCAAATCACACCTATGCTCTCCAGGCATAGTTGTGTTTGTACCGCTTCCCTTTAAATTTTCTATACTGCTGCTGGCTAGCGCTTATCTTCATTTTTGTTGCTAAAAGCTTGATTCTGGCATCACTGCCGTGTGGAACTATTAGTTTGCTAATAAAAGCAGAGGCTTAACTTTAAGAGATTGCAACATATAGTAAATAATATAGATACAATTGTAAAAAGAAAACAAAAATTTTATTTTACATATATTAACTTTAAATAAAATCCCACAAAGTACTGTAAAATATCTTACATGCTATATTATATATCTAATCTGTCAGCTTCTTTATTTTAATATTCATCTCAATTATCACAGTTTGATCCTCAGCGATGACACAGTAATCACATTATGGTGAATCTATTCTTTTTTTTTAATGTTCGATTCACATAGCTTCATCCTCAGCAGTGATACAGTAAACACACATTACTATAATTTAATCTGAAACAAAATCCCACAAAGTACTATAAAACATCTTACATTTTATATTATATATCTATTCTGTCATTTTCCTTATTTATTATTGTATTTACCCAAAATTGCTGACTCGTTTATTTTAATATCTGTCTCAATTAACACAGTTTAATCCTCATCAGCGATGACACAGAAACAACATTATGGTGAATCTATTCTTTTTGTTTTAATGCTCAATCCACATAGCTCCATTCTCAGCATTGACATAGTAAACACTTTACAATAATTTAGTCTGAAACAAAATCCCAAAAAGTACTATATAAAATCTTACATTTGAAATTATAAATATAATCTGTCAGCTTCTTTATTTGTATCGTATTTACCCAATGTGACTTGTTTATTTTAATATTCATCTCAATTAACACAGTTTGATCCTCAGCGATGACACAGTAACCATAATATGGTGAATCTATTCCTTTCATTTTAATGTTCAATCCACATAGCTCCATCCTCAGTAGTGACATAGTAAACACATTACTATAATTTAATCTGAAATAAAATCCCAGAAAGTACTATAAAATATCTTACATTTTATATTATATATCTAATTTGTCAGCTTCTTTATTTATTATTGTATTTACTCAGTTTTTTCACTCGTTCATTTTATTATCCGTCTCAATTAACATAGTTTGAATCTCAACGATGACACAATAACCACATTATGTTTAGTCTATTCCTTTATTTTAATTTTGAAAATCCGCATAGCTCCATCCTCAGCACAGTGACATTGTAAACACATTACTATAATTTAATCTGAAATAAAATCCCACAAAGTACCACAAAATATTTATATCTTACATTTTATATTATAAAATTTATTGTTATACTTATCTAAAATGTTAAGTCCTTTATATACTTTTAAAAATTATTTTTATGTACATTTTACAAATTTCTTCACTTTATTTATTCACTTATACCATCAGTATATCAGCTGTCAGTAAGATTAAAACTGTCACTTACTCATTATTTCTTTATATTACTTTATAACTTGTGGCATGTATGTACTACGATACAATAATACTAACATTTGTCTTGGCTCACGGACCATGCATTATGTATTTTGACATATTGTCTATATTGCAGCCCCTCTACAGTCTCTACCCTCTGACGTATTTCCGCCGACCAGTAGTATCAGCAGCGACTATAGCGTAGTACCCAAAATAGTACTACGCTATAGGATATGTCGCTTTTGGGTACTACGGTAGTACCGAAAGTACTACACTTGGCAACCTTGGTCAAACCCCTTAACGACAGCTGTCGGTATCGCTAACTACCGACAGTTATCGCTTGCGCTAACGAATGAGCGATTCTGTAACTTTAGCTTTACGACAATAGTCGGTGCAACTCATATTTGTACGATAACGATAAAATTCGTTAAGGTTCTAGGGAAGCTGGTAATATTGGTGTATTAATACCAACCGAAATAGGAATTTTTGTGTTACTTGACTATATCATTTTTGACTATAGCAATTCTTACTATAGCAAAATTATCATATTTTATTTAAAAGAAGTATTAAAACGTAAGTATATTTTAATTAAAATAAGTATTAAAAATTAATGTTTTAACATTTTTTTGAGTTAGACAATGTACAGTTAGTGCCTGTGTGCTATAGTTAAATAATACAATTAATTCTATATTTTAGAGAAAACCTCTGCATATATATATATATTTATTTTTAAATATAAAAATTGGAAAAATATTAAATTTTATTTCCTACGATTTTTACTGTAAGCCTTAATTTATAAAGAAAATTTATTGTAAGTACTTTTTTGTGATTTCTAAATATTAATTTAAGAAATATTTGTGACATTTATTATATTTAATTTCTCGGTAAACATCTACCGACGCCTATCACGGTCGTCGTTAAGTTAACGATAGAATTCGGTAGCGACCGCCATTTTTAACACCAATTATCGAAAACTTTGTGTTACAGAATCGCTCTTAGCGATATCTCTCGGTAACTCGATTCAATTACCGAAAGTTGTCGATAACTAGTTACTGAATCCATATAGACGGAAGTTACAGAATCGCTCTTTTCGTTACTGCAAGCGACAACTATCGGTAGTTAGCGATACCGACAATCATCGCTGGGAAGTTACAGAATCCCAGCACTGGCAACTCTAGTTCAATAGGGATAGGGAATATGGAAGAGCTGTGAATGCTGTGATAGCTAATTGCTATTCTATTCCCACTTCTAAAAGGAAAATAGGGGTAAGGATAAATAAGAAATATTGGCACTAATTGGGAGCTCCGTCTGACTAGTTTAAGCGGGAAAGAAGCAAAATTGACAAATGTTGGTTTCATTATTTTGGAATTAAATTTCAAACGTTTGTTTATATAAATCTGAGGGCTTGATAAAGTAAGTGAAATAAAATTTAAAATAATACAATATCGTGTATAGTTAAAAAATTAATCTTTTATTTCTTTTTAACAGTTGTTATGAATAATGAATATAGTTCGTGTAGACTCTACCAATTTTAATTTAATTTATTTTGATAACTGTCTTCTTTCAATTAATTGCAATAATTTAGTAGTACAGCAAAAATGAAAAATTCCAGTAGCAACTTTATCCCTCCATATATTTTTAATATAATTTTATAAACTACTCACTACTTTTTTCTTGCAGTAGGACATCCATTTTTATTTTATCAAAATAAATTAAATTAAAATTGGTAGAGTCTACACGAACTAAATTCATTATTCATAACAACTGTTAAAAAGAAATAAAAGATTAATTTTTTAACTATACACGATATTGTATTATTTTAAATTTTATTTCACTTACTTTATCAGGCCCTTAGATTTATATAAACAAACGTTTGAAATTTAATTCCAAAATAATGAAACCAACATTTGTCAATTTTGCTTCTTTCCCGCTTAAACTAGTCAGACGGAGCTCCCAATTAGTGCCAATATTTCTTATTTATCCTTACCCCTATTTTCCTTTTAGAAGTGGGGATAGAATAGCAATTAGTTATCACAGCTCTTCCATATTCCCTATTCACTCTCTAACTTGCTCCCGGACACAGAATTACTAGACGGAGTGAATAGGGAATTCTAGGGAAAGCTCCGTCGGAGTGAAAAGAGTTTAATTCCGAACTCAACTTCTGTGTACTGTTACGTGCTGGCTTAAGCCGCAACAGCACCACCTATGAGCCCATATGATACTCACAATAATTATTAATAATGGCTAGTAGACATTGAATCCACTAGATTTTAGATCTCATTTAAAATATTATTCTACATATAAAGAGGAAACCTCCGTTATATAGGAAGCGTCTTAACATCCTTTTTCTACCTGAATCGTCACAAACAAAGCAATAAAACTACAACCCTTATTTTTTTTGTCCTTCTTAAATATTGGGAAAACCCATCTGCAGCGCAGATGAGTTATCCGCGAGCAATCCGCGAGTTTCTCTTTCCCAACTACGTAACATCCTACAAAAATCTCCCCGTGACGTAAGCAGGTTACTCTCAGTCTAGAAAACATCTCTTAGCCCTCACGACTCCTAGTTCCAAAATCTCCATGACAACGGAGCAACGCTTTCCGAAAACCAAGATTCGATTGGTCCAGAGAAGCGACGCTGGACCCCTTCTTTTCCTCTCAGATAAGGGATGCTCCTTTAAAAACCCTGGACAACCCTTAGACGCTCTCTATTCTCTATTCTATTCTTTAATTCATTTTGCCCTTAGTTGTTGCTCCTGTATTAGAATCTCGTATTCTTAGCTTTGCCTGTAATTTCGTGACGACGGAATTCAATCTTCGGAGAATAAGTTTAGCGCCTTCGAACCGCGGAGTTCAGCGAAAGTCAATTACTGAACTTACTATTAGTTAGTAATATTCGCGGTGCGGCGACACTTTGCCACCCGGGAGTAGTAATTTCGCTCTATGAGGTTGGCAGCACTTAGCGCTTGAAGCATTTTATTCAAGATGCGATCTCATAGCAAATTTGATGTACAACTAATACATAAGCTGCATATGTATGCGTGTATACAAGTAAATATGAGATATCTGAAATAAGAATTGGAGCAAAGGAGCATAGCGTGAGAAATAAGTAAGGCATTTAATTTGAATGAAATATAAAAATAGATTTAATATTATTAATTGAAAAGGATGATTTTTCTAATCACTTTATTAATGATATTAAATAGTTATTTGAAATTAAATACACATGAAAATTTAATAATCAGATAAGTTAATATTTTATATTTTGATTGCTATTGCATGAAGAAATTAGTGTTAGCAAACGCGTTCTCTGTATTAAAATAAAGATTTTATTTCGCAGGTTATTTCAAATGAATATGTCAGATTTTTCTCAATGGTGTGGTGTATTCTATGGTAAACTACAGTGATCCCTCCTTCTATTGAGGTACAGATGGACATGGCTAACCGTTTAAGAAGAAGCTATGAAATAAAAAACCTATAAATATAAAGATTGATATGCTGAATAAGTATTAAGTAAGTAGCAATATCATTACCACATGTAAATGAGTTAGAATCCATTGCAATTAATGAGAAAAACATAATATCATTTATTCGGTATAATACACAAGTGAGACCAACATGTATATTCTCACACGTATTAGGTTTTATATGTGCTTATTATCATCTCTGTATTTACTTGTATATTAATAATTACAAATTTTGATTTGCACATGACCTAATAGATACAGAGATGATAATAAGCACATATAAAACCTAATACGTGTGAGAATATACATGTTGGTCTCACTTGTGTATTATACCGAATAAATGATATTATGTTTTTCTCATTAATTGCAATGGATTCTAACTCATTTACATGTGGTAATGATATTGCTACTTACTTAATACTTATTCAGCATATCAATCTTTATATTTATAGGTTTTTTATTTCATAGCTTCTTCTTAAACGGTTAGCCATGTCCATCTGTACCTCAATAGAAGGAGGGATCACTGTAGTTTACCATAGAATACACCACACCATTGAGAAAAATCTGACATATTCATTTGAAATAACCTGCGAAATAAAATCTTTATTTTAATACAGAGAACGCGTTTGCTAACACTAATTTCTTCATGCAATAGCAATCAAAATATAAAATATTAACTTATCTGATTATTAAATTTTCATGTGTATTTAATTTCAAATAACTATTTAATATCATTAATAAAGTGATTAGAAAAATCATCCTTTTCAATTAATAATATTAAATCTATTTTTATATTTCATTCAAATTAAATGCCTTACTTATTTCTCACGCTATGCTACTTTGCTCCAATTCTTATTTCAGATATCTCATATTTATTTGTATACACGCATACATATGCAGCTTATGGATTAGTTGTACATCAAATTTGCTATGAGATCGCATCTTGAATAAAATGCTTCAAGCGCTAAGTGCTGCCAACCTCATAGAGCGAAATTACTACTCCCGGGTGGCAAAGTGTCGCCGCACCCGTTGGTTAGTTATCCTACGGGGACCCTAGTTGAGGGAAGGTTTTTTCACCCTTCGAAGTCGATGGTTAGTTACCTTACGTAGCCTAACTATTTCCGACTCTGCTACACAGATAAACTAGCTTGAGTTAATTGCTAGTTCCAGTAGTCACCGCTAGGTGACTGCCTTCCTTAATCTTCTTTCGCGCTAATGGTATTTTAATATTACGTAATTACACACACGGGTGAACTAGTTCAATTTAATTGATAGTACTAGTAATTTCCGCTTGGTGGCTACCGCAATCTCCCCTTTTCTCGTTAGTTAAATTGGGGATAGCTATTGTGATAAGTTGCTTATATCATGCAAGGAATTATAATTGCCACTTCTTTATACACAAACTTTCTGTTTATCATAAACCCGTCAAAATCAATTATATGTGTAATATGTAACAGTGAAGACATTTTTAAAATGGAATTTTATTTGTCGTACGAATCAAACGTTCAAGCAATACTGATGCCTGTCCTACGATTTCTTCGAGCTTTTAAGCACTGTTAGGGAGGTGTCAACAATTTTTTTAATCTACGGTAGGAAGATGCCTATACTACTCTTAGAGGAACGGAAACGTCACTGGCTCTAAGAGAGATATGCTATATGTAGTGGGCGGTAATTCTAAAATGCTTTAAGGGTTGACAAAACTTTTGTCCTACGGTGGGGAAATGACTGACCTGCCACTCCTGGAAGAACGGAAACGTCATTGGTCCTCAAGAGAATATTTATGACCTATGCTGCGTATAGTGGGAGATAGTTTTGACCTATGGTGAGGATAGTAGGAGGGATGAAGAACAATTAGCTTGAAGAGAGGGAGAAATTTTCATGAAACATGCATATTTAAATAGAATTATATTAGTATAAAAAACGTAGGCATAATGGCACCATCGTTCGTTGATTTTCCAGGATTCCGTTTGACGGATAAATCATTTATAATCAAAGAATTTGCTGTTGCACAAGAACAAAAGTGTTCCATATTTTATTTTCACCACCCTATTCATATTCGTGGCTAAGTGAAGAGGAGCGAAAGCGGACAGAGTAAGTATATGAAAAAGAAAAAATATATTATTTTTGTTTAATATAATTTTCTTTTTTAGCTGATTCTTTCTAAATCATCACGGCTTAAATTGGGAGGATGGCTACTCACCCTACTATAAATATAAAGATATTATAAGGAAGAATATTTATGATGATGAGGATGAGATTTTTGTGAAAGGAATTGAAAATACAAATTGGTTAAGAGATATTTGTAATTTAGAAATAACTAATGTAGATAATTTTATGTGAGGGGATTTTGATTTAGAAGATAGCTTGCATAATTCACATCTTCCAGCATGTTTGAATCATGAAGGTGTATGTGTCTTAAAAAATTTCTATTATATGAAATATATGTATGAGCAAAAATCTGGAATATATGTATAACTGAAAAACGCTTGCATCTATTTTCTAACATGTCGTTACCCGTCCTCAATGTTCTCTTACCCCCTGAAGTGTTTCAGAGATCCTTTATCTGAAGAGCTCAGTTTCCCACCCACTTTTCCTCAGTTCCTGATTAGTCCTCTCGAAGAAAAGAACAAAAGATGTCTCTACGAAATAGAGTTTTGAAAACGCAAGAAGAATATCGCGAGTGGGTACGCAAGTGTCGTGAATATATTCATAAACTCAGAATCTCTAATCGCAACGCACCTATAGGCACGCTGCAGAAAAATGTTGCAGAAATTGCACAAATACAGTGTTTTCTACTTAGAGCAGCTAAGGATAAGAGTTATTGTTTGAATCATGCTCTCAAGTATCCTGATTTAGGAAATCAGCATAATTATCATGAGTGGGTACGCAAGTGTCGTGATTACATTCGAAGTTTAAGAGATGCTAATAGATCTGCAGCTCCCGATACAGTACACAAAAATCTGGCTGAAATAACAATTATCCAAAGTCTACTTCTGCATGCGGCAAAAAATAAGAAATCAATTGGAGCGAGAAAGCTTATTTGGAAAGATCTCGAGTCTTCATTTAAATCTTGAATATGTAGCGGATGGTTGTAAATTATAATTATATAGAACCACGTGATTTTCTAACAGGTGCAAAAGACTTAGTACAGACCTACACAGAAAAAGTGTTTAATAACGTGAACGCAGTTAAGATAAATTGCATCTTTAACGGCCAATTTATTTGTAAAAAGATTAGTGATATTAAACATATCTCAACCCGCAATGCAGTCTTATACAAAACTGATAGTTTTAGCGATTGGTACAATACAAATATAATAGACCAAATTCTAAAAGAATTGAGTGAGATTCAAGAGCGTGATAGTGGATGGGCGTTGGAAAAAATTCTGATTTTAATTATAAATATAAATTATTATAACCCGCTGCATATAGGTTGTGCAATCGAGCTTCCAGAATCTATTAAGAATAAATAACAGGCTGTGATAAATATACACAGTGGTGATAATACATGTTTTGCATGGGCTGTAACGGCTGCACTCTATCCGGCAAAACCGAATACTCATCCACAACGAAAATCTTCATATCCTCATTTTACAACTGTTTTCGACGTTAGAAGTATAACGTTCCCGACTACATTAAAACAGATTCCGAAATTTGAGGAAGATAATGATGTCTCTATTAATATTTTTACTATGGTGGAAGAGATTGAGAGGAATGAGAATACAATCATAGCAACTCTACAATTAACAAAATGCAAGAGGACGAGAAACGCTAATCTTCTTCTCCTTCTCGAACATCAAGGAGCAGCAGCACATTTTATATGCATCAGGAACCTTTCCAGACTGCTAAATGGACAGCTTACTAGAGGAAAACGCTCTCATCTTATTTGTGATCGGTATGTTTTACTATATATATATATATCTGTTGTTATATTTTTATTTTACTACACTCACGATTCACTGGGATTTATATGGCTTTTGTGATTATTTTATTATTGTTTATATCGTTTTTATGCGTTTCTAAGTCATTATCCAGCGATTATTTCGCATAGAAAAATAAAAAAATGTAATATGCTAAAAAAGTTTTAGCACTTGGAGTTATTTGATGTCGATAAATTTGAAATTTTATGGTAACTATATATATTTCATTTGTGTTACAAAGACAAAATATAGGAAGTTTTCTATTTTGAAAAATTTTTTCTAAAAAAAGTTTACGGTGTTTAGCATATCTGTCTCCAAGATTTTCAAGCAATTTGAAAACTATTAGATCAGAAGACTATTCTAAAAATGACCTGGTACATCCTTATCATCGTAATGCAACAAATAGGCGAAAACTTATTATTTAAACATAAAAATGTAATTATCTGTTAATTATACTAACAGCTAGTAAACCTAGCATTGAGCGAGTATAGTGACCATTTTGGATGAAAAAACAAATGCATAAAATATTTGTTGGTGCGTTTTGTGTTAAATAATATGATATATTTTTATTGCATAGCCTGTGGTGATTTCTTTTAAGAGCTATGTAAAATATTCTATAAATGTAGACTGTAAAAAAAATGATAATTTGATGCAATCTTTATTTGTGAATAGTTACATTTATATAGGGTGAACTAAAGTATAGGTAGCCCTGAATATGTGAAAACTAATTGTTGAAGATACAAAGTGATGAATAAGCTTATTTTGAAAGTGCTATGCGAGAAACTTCGCTTTTCATGCAAGGTCAGCGTGAAAGAAACATTTGAGGATGAAAAGCGACAGCATGTTGTACTTGTTATACAAGAGTGTTTAAAACGAACGCTATATATATATGTCCACTTAGTCCTGCGTTGAGCTATGCCAAGTTATGTTTTGTAAAGTTTACACACATTAACAACGCGGCGCTGGCGTTAAATAATACAGTTAATATACATATATAAACAAATATTAATATAAAAATAATTAATTTTTATTTTTAATATACGTTTATGTAATTTGGAGCTTTTTATATTTATTGATCTATTCTATATTTACTGTATTCCCTTCCTTCCTTTTACATATATATTCCAATATTTGATAATATATGTGTAGCTAACGTAAGGAATAAATAAAACAACATTATCATTCAAAAAAGGAAAGATTTATTTAACCGTTTGAGTCCCAAGCAGCGCGATTGCGTTGTTCAGATTTTATGTCGAGAAAACCCAGCACATTTCGAGCATTGTGGACAACTGACGGTGCGTTACATATTGTCGAAGGCGCTATTGCGCTGCTTGGTTATTTTCGTACATATATAGGGAAAGCGTGATTGTGCTGTTTGGGATTCTTCGACAGTGTTTTTTCAATACCGTCTGGGACTCAAACGATTAATTTTTGTATTATTTGGCAATTTTTTTATGACTTGGTTTTCTTATTTCTTTTCATTATTAATTTGATAAAAATATTGACGACTGAAGTCAAATCCCTGTTATTAGACTGTGATTTAAAGGAAATTCGAAACTCCCTTCTTGGGCCGTTGTGCCCAAATATCTCAATCATACCTGAAAAATCATGCTCTTTTTGAACTACTGATGCAAAATCCGTTGGAATCATTCTCGGTGGTCGTAAATTTGTTTAGACAACCTACCTGATCATAACCTCTAGAAAAATCAACAAAATGAAAGCAGAAATAAATATTCGATAGAATTTTCTTAAATCTTTATTTGTAAAATATTGCGCGAGAGTTACAAATTCTATATGAATTAATTGCAGGAATATATAGAGATAAAATCATAATTTTTAAAATTATTTTGTGTCAATTTCAAAGGGAATATTAATTAAGCACATTTTTTCACACCGCATTTTCATAATTAGTACATCAAGTATATAACTATAATCCGGCAAACATGGATCTTCTAGATCTTATCATCATTTTTTCTCCTGTATATAATTTTTAAGAAAACAGATAAAAAATCAATATATAGTCATTCAGAGTCAAACCTTTCTTTAGGATGAATCATAAAATAAGGCAAATTTTTGTATAATTTTTAGTGCCCAGAAAGTCGATGTAAACATTTTCCGGATACGAAACTAAGCCAACTTTAATTATCGCAAAAGACTGTTCCGGGTTAATGTTCAGTGATCAAGGATATAAATTAATTTGAAGCACGATGTTATTGAGGCGTTCAGCAGGGGTAGGCACTGGAGAAACTCGGAGCGCGACTCACGAGTCGCCACGAGTTACAGCGGCAGCTACTGAGTACTAAATTAAAATAAAATCTCCCACCACTTGTTAAACCCAGGAGCGTGCTATTCATAATAGGACCCCTGTAGTACATTGCAAGATATTATATAATTATAAACGTTTAATTATTTTTTGGTAAATAAAGTCTTTATTTTGATTAAGGAGTAAAGATAATAGCAATTCTAAGGTATTTAAATAAAATTATTATTTATTTTATTAATTTCATTATGTAACAAAAATATGTTAATACAACTTATATCTGCATTATATAATATGATTCATTTAGATGACTTAGGTCTTGTTACGTCCCTAACCAATTAATTCCGAAAAATTAAAATTATTTTATTAAAAGAAATAAGATAGTTGAATGTAATCCCATAAGCCAGAATCTGCAGCCACCGTCGCCGGGACCTTATCTTTGCCTACGTTTGCATCTTGCATCGTGCGACTGTAAGTCTGTGAGAGAATTCTACCTCCCAGTTCTCACTCACTCTAAGATGCTTTAATTTGTAACGTTATTCCCGTCAGTGTGAGGGGCCACTCACACTACGGGTTTTCCCATTACCTTCGCCCGTCCTTATTTATCGGTATCAGGGCGCCAGTTGGTCAGTTGGGTGGCCAACAACCCTACGGTATCATTTGAGTCTTTCGACTCCATTTTCTATGCATCTTATACGGCCCTGCGGCCATGCATTTGGACGGTAGCGGTAGCCAGGGTCGCTCAGTATGCTAGGTCGTGGAGAGAGGGGAGGGTTCCTTGCGGAAGTCCGAGCCTCGCAGACCTATCTGCTGAGGGGCATACATTTATCCCTCACCACCCACACACAGGTGGTGGTGAGAAGTCCGGGAACACGCGGTATCATTGCCAAGCATAGAGTTTGCCAGGAGCGGACCACCACGGAGGCAGTGTTCACGGCCCGTCCAGCCATAGCGCAAGCCTATGGAATTACGGAGGGCACCGGGACACATTCCAACGGGCTAACTACGCCCCTGCACAACCCACTATGCATTGGCCGGTATCCAGTCGTGACGTACGTGCAGGCTGGCCTAAAGCACACGCCTCACGTACGCGAACCGACCCATGGCTGTCTGAGTGCCGCGTCACGGGCTCACCAGCACGCACGGACACCTCAGCACAGTCCCATGGTCGCGTTCCGACTGCCTGCTAATCCTGCTATGGCAGTCTGCGCACGACATTCGCGCAGCCTGCTTGAAGCGCGTAACTAGCGTTCAAGCCAGACTCGATATTCTATCTCCCCTCCTCGTGGGGACTTATAGACACGGTCATTCTTTTTAGGACTCCCCGAGGCCGCTTCTCCTTATCTCAGGTTGCCTGGGTTGTTTGGCATGGCCCTGCCTTACTTCTCAGGGTAACCTGGACATCGTTTACTGGAGCGCCGGTCTTTTCATCCGGGCCTCTGCCTGCCAACGGGGTCTATCCTTGACGTTAGCTATACTCCACTCGTGAGCCTATCTCACGAGTCGGTAACGCAGGGATTAATAATATCCACTGTTCGGTAGTTTTTATACTTTTTATTCGGTATCTCGTATACGTAACGGGGAACTTCGTTACAAATTCTTTTTGGTCAAAGATAGGATAAATTCATTTTAATAATGTTTTGATTGGCTTAGCCATCTCCCTGGATCACGATCCAGGACCCGGCGTCGACTAATTCGATTAGCTTTTAAGCAAGTGCTAATTGTACCTTCAACAAGAACAGTCTTGCAAGGCTCTCTTATATTTGTTACGGTTAATAAATAAAAACTATTAAAAATCATCGAAGTCTACTTTGACTAAGTGTTGCATCCTTCTACATGAATCCTTCATCGAATTTCCCAAAACTACTACCAGCTGGTAGGGAGCGGTCGCTGAAGCCCACATCAAAAACTGTTCCTGAGTTTACTACACAACACAGGACATAACAGTCTGTACGAGGTTTTTCCAGATACCAAGTTTTCTATATTCGGAGAAATACTTTGCGCAGTGAGCAATTAACGTACAAAGGCAAAGAGGAACTTATTTGTGCACCGATTTACTTTTTCCTCAAATAAGTTATAATTTGACTTCACATAATTTGTCATTAAGTACTTAGAATTCTAGATATTTGTAATATTTCAGTTTAGAACTACTTATTGTATAAATATTATTTGTTCACACCATTAATTTGTAGCTCTGCTTATACTGGGTCTATATATTGTTTTATAAGAGTGCGCCGGTACTGGCTACAATATGCATAAAGGTAAACAAGGAGTGGAGACGTTGTTGTTAGACGTCGCTCCGAGCTAACTCCCAGCAAGCTCGGAACGCTCCCGCTCTGAGTTCTTCATTTGCCCAGGCCTGCCTTAAACGAACAATTTTAGTAAATCAATATTATCATGCGTTATTATTATATTCAAATTATTATCTTTTATTATTTATATTATTCATTCATATATTTAATAATAATCTGTTGCTGTATTATATATGAATTCTCTTATGTTGTAGTTATAAGCGAATAAGGTGCCTGTATTCCAAATCCCTTGTGCGTTACGAAAGTCAAATGAGTCATAAGCTGTGCCAATGAAGGATTTCTTGAAAATTAAGGCAGCGCCATCATTAATCTACAGTGTTAATAATATTGTGATACATTTAAATGTACAGATTTTAGAGATATGCAAATAACGATTTATTTCACAATACTTACGGGTCGGTCGGAAGTGTAAACACAAATATCAGCATCATCATTTGGTTTGTATCTAGCATTCAGAAGTCTTTTACATTGGGGATTACTTTCAATTATTACTTTTTGTGGAAGTTTTAGGAGCTTAGGAAAAACGGTTTTTAATTCTGGTTCCGAGTTTAGGTATCCCCAGCCAACAACTGTTGCATACCCTGTAAATTAATTATTTGCGAATGTTCTAATTATGTAAGAGATTGTCTTTTAATTATTTTAATCGTATAAACCTGGCTTAATATAGTTGTAAACTATGTGTTTCAATTTATCAGTGAGTTAAAATAAGATAATTATTTATAATTAATAACTGTGACATCATATGAAAAATGTTATGCGTTGAAATAAAAAATTGTCCCTGCCTAAAACCTCCAATTTCATCCAATTAGAATATATGATAAAACATGTTATTCTTAATTTGAAAGGGAATTAAATATATTCTAATCTTAAAATAATTTTCATGTCTCACTATTGTGCTTAAAACTAGTCTTTTAATAATTTAAGTAGCAAAAGGAGTCAAGTGATACATGGTGCGTTCACGGAGACGCTATTTAGCGCTATTTGTGCTACTACGCAGAGAAAATTGCCTATTACATGTGCGCAGTAGCGTTAATAGCGTTTCCGTGAACGCACCCATAATGTTAAAATTATTTGCATACTTTTAGGGAATTTTAACTAATATTGTAGTATATAAAGTCCGAAAAGTATCTGAAAACCTAAATCGTCACATTGGAACACTTTTGAAATGTTTCTTACATTATATTTTATGAACTTGCTCAGAATAAAACATAATGTTCATACTTTTACTAGGGGAATAGATATGTCTAAAATGCTTTAGAGGGGTCCAACTTTTAATACCTACTACATTTATGTGATGAGATAATATTATCAACATCTGACTCATCTATGGTAATAATCATTCGTTAATATCGTTAAAACAAACTTATATTGCAAATAAATACTACATAAAATAAATGATTTCACTTAACTCATTCCCGTTATCATAAAACTAACATATACTATAAATGATTAAAAAAATAATTTCAATAGCATTTAAAATATTCAAAGGACTAAATTGATTAATAATAATCGGTAACTTTGATTCTAACAAAAATTCAAACTAAAAATTTAATAGATTGTTATAAATGGTGAAATATTTCCTTGCATTTGTTTCTTAAATTTTCAACGTGAATAGATAATTAAAACTATAAAATGCATACTCTTAATTCTAGGAAAGAATATTAATTCATTTGCAAAGATTTCAAATAAAAGCTATAAAACTCCATAAGGTATTCTTACAATTACCAGAAAATAACTTACCGACATTCCCAGTATCTTGATTGAAACTTTTGTCAAATATGGCAGAAAAATGGACAGGTCTCTGCCTATTATTAACCTTCATAGGCTTTTTTAGCTGAAATAAAATATTATGTTTAATAATAATAATTAAACTAATAAATAATTAAAGCTTATATACCTTGTAAATAGCGACTGTAGAACGCACAAAAATGCCATATCTGTAGCTATAAATTTTGTGATTAACTTTATAACCTTCTATTTCGTGCATTTCACCTTGGTTATCTAAAAGACTGTTCGTTCCCGTACGGATTCTAACGTTGTAAAGTTCAAATTTTTCCATCATGGCACAAAATGAATTGGTTATCACAAATTGAGGACCAATGATGACACCATTGCAGTGAAAATAGTATGATGCATTTGAAGGTTTACTCGTACATTTACTTGGCTCCAGTTCACAATCTTTTGGTACTGTTTCATTGTGCTTTACCATAATAGCGGCCATAAAAGGAAACTCGTTTGGCTCGGCCAAATCGTGACCAACCAGTCTATCGCGCTTACTAGCCGGGATGCCTAAAAGTAATCATATATATATATACATTTGCGAAAGCTCTCTTTAAAAAGGTTACATGTACGGTAACCATTTTTTTAGATTACTTGGGAGAGCAAGATATCAGCTGTTTAACAAAAGGGACTTAGAGAAGGCGCAACAATTTCTCTACGTTCAAAAGGGCCGTCATAAAGATGTACAGTGATCATACTATGTAGATGTACTATTTCACTTATAATAGGATTACTTAATAAAATTATGCAAATAGCTCTATTAGGTACTTGTCAGATAAGATTAACTATTTTGATGGAGGGGGAGGGGGGAAAAAATTTTGAAAAATCACATATTCATTTTTTTAAAAGGATGTAATTGATTTTTAGGGTATATTTTCTCTTTTGGCTGATTTCAATGCTTTTTGAAATCAAATTACAAACAGAGGTATTTTACACAATTTAATTCAATAAATTCACGAATATAAATTTGATAAAATCAAGAGACACGGTAGTGTCTCGACGGCAAGTACATAAAAGTAGGTATAGACGTATCTATACCGCAGTCGAGGCACTACTGTATCTTATACAGCAAGTTTGGCCGTCTCAATTTTAAAATCGATTTTTCTCCGTGAATGATACACTGTCATGATTCAAGTAAAGATTTTCTGAAAATAGTTTTAAACAAGCTTTCATTTGAGCCCATGAACATCAAAATCGGTTCACGCAATCCAGAGATACCATACTCAGTTAGCTATATATATATATCGAAAATTAAGATTCTTCTCCTTCGTCATCTTCTCCTCCAGCCAGAATGTATGTCTCGGGCTGAAGTTGGCCGCTAAGAGGAAAATGACGTCATTTTTTCTCAGCATTGCCAACTGATTAAACTCAACGACAAAAACAGTGTTGTAAACTGTCAAATGAAATCGATGTAATCGATAGAATTAATCCGACGACTACTGTTAACTGTCAATTGTAATGTGAGGTTATTTATATTTAATACCGTGAGGTTAATCATTGCTATGTTAGTGAATGTATGAAATTTTCAAAATGATAAATGAATTCGAATAATAATGACGTAAAGTGTCGACAATTATTAGATAAGTACAACATTATATATTATAATATTGGATGTTAATATACTTTGTGGTACTTTGTGAAATTTCTTTTTCAGATAAATTGAGATAGAACATTTCTATTTTCATTGCTGCGGATAGTAGAGCTGACTGGATGAAATAAGATTAATATTTACATATTTTCAACACTGATCCAAGGAGAAGTATACTTTCAACATTTATGTGTACCGCTGATTATCAGGAGAGCATATTAATTAAATTAAATTTTTAAGATATTTGATAAACATATGCTAAACATCCAGGCATGGAAATCATTAACAAAATTGATGTTTAACTTTTTCTTCTCTTTAAACTCATATGGATTTCAACTGCCCGATAGGTTATATAATATATAAGAATAATTTTCCAGGAAATAATAAAACTTTCTTAATACTACGATTAAAGAAAAGTAGATGAATATTTTCTAATCGTTGTTTAATATTTAATTATAATATAAAAAAGTATTAAAAACAAATATTTATCTACGCTTCCCTAATCAGAATAGAAACAAATTATTATTATCTCCAAAATAATTATTCAAATCTAAATTTTTATAAAAATAACATTAAATTTTATAATATAATATGTAATATAGTTTTTGGTACTTAGTGAGATTTTATTTCAGATTGAATTACAATAACGTGTTTATTGTGTCATTGCGCAGGCTTGAGCTGTAATATTTAATAGAAGAAGTCAGAAATGATACCAGTTTATCATAGAAAGAGCCATAATGAAAAGTTAATGTTGAGAGATAAACCTAAGGAAAAGGTGGAGAAATTAAAAAATTTGGAAGCAAATTTTTAATAGTGAAAAGCTTGCAGATGATTCTTGGCATAATAAACTCTTTGAAATATATAAGTCAATTAAATAATAAATATAATGATAAGATCTTCTAGAAATGAGACCATGAAAAGAAGTCATCATTTTAATATGTTCCATGCAATAGAATATACAGTAAATAATTTTGCGAAACTGAAAGCAGTATATCCACAAAAGACAGGTTTCCATTGCATTAATTTATACATTTTCTAGTTTATATTAATGAAAAGAAAATACTGATGGCACTATATAGTTTGCTTGAAAAAGAACAATGATTCATAGTGGATATTGGGAGTAACAGTTAAGAAAAAGGTAAAAAAAGGGATCAATTTCTAAGCAAATTCTTGAAAGTGAAGGGCTTGTAGGTGATTTCAGGCATAAAATTTTAGAAATATAAATCAAATAGTTAATGAATATTATAATAAAATCATATAGATGTGCAAAAATGATAATAATTCATGATTTCAATCATTTACATGTGATGGGGCACACAATGAATAAATTTAGGAAACTGAAAGATGTACATCTAAGAAGAGATGAGGCTTCCATTTCATTAATTGGTGTATTTCCAAGGTTATTTTAATGAATATAAAATATAAATGGCACTAGTATACTGGAGAAAATGCCATAATTCAAAGTTGATGTGTATAGGGAAACAGCTAAGAAAATTATGGATAAATATGAGTTAATTTATAAGAAAATCCTTGAGAGTGAAATGCTTGCAAGAGATTTTGGGCATACAACTTTGGAATTAGAAATCACATAGTTGATGAAAATTATAATAAAATCATGTAGATGTGTAAAAATGAAAGGAATTCATGATTTCAATATTTCACATGCAATAGAGCATAAGTGTGTAACTTCAGGAAACTGAAAGCAGTATACCTAAAAGACATAGGCTTCCATTGCATTAATTGGTATATATTTTACAGTTTATATTAATGAAAAGAATATATAAATGTCACTAGTTTAGCAGGGAAAGAGCCATAATGCAAAGGTGATAGTGAGAGTAACACCTAAGAAAAAGATGGATTTAAAGGTAAATTTAGAAACAAATTTTTGAAAGCTGAAGGTTTTAAGGTAATTTTGGGTGTAAGATGTTGAAAATATAATTCAAACAGTCATTAAATCCTATGTAAAATGCCTCTAAAATTGTAATTATGATAAGAACTCAATATTGTAATATTTTGTATTTTATTTAATAGATTAATAAATAAATATCTCGAATTAGAGTTTTACATTATGGAACGATGGGAACATTGGAAAATGTTTTGTTAGATTGAATTAGTTAAAACAATTTTTAGTTTTAATTCCTATATTCTTATAAAACGTTCTAAGATCCCATAAAAAACAAGCTTCGCTTGTAAAAAAAGGACGGCAAGTACATAAGTCGTATCTAGCATGATTAAAATATAGTAATATAAAATATTTTAATTAAAAAAAATAGTGAAATCCAAATGTTAGGCAAACATATATTTTTACCATGGCGAAAATTGAAATTTGGAAAAAAGTAAATAGTAATAGAAAAATTACTTGCCGGGTCCGTAATATTCATGTGTAAGTCACTATCTTGCTATATAAGCGTTGCTTCTCGTAAGCTAAAAATGTGGCTATTTAATACGATTGCATACAACGGGCCCGGCAAGTAATTTTTGTATTACTATTTGCTTTTTTCCAAATTTCAATTTTCGCCATGGTAAAAATTTATACTTGCCGAACATTTGGATTTCACTATTTTTTTTAATTAAAATATTTTATATTACTATATTTTAATCATGCTAGATACGACTTGTGTACTTGCCGTCCTTTTTTTACATGCGAAGCTTGTTTTTTATGGGATTTGTTACTCACCAGATGCAGCTGCATTCAAAGCGAGAAAAAGTATTGTAAAGATTTTAAGCATCGTTGCTTTTGTGTGTTTATAACCAAAAAACTCAGAAAGTTTATTTATATATATATATCTCTCTTGTCATATTATTATTTTGCTACACTCACGATTCACTGGGATTTATAGGACTTTTGTGATTAGTTTATTATTGTTAAAATAATTTTTACGCGCGTCTGTAAGTCATAACTTTGCGATTACTTCGCATAAAATGATAAAATAACGTAGTATGTTGAGAACATTTTAGTGTTCTAAGTTATTTGATGTCGATAAATTTGAAATTTATATATAATATATATTAAATTTTTCATTTGTATAAAAAAAAAATTAGAAAGTTTTCTATTTTTAAAGATCTTTTCTATAGAAAGTTTAGGGTGATTAGTATATCCGTCGCCATAATTTTTCGGGCAAAATTAGAAATATTATGCAAAATAAATTCTCATAAGAAATTATCTGTTACTTCCTTATTAGCATAATACAACAAATAGTAGAAAATCTATTTTTTAAATATAGAAACATGGTTATCTGTTAATTATTAATACTAAATCTAGCATTGAGGATTAAATAGACCTTTTTAAATAAAAAACATGTGCAGTAAAAATTTGTTAGTGCGTTTTGTATTAAATAATATCATATATTTTTATTGCATAGTCTAATGGTTTATTTTAAGAGCTTTCCAAAACACTATAAATGCAGAGTGTAAAAAAATGATAAATTGATGCATTCTTTATTTGGATAGTCACAATTATATATAGGGTGAACTAAAAACATGAACACCCCTCTGAATATGTACAAACTAATTACTAAGGACATAAATTAACGAATACTTATTTTTGAAACGCTATACAGGGAAATTTAACATTTTCGAAAATATACTTATAGCTAATGTAAAGAATGAATAGAACAACATTATCATTAAAAAAAAAAAGATTTATTTAATTTTTATTTTCCAAGGTGCCTTTCGGGATTCACCTTCTTCTCCTTTCTTCTACATCGATATTTACATATTTCTTAATCCTATTCCTTATCCTAACTACATCCTCCTTTTCCTTCTCTACTCATCACATTATTCTTACATTTTTCTTACAATCTATTCATTCATCCATTTCTCACGAGAGAAAGAGCTCACTCATTTATCCATTCTATTCCTTCTCACTCATTCTTCTCCTTTCTTCCTTGTATCTTCGCTTCCGTCCCATTCTTTCCATTCCTTCTTTCATCCAACTTTCTCATCCAATCCAAGCACCCTCCTCCCCTAATCAATATTCTCCTAGTCCTCTCCTACATTCCCTCCTCCATTCCATCCCCATCTCCACACCTTTCCATCACATGCTCCCACCCTTTTAACTCCCATTCACATACCCTACACCTCCTATCTTCCTTTTCCTTCCAATATTGCCCTTCCCTCATTTCATTTCCTAACCTATATCTTGCTATCTTTCTCCATTCTCCTTCCTTCCTCCCTCCCTTCAGATACTCTAGTACTTTCCCTTCCGTTACCACTCTATACCACCTGTTATATCTTGTCATTCTTATTCTACTCCCCCTTTCTTCCGCTTCCCTTCTTCTTTCTTCCTTTTCCAACTCTTCCCATATCCTAGCCCTTTTCTCCTTCTTCTCCCTTTCCTCTTCCCCTCTCCTCCACAAAATTCTTTCTCCCCTCTTCCCACTTTGATTTCCTCCCCCGTCCCTTTTCCCTTCTCTCGATTTCCTTCAAGTACTCCCTCGCCCATTTTTTCCACTTTTCTTCCCTCAATCTTTCCTCGAAATCCCATGCCTTTTTTGCCACCCTAATCCTCATTTTCTCTCTCTTTGTTTCCTCCCTGACCATATACTCTGACATCACCCACTTTACGTATTTTCTCCAATCGCCTGAATCCTTTCTCTCTCTTCCCAACTCCACACCTCCGCCCCACACCCTATCACCGGCCACACCATCCTATCATACATCCATATCCTTCTCGCAAAATCATTCCTAAATACTCTTCTTCCCACTCCCCATATTTATCCCATCACCGTTCCTGCTTTCCTCACTCTCTCTGCTATATGCTCCTCCTGCCTTCCATTCCTTCTAAACACATACCCCAAATACCTTACCTCTTTCTTCTCCTTTATCTACCCCCCTTTCAACTAGCATATTTCCTTTCCCCCCACCCTCTTTCCAAACCTTATCACCTTCGTTTTCCCTACATTCATCTCCATCACCCATTCATCTAAAAATTCCTCGACTACCTTCAGCATCATTCTCATTCCTTTCATTTCTTTTGCTACTATGACTATGTCATCTGCGTACATAAGCAAGTGCACCTTCCCTGCTCTCTCATCTTTATCCTACCCTTCGCCCTCCTCTGCAGCCTTTCCTCCAGTTCTGTCGCATACAAAATAAAAAGCTTGGCACTAATCGGGCACCCGTGCTTCATCCCCTTTTCCGTCCAAAATTTTCTTCCTATTTCCTTTCCTCTCCTCACCCTACACGCCGTTTCCCTATACATCTCTTTTATGGCCTCTCTTGAAACCCCTCCTTATTCCTTTTCTTCCCATTACTTCCCACAACTTCCTTCTGTCCACCGTGTCAAAAGCCGCCTTTAAATCTATGAAGCACCCCACGATACCTCCACTTTTTTCCTCTACCTCCCTATTTACCATAAAATTTAAGGTATATATATGCTCCATTACCCCTCTCCCTTTCCTAAAGCCCGTTTGCCCTTTTCCGACTATATTTTTCTCCTCCATCTTCTTCTCCAACCTTTCGCTTAGTTCCCCCGCACATACCTTTGCTAAAGTGTCCATTACCGTAACCCCCTATACTCCTCTACCTACCTTTCCCCTCCTCTTTCTTCCTTATAGGTACTATTATCCCTTTCTCCCATTCCTCCGGTCATCCCTCCCCTTTCCATACCCCATCCCAAATCCTCCACGCTTCTTTTTTTACTCTTTTTCCTCCATACTTCCATACCTCATTCTCCAATCCATTTTTCCCAGCCGCCTTTCCCACCTTCAACTTATTTATCTACCTCTCTACTTCTCCCTCTTCTATCTTGTTTTCCCTTCCCCTCTCTTCCTCTCCTTTCTCTTTCCTTTCGCTTCCTTTTGCTCCTTCTTTTCTCCCTTCTAACTATTGACGTGATTTCCGTTTATGTGGGGAAGGCACAATTTTAACTGGAAATCAGTGCAAAGGCACACAGACTTTACTTATAGAGAGCGCCAGGCTCATGAACCTTATAAATGAGCCAGTCTGAGGCTTGCCGATTTGAGACTTTTCAAGGACGTGGCATGCTGCGAAATTAAAGTGAATTCTCCAGGAAAATTACTATTACAAATTAATACAAATTAAAATAGGAATTATATTTTATAACTGCTCTGTCTATCAATTTACAAGTATCAACTCTAGATAATTACATAAAGATACATGGGATTTTTCCCCAAATCTACTGTTAAGAATGGAAGCCTATGTTTTTTAAGTGTACTGCTTTCAGTTTCCTGAAGTTACACACTGTATGCTCTATTACATGTGAAATATTGAAATAATGAATTCTTTTCATATTTACACATCCACATGATATTGTTATAATTTTCATCAACTATGTGATTTTTAATTCCAAGATTTTATACCCAAAATCATCTACAAGCCCTTCACTTTTAAGGATTGGCTTGGAAATTCATCCCTTTTTCTTAACTGTTACTCCCAGTATCAACTATAAATCAGGGCTCTTTTTCAAACAAACTAGTGCCATTTGTATTTTTTTGTCATCAATATGAACTAAAAAATACACAAATTAATGCAATGGAAGCCTCTATTTTAGATATACTGCTTTCATTTTCCCAAATATATTTATTGCATTATCTATCGCATGGAAAATATTAAAACGACGACTTCATTTCATTGTTTCACTTCTAGATGATGTTTTCATTATACTTATTATTTAAGTGACTTATATATTTCAAAAAGTCTATGCCCAAAATCACCTGCAAGCCTTTCACTATCAAGAATTGGCCTCCAAATTTGTTAATTTCTCCACCTTTACCTTAGATTTAACTCTCATCATTAACTTTACATTATGTTTCTTACTACGGCAAACTGATATCATTTCTGATTTCTTCTATTTAATATTACAACTCAAGCCTGCACAATGACACAATAAACACGTTATTATAATTCAATCTGAAATAAAATCTCACTAAGTTCCAAAAAATATATTACATATTATATTATAAAACTCAATGTTATACTTATAAGGAATAAAATAATTTTGTTGCAGATTATAATAATTTCTTTCTACTCTGATTAGGGAAGCGTAGATAAATATTTGGTTTTAATACTTTTTTTATATTATAATTGAAAATTAAGTAACGATTAGCAAATATTCATCTACTTTTCTTTAATCGTAGTAATAAGAAAGTTTTATTGTCTCCTGGATAATTGTTTGTATATATGATATAACTTATCGGGCAGTTAAATTCCACATCAGTTTAAAGAAAAAACAGTTAAACATGCATTTTGTTAACGATTTCAACACGTGGAAGTTTAGCATATGATTTTCAAATACCTTAACAATTTCTTGCAATTAATATGCTGCTGATAATCACTGTGCACATAAATCTTGAAAGTATACATCTCCTTGGCTGTGTTGAAAATATGTAAATATTAATCTTATTTCATCCAGTCAGCTCTACTATCCCCAGCAATGACAATAGAAATGTTCTATCTTAATTTATCTGAAGAAGAAATTTCACAAAATACCACAAAGTATACTAACATCCTGTATTATAAAATATAATGTTATACATATCTAATAATTGTCAACTCTTTATGTCATTATTATTCGAATATATTTGTCATTTTAAAAATTAAACTCATTCACTAACATAATAATGAACATTCTCACTGCATTAAATATACATAACCTTACATTACTATTGACAGTTAACAAGTCGCCGGATTAGTTATATCGATTACATCGATTTATTTGCAATTTCACAACTATAGTTTCGTCGTTGAGTATAGTTTGATGGAAGCGATGTGAAAATGACGTCACTTTCCTTAGCGGTCAACTTCAGCCCGAGACATACAGAATCAGCTCGAGACATACAGAATCAGCCCAGGACATACAAAACTCGGGAAGAAAGAAGGGAGAAGAATTTCAACTTCGGTATATATAAAGATAACAGAGTATGAGATATCTCTGGATTGCGTGAACCGATTTTAATGTTTATGGGCTCAAATGAAAGGTTTTTCAAAACCATTTTAAGTAAAGCTTTACTTAAATCATGACAATTGATCATTCATAGAAAGAAATCGGTTTGAAAATTGGGACGGCTACACTTGCTGTATAAGTTACACGGTAGTGCTCGGCGGTATGGACATGTCATTATCTACTTTTATATGTACTTGCCGTCGAGACATTACCGTGTCTCTTGATAGGTGTAATTTATATAATCCGATATACTATTTTAAATCTGTTTGACGCAACTGATTAAGATGTAAATTAGTACAATTTAAGAAACATTATACATTCATATTATTACGATTATATTCCGTTTTAGTAAACATTCAAACATATTATCGACAAATAAATGAAACTGTAATCTAAGTTTTTATGATTTGAACACGGAAGTTATGTAATATTACTATACTTGTACCACACACCCATAAATAATACAATTTCTATATTTTTAACCCCGTGGCAAAAACAATAGTAATCTAATTGGAATATGGTTACATGCTACATTTTAAGCCGCAAAGGGGCTAATTAAGAAAATTTTTATTTACCTGGATAATCGCGCCGACGTCTTTGAGGCTGGTAGGTCTGTTGCTGCTGCTGCTGTTGCTCCTATTGCTGCTGAGGCTGTGGTTGCTGTTACTGTTGCTGCTGTAGCTGAGCAGTCAAATTCTGCAGCTGCTGCTGCTGCTCCAGCAGGTGCTTCTCCGGCTGCTTCTACTGCTCAACGAGATGGCTCTCGATCCTGCTCGTTCGCTCCAAAAGAATGAGCAGCATGTCTCTCTCGGTATCTGTAAGTTTGAAGGAGTAATTAATAAATGTTCAACTTAATAACTTTTCAGCAATAATAAATTCATACTTACAAAGCAGCTTATCCTCCTCAGTCATGGTTCTGGAAATGAAAATAAAAGAATTAATTAATTTCATAAATATTTTTTGCATTTGTTAAAGTTTCAAAAATGCTATTTATTAGAAATTATTTTCAGTTGTCTATAATATTATAAAATATAAAATAAGGCTGTTTTAACACGTTAAGTAACAGTAATAAGAATTATGTCTGGAAAGAACCAAATCATTAATACTGATAATTAACGGATTAAAAGATAAACAATTTAATACTGAAAATATATTGTCAGTACTTTGTGTGTTCTATGTATTTTAATTCTAAAATTTTATACTTTTATTAATTTCGAATAATAATTTGAATTAACAAAGTCAACAACTTTTATATCATAATATGGATATAAAATTTGAAAGTACGTACACTGAGAGAAAAAATCAATAGAATCTAACGAATATAGCTATTGAATTGTGGTCAACGGACTGATACATTTGATATTAATGAATATGTTCGAATCTAACGAATTAGCCGAAACAAATATTTAATAAAATCTAATGTATTTCAATTGAATTAAAAACATATTTTTTTGAACGAAATGAATATTCATTTAATTTTAGGTTATTTTAATATAGATCAAACGAATATTTTTCCATTGAATATTATAGTCGATATACCTTAGCTTCGTCTTCTTTGCCGAAATTGTATATTCATTAGAGACATGCGTATATTCAATACAACTTAACGAATATACAATTGTCTCTATTAGACCTACATTTCTTTTAAAGGTACATTTGCTGTGTAATAACACCGTAAGCCTGGTATCAAGTGTATATTTTTTAAAGGCATACGTGCATTCATTAAAATTTAATGAATATACAATTTTCCCTATTAAACGTACATTTCTTTAAAAGGTACATTTGCTATGAAATAATAATGTAAGCCTCGAATCAAGTGCATATTTTTTAGAGGCATACGTATATTCATTACAATTTAACGAATTTGTACTTGTGTAGATTAGATATGTTTCTCCCTTAAATCAAGATTTAGCGGATATTAAAGGATTATTAATTAAGCCCCTATGCGTGACTATGTTTGACATATTGACCATTATGTCACGGTTATGTCATTTGTTCGTAAAATTAAAGAAATATATATTTTATTTGAATGTAATATTCATTCCAATGAAATGAATATTTTCTTCCATACATTATCTCTTCGTTTAAAGTAAAAGAAAATAATATACATTAATGACGTATGATTATATACGTATAGAAATACCACACGTCATACGAAATTTAAAATTTGATAAAATGTTTGTATGAAGCAAACGAATATTAGTTGAAATTTAATGATTTTCAAGCTTATAACATCCTTACTTCAAAGAATTCAATCATTTCAAAATAATACGCCTTACGGTTATTTTATAAAATATTTAGTTTAAAAATATTTTGAAATTTCGCAATTAGATTTCAACTCGATTTAACTATTTACGTGTAAATTCGATGCTAGTATTTAAGTCCTTTCGACCATTTTTACTCTTAATTTTATCAGCTGGAATGAAGCTTACAGTTATTTGCATGAAACGATATATATGTTACGCGATACCATATAGAACTTTTTACACAGTTAAGAAATAGTATAATTTGATACCTACGCATTTCACTTATCTACCATGACACCTAGTGGATACAAAATAATTTTCTTTATATAGAAAATACGCTGTCGTATGTAACTAGCAAGAAATACGAGAAGTTATGGTCCACCTATTGGTTGCAAAATCAATTTTGTGTATCCGAATGAATATAAATTTAAATCAAACGAATGTAGGCTTCAAAACAATATATATTTTCCTCATGAAAACAATTCATTTCGAAAGTTATAAATGGACTTAGCTACAGAACCTGTTTAGATATATCAGAGTTATCCTTATTATTTTATTTTTTGACCGATGAATTAGAAATATTTCTTTTAAAACTGAAGGGACTCTGAAACTATCAGAAATAATGTTCGAATACAATTTTTTTTTACTCTACATTTACATTAATTTAAGCTTTCATAATAGATATCGATTTAATATATACATATAGATTTAATAAATCCTATACGAGACATGCGAAAGGACTTACTTTATAAAGTCAATGTGGTTTATTTGAGAAAATCGACATTTACCAGGAGTACGCTATATATAACAAGGTATGTAAGGAACAAACTTTATAAATTAAGTAATTTTATTCTTATTTCAACATCTTTTTGACTAGACAGGGGTGTACATACATTTTACATTTAATTAATAGATATAAGCAAGTAATTAATGATTATACAGCACTTAGCATAAAAATAAACTTTAAAAACAACTAACATATGTTTTACCATTTACAGTAGTATAATTATTATAAGGAGAATAATCAAGTAAATCTCTTTGATTGATTAATTTCCAAGCTGCCGAGTTCTCTGCTTCATAGCCACATACATATATGGTAATTAAAAGAAACGGTATTCATTTTTAATACTATAAAATATTTGTCCTTGTTTTCGCCTATAATGATATACTTAATTTTTCCATATGTTAAATAAATATCTGTTTCGTCGATTACTATAAGCATTTCGAGTTTATATTTCGTACCAAAACACGATGTCCAATTTACTTAACTACAAATTCCATCTTCTACATTTAGAGTAGTTTCATGAATAAAGTTGTCATAGTAAGGCAATTGGTTTAAACATATTTTTGTTACAGATCCAGATTCAAGACGGTAAGAAAAGCCTTCATTACAAAAGAATCTGGCATTCATGTACAATTGATGTTTTATGGCCATGGTGTGTGGTGGGTTTACTGGTGATGTGACTGAAGCACATATCTCTTTTAATTGTTTATGTTTACCCTCAAATCGAAAACATGATATAAATTTTAAAAGACCGTACAATCGTATTATTCGAGGATAGTGAAGCATAAAATGATGCTTCGGTTTTAAATTCTCATTAAAAAGAATTATATATAGTTCATGATGCTCAGTTATAAGAGTCTGCAAGAAATTACAAGTTTCAATATTAATTGTTGGGGAAACAATTATAGAAATAATTTCTGATAATAACAAATATAATTTCCACTTTTTGTTATTAACAGGAACTACATCGCCAATAAGAAGTCCTAAAAATCGTACTAATGACAACATTTCAGACGCAGAAGTAATTATGTATTTTTCCATCATGGAAACATCAGAAATTAACGGAAGGATGTTCCTGCTCTCTTTATTTCGAAAATCAAAAAATTTAATTCATTGGTTTAGAAGTTCTAAGGTGAAAAACTTTTCTACCATTATCAGATCGTAAAGCAATTGTCCTATTTCGTGCCTGCAAATACCCTCAAATAAGTCATGCATCAAGTCAAAAGTTATATTTGTAGTGATATGAAAATTTTGCAAAGAATTAAAAATACAATCTTCTGCAACACCATAGATAATATTTTTCAAATGTACTGTATAATTTGTTTCATTTCGTAAAATATCAACATTTTCGACTGTTGGTTTAAATCGAGTATGCTTATCGACTAAACATGCTCGACAAGAATATGCGGAATTAAATCTGGTCGTGAAACCACAAATTTCACACACACACACACACATTCATTCCTAAATTATCACCAAGGACAGCCAATAAGACAAAGAAAACTTTTTCTTTTGTGCCATTAATATTTAAAATAATACCTTCAGTTTCCAATTTTAATAATTCGCTACATAATCTTTCAAAAATAACAGCGTTACCTAAATTTTTGTAATCCGAATTTTTGTGTAATTGGGCGAGAAGAATATTAATCAATGTGCTATTGTATTTATATGGAAGGCCTGCTATGGTGTTATGAACAGCTCCAATTTTGCTTACGCCAGAATGGGAGCCCAACGGATTGTTAATTTCAAATTCGTCATAGTATATTAAAAGCGGCAAAACTGTTTTTTCTTTAAAACATTGCTTTAATTGTAACCATATTTCACCATCCAAAATCGAATTAAGAACGTTATTTTTAATATTGTTTACTATTTCAGACTTAATAACATTGAAAATGTTTGGGAGCTGTAGAAATTTAGTCAAAACTGGTTGTAATGGAATAAATTCTATACAGTTAGAACTCAAAACTATTGTACTATTATTCCTTCGTCTTTTATCCAATTGTATATACTTGTTAACCGGGTAAGAAATCGATGGAATGAAACTTGTAATTTCATTGAAAAACTTTAATGTTTTATATTCCGAACTGAAACGATAGAATGCATCTTGAATTATTTGTGAAATTATATCTATATTTATTAATACGGTACTACTTAAGGCAGGTCTTATAGCAATAACAACATTAACAAAAGTTGTCATATAAAATGACTCTAATGTTTTGATAATATCGTTTGTTATTTTTCTATTTAGGTATAAGTAGCTATACAATTTGGCAATGACTGAACTAATATCGGTAAACACTTTATCCCTTAATTGTTGGATATTAATATTGATCAGATCAATATTAATTACAACATGAGATACCATTGATCTTATTGCAACAGTTGCCTCAGATAATTCAGATTCCGACATATTGTCGTGATAACTCGTATTATTAGTGTCATTTCCATTCGGATATAAAGCATTTTCATCTAATTTCATGTGTTTTTTATTATAATGCTTTACAAAGGTGTACAAATTCTGAAATATACGCTTATATGTTGATACATTGCAAACGCATGAGGAATAAACATGAGTTTTATGAAAATATTTCACGTGTATCTTAAAGTAATTGTAATTATTAAAGCTTCGACTGCAATATGGACAGACATACATTTTGCTCGATATCAAATATAATAAACAACAATATTATGAAACATACACTTTAGAATGATACAAATTGTATAACATTATTCAACAAATGCATTATATAGGGTAATATTTTACAAAATCTTCTGCTTTGCCTTCTTATATTCGAAGAAATTATAATTCAAATGTCTATAATAAACCTCTCTATTTATTTATTATATTTTCTTCGTATGGTTCTTCCTTTCAATAAATTTTCAATTCTTCTTTATTGCAATGTTAAATCTGCAATCCCTTTCCACTTTTCCTTATTTATTAATCTAGGTCCAGTCGGTCCAGCCTTAGGAATCAGCGCATATATAACAGTGGAGTTGAATTTCCTCAATACATCATATTTCATTTTATTCTCTGTAAATGTTAAAAAAAATTAACTTTTATTAATGAGTTAGCGTAGCTTAGGACAATGAACCCAAATCAAAATACTATACATGTCCATAATCTTAAGAAGTTATTGTTTGAAATATGATATATCCTTTAGAAAAATCTTTGTGCCTATATATCTTATGTTTTAAACTTTCTTAATCTTTATCACATATTTTAAAAAAGTTATGTTAAATTATTTTCTAAATCGGATAAACTGTAGGATAAATCTATGCAAGGAAGTGTTATTTGTGCTAAATACTCATATTTTTATAGTAAAAGTATTTATTCAAAATAACATCACTGAAAAGTTAAAGAGTGCATTATAAATACTAAAGAAATTTTGTCTTGCAATGACAAAAATTTTACTTTATTGTCCAGTCTATATATATACAGAGTGTCCCATGAACGATGGTCATGCCGATACCGTCGGATAGTAGACAAAAATCTAAGTAAAAAAGTTGTTAAAAATTTTTCCTAGCATCTTTAGTTAAAAAGATATTTGCAATTGAAGATTATAGATTAAAGTAGCCTTTCTTAAAGAGGAAGATTGTTTTGGTCGTATTATAAGGTCAATAATACTATAAGATTCTGTGAATTAAAATACTAAAAAAAATACAAAACCAAACATCCACTTGGACCTATGAAGTGGTTAAAGGACGATCGGCAGTTTCGAGCGCAAGCCCCATAAAAACAATCAAAACATAAACACTTTCGAGAAAAGCTCTTTAAGTTAAGATGGAAACTTTTGCAACTTTCGTTTAACAAATTAATTATTTATATTTTTGAATTTTGCGTATTTTTACGATGAAAATTTATCCAAACGCAGCATAATTACGTCAATCCTAGAGTTAATTAAAATTTGTAATTGATTAATAGCATCGCTAAATGTAGCTATAATTATATCACGTTTGGATTCATTTTCATCGTAAAAATACGCACAATTCAAAAATGTAAATAATTAATTTGTTAGACGAAAGTTGCAAAAGTTTCAATCTTAGCCCTTAGCTTTTCTCGAATGTGTTTGTTTTGGTTGTTTTTATTGGGTTCACGCTCGAAACTGCCGATCGGCCTTCAACCATTTCAATAGGCTCAAGTGAATGTTTGGCTTTGTGTTTTTCTTAGTATTTTAATTCACAGAATCTTAGCATTTTTGGCCTTATAATGTGACCAAAACAATCATCCTCTTTAAGTAAGGCTACTGCATCGATAATCTTTAATTGCAAATAACTTTTTAACCAAAGGTGCTAGCAAAAAAGTTTTTACAACTTTTTTACTTAGATTTTTGTCCCCTATCCGATTGTATTGACCTAACCATCGTTCATGGGACACCTTATATTGTGAAAGGTTTTCACTATACGCAGTGGTAGAAAGAATTACGGAACATATTAATTGTACTAAAGAATTGATCAATTTTATATACAGTGATCAGTAATAATGTTTTACTTTACTTCATACTTAAAACTCTATTTCATTTTATTCCATTAGATTGAGAAATAAAGACTTGAAAAATCTTGCAAAAAAAATTATCGAAGTTTTCCCTTCCGAAGATTTAAACATTTACTACGTACCTCTTGTAAAGAAAGCATGCTCAAGGATAAATAAGTCCATTTTAGCGAAGGGCAAAATAATTAACAAATATAAAAACTATCTCCATAACTTAAAATACTTTAATGTAACTACTAAAGTGGATGAGGTATCTGAATTGGAGACAGAAATCAGTTTTATAGAAGGTAAATATTATTTTGCCTGCATAATACTTAAATTTTTGTTAAAAACTATTTAAACATCCTTTAAAATTAAAATTTTCATAGAAGCATTTTTGACAAAAACTGTCAGAATTTATAATATTGCTGTAATTTAAGTCTTAATGATTTTTAATGCAAACAGAAAATTATTATAATACATATTGGAAATTAATATTGAATAATTATAATTTATTTCAGATGATAATTATGATGAAAGCAAACGTTGGATAGAGAGACATATTATGCCTTGGGATTTGGTAGTTAAACATTGGAAAGATACTTTTGGCAAAAGGCAAAAAGAAATTAAATCCAAGAAACATTTAACTGTTTGCGAAATTATTGAAAGCTGGCCTATTTTGAGGCAACCAGACAGCTATAAATTAATTTCAATGGAATTTGAGAAGTTAAATTTAACAAATTTCTGCAGTATGACATTTGAAAAGTGTATCCACTTCTTTTCTGATATAAAATCTGTACGACAATGTTCCAAAAGAGATCACAATTATGAGTGTTTGGCGGTCCTTCTAAAACTACCAGATATAAATGAAGGTATGCATTCATATTGCAATAACTGAACAATAATTTCGGACTAAAAATATGTAGGTTTAATTTGAGCATTTACTTACACTTAATTTAAAGTTAAATATCTATTTACGCAGATGATGAAATTTTTGTTAATTTACTACAATTACCGCACTTATTATCACCTAGAGGAAGAAAAGTTATTGAGAGAAGAAACAGTGGAAACCAACGATTAGTGAGTGCAAGGACAGTATAATTATGCACGTAACTGTAAGTTTATTATAACTGCAATATAGAAAGCTAAATATTAAAAAACTCTTAACGATTACAAGGAATAATAAAATTTTTTAAAATAATATGCCTCCGATCGTCTAATCTGCCATTTAGAAAAAAAGAAATTTATTGCTAAACTGTTTTATTGCAATATATTTAAAAGTATTAGAGCATCAACGATTTTCGGCGAGTTAAAGTAAATATAATATATAAATAGATCTAATAACCGCCGAATTAATTAAAACTGTTTATAAAGAATATACAATAAAAACGCTGCACCTATAGAGGTCCAAGACAGCAATTATTTAATGAAATTGAAGACAGAATCAAAAATTGACAGCATTATTTTGAAATATTCAATTATTAACGCAGATTAATTCAATAGTAGAAATACCCACACACACACACTGATTCTCCCTTATAATTTAGCAAATGAACTTCAACTTTTAGTTCCTAATTAAATCGTATTTATTCTACCAATTTCTATCATTACACAAACTTTTCAGATACCGGGAAAAATAGAAAAGACTAAGGAGGAACGACGAGAGTCAATGAAGAGATTAGGATTAACATTGCAGCCCTTCATGATTGCAGTAGGACCTACAATAACTGAAATACAATCTACATTTATTTGTCTTGATGATATTTTGTACAAGACCAAGAATATGCTAGAAGCATTCGATACATGTTTTAAAATATTTCATGTTTTTAACATTCAATATCTGTTTGAAAGTAATCATATATGGGAACTAATTCAAAATGCATTATATGGCATTAAAACTGCAATTTGATAGACATACCACATTTACTACAGAAATTATAAATGATATTAAACATGCTAGTATCCGTTAATTTCTGATGTTTCCATTAAGAAAAAATACATAATTACTTCTGCGTCTGAAATGTTGTCATTAGTACGATTTTTAGGACTTCTTATTGGCGATGTAGTTCCTGTTAATAACAAAAAGTGGAAATTATATTTGTTATTATCAGAAATTATTTCTATAATTGTTTCCCCAACAATTAATATTGAAACTTGTAATTTCTTGCAGACTCTTATAACTGAGCATCATGAACTATATATAATTCTTTTTAATGAGAATTTAAAACCGAAGCATCATTTTATGCTTCACTATCCTCGAATAATACGATTGTACGGTCTTTTAAAATTTATATCATGTTTTCGATTTGAGGGTAAACATAAACAATTAAAAGAGATATGTGCTTCAGTCACATCACCAGTAAACCCACCACACACCATGGCCATAAAACATCAATTGTACATGAATGCCAGATTCTTTTGTAATGAATGGTTTTCTTACCGTCTTGAATTTGGATCTGTAACAAAAATATGTTTAAACCCATTGTCTTACTATGACACCTTTATTCATGAAACTACTCTAAATGTAGAAGATGGAATTTGTAATTCAGTAAATTGGACATCGTGTTTTAGTACGAAATATAAACTCGAAATGCTTATAGTAATCGACGAAACAGATATTTATTTAACATATGGAAAAATTAAGTATATCATTATAGACGAAAACAAGGAAATTTATTTTATAGTATTAAGAATGAATACCGTTTCTTTTAATTACCATATATGTGGTTATGAAGTTGAGAACTCGGCAGCTTAGAAATTCATCAATCAAAAAGATTTACTTGATTATTCTCCTTATAATAATTATACTACTGTAAATGGTAAAACATATGTTAGTTGTTTTTAAAGTTTATTTTTATGCTAAGTGCTGTATAATCATTAATTACTTGCTTATATCTATTAATTAAATGTAAAATGTATGTACACCCCTGTCTAGTCAAAAAGATGTTGAAATAAGAATAAAATTACTTAAGGACGTTCACCGAAAAATCGATTTTCTATAGATTTTGTTAATACTTTACACAGGAGTTAATAATAGTATTATCTATCTATAGTTAAAATTTTAGAGTTCTCAGTGGTTTAGTAATTAAGATATTTAGCTTCAAAGTTAAGTTATTTAACATATAAAGGATAGGCGAGGCATAAATTTCAAAGATTCTTCAAACGATTGCAAAGCAGCTTTTCTATATATCTTGCTGAAAAACTAATATTTGACGCGTGACTATACTAGAAATGACATATTGAAAGATTAGGTTGACTAGCAGTACAGTTATTTTATAAAATTAATCCAAATATGGCATGTAGTATTACGGCAAAACGTATCGCAGGGTGGAAGGTACAGACGTGGCAACGCTGTAAGTTATAAAACAAGAAATCAGCGAAGTGCCCTGTTTATATCACGTTTGAATATTTAGCGTATATAATTGATGACTTTTAGCATATAATGTTTGGTGTTTTAGATCACTATATTAAGAGCTATAAACATGATTATTTATTTATTGTTATAAATTAATATTACATCAAGATTTCTTGAAAAAAAGTTTTATTTCCAACAGCAATAATTTGAAAATATGTGCATTTTAAATAACGGGCATCATCTACACAGCAAATACATACTAATAGAAAATACAAAATTAAATAAACAATAATAAGATTTGTTTAATTTATTATTGATACAAAAATATCTTTATAAGATAATCGAATAAATATTCTCGCAGAACAAATCAACATTTTCACAACAAAAAAGTAATACCACAATCTTAGATTCTTAATGATTTTTATAAAACAAATATAATTTTAAAGCAGACTAATTTTTCAGTGATATTTGTAAATTATCAGCAAGGCATTTATTTATTTTATTTAAAACACTGCGGTTGTTACTGACACGAGGTTTTCCATTGATAATCTCAGAAAATAATTTAACTATTTGCGCCTCGCCTTCAGTTTCATATATTTCTATGAGTTTCTCACTTGTCATATCAGCTTTAGCCATTTTCGCAATGATGCCCGAAGAAACTATGGTTTTGAAGAGTCTTAATTTTTGCGAAGAAGCTTTAATTTTACACGATTCGTTTATTTTTATTACGCATTCTTGTAGCGTTTTCGATGTAGAAATAAGATCATTTTCAATATCAAAATGAAGTACAATCTCCTGTAAAACGGTCACGTCGAATTCCGCATCGTGAAAATGGCTATCGTCATCTTCGTATATGTCACATTTTATGAATTCTTCGTACAATGACGAAAGTCTAAATTTACCTGGTCCTTTGCGATGAGGTAATATTTTTCTCAAAATAAGTAAAGAGTCAGCAAATCCTGCGATAAATTTGTATTCATTGTACATTTTACAACTAGAAATAAGTCTAAGAAGACGAGGTATATCAAAAGAAGCGTTATGGGCCACTAACAAGCAATCTTTCTTCCAATAACTTAAAAATTGATGAATTGACACTATTGCTTCTTTTTGAGAACATGTTTGTAATAATTTATCATGCAAATATAAATTATAATTCATAACGTGCAATCCATTAATTTTAGTTGCTTCTAATAGTGAATTCGGCGAGAAAGCATTCGCGCTGTATGAGAGCTGCACTGCTTTACATCCGTTCCATCTAGAATAGCGTGAGTGCAAACAAATCTCAGTGCAGCACTGGACAAATTTGTTCTGAGTTGGTGCTTGTGCTACAGCTTTGTTTCACTGTTCGTTCAGGTCTCAGGATAGTTCAAGAAGTATGTACATATTACACATGCGCAGATGGTATATACAGTACATACACTGCAGGCCAAAAGTTTAGGACCACTTGGTAAAATTGTGAAAACGACAGGCTCTCCTTTAAGTGCGAGTAGTTTGGCAACCCTAAGAGGTAGAAAAAATTTAAGGATATCGTCGTGAAGCTTATTAAATTCCGCATCCTACTGCATTAATTTGACCTAAGAAAATCTAATGGGTGTCTGTATTCAAGGAGAGGAACATGACAACATTTTCGACGTCTCTTTAATTATTGATATCAATTTTCAATTCTTTGCACCGCTCATAATAATTGTCTGAGGCATTTGAAATTCAAGTAGGTGAAAGCTTGAATCTTTAGCTTTCATGCAAGTCCAAAAACGTTTATAAATTATTATGAGGTCCGCAATTATTACATCATTAATGAAGCAGTGTTCGGCCAGCATTTTTCCCGTAAAACATCTGCTCGCTGAGCTCTTGAAGTAAATTCAGGTCTGTATAAATTATGGGTGCAAAAAGGGGGAACCACGTTTAACTTTTCTTTCATTTGATTAACAACTATTCTACGGTTTCAAATAAATCAATGAAAGTTTAAATACAATTAACATATTTATACTTTTATTGATTGAATTGGAACACGTAGTATTGTTAATAATAAAAATAAAAAAATTAAAAGTGGTACCCATTTGGCACCCATAACTTATACCGACCTGCATTTGTTCTTAGAGCTTAGCGAGCAGATGTTTTCCGGACAAAATGCTGGTCGCACACTGCTCGACTAATTGTCAAATAACTGCGGACCAAATAACAATTTATATATGTTTTTGGTCTTAAATGAAAGCTTAAGTTTCAAGCTTTCACATACTTAAGTTTCAACTTCGTAAGACTATTACTATACCTGGTGCAAGTCATTGAAATTGAGTATCCATATATAAAGAGACATCAAAAATTGTATGATATCTCTATTCTATAATATGGGCATCTACTGGATTTTTTTAGATCAAATCGTTATGGTTGGATGCGGAATTTTATAAGCTTTCCAACGGTATTCTTAAATTTCTTTTAACTCCTAGGGCTGCTAAATCACTCGCACATAAAGAAGAGCATGTCATTCTGACAATTTTGTCAGGTGGTCCTAAACTTTTGGCCTGCAGTGTATATGTAGGTTAGATAAAATGGCATTTGCAGTCTGCAGAGTACAAAGCTTGCTCAATTCATCAATTATAACTGAAACAAACGAAAGAGTGTGCAGAACTTCACAAAATATGGATTTAAGCGAATTAACTAAAGATTCAGTTATTATTAATAAGTTCATATTTGATGAAAATAATCATTTAATAGAAGATGGTGACAGCATTTTATGTGAGGTTACAAAAGAAACAGGTATATTATTATTTATAATGCTATACATTCAATGTTTAGAATAACCATGCATCATTTTACAATATAAATTTGAAAAAATTAATTCAAATATTAAGATTATGCTTACATTAATATTAATGTATAATGTAATATTTTTACAGGTTCTATTAGTACCACTATGGTAGAAAAAACATCAATACTAGAAGCTGGTTATGAGATTCCTGTCCGAAGTACACCGAGAATATGTGTAAATGAAGATAAAGAATGGTCTGAAGATGCTACGAGGCTCCTATTAAACAAATATACAATATATTTAGAGGACGTTGGACCTATGAAGAAATTTAGAAACAAAAAGGCTATGTGGCTACAAATAGCAAATGACCTGGAAGAATCGCTAGGTATAAAGAAGACATTCATACAGTGTGAGAATCGATATAAGACTGTTTTGAAAAGGAAACGTACATATGACAAAAACAATTCTTCCTCGGGTTCAAAGAGAATAAAAGTTTGTTTTGAAAATGAACTTAGAAACATAGCAGCAATTGATGATAGTTTACAACCTGAAGTTTTGCAGTCATCAAATAAAATTATTATAAACAATAAAGAACAGGAATCTTCCATAAAAGACTCAACTGATCCAAAACGTAATAAGTCTGGTATAGCAAAAACTTTATTGTTGATTCATCAAGAAAAAGAAAAAAACAAACAGAAAAGACACGAGGAGAAGATGAATTTACTACAAAAGTACTTGGAAAATGGAAATATTGTTTAAAACTAAAATGCCAAATATATTTTCATATACTATTTTTTCAATACATAATTTCCTAAGTTTATAAAAGTGATACAAATTTTTTTTTTGTTATTATAAAAAAAGCTTATATAGTATTTAATATACTTAGAAAACAGTGAAGTACACGTTTATTTGAGAGTGTAATAAGACTTGGTTTTTAAAGTATCTATGAATCTGTTGTTACAACCAAAATATATATTTTTATGTGAAGAAACATATTTATGTTTTATAATAAAATTGTTTTAATATTGAAATGTCTAATAAATAAATATTTTCAAAAATATGTTATTTTTATGCAAACTTATCAGTTATACAATTTACATATATTTATATTACGATAAATGTTTGTAAGTTTAGACCAACAAGTGACACAAAATATCCCTTTTTTCTTCGCCTGCAATTCTTTCGCTATTATTATTTCTTGCTTCTTCATTATTAATAATCCTGTTATCTTCAACAAAATTTTCTATATTTACTTCATCAATGTAATCTAATAGATCATTATTATATATACAAAGATTATGCAAACAACAACAAGCTACTATGAATTTAGAAGCACGTTGAACTGTGCTAAAATCTAACCTTATCAACTGCCTAAATCTTCCCTTTAACAAGCCAAAGGCATTTTCTATTTTCACTCTGCAAGCTGAAAACTTGTAGTTAAATTGTTTCTGTTCTATTGTTAGATTACCATAATCTCTGTATGGCGTAATAAGATATTTTCGTAATGGGTATGCTGCATCTCCCAGTAAATGGAATTGGTCCTCACAAACATTTGGTAATATTTTACTTATAAAAGATAATTTAAATATGCGTGCATCATGTACTTTGCTAGGCGGCCCTGTAAATACATCTAAAAATATTTTATTGGCATCACATATTCCTTGTAACGTTAATGATGTCATATCATGTCTATTAATATATGTTGATTTTATTTTATGAGCAGGTGTTCTTATTGGAATGTAGGTACCATCCACACATCCTATTATTCCTGGAAAGCCATTTATCTGCAAAAGAAATAAGATTATGACTACGATTCCTACATATTTTTCAGATTACAATTTTTTTATTTTAGTACTAACACTTTGAAATTCTCTTGCAACATTTGTTTTTTCAGTTAAAGTTTGTGGAAATGTTATAACAGAACGTGCTATACTATTGAGAAAATCCATAATATTATTACTATAGAAATGAAATGTAGATTCTGCCATATCAAATCTAGCAGCCACATCTCTGATGCAAACTTTGTTACCTGCAAACCTAATAAAAAATAAAGAAGCTAAAATTTCTATAAAAAGCATATTAATACAATTAAATCAGTGTACTCTATATAACAATGAAGGACCATAAAAATGATAACAATTTCTGGTCGCATGATATTGATGTACTACTATCATTGTCCTTCACAATATAAGAACAAAATGATGATCTTTCATAACGTTCTTTCAGTTGTAAATAAGTAGAACGAAGAATCCGAAAGTTTCTCTGGAACTATCATATAATAATACAATAATTTATTAATATATCCAAATGTTATGCTATTATATAGGAAAAATACTAGAAAGAAGAATAAACATTACCTCCTTGTTTGAATACTGATTTATTATACTGATATAATTTTTAATTTTTGGTCTTTCAATTTTATCGCTTACATTATACAAATCAAACTCATCATCATCACTACTAGACGATTCTAATAATTCATTTAAAATGATTGATTTTCTCTGATTTGCCATTTTTTAAATTACTATAAATCTCTTCGAGTGATCGCGAAACTGCCAGAATTTTTGTGATATGCACTGACCTGCACTGTCATAAAAATCAGTGCAAATTGTTTGCCCTATTTTAACTCCATTTTTCAACGCCGAATACTAATTTAGCATTTTCGCTATGCTAAAATTTTGTCACCGAATGCGGAAACTTCGCGAACTGACACATTATTGCTTCTCCGAATGCGCGACACTGTAAAATCTCGCACCCAGTGCGCAATAGTGCGAGTTCTCGAATTCACTATAAGTCAATTTCTTGCTGAGGCAGAATGTATACGTTAAAAGTTCTTTCCCCTGAAATAGCAGATATTTGTAAAATGTCACAATCGATCCGCAGACTAGATGTTTCTAAATCGAAATATACTATTATACTATTATCTGCTGAAATTTTATTTACTACTTTCTCCTTCTCGAGAGTATGATTGATACCACAATTTGAAAGATATTGAACTCCTTCTAACTTTTCAGCACTTTTTCGCAGCGCTTCTCTTTTAACTTTTAATTCAATTCTTCGCAGTTTCTTTAATCTAGTGGAATCAAGAAATGCCCTTAGCTTTCTCTTTCTATCAATTCCATTCATATAGGTGGCTGTATGTGGCCCGCCTAATAAATTCATTTTTTCTCTAATATTAATAATACTTTTATCTCCATCATTTTTGGTACAAACCGCGCTTACTACTCGATAATCGCACGCAGCACTTCTGCTTAAACAAATATTTTTAGGGGCCTTATGGGCAATCATATTATTAATACTTTCATTGCCTTGACTCGACGCTGCCACAGAAAATTTTTGCGCATTATTCGCATACATATCGAATAAAACTTTCAAATCATTATACAATGCTTCATCGGTGAGTTTTACCATCTGCTTCGATAAATTATTTCGACGATTACACCACTCTGTACAGTTTTCATGTTGACCGTATAAATGACCTGGTATCATTCTTAAAACGCTAGCCAATTGAGAACTGTTCCCTTTATTTTGTGCAATAGCGTAATTAAAACACTTCTTTATATGAGGTATAACACCTTTTCGCATAATCTCTTTACGGGTTTTATCAATAATGTACAATTCATTTGAAAAGTTTTTTGATAGATGATTCTTGTCCGCTAATTTATGAAAAGTTGCATCTTTGTTTGTTTTTCGAACGGATGCTATCATAGAGCTGTCCTCATCTCCTATAATGACTTTAACATTTAAATGATTTTCTTTTAAAATAAGACTGTTTGTTATAAGAGCGACGCCAGCATCGGCTTTCATTGATTTTGCGCTTCCCTTAAAATTTAAGCGACAATCGTGATCTTTTTTTTCAATACCAGCGTCGCATTTAGAACATTTACGATTTCGCGTGGTAAAGTCTAGGATCTTCTTAGACAAAAATCCGATAATCGTCGCGTAGCCATTCAAGCTGTCGTAGCTCTATCCATTACCACGCTTACTTCAACCCATGTCATACGACACTATAATATTTACGATATTTCCCAATGCAGTATCAAAACCTTCATTTGGAGCATTTTCATCGATTGGTTGATGAGCGTTCAAGGGACTTTGAGGAATATGAAGGGTTCGGAGTCTATCAAGGTAAGGATATATATCGACTACAACATCAGGTGGCCTAGAATAAAAGAATAAGAATGCTGTCAAACCATATTACAGTAAAAAACTTTTGTCTTTTCATTTATAAAAATCAAATTTCTAAAATATATTTCATTATCTTAATATAACTTAAAATTACTATCATTATATCGTCGGATACATTTCGAATCTGAAAATACACAAGTGCTGAAATATTATTCTTAAATTTTAACTGATTTCTGTGTTAAAATATAGTCATATGTAAAACAATATATCGTATAGATAATTACAAACTTATGATCATGTTAAAAAAAATAATCACATATTTTACATATTCTGTAGTAACCTGATATTTATGCTATACGGTAATCCATTTATGAATGCATAAAGAATGTTAAAAACAAATATTTACATTTCCTTGCATATTTTCTCTACGTTGTTCAAAACTAAATGTCTCTCTTCTGCAGCAGCTCGTCTACAACTATCTTTTGCTTCTTCATCAATAAATTTTCCAATAACCTTTTCATATCGTTTATACAAATCTGATGACATAATTGGAGTATTTGCACACGCAAGTATTTTTTGCAATCCTGTGCTACCAGTGCCACTATGGATAGAACCTGTAATAAAAGTATCAACATGTATACACTCGACAAAATGGATATAGTTTTTCTATCATTTATGTTACTTATTAACAACAATTCTTACCCATAATAAAACCTAGGTTATGTTCTGCGTAGCTTCTTCCGTCAATCTTAACAGTTTTACCTGTAGGTACTTTTACTTCTATTTGACAATCTTTACAAACAATAGTTAACACCGAATAAAGTCCAGCTCTTTCTTCAGAGATTATATTGTTCAAATCAAGGATATTTTTACATTTGCTACACTTCAAGTTCTTGGCAAGCTCTGTAATTGTGACGACACGTTGTCCTTGGCAAACTGCTGGACGAACCGAAGAATCGGGCTCAATTATATTTTTCGCTTCATTCATTAAATTAACACATTTAGTCTCCTTATCCACCACCTTTCTTTTCGCAAATCTCCCATTTCGTCGACGAAATTGTTGATCTGACATTCTTACCGTTGTTTTGCATAAGCTCATATCAGGAGGTTATGCTCACACACGTCGCAATGCAATGCAACTCACTTCAACTCGCCTGACTCAACCGTTCGAAGAGCAGCGATGCCAAATCACATATGTTTTGAATCGGAACGTGTAATTGGTCAAACGAGGTAAAGTAACTGTAAAAATTTTTTAGCAGGTAGGGGGGTACTATGTACAAAAATACTATGACGTGCGAGAAAAACTTTTGACTACGACCTTACCCGGTGAACGCCCTTAATTTATAAAGTTTGTTCCTTACATACCTTGTTATACAGGGTGGAACGTTAACGCTGCACTTCCTTTAAACGGGTTATTCCTGAGACTTTTCTAAGGAAAACACCGTTGGCCGTTTTAAAATCTAGCCACGGGTTAAGGAGATATTAAAGATTAAATTTTGTATGCAACTATTGATTATACATATGATTGCAGTAGTATTGGTATGTACGTGTGTCAAGTGCAAGTATAAGAGAGAAGTTACTGCTATGACGTTTCACTCTCTTCTTTTATTGATTTTTTCGGAATCGTTGAGAAGTTGCTGCCGGTTAGCTGTTTTGCTTTTTTATTGATTAGCTAAAAATTTTGAGATTTAATTCGCGTTCTCGCGCAGAAACTAACGCGTACGCACAATTTACCTACGGAGAATCTTGGTTAACTCTTATTGTGTGCGTCCCCATACCATTTAATTTCCGATGGCAAATAATTAATGGGCAAATCGAGATAATGTAAATTAAATTCTATGAGGATTGAACACTTTAAACCAAGACTATGCTCCAGTGAATGAGCGCTCAGTTGTGCATATCTGTCGATCATTGACTGTAAGCGAGAGAAAGAAGCTATAGCCGAATTGTCGCGTCGTTGACGGTTAGCTTAATAAATGAAAAGATTGCGTAATCAAATGTTTTTTACCTGATTTTATGGAGCAACTTCAAGGATGGACAGCATTGTAAATGTGCTCCATATGGCCACCTTCAGCATCGATGCACAACCTTGCTCGTCGGAGAAGATTTGCTTGGACAGTGGCTACCATCTCAGGTGTGATCTCCATGATAGCCACATCCAATCGCGCTGCTAGATCTTCCTGATCCCGCATTAAATATCTTCCCGCGTAGACCTTTTCATTCAAGGCCCCCTAAAAGAAGAAATCTAATGGATTCAGATCAGGAGAGATCTAGCAGGCCAAGGGATGGGACCACCACGGCTGATCCATTTGCCGGGAAACTTGCGGTGCAGCACGCCTTTCGCAGTGGCCACGTTATGCGGAGCTGCTCCGTCATACTGGAACCACATTTTTTGCCGAATAACTGTCCAAGCAAATCTTCTCCGACGAGCAAGGGCGTGCATCGATGCTGAAGGTGGCCATATGGAGCACATTTACAATGCTGCCCATCCTTGAAGTTGCTCCATAAAATCAGGTAAATAAACATTTGATTACGCAATCTTTTCATTTATTAGGCTAACCGTCAACGACGCGACAATTCGGCTATAGCTTCTTTCTCTCGCTTACAGTCAATGATCGACAGATATGCACAACTGAGCGCTCATTCACTGGAGCATAGTCTTGGTTTAAAGTGTTCAATCCTCATAGAATTTAATTTACATTATCTCGATTTGCCCATTAATTATTTGCCATCGGAAATTAAATGGTATGGGGACGCACACAATAAGAGTTAACCAAGATTCTCCGTAGGTAAATTGCGCTTACGCGTTAGTTTCTGCGCGAGAACGCGAATTAAATCTCAAAATTTCCAGCTAATCAATAAAAAAGCAAAACTGCTAACCAGCAGCAACTTCTCAACGATTCCGAAAAAATCAATAAAAGGGGAGAGTGAAACGTCATAGCAGCAACTTCTCTCTTATACTTGCACTTGCCACACGTACACTGTTCAAAACTGAATCATGTACAGGTATAGTTTCTGCTTCCCTATACTATCTTGTAGCAAAAATGCTTCTCGCAAAATTGATTCATGTCCATCTCAACTCCTCTATACTATCTTATAGCAAAAATTTAAAGACAACAGCAGACGAAACGCGACATCGACAAATATGGAGATAACGTTTTGGACTTAGTAAAAACATTATCCAAAAAGCATATTATTTATGTTGGAAATGTAGGGATGCCGAAAAATGGAATGGAAAATAATGCAAATATGGTGCATATATATAATATTATTTATCAAGTATAAAAGGGAAGAGATTGGATGAAATTATCAGCCTATAAAGAGGAAAAAACATCAGATAAGTATTGGGAGCAGTAAGTCAGAAGAAAGATGAATTTAACAAAGCAAAATATTCTTTAATCTTTCTTTTGATTTACTGCTCCCGATACTTATCTGATGCTTTTCCTTCTTTATAGGCTGAAAATTACATCCGATCTCTTCCCTTTTATACTTGATAAATAATATTATATATATGCACCATATTTGCAATATTTTCCATTCCATTTTTCGACAACCCTACTTTTCTAACATAAATAATATGCTTTTTGGATAATGCTTTTACTAAGTCCAAAACGTCATCTTCATATTTGTCGATGTCGCGTTTCGCTGCTGTTGTCTTTAAATTTTTGCTATAAGATAGTATAGAGGAGTTGAAATGGACATGAATCAATTTTGCGAGAAGCATTTTTGCTACAAGATAGTATAGGGAAGCAGAAACTATACCTGTACATGATTCAGTTTTGAACAGTGTACATACCAATACTACTGCAATCATATGTAAAATCAATAATTGCATACAAAATTTAATCTTTAATATCTCCTTAACCAGTGGCTAGATTTTAAAACGGCTAACGGCGTTCTCCTTAGAAAAGTCTCAGGAATCACCCGTTTAAAGGAAGTCCGGCGTTAACGTTCCACCCTGTATATAGCGTACTCCTGGTAAATGTCGATTTTCTCAAATAAACCACATTGACTTTATAAAGTAGGTCCTTTCGCTTGTCTCGTATAGGATTTATTAAATCTATATGTATATATTAAATCGATATCTATTATGAAAGCTTAAATTTAATGTAAATGTAGAGTAAAAAAAAATTGTATTCGAACATTATTTCTGATAGTTTCAGAGTCCCTTCAGTTTTAAAAGAAATATTTCTAATTCATCGGTCAAAAAATAAAATAATAAGGATAACTCTGATATATCTAAACAGGTTCTGTAGCTAAGTCCATTTCTAAGTTTCGAAATTAATTGTTTTCATGAGGAAAATATATATTGTTTTGAAGCCTACATTTGTTTGATTTAAATTTATATTTATTCGGAAACACAAAATTGATTTTGCAGCCGATAGGTGGACCATAACTTCTCGTATTTCTTGCTAGTTACATACGACAGCATATTTTCTATATAAAGAAAATTATTTTGTATCCACTAGGTGTCATGGTAGATAAGTGAACTGCGTAGGTATCAAATTATACTATTTCTTAACTGTGTAAAAAGTTCTATATGGTATCGCGTAACATATATATCGTTTCATGCAAATAACTGTAAGCTTCATTCCAGCTGATAAAATTAAGAGTAAAAATGGTCGAAAGGACTTAAATACTAGCATCGAATTTACACGTAAATAGTTAAATCGAGTTGAAATCTAATTGCGAAATTTCAAAATATATTTAAACTAAATATTTTATAAAATAACCGTAAGGCGTATTATTTTGAAATGTTTGAATTCTTTGAAGTAAGGATGTTATAAGCTTGAAAATCATTAAATTTCAACTAATATTCGTTTGCTTCATACAAACATTTTATCAAATTTTAAATTTCGTATGACGTGTAGTATTTCTATACGTATATAATCATACGTCATTAATGTATATTATTTTCTTTTACTTTAAACGAAGAGATAACGTATGGAAGAAAATATTCATTTCATTGGAATGAATATTACATTCAAATAAAATATATATATTTCTTTAATTTTACGAACAAGTAACATAACCGTGACATAATGGTCAATATGTCAAACATAGTCACGCATAGGGGCTTAATTAATAATCCTTTAATATCCGCTAAATATTGATTTAAAGGAGACACATATCTAATCTACACAAGTACAAATTCGTTAAATTGTAATGAATATACGTATGCCTCTAAAAAATATGCACTTGATTCGAGGCTTACGTTGCTATTTCACAGCAAATGTACCTTTTAAAGAAATGTACGTTTAATAGAGACAATTGTATATTCATTAAATTGCAACGAATATACGTATGCCCCTACAAAATATGCACTTGATTCAAGGCTTACGGTGTTATTACACAGCAAATGTACCTTTAAAATAAATGCACGTCTAATAGAGTCAATTGTATATTCGTTAAATTGTAATGAATGCACGTATGCCTCGAAAAAATATACACTTGATACCAGGCTTACGGTGTTATTACACAGCAAATGTACCTTTAAAAGAAATGTAGGTCTAATAGAGACAATTGTATATTCGTTAAATTGTAATGAATATACGCATGTCTCTAATGAATATACAATTTCGGCAAAGAAGACGAAGCTAAGGTATATCGGCTATAATTTTCAATGGAAAAATATTTGTTTGATCTATATTAAAATAACCTAAAATTAAATGAATATTCATTTCGTTCAAAAAAATATGTTTTTAATTCAATTGAAATACATTAGATTTTATTAAATATTTGTTTCGGCTAATTCGTTAGATTCGAACATATTCATTAATATCAAATGTATCAGTCCGTTGACCACAATTCAATAGCTATTGTAATGCGTTTTATTGGCGAGGTTAGTCGCCGTAAAACCGTCCGGTTCTATTGACCGAAAGAGATTAAAATAATATTGACAAGCTCAATGTTCGGTTATATATACAGTTTATTATATACTAATAACTATGTACACGGTATATTACAAAGCTTATACAATTACTTAACCTAATTGTGTGTGTGTAGTCTGCCGCTGCAGGTGTGTATGTACTTATATACTATGGTCCGGGTCTTATATATTCGCCCGCGGGTGGCGCGTCGGTCGGTAGCCTCGCGAAAGGGCTACGGTAGGCGGCGCAGCGGTCGGTGGCCACACGGAGGGGCCAAGGAATACGGCGGTAGGCGTCGCAGCGGTCTATGGCCACACGGAAGGGCCCTCGGTAGACGGCAAGATGGCAATTTATGCCACAACCTGAAAATAAATGCCGGCGGTCCGGACAACTCCTGGACACGGCGTTAGTACGGTGGGGCGGTGTTCGGATGGTGCGGAGAACTCCTGCACCAGTAGTGGGATTCTGTAACTCTTAGCGACAACTTTCGGTATCGTTAAGTCCAGTTACCGACAGAAATCGCTAAGTGCGATTCTGTAACTCAGAGTCAGCGATGATTGTCGCTTGTAATGTCGGTACTGTCGGTAACCTACCGAATCCTACCGAATAAACGTACCTTTCCTTTTTAAGAAAACTCTCAGTTCAATCTTAGTTAAGCGACGGAGTTACGAACAATTGAAGTTAATATAAATTGTACTAAACCGAATCATTTAGCTGAGAATTGATATTTCATTGAGTTTTTTATTGAAAGGAAAACTAATAATATCGTTGTAACTTAACAACGACCGAGATAGATATCGCTAGAGGTTCAGCGGTACTAATATAAAATTTATCCGACGAATAACTTTAATAAACCTTTGCTTTTCCTTGCACGCATTCCACCAAAAACTCACAATGCTCGTAATAAATAATATATACCACATCAACTATTATATTGTGAGTGTTTTTGGCCTCAAGTGAGTCAAACCCCTTAACGACAGCTGTCGGTATCGCTAACTACCGACAGTTCTCGCTTGCGTTAACGAATGAGCGATTCTGTAACTTTAGCTTTACGACAATAGTCGGTGCAACTCATATTTGTACGATAACGATAAAATTCGTTAAGGTTCTAGGGAAGCTGGTAATATTGGTGTATTAATACCAACCGAAATAGGAATTTTTGTGTTACTTGACTATATCATTTTTGACTATAGCAATTCTTACTATAGCAAAATTATCATATTTTATTTAAAAGAAGTATTAAAACGTAAGTATATTTTAATTAAAATAAGTATTAAAAATTAATGTTTTAACATTTTTTTGAGTTAGACAATGTACAGTTAGTGCCTGTGTGCTATAGTTAAATAATACAATTAATTCTATATTTTAGAGAAAACCTCTGCATATATATATATATTTATTTTTAAATATAAAAATTGGAAAAATATTAAATTTTATTTCCTACGATTTTTACTGTAAGCCTTAATTTATAAAGAAAATTTATTGTAAGTACTTTTTTGTGATTTCTAAATATTAATTTAAGAAATATTTGTGACATTTATTATATTTACTTTCTCGGTAAACATCTACCGACGCCTATCACGGTCGTCGTTAAGTTAACGATAGAATTCGGTAGCGACCGCCATTTTTAACACCAATTATCGAAAACTTTGTGTTACAGAATCGCTCTTAGCGAAATCTCTCGGTAACTCGATTCAATTACCGAAAGTTGTCGATAACTAGTTACTGAATCCATATAGACGGAAGTTACAGAATCGCTCTTTTCGTTACTGCAAGCGACAACTATCGGCAGTTAGCGATACCGACAATCATCGCTAGGAAGTTACAGAAATCCCAGCACATTTGCCAAGTATGTATATTATAGTTGCTTTCCTTTTACTCCTAAAATGAGTCTGATCGACTCATTTGTATACAATTTAAGTAACATAAACTGTACTCAACTGAGTCACATAACTGAGATTTAACTGAATTTTGGTGTAAAAGGAAAGCACCTTATGTTACATATGTACAATGACCGGCAGAAATGGCGTCCCTTGATGCGTTTAGGAACCGCATTTTAGGATCCTTCACTGTTTACTCTATTCTGCTAGGCGGAGATAGGGGAATGGAACGCGATAACTATAGTAGTTAATTTATCTCGCTCTAAATGCGTGAGTGCGAGAGAGAGAGCTTTATACGGCATAGCAGGGCAAGCCAGGCGTCCCGAGGCTTATTTCTATCTGTGCCATTGCCTATGGCTATCTCTCTCGCTCGGTAAGAATCATTCGTCCGTCCTTGTTTAGGTCAGTTCTACGCCAATGGATACTCTCTAAAAAAGATTTTCTCAGGCGACACCATTGAAGACTGCGATTACAGCGGGGATTTTAAAATACTGTGCACCTGTCACTGTCAAACGTCAGTATGAAAGATTATTGTCGCTTACAGCGTTTGGTGCAATTAACATTATAAGTCTGGATTATTATGTGATATTCTGTAATGCACATATATATATACATATGTTAATTTACTTTTAATTTTTTAAACCAATAAGTTATTGGCATTATAGAAGAAACTCATTTAAATATAAGAATATACTGGTTTCCACTTATGTAACTTTTCTTGTAAATATAACATAATTTTAATTAATAAAATTCACTCGTTTATTAATCAGACTAAGAAGAGTTATTTCTTTTAAATTTTAACATGTCTAGAATAATATCCTAAACGCGCACACTTAACTAATTATTATTAGAGAAATATTTTTATAATCGTTACACATTGATAATAATATATCTCAATATCCTTCAGTTTAAAATATCATTTACATTGAAGAAATCTTGATCAATGGTCATGAAGAGTTCGTGGCTCAATGGCTAGGTCGCTTGCCTCGAAGATTAGTTAAAGCGCTTTTGTCGGTGGTTCGAGTCCCGCGGGAGATATTTTTTTTTTCGTTTTAAAAGCATTATTATCTTTTCTTTTTGTTAATTATTTGGAAGCATTGCTACTGCCTCCAAAAATATTTTTGCAAACCTTAAAATATACAATGTTATATTTATGCTTTTTTTATAATCTAATCCATATGAGCAGGAGCTCGCTTCTTCGGCATTTGTTTTTGTGCATTACAGAATATCACATAATAATCCAGACTTATAATGTTAATTGCACCAAACGCTGTAAGCGACAATAATCTTTCATACTGACGTTTGACAGTGACAGGTGCACAGTATTTTAAAATCCCCGCTGTAATCGCAGTCTTCAATGATGTCGCCTGAGAAAATCTTCTTTAGAGAGTATCCATTGGCGTAGAACTGACCTAAACAAGGACGGACGAATGATTCTTACCGAGCGAGAGAGATAGCCATAGGCAATGGCACAGATAGAAATAAGCCTCGGGACGCCTGGCTTGCCCTGCTATGCCGTATAAAGCTCTCTCTCTCGCACTCACGCATTTAGAGCGAGATAAATTAACTACTATAGTTATCGCGTTCCATTCCCCTATCTCCGCCTAGCAGAATAGAGTATACAGTGAAGGATCCTAAAATGCGGTTCCTAAACGCATCAAGGGACGCCATTTCTGCCGGGTCATTGTACATACATACATACATAGGGTGCGTTCGTTTTTGTGCTGGCAGTACTGGCAGTACTACGTCATCACAGTGTATTGCAATCAACGTTCGTTTTTTAATAAGCGTACTGCATTGCGTACTGCATACTGTATTTTCGAACGGTTGACAGCAGTTTAGTGCCAGTTACCGTGGGGTGGGAAATAGCAGCTTATCACATCGAGTATTTACGTGAGCTATCAGAAAGGAAGAAGGGGAGAGGTCTATAGTAATTCGGATTGATCATTAGAATAGATCTTTTTTTTTACTTTGCTTGAAAAAAAAACTGATAACATTTTTTGTATTCAGTGTGGTTAAAGTAATACTGAAAAAATCTGAAAAATTTGGGAAATTAATAAGTTAACGGGATTCCTCACGCCTACTTTATCGACAGTTCAAGTCAATAAACAATTAGTTTAATAAAATTCAAATGCAAAGCGTATTGAACAATCGTGGGTTTGTAGGACAATGTGCCAGTCCTAACGAGTCAAACGAACTTAAAAACACTCAAATTAGTTGAAAAATAACCCTGTACCATTGTGCCACGTTCTTGAAGAGAGGTTACTTTTGGTTATTTCCACTTCAAGAACGCGGGACAGTGGTACAGCGTTATTCTTCATCCGATTTGAGTTTTTTTAAGCTCGATTGACTCGTTATAATTGGCACCTTGTCATAAAGAAGCCCGTTTTTGCAATTTGCATCGCATTTGACTTTTATTAAACGAATTGTTTATTGACTTGTACTGTCGGTAAAGCACGCGTGAGGGATCCCGTTAACTGAATATCTTGAATACTGATATTCTGATCGATTGGAAAAGACTTTACATTTGTTTAATGAAAATAGTTTGAAATAAACTGTATTCCACACCATCTTGCGAATAAATTTGTAAGCACAGTTTTTTTAAAATGCATGGTATTCTTGCCTAGATGGTATATAAGTAATCCATGGTAACCCATATCATTTAGCTTTTGGACAATTATCATACGTATTTTATTTATAACTTCGTATATTAATTGGTTATTTGAAGAGGTGTCAGTAGTACTACACAGTGAGAAATTGAATCGTGTGTGGTTCGGCTAGTTTCACTCTGTAATTTAAAATGGAAAATGATATACTACACTATAGTTAAAAGCACTGTATGTGTATACGTGATCGAACAAAATCAACTTAAGCGCCCTATGTCCATGCTCTATTTGCGTAAAATTATAGAATTTAATTAATCAAACTGTTCTAGTAAATTATGAGATGTATAAAAACCATATGAATATTTGTCCAATCAAAACCATTTTAGCTTAAGAGATTGTAAATTAAATAAGTTAACTTATACCAATTTTTCGCATTTTGATTTATAACTTTTTAAATAAAATTTTTAGATATTTTTTTGAGTAATATAAAAAATAAAAAACATATTTTTCAGTCAACAGAAGTCGAGATATAATTATTTACCCTTCTTTCATCCCACCGTCGTTCATATTAATGAAAAAAAGTAGTCAAAAGCAAATTTTACTTATACAGGGTTTTATCCTAACAGAGAAGCATAGGAGATTCGTGTTAGTTGACTATAGAGCCGTGGAGCATGGAATCCGAGAGCCCTCATTGGTCAATTTCGTGTAGTGCCAACATAAAATAGGTCGTTGCCAACAGATTTTGTCTCTAATGCTTCTCGTAAGTGGAAATAGCAGAAATGTCAAAAAAGTGAGGTTACTAAAGGTAAAAGTAAATATTAATGAAGGGATAATAATAAAGGGTATGTGACAGTAAAAATAAATATGATGTAAAGTCAACTTTAATGTTCAATGTATTAAATAATATTGATTAAGTGTTTTTTAATGTTCAGTTATCTGTTGTAGTGAAATTAAGAGGCTTCGCTTTAGATATGAATGGAGCGAGGAACCTGAAGAAGATGATTAAAGTAAAGTTTCAAGCGATGGAACTAAGAATTTTGAAGGATATGATATTGTTACGAGACCTCAATTCCTGAACAATTTTTCATTGGTGGTAGAAAACAGTAAGTTGAACCACATAATTTAATTTGTTATATTTTGTAAGTCATAATATAATAAAATGATTGCAGGTAGACTGTAGATTATAATTCCAAGTTTTGCTAATTGCGGCAAAGGTTTTTTGATAAATGTGCAGAAGGAAGAGTGATTTCGATTGCAGCTGCAACGATGCATTACAATAGTTGCAGGGATGTATACAATTTCTATTATCACAATTAATAGTATTTATTATGTAGTTTGTTTCAACCATTAAAGAGAGGCATATTGTATTTAAAGCTACGTAAACTAATTAAGATTATAATTTTGTACATTTACTAAAACACATATTCTTTTACAGAGCCATAGCTGGAAGGTACATGAGCTTTTTATCAAGATTCTATGGATTCAGCGGCTTATGATGATTCAGTATAAGAGGTTTATACTCTGGATGTGGGATGCAACAATTTTCATGTTTGGAATACATCAATTCCTGGCTGCAGTAAACTTTGTATTGGCAATTGTGTAAGTATAATAAATATTTTGAAAAATAATTAAATATAATATTACAAAATCTCTCACTTCTCTTTACAGTTATTTTTGAGTTTTCCCTGACTTGATGAAGCACACAGGATGAAGCTAAAGAAGCTATGGTACAAGCTAGGACAGAGCAATAACATTTGTACATACAATTTCTCAATAGACGTTCCATGAAGAAGCTCTGATTTTTAGATCTGTAGGATTATTTGCCAGTATAAACTTCTACCATAATTGATTATAATTTTCATATTACATTGTACACAAGCTTACAAGATGAAATTAATTAATGTAGTTGCTCACTATCTAACTAAGATAAATGTACTTAAGAATTATAATACTATTACTGAATCAATGATTTGTCATCTGTAATTTTGATTCATCAATTTAATTTGTAAAAGATATGTTTGTAACTATATAAATAAATAATAATTTCATGAATTTAATTAAAACATTCTTTATATTATAATAGCTGTAAAACAACCGATTCATTCATAGAGGGGGGGGGGGGGGGGGGGGGAGTTCTCTCAAACAAAAATCCTACAATTAATTATAATAATGGGTTTTTATTTTTAAATCTTACAAAATACACACGGATATTCACTCAGAATACAATAATTACTCTATGTTTTAATTACTCATATTCATACAAGTAAATTAAGCGCATATTCTTCGTCCACGCAAAATCTCATTCCTCTCATGATTTCCATTTGCGATTTATTTCCATTTGCTCTTTTCCAAAAGTTACAGACACTCTATTGACTCACATTCAAATCAAATGATACATTTTTTTTTTTTTTTTTTTTTTACGCTGGAGGGAATCCGTTGAGGACTGAGTGCAGGAGTCTTCTCTTTCCTGCTGTGCCGTCTTCGCTAGCATGTTTTCAGTCTATAAAACGAAGACTTGATCTAAGCAGAAAGAGACATACCTGCTAAACCACTCCAGCGGCATGCAAGCTCTACACAGCCATGTCGTATCACGATATTACCATGTAGGGCCGCGCCGGTCGCTATGAATCGCGCCTTCCTTTCTCAATTCTTATTCTAATCTCGATCAAAAATTTGCAATTAAAGATATTGCTCGAAGAGGCCTCCAGCAACTGCATAACAAAGCTCTATTCGCTTTTCAAAACAGTGTAATACATTCTGCAGTTCTGTGGGTGTAATACTCTCGCACAACGCAATGATGTTCTCCTTTAGCTGCTCTACGGTCTCCATCTCCATATTGTACAGCTGGTTTTTTATGATTCCCCATATTCCAAAATCTAGAGGTGCTAGATCAGGGGATCTAGGAGGCCATTCAATTGGACCATTTTTCCCAATCCATCTCCCAGGATATTTCTGGTTCAAATATTGGGTAACAACTCTAGCTGTGTGGGGTGGAGCTCCGTCTTGCTGGAATGTTATCAATTCCGCCTAAAATGTAAAATGAAGTAGCAGAATATTATTAGAAGCTTCATTCCTTAAAATAATGCGTATTTTAAGAATTTATAAAGAAAATTACATTGGTGGCCACGCTTTGGACTCTTACGTTAACTTCATCTGTTAGCATCTGCAAATACTTATTGGCGTTTAAGTTACCCTCGATGAATATCGGGCCGATTATTTTATCCCCTAAAATGCCCAGCCAAACATTAAGTTTCTGCTGGTATTGCGTATGGGATTCGATATATTCATGAGGGTTTTCTTTTGACCAGACTCTCGTATTTTGAATGTTTGGGGCGTGGACCAACACAAACGTGGATTCGTCCGAGAATAAGATATTCTTCGTAAAATTGCAGTCAAAGTCCGTTTTCTCCATTATAATTTTACAGAAAGTATGTCTCCTTTCGTAATCGGCCTCTTTCAATTCCTGGCATCGAAAAATTTTGTACGCACGAAACTTTTCTTTTTTAAGAGTCTTATGAACCGAAAAAATAGAGACTCCGGTTTCCCTACTGATGCTAGAGAGTGATTGACGGGGATTATTGGTGACCGAATCTTCTATACGGTTTTTAACACTATCAGACAATGCTCTTGCTGGTCGTTTATGCTTTACGTGGGTACGATCCAAGCAACCGGTCTCCTCAAATTTCTTAATCAATTTTATAACCATACTGCTGTTTGGTGCCGGACGGTTTGGAAATTCCCTCTGGAATAAATCTTTAATATCCCTTGAGGATCTACCACCGTAATACCACTTGACTATTTGTATTTTTTCATTTACATTCATTTTACACAACTGAAAGTTCCAATAATTTATTAATTTTATACAGAGATATAAAGAAATTCATTCATTTTTAGCTTGAACATATTGTAATCTTAATAGTGTAATACTTACATAGCAATTTTCCTAATTTTATTAATAACTATTTGACAACAATTCGGTATAACCACGAAAATGATCGAAGATAAACAAATGAAAAAACGAATCCTGCACCAAGCACACAAACACACAGAACACACACGTTTTTTCATTTGTTTATCTTCGATCATTTTCGTGGTTATACCGAATTGTTGTCAAATAGTTATTAATAAAATTAGGAAAATTGCTATGTAAGTATTACACTATTAAGATTACAATATGTTCAAGCTAAAAATGAATGAATTTCTTTATATCTCTGTATAAAATTAATAAATTATTGGAACTTTCAGTTGTGTAAAATGAATGTAAATGAAAAAATACAAATAGTCAAGTGGTATTACGGTGGTAGATCCTCAAGGGATATTAAAGATTTATTCCAGAGGGAATTTCCAAACCGTCCGGCACCAAACAGCAGTATGGTTATAAAATTGATTAAGAAATTTGAGGAGACCGGTTGCTTGGATCGTACCCACGTAAAGCATAAACGACCAGCAAGAGCATTGTCTGATAGTGTTAAAAACCGTATAGAAGATTCGGTCACCAATAATCCCCGTCAATCACTCTCTAGCATCAGTAGGGAAACCGGAGTCTCTATTTTTTCGGTTCATAAGACTCTTAAAAAAGAAAAGTTTCGTGCGTACAAAATTTTTCGATGCCAGGAATTGAAAGAGGCCGATTACGAAAGGAGACATACTTTCTGTAAAATTATAATGGAGAAAACGGACTTTGACTGCAATTTTACGAAGAATATCTTATTCTCGGACGAATCCACGTTTGTGTTGGTCCACGCCCCAAACATTCAAAATACGAGAGTCTGGTCAAAAGAAAACCCTCATGAATATATCGAATCCCATACGCAATACCAGCAGAAACTTAATGTTTGGCTGGGCATTTTAGGGGATAAAATAATCGGCCCGATATTCATCGAGGGTAACTTAAACGCCAATAAGTATTTGCAGATGCTAACAGATGAAGTTAACGTAAGAGTCCAAAGCGTGGCCACCAATGTAATTTTCTTTATAAATTCTTAAAATACGCATTATTTTAAGGAATGAAGCTTCTAATAATATTCTGCTACTTCATTTTACATTTTAGGCGGAATTGATAACATTCCAGCAAGACGGAGCTCCACCCCACACAGCTAGAGTTGTTACCCAATATTTGAACCAGAAATATCCTGGGAGATGGATTGGGAAAAATGGTCCAATTGAATGGCCTCCTAGATCCCCTGATCTAGCACCTCTAGATTTTGGAATATGGGGAATCATAAAAAACCAGCTGAACAATATGGAGATGGAGACCGTAGAGCAGCTAAAGGAGAACATCATTGCGTTGTGCGAGAGTATTACACCCACAGAACTGCAGAATGTATTACACTGTTTTGAAAAGCGAATAGAGCTTTGTTATGCAGTTGCTGGAGGCCTCTTCGAGCAATATCTTTAATTGCAAATTTTTGATCGAGATTAGAATAAGAATTGAGAAAGGAAGGCGCGATTCATAGCGACCGGCGCGGCCCTACATGGTAATATCGTGATACGACATGGCTGTGTAGAGCTTGCATGCCGCTGGAGTGGTTTAGCAGGTATGTCTCTTTCTGCTTAGATCAAGTCTTCGTTTTATAGACTGAAAACATGCTAGCGAAGACGGCACAGCAGGAAAGAGAAGACTCCTGCACTCAGTCCTCAACGGATTCCCTCCAGCGTAAAAAAAAAAAAAAAAAAAAAAAATGTATCATTTGATTTGAATGTGAGTCAATAGAGTGTCTGTAACTTTTGGAAAAGAGCAAATGGAAATAAATCGCAAATGGAAATCATGAGAGGAATGAGATTTTGCGTGGACGAAGAATATGCGCTTAATTTACTTGTATGAATATGAGTAATTAAAACATAGAGTAATTATTGTATTCTGAGTGAATATCCGTGTGTATTTTGTAAGATTTAAAAATAAAAACCCATTATTATAATTAATTGTAGGATTTTTGTTTGAGAGAACTCCCCCCCCCCCCCCCCCCTCTATGAATGAATCGGTTGTTTTACAGCTATTATAATATAAAGAATGTTTTAATTAAATTCATGAAATTATTATTTATTTATATAGTTACAAACATATCTTTTACAAATTAAATTGATGAATCAAAATTACAGATGACAAATCATTGATTCAGTAATAGTATTATAATTCTTAAGTACATTTATCTTAGTTAGATAGTGAGCAACTACATTAATTAATTTCATCTTGTAAGCTTGTGTACAATGTAATATGAAAATTATAATCAATTATGGTAGAAGTTTATACTGGCAAATAATCCTACAGATCTAAAAATCAGAGCTTCTTCATGGAACGTCTATTGAGAAATTGTATGTACAAATGTTATTGCTCTGTCCTAGCTTGTACCATAGCTTCTTTAGCTTCATCCTGTGTGCTTCATCAAGTCAGGGAAAACTCAAAAATAACTGTAAAGAGAAGTGAGAGATTTTGTAATATTATATTTAATTATTTTTCAAAATATTTATTATACTTACACAATTGCCAATACAAAGTTTACTGCAGCCAGGAATTGATGTATTCCAAACATGAAAATTGTTGCATCCCACATCCAGAGTATAAACCTCTTATACTGAATCATCATAAGCCGCTGAATCCATAGAATCTTGATAAAAAGCTCATGTACCTTCCAGCTATGGCTCTGTAAAAGAATATGTGTTTTAGTAAATGTACAAAATTATAATCTTAATTAGTTTACGTAGCTTTAAATACAATATGCCTCTCTTTAATGGTTGAAACAAACTACATAATAAATACTATTAATTGTGATAATAGAAATTGTATACATCCCTGCAACTATTGTAATGCATCGTTGCAGCTGCAATCGAAATCACTCTTCCTTCTGCACATTTATCAAAAAACCTTTGCCGCAATTAGCAAAACTTGGAATTATAATCTACAGTCTACCTGCAATCATTTTATTATATTATGACTTACAAAATATAACAAATTAAATTATGTGGTTCAACTTACTGTTTTCTACCACCAATGAAAAATTGTTCAGGAATTGAGGTCTCGTAACAATATCATATCCTTCAAAATTCTTAGTTCCATCGCTTGAAACTTTACTTTAATCATCTTCTTCAGGTTCCTCGCTCCATTCATATCTAAAGCGAAGCCTCTTAATTTCACTACAACAGATAACTGAACATTAAAAAACACTTAATCAATATTATTTAATACATTGAACATTAAAGTTGACTTTACATCATATTTATTTTTACTGTCACATACCCTTTATTATTATCCCTTCATTAATATTTACTTTTACCTTTAGTAACCTCACTTTTTTGACATTTCTGCTATTTCCACTTACGAGAAGCATTAGAGACAAAATCTGTTGGCAACGACCTATTTTATGTTGGCACTACACGGAATTGACCAATGAGGGCTCTCGGATTCCATGCTCCACGGCTCTATAGTCAACTAACACGAATCTCCTATGCTTCTCTGTTAGGATAAAACCCTGTATATCCCCCCTAAGCTCATACCCTAAGACTTCAAATTTTGCGAAATTTATTTTCTTAAGTAGACCGTCGTTAAACAAAAAATAAAGAAACGTAAACTTAAGTATTTTTATACATATATATTTGAGCATTTTAACCTTAATTTGACTGGAGTAGCCTACAACTAGAAATCAAAATGAGCGGTAACATACACATTAATAAGAAGGGCTGCGTCCCCTACCGATCACTGAACGTAAGCATCCTGTGAGACACTTGTACTAGTATATAATCTATAGTTTGCGCGACATTAAATACTACGTTTTGGCCATTAATCTTTCGTCTGGGCGAGGGGATTTCTAGGGAGTTTGTCCGTAGCTGTCAAATGGAGCGATTAACCCTCAATTTTATATCATCAACAAAAATAATATTTTCGGAAAACGATTGTGGAAAAGAAGGAAGGATTTTAATAAATAACAGAGAAGACAAAATATATCAGATGAGTATAAATTAATAAAGAAAATGAAAATTATTGTGAATTTTTAAGAAAATATACTTTGTGGTTATTTTTTTTTTGTTACAGTTGAAATCCGGTTATGATGACTTTCAATTAAGGAAAAAAGTAATTATAGACTAATAAATGAAAAAGTATTAAAACATGAAGCACTTCTCTGTATGGCCCAGTCATTTCAATAATTGTGACTTAATGTTATAATAGTGAATGTGTAAGCGATTAGTGCATATACAACAAACTCTTATTGTAAATTTAATAATCTTGTATGACAATGTTTTAATTGCTATTATTTTAAATTAAAGCTAGTTTAATTAACATATTTTTATTTCATCCCTTTCTCAAAATTCTAAACATATGGTAATTACCTATTCTTGTAGTAGTCATATATTCGTTAAATTACATACAAAATTACAACTGTTTTGTATTTGTAAAGCATAGCTGTTTGTTGCAATTATTTTTATTATTCAATGTGAGACAAATCGCATTTTGTTTAGGTAAATGTCTTATTTATCCGCCACATCCTTCCATATCTTATGCGACATTTATTTGGCTCTGTTGCACTATTTTCTTCTAGTCTATAACATATAACATTAATTTTTTAATCATTAATACATACACACAGATCTGATAATACTGCTGATCTGCAATTATTTTTGTAATAGTTGAAATGATTGTTAAACCATTATCTTGTTTAATTTGTAAAATGGACATTTGAACGATGCTTTTAAAAGATGGCATCTTTTCTGCGAGATATGTTCTCATAATACTTGGGAAGAAAAAAGTTCTTTAAAAGGTATATTTATACTGCTGAGTTCATCTTGTTTTCAGCTTCAAATAGTTTTCCAACTACACGCATGGATATCCATTTTGTATATAGAATACTTATTTCATTACATCTATTATGATGCTGTTAGGATTGATAGAAAGATATATCAATTCTTTGAAAATGATATAATATATATCTAGTAAAAGGATAAATTAAGATTTTAGAACAAATGAATTTAACAAACAAATAGGAGTAACAAAAATATATATCATATATTGAAAATGGATATCCAAATGTGAAGTTGGAAAATTATTTGAAGCTAAAAATAAGATGCATTCAGCAGTACATTTAAATGTATTGGAGAACAACATCCTCTCAAATGTAAAGAGAAGATATCCTATGGAAGAGGTGCCAAACATTGTAAGCACAATATAGTTCAAGTGTCCATTTTTCAAATTTAACAGGACAATGGTTTACCAATCATCTTAATATTTATAAAATCAGTTAGTCAATAGAATAGCCATATCTGAGTGTATTTAAAAATAATACAAAAATATTGGTATATGTTGAAAACTAGAAAAAGGAACTAACGAGGCAAATAAATGTCATACAAGATGTGGAAGGATGTGGTGGATCAATAAGATATTTGCAGAAACCCTATGCAATTTGTCTTACATTGAATAATAACAATCGTTGCAACAAACAGCTATACTTTACAAGAATAAAATAGTTGTAATTTTGTTAATAATTTAAAGAATATATGAATACTACAAGAATATGTAATTACACACTATGTGTGTATAGAATTTAAAGAAAGGGAAGAAATAAAGATAATATATTAATTGAACTAGCTTTAATTTATAAAAATAGCAATCAAAACATTATCGTACGGCATTACTAATTTACAATAAAACTTGGTTGTATATACACCGATCACTTACACATTCACTATTATAACATTAAGTCACAATTACTGAAATGACTGGGCCACACAGAAATGCTTCATATATTAAAGCTTTTTCATTTATTAATCTATAAGTACTTTTTTCCTTAATTGAAACTCATCAGAAACAGGATTTCACCTGTAACAAAAATAAAATAACCACAAAGTATATTTCCTTAAAAATTTATAATAATTTTCATGTTTTGTTATTAATTAATACTCATCTGATGTTTTTTTTCTGGTATTTACTAAAATCCTTCCTTCTTTTCCGCAATTGTTGTCCGAAAATATTATTCTTGTTTACGATTCAAAAATGAAGGTTAACCGCGCCATTTGACAGCTACGGACAAATTCCATTTTGCTAAAATTAAAATTCCCTAGAAAAGAAGTCCTTAATTAAAAGGTGCTCCTTAAGGACCGACTATGAATACAGCCGTTAAATCTTTCTTTTTTCTATGAATGCCAAGGCGTTTTATTTTTTTTTCTCTATAGAGGACCTTCCTCTCTGGTATGAGTGATATGTTTTTATAAATGTCAGAATATAACAAAACATTTGTTAACTCAAATGTTTATTTTAAATGGTAATAGTGTTAAGCATTTATAACAAAACATTATTTTTTATATTTTTCTAATAAAATCTGAATCTTCCTGAGTATATTATTTCTAGCTGGAGTCTTCTATCTTTATTCATATAAGAGATATGAATTTTCAAAGATTACGTGTTTTTACCAAGAACAGCAAAAGTGCAAACTTTGCCAGCTCCCATTTCACGAACAAAAAATGATTTCTCACTTTAACTGACGCCAAGTCTTGTATGTTCTTATATATATATTAACATCTATTTAAAGAAAATCGGTGTTGTACTCCAAAATCTGTCCGTTCTGACGTGGAAAATGGCCCCCCTATGATTAATATTA